>NC_060249.1:86656738-87304105 GCF_921293095.1 Ischnura elegans
TCGCAGGGTATTATGTAGATGTAGATCTAGCTATGGGTACATAATGTCTCCCAATCCAAAAGCGGAGTGCAAAAACGACATTATAAATCTATATGTTCTAATGCCTATCTCCCTTATTTTTATGATTTCATTTACCATAGCATGTCTGCGATCGTAAGATATGATTAACTTCGTGGGAAAAAAACTTGAATTTGCATAATAGGTTTAGTCTAGTCCACGGTCTGACAAAGATTCCCACATGAGTTTGTCTAAGAGGTAAGTAACTCCAACAAGAATATCGTAACGACTTTTCACGTACTTGGTAGCACATCTCTTTACACGATGTAACTCTGTTTTTAAGTCTATTTCATGAGGATCCGAAACACTGGCAGCATATTTCAAATGTGGCATGCAAAGGCAAAAATTGCAAACTACTCATGAAGGTTATCTGCCAATAAAGCTAGAACACATAAATAATGCTGTTAGAAATACTTAGAAAAGAGACATGCATTAAGGAAAACGTAAGTTACTACTTTACTAGACTACACTAAAATTGAATTAGCCTCTCTGTAAGTCCTAACGCTGCTGGTGTAGTCTCTTTTTGATAGCGAAGAAAATGACATTCTGTATCAATCTTTTCTACAGTCTATCTCTCTCATTTTATATGTATAACTTGTTTATTCGAGAAAATTTTGACTACCACCAAAGAACGCAATTTTTTTTGTATTGGTATCTGAGTTAGTTCGGCGAACTCAATGTTTTGAGCGTCATCAATTTGTTTCTCCCTGCGCCAGGTTCGAGTTGATTTCACTCGGTTTCATCGAACGCATTTCATAGAAGAGCGCCGTCAAACATATACATTCAATTTACGTGCCCCCATCTCCATGCCAGCAGAGGGAACGTTAGTCGGGGTGACTCATGCTTATAACCCACTGATGTTTACATTGCGTCATACCTTTTCCGCGAAATTTTCCCTTTAGTGTCGTCCCGAGCGTGCTGTTGCTTCAAGCGTTGTTGTTTGAAATGCCTTCACCCCCCCAACTCCCCCTCGTAATTTGCGACCGGAACAGTGGCATCATTCCGAAGCAGGTGACCGGTGCGTGATGGAACGGGAAGAGGGGTTTAGCCGTGCGGTGTCCCTGGCCATATCCAACCCCCGCCTATTCTCCCTGGATTCCCCTTGAGGTGTCGCCTCGGCCGTGGCTGAGTCACGCCGCTGCACGCGATCCCCGTGGCATAAGTCCCTGCATTCCTTCCCTCCCTCTCTCTCCCTCGGAACAACACGAAGGAAAGGTTCCTCTTCTATTCGTCATCCGAATCGTCTCAGTAATCCCAACCTCGGTTTTCATTTTATGCCCTCCGTGGTGAGTCACAAAATATTTTTTTTTCTCTTTTCTCTCGACCTGGATCAATTTTCTGTGGGCGATTTGATGTAGTCAAGTGCGGATTACAGCTAAGGCTGGATGGGCTATAGGCGCTTTCAGAAGCACTCAGCGCCAATTTTTTTAAAAATCTGAATCTTTATCTTCACCACGTGTCATGTAAATGGGGTCTAATGAGGGAGAAATAGCTAATTTCTCTACCTCGTTGTCACACTTTCCTATTATTCTTTTAACAAAACCTATTTTACGATTAGCTTAAAATTTAATTCCCGAATACGTTTATTCCACGATAGATTAAAATGGAGTCTAACTCCTAGATATTTCACGGATTCAACTGTCTTTATTTGGGTACCCTGAATGATATAGCTATGTTGTGGGGAGTTTATTTTTGAAGAACGTATTACGCCCACATGATGCCCATTGAGCTACCTTATGGGACCTGGCAAGAGGTGAGTATTTCCACCATATCTTGAGAAACGACAATGGAGATCTGTTGACAAGCAGTTACGATAAAGCCAATTTATTAAATTGCTACTTTGAGAGCGTGTTCACGGAGCCTTCCGAAAACTCACCCGAGACCGATGACAATCGCTGTATACATAAGATGCCAGCTATTGACATTAGTACGCTCGGAATAGAAAATATATTGAAATCGCTTAGTCCAAATAAATCACCTGGTCCAGACGAAATCCCTTCTCGCGTATATAAAGAACTAGCCTCAGAAATTGCCCATTACTTGCAGTTAATATTCAGTAAATCCATCAATCAACACGAAGTACCTAATGACTGGAAAATCTCTAATGTAACGCCAATATTTAAAAGTGGAGACAAGGAACAGCCATCTAATTACAGGTCGATATCTTTAGCGTCCATCTCTTGCAAAGTCCTTGAACACATCGTAGTCAGCTCGGTAATGAAACACCTAGACGCGCAAAACTTATTAATGGGAACTCAACATAGATTCAGGAAAAGCAGATCGTGCGAAACTCAGTTAGCGCTTTTCGCCCACGATATTTTAGTCTCCGGGGAAGACAACATTCCAGTAGACGCGATTTTTCTTGATTTCAAAAAGGCATTTGATAAAGTACCCCACGGAAAGTTAATAATAAAACTGAAATCTTATGGTCTATACGAAGATGTCATTTCCTGGATTAGAGAATTTTTGAGCGACCGCGTCCAAAGAGTAGTATTAGACGGTGCAGTATCCAATGAGGTTAGAGTCACTTCTGGCGTTCCTCAGGGTAGTGTCATTGGCCCACTCCTATTCCTTCTTTATATAAACGACATTGGCGAAGTAGTGCAGAGTAAGTTACGATTATTTGCAGACGACGCTGTAGTTTACAGAGAAATCCGTTCCAGCAAAGATATAGATGAACTAACGAATGACCTTGCTGCTATCGAAGCTTGGTGCGATGCTTGGCAGTTAGAATTAAATTTGGAAAAATGCGTCGTAATGAATTTCTGGAAGAAGAATAACTCCCCACAGCGTAACTATACCATTCGGGGCACGCAGTTAAAGGCAGTTGAATCCGTGAAATATCTAGGGGTTAGACTCAATAATGATCTATCGTGGAATAAACATATTCGAGGAATAACCGGTCAAGCTAATCGTAAAATGGGTTTTGTTAAAAGAATATTAGGAAAGTGCGACGACAAAGTGAGAGAAATTAGCTACTTTTCCCTCGTTAGACCACATTTGGAATACGCTGCCAGTGTTTGGGACCCTCATGAAAAAGGCTTAATAACAGAGTTAGAACGCGTGCAAAGAAGAGCTGCCAGGTATGTGAAAGGTCATTACGATAGTCTTGTTAGTGTAACTGACCTCTTAGATAAACTTGGATGGGAATCTCTGTCGGACCGTAGATTGAAAAATAGACTAAACCTTTTAGATAAATTCAAGAGCAGTGCCTTTTCTGACGAAGTTAACCATATCTTGCGGACGCCAACGTACTACGGAACATCAGATCATATAAATAAAATAAGAGAAATAGATTGCAGAACAGACAGATTCCGAATATCATTTTTTCCACGATCAATAAGAGATTATAACGGCAGCAATAGAACTCGTAAATAGATTGCATGACTTGTAGTGTATCCTACTAATCTATGTAAAACTTACTGCATGTTTCTGAATTCCTATTCTATATTCTATTTCTAACAGCATATAGTAGTATAGTTTGTTATTATACGGGACGTTTTTTGGACGGTGTGGTGTGCATGTGGGAGTCCAAATGTATGCTGCACGCTGGTGATTGATCACCCCCTGCCAAACACCCTAGAGGTGGCTCGCAGGGTATTATGTAGATGTAGATTTAGATGAATCCACGATCCACGATCAATAAGAGATTATAACGGCAGCGATAGAACTCATAAATAGATTGCATAACTTGTAGTGTAGCCTACTAACCTATGTAAAACTTAATGCATGTTTCTTAATTTTAGTATTATTTCTAACAGCATATGGTAGTATAATTTGTTAGTATGCGTGACGTTTTTTGGACCGTGTGGTGTGCATGAGGGAGTTCAATTGCATGCTGCATGCTGGTGATTGATCACCCCCTGCCAAACACCCTAGACGTGGCTCACAGGGTATAATGTAGATGTATCTTTCACTATAAAACTTCGGTCGGCATCAATATGTTGACAAGGTAGATAATTCGTATTTAGTGGAATGCTGAGACGGGTTGAATGTGTCCATCAAGTGGGTAAATACGCGGAGTGGGTTTTTTCTATGGGTGAATTTATTTACTTTGTGTTATGTGTGCCGATAAATATTCATAATGTTGGAATAATTTTGGTCAACGAGCTAGCTCGAGATAATATCTACATCTGCATAATAACCTGCGAGCCACCTATTGGGTGTTTGGCAGGGGGTGAGCTATCACCAGCATCTAATAGGATTCCCACATGCACACCACATGGCTCGAAAAAGTTACGCACACTAGCAAATTATACCGCCGCATTCATTCAAAGGCAAAAATTGCCAACTACTTATTAAGGCACTAAATTTGATGCTCATAGAGGACTTAAAGAATATGATGTTAGAATTTAATAGAATTAGTCGGCATTTTGGCTCAGGAAAAGTACCTTATTCAGCATCAATATGAATCGAGGATACTTAATAATCCCATTATCGAGGTTATGGATACAGTGCTCGACTTAGGTATCATACCTTTGGATGAAGGTAGTAATCCTTAGTAATAATCCTTTTAATAATCCTCAGTAGTAATCCTTTTAGGGACATGAAACTCGGCAACTAAAATTTAGAAATATGAGTTCAAAGCATCGTTGGTGGGTAAAAATCCCATGGAAATTTGATTGCCGGAGGCCTGTTTCCAACTTATTTGAATTGGGAAGTGCTTTCTGCTTTTCTTCCTGCTCTGATTCCAAGAAATCATTTGTTTTCCTTGAAGGCTTAACTTTATGGTTTCATATTCGATTATACGCGTGATTGCTTGGAAATTTGGAGAAGGAACTTGCGCTTGGCCACTATGCCCCAACTGTTCTATGCGGCATAGTTTCTTTTGTTGCCAGGGTAGGGAACGTGCTCTTAATAATGTGAAGGGATGTTGTATGAGGACATGTCTCGAGCGATGCGACTTAAAATGCCCACATTCCTTTAAGATTTCACCGAGTATGCATGTGGTCAATTATACTCGTTTCCCAACACTGTGGAGTTGGCGATGAACATTGTGGCTGAGGCTTTAACTATACTAATAAAGTTAGATAAATAAAAGTAACTTAGAACGTTGCGAGGCAATATGGTTTAAGATCCTGTCAATCGAGAATGTACTCACCATTAAAATTTTATACAATGTAGTATGCTTAGAATATTGTGCTTCACTCACACTTCAGGACATTATCTTGATCATCCCGTTCCTGCAACTACAGTCTGCCGAGTGTTGCAGTTGCGACAACCCTCTTTCATGCTTGTGTGATGGGGTGAACTACCTTTTCCAATACATTTTGTCCACTTCTACATCAAAATTTACTTGGTTTAGCCCTATTCGCTGGTGTCTTCTCTCCGAGGCGTCAACTTGCTTCGACTATATATTTATTCTTAATATTTTCAATCTGTCTTCATGACTACACTAATTTAATCATGATTTTCTCTTCAACGATACCAATATATCCTGTCTCGTACCTGTTACTGCTAAATACTTTATTTAAAAAAAATATATATGCACAAAATAAAAAAATATTAAAAACTTGCAACTGACCTATTTGTACACCTCGGAGGTTTAGAAATAACTGACTCCAAAAAAACTCTGATGCAATGAGTACTGATAGTATGAATTTTAATTAAAAAAAATGAATGGATAAATATGTCACATGTTTTATATATCTCAGCGTACCTTTTGAGCGTATTGGTGAGTAGTAGGCTTACATTTTTTTTATTTAATCCAGTCTTATAACTTTAAACAATAAAATATTTATGAGACGTAGTAATGATTTCCCTGGGACTGCAAGTTAAAAGCTTTATTTTTACTGTGCACGTGGATACAACTTTAAATGTAGGATAACAACTCATCCCGTACAAGCGTTCATAGCGTTTGAGACGCATTTTCCTGCATTTGCAGACGCATAAAATGAAATTACTTATAAAATTAACTATTACCTACAGATGAATTTTCACATGAAGAGAAGTGCACCCCTTTCCCGTAATTGGAATCAGGAAAATTGGGTTCATTCCTCAGTTCACGGAAGAGTACCTACCTTCCTACGTACGTGAGTGATCGAAGTTATCCTATCCGACGAGAAAGATGATGGAGTGGCTGGGATTAATCGACGCTGAAAATCGCCAATTACTGGGCAATACCGAATGCAGTCATCAAATGGGACGAACTAATCGCATGCTTGAGAGTAGGATTGAGTCATCTGATCCCATAGAAATATGAACTATCTCTCGTCATATCATCGCTTTGAAAATCTCCGTTGCCATGTTAGCATTTCTGATATCCAAATTTGAGGAGGTCGAAGAAATTCAGCACTACGTACTTATCCAGGAAAAGTTAAAATAAAAGTTTATGCTATTCTTGCGAAATTGGTGCAGGCTGCAGGTAATTTCTTTACTAACAATCCTGTTACATATTCAATATCTATACCATTGCTCCCAAAAAATTTATTTATAAAATATATGTAACTGGAAAAAATATTAAAAGCCTGCTACTCACCGTTAAGATTAAAAGGTTTATAAACAGATGGCTACTCAAAAAACTGATACTCTTAATATTGATGGTATAAAAGTTACTTTAAAAAAATGAATGGATATATATGCGTCACATATTTTACCAACCAACCAACGTTTATGGCTTCACTGATTATGGTAAATCTTTGATGAATAATTATACGCATTGTGATGTGCTCATGCTTGAAATTTACTGGGATTTGACAATCATGGAAGGAATTACTGAAGCAAGGAGGTCCGCAGGCATTGGACTACCAAGCGATAGGTCTCTGGTTTAAGTAGCGGATGTAACATTTGGACAAACCCAAAGTAATCTCTCTGAGTCCGAGGAGGGAACTGGCCTCCCTACCATAAACTGAAAATAAACTTGTGGCTTAGTTCGGAGTGACCCTCTAATATCTAAACCACACTTAATTAGACATGAAATCAAGGTTGAAACAATGAATGATAAGGAAATTGTGATTGATCGGAAAAGTAGATGCATGTTGAGAAGGGGAAGAGGATATAAAATGTTGCAATCTGATCATAAAAGCATCAAACGTTTATCTTCTTAAACGATTGGATAAATATTTGATTACAGGAAGAGCTTGTCACACTGTAATTTTGTATTTTTTTCGCGGCAGATTTAAAAAAATCTCTAATTGATAAGTTCGGCAGAGATAGGGAGAGAGATGAAACTTGAATTTGCTTTGCCAACTAAACAGTAATCTTTAAATACCCTAGTTTTAGGTTCATTTATTTCACGGTCCGCATTAAAATTTTTTTGAGCGTGAAATTTGATCTTAAATGATTCCAAGTTTGGCTACATCGAAATAGAACTCTGTATTTGTTTATAATTCTCAGCTTTCAAATCCAAGATATTCAGCTGTTTATTTTGGGCATTGAATTGAAGTCTAGTCTCGATGGTCATGATGTTTCCACTTCAGGATCTTCAGCTGTATGATTTAAATTCAACTTTTGATCTCCATGATGTTTTATGTCTTCTAAAAGTAAACTGTATTAAATTTGAGTTTTGGCCTCGGTAATGGAAAGCGTTTGAAATCGGATTTAGACGCTCAAGTGAAAACTAAGTGATTTATATTATAATCTAAAGGGAGAACGGGAGTACTTCGGATATCTCCTATGAATTTTTTTGCAGGGTAGAGGAAAAAAATTGCAAATTGAGTAGTCAAGAGATAAGTTCTGCAGAGAGAGAGAGAGAGGGAGAGAGGGAGAGAGAGAGAGGGAGAGAGAGAGAGGGAGAGAAAGAGAGATGAAAATTGAATACGTTTTGCCCGTGATGAATTGAATCGGTTCGAAACGGAAGGAGATGGATGGCTGAAATTCTGAAAAGGGAGTCGGCGAGTGGATTTGGATGGCATACTTCATCAAATTAAATGTTATAAGTGAGGGAAAAGTTTTGATTCGTGGATGAATGGCAAATAGAGTGAAGGGCCGGCCCCATCATTGATTTCGTCGAGAGTGGGGAAAAAGGAATTTCATTGTGAGGAATTATGCTGGATTCGCCGGATGGCGGGAAGCATGTATGAGTGGTCTTCCGGCATTAAGGTCTCTCTTAAACTCGTTATGATCGGAATCCATTTCCCCGCTTTTAAATGAGCTGGCTGTAGCCGAGTACCCCAGGCTCCTCATTCAATGGCCGTAACATGACTCTATAAATATTTTCATTATTTTGAAGCTCGTCGTTCCGAGAGGAATTAACAAAAGTTATTTTTTACTGTAAATCCTAGAGTGAATGCCTGTTGATTTTAAGGCGAATTGGAGTATCCAGTAATTTTTTATCCTTGTATAAACTCACTTATTACTGTTAGATCTATATTTTATATTAACAGGTCAGTCAGGTCACTTATCAAGATTTAAAGGATTCGTTAAGATGAGGAATTTCTGATGGAAAACAGTTTTGGAAGTTAGCCTTTGACACATGCGTTTTCATAAAAAGGAAAAATAAGCTAGATGTCAAATTAAATGTATTACATAATAGTTTTATGCCAGTTTTGGTATTCAGGGACAAAATATGTTCACTCAGTCTCTTAATATATATTGATTGACATGCATGTAATATTCGTAGGATCCGCTTGGTAGTGACACATATTTCATGCTCTCAGGATTTGTGATTTGCCTCGGCATTTTCGATGCTAAAAGCCTACTTTTTCATAAGTGAATCTTAGTGAAGGAAATACATTTATCCAATGTTGTAGACTAATCAATTGAGACAAGTTTTAAACTTCCGTGGTTATAACAAGAAAGTGGTGCACTCTATTTTTTTCAAGCTGTATTTGTGAATAAAGCAACACCAAAAATGACAAAACTGGACCATTTGAGAGGTTAAATATTCTTTACCACTTTATGCGTCCAGTTTATTTTGTTATTCTTTCACCATTTAAATATACAAGGACATGGTATCTGGGACTGAGGTCTTGAAAGATCATTGTCCAACGTGGTTTCAAAGCGTACTCCTTCCATTTCATGAATTATTTTGGATCTATCCCTTAAATTGAAGCAAAACTAACTATTTTCAACTCGAGAAAAACTTCGCCATCCCCCCTCTACCTCTTCCATTGAAGTCATTTATGCGTAATGGGCGCATATTAATTCACGGGACATTACCTCCAGCGTTTGCCCACCCGTCTGCAGAAGCCTCGCAAATCTGTTGGCCAAAGTGAACGCGCGAGTTAAATGGTCCTTTGTGAATGTGCGAACTGAGATCTGAAGGCTGCGTCGGCACCTGGGCCCGCTTTAATAACGCAGCGAGTCTCAGTGACGCATGACAACTTAACAGGCGATTTCCTGAGGAATAACGCACGTTTGGCGAACTACTTCGCGCATTTCTCAGCGAGAGCGTAAAGTTTGCAAGTAATGTTTGCTGGCGTACAGGCAGTAACTTGCAGCCCTTTCAGCTTATGTCTCGCACACCGGTTGCTGATTGCTTGTAGGGGGAAATTATATGTTCTAGGAAAGGAGTTAGGTTTCCAGCTCAGACGTGTGTGACGGAATTCTTCCATGTATCCTTTTGCTCGCCTTGTATGTCAGAAGTCTTTTCTGGTGATACAGATTGTAAAAGTCGATTATCAAGGTTTTGATATTTTTTTAAGAGGGAAATAAACTATACTTGCAAATTTCACTTTATAAATTTCAACGAAAACACAGAGGGAGATTTGTTTAGGTTATTGCTGGGCGAAGATGGGGTACCGTCAGTGAAATGAGCAGGATGGGGTGGGGTGGGTGGAAGATATATTTTAAACACACCTAATACTGGTGAGTAAACAATTTTGGAAATTAGCTTATGCCACATAGTAAAGAAAATAGGGTTTTATGAAAAATTGTTTTGGGTAATGCCAAGTTTCAATATGGAGAGCGTGGTACCCTAACGGATAGAGCCCTTGGCTGCTCATGGAAGGGGTCCTGGTTTGAATCCCAGACTTCGAACACCCACAAAACTAAACTCCTTGTAATGCAAGGTGGGTGAGGGAAGTGAACCGACCTTCTTACCCCGAATGTTTGCTATTCACGCCCGTATATTTGTGTAGGTTGAGCACTACCATTTTCAATCCAAGCATCCTTCCGGTAGAATTACTGAGCGAAGTGTCAATATATTAAAAAACAAAATAGTTGAGTGGTTTAAGTACACCATGACTAGCCATGGTGATAACTTTACGGGAGTCACCCGCAATGCATAAATTGTGCAAAAATCTATAGAAGTAAAAAATTATTCGCCTTGACCGGATTTTGAACTCGGATCCTCCAATTTCCGGTCGAGTGTGTTTTTTTAAGACGTGACTTAAGCCAGCTAAGCTACCGAGACGTAATTGCGCGTGGGCACAACCGGACTAGGTGTTATGGACTGCTGAGCATATGATGCCACAAGCAGCCCTAATCGTGCGCACAGCGCCACAGCCGGAGAGCAAGGCCCGGACTAAGAACACAAAGAGGTGTTCGCTCTTGACTAATTTAAGTCTACCGGGACTAGCCATGTTGATAACTCTACGGGAGTTACCGGCAATACCACCTTGTCAGGTGGTGTCAACAAATATCCACAGGGAAGAATGACGCGTCGGTAACTTAACGGAACCTCGGTACTCGACCGGAAATCGGGGGATCCGGGTTCGAACTCTGGAAAAGGCGAATGATATTTGGTATGGTATGGCATTTGAAGGAGGCGACCGACAGTTGAGGTCATTTGCGCCATGAGGGAAGGATAGGAAAGGAAGGGTTGAGAGAAATCTGGCGTAGGCATTAGCCTGCTCTTAACGAAATGCGCCAAGGGGACCACGGCTTAACGTCCCACCCGACGGACGGAGTGTTGCGCTTGAAATGTCCTCCACACAACATTCAAGCAGGGATTCGGATGTCTCTCAAAATTCTCTGCCACCGCCGGGATTTGAACCCGAGCCCACTGGGTGGGAAGCCAACACTTTAGTCACCATATCAAACCGATCCCCCGAATGATTTTTTCTCTGTGGATTTTTCGCACAATCATAAAAACGGTTTGACGCAGTTATCCACTCGGTTCTACTATCAGCTAATCTTTTCAAGACTAGATATTTCTAATAGATCCGGGTTCGTATCCCGGTCAAGACGAACGATTGGTTTCTGTGTTTTTTCGCACAAAATAGTCGAGTTCATTCACTTAGAGTATGTGTTATGTTTAGGAAATATTTATGGGATCTGCTCCGAAGGTGGTTATTCGCCCGACACTTTCAAGACTTCAGTTACTGTAATGGCTTAGAACGTTGTTTTTATGGTTTATGAAATCTTATATATAAAAATGAATCGCAAAATGTGTTGGTAAGCGCATAACTCAACAACGCCTGGACCAATTTGGCCAATTCTTTTTTTAAAATGTTCGTTGAAGTCCAAGGATGGTTCTTACGGCGAGAAAAAATCGAATAATTGCCGGGAAAACCCTAAAAACAGCCCTTTGCTTTTTCACATACAAACGTTTTCTAATCTAAAATAAAAGAAAGTCGAAAATCGTGTTAGTTAGAACACTTATAACTCGAGAACGGCTGCACCGATTTCAATGAGATTTGGTTCTTTGAATTCGTCTCAGGCGGGGTTAACATATAGGCCATTAAAAAAAGGATAATTTCACAAAAAAATTCATCTCTTTCATATGGACATGCTTTTAGGAGTTATAGTAACACAACAATTGATAAGTCGGTCAAAACTACAAATAAAATAATTAGTTTTGTTTTTACCACTTTAATAACTGAATTTCGTTACAAAATAACATTTTAATTACTACATATATTCAAAATATTAATAAAATTGAAATTAAATTTAAAAAATTAGTTCGAGCTAATCGTAAGCCCAGCCGTGGCCCAGCTCGAGTTGACACTTCACCACCGTGTTTGTAAACAAATCTCCAAGCAATTGTTGACTGTCGACGTGTTTCTGTCGACGAATCGAGTAGTTTTAACTCATTTCCTTGGAATGATTGCAAATTAGTTTCAGTGAGCTCATCAACAAAGAGTTCCAGAATATGATTGATCACCAAAAGAATCAAAGATGGTTTATTTAGCGAGCAAGAACGAAGATGTGGATGACTAAAACGAGGTAAATTCAAATAGTTCGTACTCTGCATGGGTTCGAATCTTTTAAATGTGTTACAAACGAAGACGAAATCACCAACTATCTATCTGAATATTTTAAGTCCTTGGACGTACCTGGCTTACCAAGGCACAATTTACAGAAAAAATGTAGTTTCTGTGTTCATGATCTTTTGAAGCATAAACCAACCATAGCTATCCAACGGAACGTGTTTGGTGATTAAAAAAATTGGTAATGAATGTGATTCACGTAACTTTACTCAAAGGAAATTCAAAGGTGAGGAAGTCCTCATTCCGAAGATTCCATGATCTCAATTCATATGCCCTTATGAGCTTAAACCTATTCAATTTCCAATTCGTGTTGCATTCGTGATAACGATTAAAAATCGCATGGTCAGTCTTTCAGTTTTTGTGTTGTTTGTGCTCATGTGCTAATGAAAACCCATGATTTTCTCATGGTCAATTTAACGTGCTATGTTCACGAGTCGATAAACCATCCTCTGTATTTCCTCCTTCGCTTCAAGTGCGTAGCTGGGATATGGGGTTTTGGGCGCAGCTAATTCTACGGGTCTGTAGGGTATAGAAAACTCGCTAAGGTAAGCGGGAAGTGTGGGGGCACTTCCCCCAGACATTTTTTAAGATAAATGGTTCAAAATAGTGGGTTTTGCGGCTGTGTGAATAGTTAAATATGTTTTGTTTGTTAGTCGTTGTCCCCCTAATATTAATAACAAAATCTTTCATAAAAAAAACTCTCTTAAGCTCTTGGGGGGGGGGGGGTTTATCCCCCAAAACCTCCCCTCGCTGCGTCACTGCTTTGCTTCGCTATATTTATTTAGCTTCATCCGCTTCATCTTGCGCCTGATAACAAAGCCAAAAGTGTTGTTTATCAGAAGGTGCTTGACGCAAGACATTAAACCCGAATGTGTAGGGCTCACCGTGGTGCGTTTACGCATTGCATTTTTTCCAAACAGAGATACTAAAACTGGCGCGCCTTAAGTCATTTAATGCGAATGCTGCTTCATAGGGGCTTTTCTTTCACGATTTTGAGCATCAGTTAAGCGTCGGTCTGGGGTTGTGTCAACCTGCCCCCTGAATGGGCCAAGTGTATGCAACAGACTTGGACCTAAAAACATTTTTTACAGCTAATAACGCTAATAGCCAACAACTGAATGCGTATAATTTTTATTTCATGAACTGCTTCATTAAACCACAATGCCCAAAATTTCTTAAGCTAAAACGTAAGAAAATTTATTGAAAAAAATCCGCGTAAACGTGCTTCGATCCACCCTGTGTAGATTCAAAAAAGAAAATATCTTTCTGACAAGCAATTTTGGTACTCATTTACGTAGTTTTATTGAATTTGTATCCTTATTTTATTATAATAAATTAAACTTGATTAAAAACGATACAGCCGCTCTTGATTTATAACTGGTGTAAGTAAACTGTAAGTTCATTGATTGTTAGGCGGTACGAAGTTCGCCGGGTCAGCTAGTTGTTAATAAAGTTCGACCGAGTTATTGAAACTTGCCCGGTGAAATATGAAAACCTATCACCGTGCAAGTGGTTCAACTATTTTTTGCACCAAAACCCGTCGTTCAACAGAAAATATTTGTTGTGGAAACATTTTTTCTTTTAAGAAGTGACTTTCATTCCTAGGACTCCTGGTGTAGGAAGTTATTTCTCCGTGATTAAGTAGCTGGTTGTGTGTAGTCTACGCCCAATCAGTGATAATGAAAATTCTGAACTAAAGCATACACTCAGCGGTGATGAAAATATATAGTCTCTTCTTTCTTACTCTCTTAATCATTAATATCATTTTGGCAGTCGAGGCCGTTCCTTTCACTCTTTGGCCTTTAGTGAAATAACCGTTCCATGAAGTCTCCACTTCAATGGATGTTGTTATTTTCAACTGGGTCTGTTACGCTCCCATGAGCGATGGAAAATTCATCCAGCCGAAAATCAATGAAAGCGAGAGGTATTTCCTTTGTTGGCCATTTTTTTATTCAAATTAAGTCCTCCGCTCACTTTTTATTTGACTTTGATTATTTTTTAATTGCTTAAGCAGATAGTTCCTCGAGCGCGGGGCATCGGAGATGAAAGGAGGAACTTAATAAAAAGCCTGCTGTTTCGCCCGAAGGAATTCTGGAATTTAAAGATTATTGAATCCCAAGGGTACTTTTTATAATGCTTTTCTCCAGGGTGATTAGAAATTTCTCCTGGAATTCTTATTTTAATTTTTTTTGTGAAGTGGCCTTCGAAGTTAATTAATTTTAGAGGTAGGTGAATGCATCTACCTATAGCTTTTAGAAATATATTTTGTCCTGAATTAGGTATAATATTAAAGTACTAGGTAACGTAGAAGAGATGATTATCGTCATAGAGTTGGTGAAAATAGTAGACTTTTTTCGATCAATCATCATTTATAAACACCGAAAAAACCCTAAATATTTAAGATGTATCGGTTACATGTTGTCAAACCTTGATGCTAGATGCTAGCTGAGACACAAATGAAATAATTGCATGCATGTAAATAATAAGGTGTGATAAGTTGTTACTCGTTAAACCATTTTCAATCCTCTGTTAACTTATACGAATAAGTGTCACCAACAGGCTTATTGTGCGGTGCCACTGGTTTGAAATTATTAAATAGTTGGAATTGAATGTCTATCAATACTTTGACCAAGGAAATTGATGATCCTTTTCCTTAATTGCATTCAGAGTATTGGTAGTTGCTATCGAACGTTATGAAAGAAACTTTTATGGATAAATAGATATAACCTTGTGAAATTTTTGATACTTTTCCCCCTCTAACCCGTAAAATTTCATATTAGATTATTCAAACTCTGGGTACATGTTTCATATTTTTCTTGGTTGTACCTCAATAAAACGCCGTAATAATTTTACAGTAATGCATCATTTTGAATCCATTATAATCCCATCTTGCGTTTAAGTTACATTATAGATGTATGGATTAGCAGCTCTATTCTGGTAAGAATTAAACTACCTGTACTTTTGTGCTTTAAGATTTAATGGTGAAATATTTAGCTGCCAACATAATTATGATTAAGTAGAAAATTTTCAATTTTTTAACGTATTTTTTAAAAAAGTCTTGAAATTTAATTTCTCACAAATGATGCTCTGGGTTAGAAAGGGTTACCTTGTATCTCTAATATTGAATACATGAGCTATTAATAGATAGAATACCTATTTCCTTATGTACTTAAATTAAGTTCCGAATTGTTTCCATCGCATTTTTGTCATATCGTGCGCCTTGGATTTAATTTTCTTCCCGAGGACAAATCATCGGGACAGTCATCCGATGGTTTGTTTGAATGCTCTAGTGGGACTGATACGAGGGCTAAGAAATCGGAGGACAAAGTTGGGAAAATCCTGTGGAGCAAGTGAGGTGAAGAGTCGAACTTGTCGGAGGGATTAGCCAGCGTCGTTTCCCGAAAACGTCGAACACAGTTTCCTAAACTGTGCTTAGTGACTCCTACACCGCTTGTTTTCTTTTCCTCTTATTCCTCCTCGAGGGCTAAACTTTCATGATCGGGTTGATCTTTCCACTCCGCCACGAAAACCTTCGCTTCCCTTCGATTACCTTCTCTCTATCCATCGGTCTGTTTTCTCTTTACGTTTAAGACCGATTCTCAGAAGCTGAGACCGGTTCGTTCATATCCGCCCCTTAAGCGATGCTTTCATCGAGTTGACAACCTCTTTAGTTGATTTGGTGATTCGATTTTTGCATCTCTTGTCTTCTTGGTAATGCATCTATAAAACGTGGTAATATTTTTTACGCTCAGGTATAGTTTTTAAAATGTTATATATACTTAGTTGAATAAATAAGCAATTAATTGATAGGAAACCTATATTATTATGGACTTAAATTAATTTTCGAATTGTTTTCATCGCATTTTTATCATTCCCCATTCTTTGCTATTTATACTTTTAATGATAGAAACATTTGACGGACTTTGAGGATATGTTTCGGTATTTATGCTTTTTTTTATACGGTTGTATAATCAACTGTCAAATTTCTTATTTTCCAATTGTATCCATCGAATTTTGTGAGTTAAAATATTTTCACATACCCCATCCTTAAAACCGTCGCAATGTTGTTTTGAAATGTAAGAATCTTTATGTTGATTATTTTGATTTTTGTTTGTCTTTGCATTCGATTGCTCTTGTTTATATGCTATAAAAATATTTTTGTTTTTTTTGGGTATAACGTGATCTTTACTCATGTGTTTTGCAATTTTTGGTTTCCCGGAGCATCAATAAATCATCAATTCATTCATTCTTTGAGTGCGACTTGGATTTCATTCTTTTCGCGAGGACAAACAATCAGGGCAGTCATTCTGAAAGATAATTTATGATGCTATGTTTGACTGTGGAGAGCGTGGTCGAATAGTGAGTATAGCGTTTGGCTCCTGATGGAGGGGCCTGGGATTCGAGTCCAGGGCGAAGCCTTCGGGACTCCAAAATAAAAGCCCTCGAAGTGCGAGGTGGCGTAGGGCCTCCCATACCTGAATTTGAGATTTCACACGCCTGTGTCTTAGTGCCGGGTGATATCTACCCTCACTTATTCATGCCAACTGAGGATTCACTTAGTTTGTGTTCATATCTATGATGCTTATATTGTTTTTAATTTTCAGTCTTAAAACTGTCGCTACTACATTTATTCTTATTTCTTTGTGGACACTAATTAATGATAATACTGTTTATAGATAAGTTTGGCCGATTTATAGTACTTTTCCTCGATTAATTATTAAAAGTTTTCCGTTGAAATGATGATAATGTTTGAAATTATTTAATTTTTTTTTTTAATTTTCACTCTTTCACTTAAACTTGCATTTGTTTATTTGCTGCACCATAATTGTAATGCAATGCGAATTTATATCTTCGTTCAATACGGGGAATACGTAATATAAAACCTTTTTGCATCATGAAACTACTCGACTTGAAACGGTGGTATCACTGACTTCATCAGCGTTAAATCTTGTGACAATATGTACACAGGACAAAATCACTTGTTCTATGCAGTGCTTCGGAAAACATACGTAACGGAATAGTGGAGAAAAGGGGTTTATTCTCAGTACAGTGGCTTAGTTAGCATGACTTTCTGTACCACAGTGTGAACTTGGTAACCTGTGTTAACCTTGTCCGGTTAACACAGGCTGAGATTTGTCTCGGAAGAAAATGGTTTGGTGGTTTAACTGGTAGAATATATGATCAGTAATGGGGAAAACTGGGTTAGAATTCTGGCCAAGTCACATTTTCCTCATGAAAAATTTAATTTTTGGTTAAACTTGAGTCTATTACGATTCAAAGCGATGGTGTATATGTCCACTAGTCAGAGCTTAGACCCCGTATAAATTATGAAGTTGATTTCATTTGACTTTTCATAGTTTTCATGAACGTAAACAGGCGTTACCATCATGCTTGGTACCGGATGTTTTTTAATCTAATTTTGATATTTTCTCAACTTATGACTGCACCACGTTACGCCGCAATAAGTTGTTTCAATCCGGGGGACGCTCTTATCAAATTTTTCATCCTTTAGATATTCTGCATTTAATCTAGTAAAATTGTTGTTTGACGCATTATTGACGAAGTACTATTGAAGTTTCTTTAAAGTTATTCAACATATAGTATCACTATTCTCGTTGACTGTTAATTTTGTACTCATATTCGGGTCACACTGGTATCCTCAAATGTCATCATTGGTACGAGTTTCCCCAGCATGTTGCTAAAATAACGATTTTGATAAAAGTGTACTACTTAACATGATCTGCACGGAACAAATATGAATTTTTGAGGTTATCGTATTTATCATTTGCATTAATACGTTATCATGTGAGTCCGACTGTTGTGCACGATAAGGGAAACCTGAAGCTGGCTCTGAATTGCAACTTCAGAATTAGTTTTCCACGTTTTTTACTTCTTACTAGGGTTGTATTCCCACTAATAAAGGAATATGGTTAACGGTAATGATATTGCGTGATGCCAGTGAAAATAACGATAGAGTGCATTGATCAAAATTGTTTCTCATGGTAAAATATATCCTCACCTCTAGGTCATCCATGGTCGTGTATGGAGCAGCGACGGCAGCAGAGTGGTTTGGGAAACCTTAAAACATCCGAGGCAATAATGCGAGTGAAGAGATACTCATGGATGCATGGAAAAAGCGGTTTAAAATAATTAGATTACATTTTTTAACATTTTGCTGACCAGGGACTGCGTAATGCTCGGTTAAATGCTATTCCTTGTGTTGTGCAGGGCCAAGGTTTACGGCTGTTAATATTTGCCCTTATTCCTATTTTTTTATTTTCTGAGAAATTTCTAAATTGTAAAACTCTTTTAGTAAAACGTCACAGAATCGCACAAGTAAAACGATGGCGATGCAACCTCATTAGATTAATATGTACATCCTAGATGGAAGATATATAATGTGCTTATTATTGGTGTTTAAATTTAAAGTGATGATCAAACTATGATTGGATAACGTTGGTTTTTGAAATAAATTTAAGTCATGAAATGCAAATTCTTAATATTTTTCACCGGTGAAAATCTTATTGTAATTTAAGGTATGTACATATCCGTATCATTCCTCACTCACTCCTTGCAGAAGTTCTAGGGAGTATTTTTTGCTTGGGTTCTTCGGATACACGACTACCAGGACGGGAATCATGAGGGTTCAAGGCGAACCCTCTTAAGGGTACAACATACCGGGGCCGGGACCCAAGCCCGAGGCTTATTCGCCCGATCACCCGGGGAGGGGCTGGAGAGGAAGGAAAAAAGGGTAGAGGCGCCGTCGCGATCGGACCCCACCGACGCCTCTGGGAAAAGGATAGGAGCGGAAGGGAGGGGACTGGGAAAAACACCTTAACGCTACAGAGCGAGAAGGGCCCACTAAATAGCGAAACCATGCAAATGCAATTGATTTTCTACCAATTCTAGTAGATTTTTCTATGAGGAAGAAAAATCTATCGATCGAATCGGTAGATACACGACTACCAGCTTTATTTTTAACCCTCATTTACAATATTCTAAGAAATAACTGGTAAACGTACCTATCCCAATTCGTACCCGCACCTTTTCGTCAAAAATCGCTAAGGGCGTACAGACACCGTTACCCAGATGTTAAGCAAATTAGACTGGAAGCCGTTGGAGGCTCGCAGGCTGCGCTGTAAGCTTAGATTGCTTGAACAATTGAGAATAGATGTCTTTAACAGCGACACGGAGAGCATTATCTTAGAACCCCACTATAATTACAGGTCCGACAGAAGCAATAAATTAAGAGAGATATTTAGCCGAACGGATAGATATGGGAATTCATTTTTCCTCGGAACCATAAAGGTCTTATAAATACTAGTTGTAATTTTGTTAAAGAATTTGCTTTTAATATAAAACGGCTGGTGCCCTAGCACCCCCTGCCACACGCCTTTTAGACGGCTTTCGGGGTAGTATGTATGTGTAGATGTAGATACCAACGGCGTGCCTTTACGGAGTTACATGGGAGTGCACTGCCACGGTGGATAAATCATCCCTTGGTCGGAATTCGACCTTCGAGAGCATCGGCTTTGAATCCCGATCAAAATTTACTATTCTTCTGTAGGATTTTGGCTCTCAGTTACATCGTATGATCGTTACATTGTATGATGGAGCGTGATCTTGGGATTCCTACGATGATAATCAAGTTTGTAACATTCAACGGCAGATGGATGGTTCAAAATCAACATGAATTTGGTTAACCCTCCGTTGGTCGTTTGACGTCTACCAGACTCCTAGCCATTTTATTTTCTTTACCCATACCGTGTTTTCATAGTTAGGAAACTCATATTACTTTCATATTATTATTTTATGCCTCTGAATTAGTCACCAATATGTTTCGTCGCATTTCTGGAATTAATACGAATATTTTGTTCTTTTGGCGTCTGGTGGACGCCACGCGACTACTTGAGATACAATGCATTGTATGCTAATTCCTTCACGATATTCATAGCAAAATGTTTAAAAGCGTTTAATGGTTTGAACAAAAAGTAATAAAAACAATTTAAAACATTAAATTTGGGGTGCAAGAATTGTTGCTGCACATTTGTGATTTTAACATGTTAATATGATTTAGATGTAATATAACTGTAAAAAAACGTGTATGAAACATTCTATTAATGTTAATATCTCCGTCATTATTATACATATATTTTATGCCCATTCATGAAATTAAATATTACATGAATGATTTTTTATAGTTAAAACAATTATTCAACTGGCATGTATTTTATTAAAACATTACTAAATGGCGTCTAAGAGACCCCGCGCGATGAATTGCGTTACAAAATGTGACGCGACTGACGGAACCGTGACTAACTGACGCGGTCAAGAGGACGCATTACCTCCACTCAACGGGTCTTCTTTCGTGTTGCTGGTATTCCTGCTATCTTGATAACCTTTAAAATTCGAGGGTAAATAAGGTTTACGGTTGTCAATGTTTGCCCTTATTCCAAATTGTTTATTTTTCTCAGAAATTTCTAAATTGTAAAAATCTTTTAGGAAAACGTCACAGAATAACATAAGTACTACGTCTGCGATGCAACCTCATTATATTATTATGTGAAGATTTATAGTGTGTTTATTATTGGATTTAATATTAAAAGTTATGATCAACCTATGATCGGAGAACGCTGGTTTTTTACATAGTAAATTAAAGTCGTGAAATCCAATTTCCTAATTGTTTTTCACCGCTGAACATCTTATTGCCATGTTTACCTAAATTTCTTAGTTATATTCGACGCGCTCTTGTGAAGGCTAAATGTATTTTGGAAATATAATCTTTTATATATAGTGCACACGGAATAAATCATTATCTGAGTGAATCTATCCTGGGATGAGTTAAGCTTTACATTTCCTTACATCTCTGTGCACTTTTTTCCAACAATATTAGAGCAAGAAGAACTTCAAATTTAGATATAATTGCTAACTTTTTATTTTGTAAAGAAAGAACTGAACGTGTGCTGAATAATATACTTCCCCAGTGGAATGTTTGCTCTTAATTCCTACCGCATACAAGTCTCTAAGCCGCAGGCTATTTCCTTGAATAATTTGGATATTTTGCTTCCGCAATAATTTCTCACAGATGTTTTCTCATTGACATTTAAAAGAAATTATAATGAGTTTTAATGGTAATGGCACCTATAGCTCGAATATAAGGAAATATTTCATACAATTTGAAAAAATATGATTGCCTCGTGTGCCAAAAAGGGAATCCAGAATTTCTCCTTATCTCCTGAGAAGAATTTTGATGTGTACTTGGAGCGTGGAATAAGACATACTGGAAATCCACGATATGAAATAATATTCTTTCCACTTCGAGATCGAGCGAGAGTCTGTAATGGGAAGATGTGAACCAGATTTTCCAATTTATGGCCTCTTATTTCCTTCGACTCCGCGCGGAAACTCCTATCCCCAAGATCTCTTCCTCTTCCATCCCATAGCTATATGGTCTCGCTTCAGCCTCGGCCCTCCTGCGATGGAGGAATCTTACCCTGGCTTCATCTTCCGCCCAGAAATCAAGAAGTTGAACGGATATTCATTATGCTCCCGTTCTCCGGTTGCCGCAATCAAACTCTTGTGATTCGAATCCGATGTCGTTATGTGAGAGATGTGGAAGAGGATGCTAGTGGAAAAGTATTTGATGCTGGTGTTTGTGGTGGTAGGGATCCCAGCGGAACCGATGGATACGCTAGCTTTGTTGCAATCTAGATTTCCAGCGAAACGTCGCTCCTTGAGCGGTGATCTTTTTGTTGAGTAGTTTCTATCGTGATTAAAAATCAATGCATGTTTCCATTTCTTAATGAATATTTTTTATTTGAAAATTACTACTTAAAGTTGTGAGATAAAACATAAATAACATTATATATATAAATAAAACATAAATAACATATAGATAAAAATTTTGGGCCATTGAGCAATGCATATCAGTCAATGAATATGTTTTTCTTTGCCTTATGAATACAATGTGTTTGGTATGGCAAGGTTTTTTGTTTTGAATGTGGAATAGGTACATGCTTTATACATATTTCATACTTTCCTTGTTTTATTAAAAAAATGTTCATACTCTATCCTCACTCTGGTTTTTAAATGAATATTGCACTGGCTCATAGGGTCAGGGGTGTCCATAAGATCCATTGAATGACATCTGGGTTACGAGCGAAAATTACAGAAAGGTTATATTTCGTGGAAAGCTTATTTTTTTCGAACGAAAAACGGTGAATAAGATAATTTTAATCGGTTGCCTGTTACTTTCAACATTTAAAATGAAATGTACATCGTTTTCGGAGGTATCTCCTTCATTCTGGTACTTCAATGACTTCTTATCTGTGATAGAGTATTTTACGCGAGAATGAAAGCTTATCTAATTCATAGAATGGTTCCTAATGAGCCGGTCTCTACGCCGATATAAGTGTGGTGTCAATTTTTCCTATCTTCATCTATAGATAATGGTGGCCCTCATTAAATATCTTGCAAGCCCACCTGATTTTCCTAAGTTTCGAAGTGGTAATTTTGGAAAATGTTGAAATGGATCTGAAAAAAGTCAATGTTTAACCTGAGCAGCGGTCCATAATTGTTCATTAGAACCACCTCACTACATTATGGCTTGTATTTTAGCCGAACTATGGGAACACATACCAGCGTACTTTTTCACCGTTCAGTGATTTCATTATGTGATGTTGTTCATGATGAGTTAGTTCCGTGGAAATGACGCATAGACGGTTTGCCTGCTGAAAAGTGAACTTTATGTCGGTTAACAATTCTTCTATTAGTGATATTGATTTTATTTGACTACAATGTTATGTTATATCTTTCCAAAAGTTAGTCATCTACTAGGTGAATGCAAGTATCGTGTTTTAGACTATACGAACAAAGTAAATGTAATTTCAATTCAAAATATTCACCTAAATTTAGTTTCCACTGAATATTTTTAATTGCTGTGAGTATTGAAATTTTTAAACTGTTTTGAAACTGAAATTGAAATTGAAACTTTTACATGCACTTTCAGTTAGGCTAAAAAATGCGGAGTTAATATATATATTCACACAATTTAATCAACAGATTTTTAAAGCAGTTTTAGGGGAATGTGGTTGTTTTTATAATGCTGTTTTTCACCTAAATTTTGAGGTAAAACAGCATGCAGTGTTATTCTGCCACGTGGAAGTCTTTGATTGGGGATCTTACGACCTTGGTAGGATCAAATGTGGGGCTTATATAAAGAATGCTGAGCTGAATGAAAAGATTGCATGAACAAGGATAATGAGCCACAGCTTGGATTAGAAAATGAACAAAGAAGGCTGTGGATCAAAGCAAACAGAGAATGAGGTATAAATAAAAAAAAACAAGAAAGAGCATTGTCTCCTTTGCCTTGGAAATAGGTAAAATAAATCTTTTATTCTACCTCGTATCTAAGCAATGAATATTGTACTTTAGGTACCTTTATGCATATACTTGCTAGCAATATTTCGGCAAGTTTTGATTAGGGCCGCAAAAATATCATCTGGGTATACACACATTTTACATCCACTTTAACCTCATTTACGCGGTGAATGATATTTCTCTTACACGATGCGTTACGGTTCGTATTACTATTTCACCATATCACCCTTCGAAAATTTCGTACTCTGACACTTTATATATGAATGAAATACATTGTCTAATTCTCAAAACAATTTAAAAATAAGCTCTCGCTCTTTTACATAACAATTTTATACTATTCACCGATGTCCAATCACTTAAGTTCATTTCGTACTATTTTCATTGCCAATTTTTCGTACTATTTTTGTTGCCAATGCCCGTTGATAATAATTTAGAATAACTTTACGACATTAAATTTTTATGTATTCGTGGTACACGTTATCTTTTAAGTTCCTTACAAGCGATGCCTCTTTTTGAGAACGTTTACCACTGAGCGAAATATCCTCAGAGAAAAAAATACAATTTGCCTTGACTAGGATTCGAACTTTGATCCCCCGATTTCCGGTCGAGTGCTTTAGCAGGTTAAGATACCGAGGCGTCATTCCTCCCTGTGGATAATCGAATTCAAATCCTGGCCAAGGCGAATGATTTTTTCTCTGTGGATATTTCGTACAATTTGTGCATTGCGGGTGACTCCCGTGAAAGTTATCACCGCGGCTAGTCCCGGTAATCTTAAAAACACTAAGCATTTTTAATGCTTCTCAGATTTTTTTTAAATTTTGGCCTGCTTATGTTACGTTTCTTTGGTTTAGTTATGGATTTTACGAGTTGACGTTTATTTTAAGTTTAGAATGAAAAATGTGGAGCCGATATTCCTTGAGCGAGTAATCGACATGGAAATATCGAAACTTTTAGGTTATATTAATGGGTGAATGGTGAAATTTGAGATTGAGATATTTTTCGTCAGAAGCCGGTGATTCAACTTTAAAAATGATACCTCATTTATCACTCTTGGTGCAGTTTTACACGGAGTGCACACGGAATGACAGAAGAAGACTTTACTCAAATAATATTTATAAAATACATTCAGGTCAGGAAAATGAGGCTACTTGAAAAATGTTGAACGTAACGATGGATTTACTCGATTACTTTGAGACCACGTAGGTGAATTATAGGCCTCTTTTCTTAGCGTCCAAATTTCTTCTGCCTCTTTGTATCTTTTTGCTCGAAGGGATGAAAATAATTAACTGTTCCCAAAGGACTCCGCCAGAGGAACGTCATTACCCCATCTCGATCACAGAGCACGCTTGTTTCTTTTTATCTCCCATTTGTATTTCGAGCCTAAGACTTTAATAATGGCATCAAAGGCGTGATGTTTCTTTGCCTTTTACTCTGTCACCTGCAGTTAAATTGAGAATATAGCCTAGCCATATCTCAGTGATCAATGATTTCTTTAATCATAGTCGGACTATAAGGCGAACTTGGTGTATGATTTATACACTGTATGCCAACTTTTTGCAGCTTCACCAAGTCAATACATCGGGTGAATGGTGTTAGAAGGATTAATAATGCGTGTGATAGTTCACCATGAATTCATGTTATACATATATAGGGTACAAAGGGAGATTCTGTCATGCTCTTGTTGATTGTTGAATAAATTTGTTTTAATTTTTCGATACCCATTTTTTTAGTTTATCAAAGTTAGAATTAAGATCTCACCTTTCCTGTATTCTGATGGGACGGTGCTTAGCAGAACTGCGGTAGGCTTGTTCAAACGTTTTCTTTATGAACTTTACCGATGTGGCGTCAGCAGTAGGTACTTACCATTATATACAGTGCTTCGGCATGAAAAGCATTACAAATGCGCACTTATTTAAAAGTTTATGTTGAAGAGATCGGATCACAAATATCAATGTGAGGCTTAGGCGTCAGTTCGCTTACGGGAATTCGCGTCAATTTGTAATGATTTACTCATTGGAAATTGCAAAAGATACTTACCTACATCTAAAAGAAAACTCTAAATTTGAGTATTTAAAGTAATGTTCGTTTTCTTTAGAGTATAAATATGGTGCTATTATGTTTTGGATCCTAAGATCATCTTCAATTAGATCACTCTCATTTAAAGTAATCACTGCAATTTTTTTCGTGAATCGATCGTGATACAGGCGTAGTATTGTTGGAAAGCCGCGCGATTCGTCAAAAAAGCTGCGGACGTGCAGAAGGCGTTACACTAATGTTAAGTGAATTACGCTGGGAGCCGCTAGTTACTCAAGAGGCTACGCGCTAGGGTTAGATTGCTTGAGCAATTGTGCGAATAGATACCTGTAAGAGCGATATGGAGAACTTAGTATTGGAGTCCACTATATTTCCTGGTCCAACAGAATCGACAAATTAAGAGAGAGATTTTGCTGAACGAATAGATATGATGAGTTTTTCCCCGAGCCATTAAAGACTTTAATAAATGGTAGTAGTAATCTTGATTGAGCATTTGCTTTTTACATGTTGACGGACGGTGTACAAACACCCCCTGCCGCACGACTTTGTAGGCGGCTAGCGGGGTAGTATGTAGATGTAGATGCACATCCGCAATTAGTAGATTTACATCTACATAGTACCCTACGAGCCCCCTCTAGGGTGTTTGGCAGGGGGTGCTCAATCACCAGCATGCAATAGGATTTCCTCGTGCACACCACGCGGTCCAAAAAAAATTACAAACGCGAATAAACCATGCTGGTGTGTATATGTAAAGGCAAAACTTGCCAACTACTTATTAAAGTAATCTTCCAATATTGCTAGAACTTACAAAACATGCTGTCAGAAATAATAAGAAAATTCAGAAACATGCATTAAGGAACACGTAAGTATGTAGGCTACACTACAAAATCATGTAATCTTTTTTTTGAGGTCTGACGCTGCCGCGCAAGGCATAGATGTGTATGTAGTAGTAACTAGTATTGCGAAGTTATTTTGTAGTGCCGTCATTGCCGCCGGCTGTTCACGTTCCCTCCAGACTTCCTTCACAAGACTAGTGTCGTGATCCCTCACTTCTCCCGTCCTCCCTAGCTCTCTCCCCTTCCATCTCAAATGTGGCCGGTGCCCGCATTTCAACGGGCATCGCTAAGAGGGGGAGTAGGACTCATTCATGCATAAGGGACAACAAATTTAAATGGTAACATTTCCGGACGTCCTCGGCCCGACCATTCAAAGAAGAAAAAAAACACCCTCTTGTCGCCGTATCTTCATCTCCTCATGCCTCTGCCTCCAGCATGCATACGTCGAAGAACATCCTTTCCCCCAACCCCCCACAGTTCCACCCCCTCTCCTCAACCCCTTGGTGGCTCGCGCTTCACATGAACGTCTCGACGGACCCTTTTTCCAAATGCACATTTTTTTTTGATGCACGAATATTCCTTCATCCTTTACCCCCTTCTAAGACCCTTAGCTTTTTACTCCTTCCTGTTTTGTTACACTCGGAGGGGTCGTATATTTTTCCACCTCAAGTATGCGAGGAGCCCGTTAAAAACCATCGGCCCCCCAGCTGGCGACTGCATCCTCCGAATGCGTCGGTGGACCAACGCAAGGTTTTCGAAACTGCATGAGGAATAGCAATGTGTGAATGTAAATACCAGGGGGACGGCATAGAGGAGGCCCAATTCCATTCCATCCTGGTATCTGTTGCAAATTCGGTCGCATTTTAATCGGTTTTGAAAAATGTCCACAGCGCGGTGATGAGTGCAATGCGATCCACTTCATCCAATATTTTGCCGTGGAATGTTTTTCATTGCGAGGACTAGCATTGAAAAGTAGTGAATTTAAAAGATCTCTTTATACATCTACATATTACTCTGCGAGCCACCTCTAGGGTTTTGGCAGGGGGTGATCATTCACCAGCATAAGTTAGTAGGCTACACTACAAGTCATCTAATCTATTTGTAAAATCTAACGCTGCCGTTATAATCTCTTATTAATCGTGGAAAATTCTGAATCTGTCTGTTCTACAGTCTATCTCTCTTATTTTATTTACATGATCTGATCTGCCGTGGTATGTTGGCGTTCGTAAGATATTGTTAACTTCGTCAGAGAAGACACTGCTCGTGAATTTATGTAAAAGGTTTAGTCTATTTTTCGTTCTACGGTCTGACAGAGATTCCCATCCGAGTTTATCAAACAGGTCACTTACACTAGCAAACTTATCGTAACGATTTTTCACGTACGCGGCATAATGTATTTAAATTTTGCTTAAGACCCCTAATTATCCTTTTTTCCCTGTGACACTCGGATCAAATTATCCGTCAGTGACACGAGTTTTGTAAACCCATTTAATTAAATGCACGTTGGGTAACAGCACTTTTAGAGGCCGACTTGAGGATCTTCTATCGGATTTTTTGTGGGAGATACAAAGCCGTTCCGCATAGGATGACGGGGGATCAGGTTGGTGAGGTGGTTAGAGTGACTTCCTGCCCCGTGGGTTAGGGTTCAAATCCTGGCGGTGGCAGAGAATTTTCAGTGTATGCCTGATCCCTGCTTGAATGATATGTAGAGGACATTTCAAGGGCAACACTTCGTCCGTCAGTTGGGACGTTGAGCCGTGGCCCCCTTGGCGCCTTTCGTTAAGAGTAGGCTAATGCTGACGCCGGGTTTCTCTCCACCCTTCCTTTCCTACCCTTCCCTTATGGCGCAAGTGACCTCAGCTGTCGGTCGCCTCCTCCGAAGACCATACCCTCGCGTAGGATGAGACGGACATAGCTGCTTCCAGTCGGTAAGAGTGGATGGCGTAGCGTGGGTAAAACGGAGAAGCCAGTGCCTCAAGGACTTTTTAAGGGCCTCCGTGATAGAAAAATCACAAGTTATAAGGAGCATTTCAGTGAGCGGAAAAATTTTCCCCAATCTATACTGGGGGCGGTTGCGAAAATCATGGAATCAGTCGCTGCATTCCCTAAGGCGACTTATTGCTTAGCTTATCCTTACTCCACGGCTTTCAGTTGTGGCATGCTTACCATATTTCTTTTCGGAAACGCCTTCGTTTGACTCTTGTCCTGAAGGTTTAACTTGCTTTTACTACTTCGTGCTAAATAGTTTTGATTTAGATGCATCTTTGCCTGTGTCTAGACTGTTAATTGGAATGAAATCTTAATTTGCTGCGGTACAGCTATCTTGCCATTCAAGTTTATCTCATTGAAAATATTTAATCAATTTCATTCCTATTCAGACAGATGTACTCTCCTTTTTCAAAATTTTAATTTCCAAGGCTTTTGGTATTTTGAAATGTATGCGTGAATTTTGCTATAATTCTCATATTTTCTCGCACTATTTTTCTGGAACATAATGCTCTTCATTAAGGTTCAATTCAAATCCCCAATATTTTCTTGGCCACTAGTTCATGTATCAGTCATTACTCTGTGTGACTTTGCTTGGGTACCTACAATTACAGGATTATTTTCCATGTCATCAGGGCAGCATAAGGAAGTGTTCTCTATTCATAACCGTTGGCAATGCTCTTCAATACTTCATTTTCTTCAATTCTTCATTCTCTTAAATTCACATATTTGAGTCCACCTCGGAACTGATACTGGTTAGCATTACATTTCTATGTTTATCTTGCGATGGTGCATGAAGAAAATGGTTTAGTTTTTCAGTGGCGACGCATGAGCCTGTTTATACAATCGAGAAACTTAACTTCGAAAGGAAAAAAATGAGAAGTTAGCGCTGAATGCAGTATTATTGTCGGAATTTTCTAGAGGAAAAACTTGGCACCAAAGTTTTGCTCGGCGTTTCGCCCTTGAATTTAGTTCCGAACACAATTTGATGTCGTGGAGCTGAAGTGCCTTTGCCATGAATAATGTGAGCGACAGCTTATCGTTAAGTTTTTGCTTTGAACCTGCTCTGCGGGAAACTCGTCCTGACAAGGAAAGAATACGGATTATGCGTCGTGACCGTTGAGTTGGCAGTCGCGTACTGCATGATTATTTCCGTAGATAACTAAATATTTGATGGTTTTGTTGATGCATGAAGTTTTGTTGCAGTCATGGAAATGAATGCAGTAAGCATGGGAAATAAAGGAGTGAACATTTTTGGGTTTGCTCGCGTCCATGTTCATGATATGCTTACGCTTCCAGTTCTTTGCTAGAAACCTCATCAGGACTAAATTATCAAATTACCTTTGATCTGCTTCAATTTATATCGTTACGATGCTCAGGGGACTGAATTCGTAAAAGAAGGGCTAAATTGTAAAATGGCGTTTTTCGAGGTAGGAACCTCAAACCTCGCAAAAATATTAGAAAACGGTTTGCCAATCAATGAAACGGATTTGATTTCTTAAATCTAAAATCGTTAGTCACTGGCTTAAATATTTTTAAACGCAATTTTTGTTCAATTTTATGCCAAAAATCCCGGTATATCAGCGTCCGCCATTTTGTAACGTAAGAGCACCCAAAATCAGTTTAAATCTCTGATGTTTGGGTAAAATAAAGGAAACATATCATAGATGACGCCATTAATGTACTCCCATTGCGTCACCTTGATATTTATCAGCAAGGTTTTCAAACTAAACATGTCGTTCAAACGAAAGTGTAGTCATACTGTCAGGTCTGCCGGATTGTACATATTTTACACGGATATTGACATCCGTTGCCATCCATTTTGAATATCGTTGCCAAATTTCAGGTACCTACCCAGGAAAACGTCCTTTCTCATTCTTCTCTACTTTATTTTCGGTTTAAGGCAGCTATGCGGTGGAGCACTTGGGAGAGGAGATTAGTATTGACAGATTCATCCGGGTGCCGTTGTTTTTGGAATGACTGGTATCCATGTTTCAATAATCCTTGTTCCTTTGTCTTTATTGAAATTATTTCCTCCCCTAATGATTTCTTGGGCCTCACGGAAGATTCTTGGCTTGAAATATTTTTCTCTGGCGAAAATATTCAGGTTGTCGACGTTAGAGGTGTGACCTAGGGGCTCATGTGGTGAGACCGCAACTGTCAACGCTGTCCTCTTCTAATCCTAACGCGGTTTGGCGCAATCATCATCGCTTCTTGAGGAGCATGGTCCGCGAGAGTTGTAATAGATTGGGGAATATTATTAGATGTTAACGTTTTTTCTTAGATTTAATTTATCTACGAATGATTTTGGCTAATCAATTCCACTCTGTAAGTACATTTGTGTTACTTGAATTTGTGTGACTGTTACAATTTATTTTGTAACATAAGCGTAAAATTTGGAAAATTACGGCGTAATATTTCTGAGTTATGACAATTTAGTATTTTACGACTGAATAACCACATTTATTGCATTAGTCTAGTTCAATACGAAACTCTTCATCAATTTTCACCGAGGAAAACTGTTTTTATGTCTGCAATTACTTTGCTTTCTTTAATTTTGAAAAAATGTTAATGGCAGATGGACATAACTATTGTCGGCGAGAAGTGGACCGTTCCTTATGTTTATAGAATGGTTTAGTCCTGAGTGATGGAATGAAGAGTTCTCATAACTTAATAAAAAATATGAGCCCGTATTAAATGCTCCAAAACTCAACTCGAAATTCAAATCTGACAGTGATGCCCTCCGTATCGTCGGGCAAGTCAGAATTTATGTTCATTTATTACAAACAAAATCTTTAGCATAGAAAAAAGTGTAAGAATGACTATACATAAATTATAAACACTATGGAATTTGAAATAATGGCGTTAGACAAAAAGAAAATAATAAAGAAAGTTAGGACGCCGGAGAAGTACGCAAGGAGATTATATAGAGAATGTGGGAAGTGTCTTTCCATTTTGGGTTGAATATTTCGACGTTGTGTGGAAATAATAAATCCATTTACACTTTTACGTCCACCGGGCAGTGTGACGCGTCATGTAACTTTTCCCGTGCTGAAACTGACAGATTAAGCTACCCTCAGTGAGTGGATTCTCCTTATGGCCTCATTCACAATGAAGTTTCGCCGGAGAGAACAGCTTAAGGATTTACTTTGTTGGGACGGGGCGAGGAGCGGTTTTGGCTTGGACACAGTGAAGCCATGTTTATCAGCATCTAGTGTTTGACTTGCTCGCGGGAGGGAGGGATGGGTGCTCAAAACCTTCAGTGTCGTGGTGGTGGTTTTTAGCGGCGTCGTACGGCGAGAGCGGGTATTTTTTCGACTTGGCATGTTTGTTTTGAGCACATTTGAGGGCGTTGTTGCAAGAAGCCAGTGTAGCGGTGACCGTTAATGGACGCGAGACGCAAAGACAAAAGAAGAGAGGCCTGCGATTCACCTCCAAGTCTGTGGTTACGCCCTGCCCCTCCACTTGTCAGTTTCATTAGTCCCTGCTGCGTAGGTCGGCACTGCCCTGAAAATTTTCTCTTTTTTCTCTTGCTCTCGCGCTGGTCTTTCCTCTCAGTTAGGTAGCATCGTAGTGTGGAAGGGGCTTCCAATAAAGTAAATATTTACCCAACTACGTGTAATAAAGAAGAAGGAAGATTTTCCCGTAAGTCTTCGTGGTACAACTTACGCATACTCCGGATACAATTAAGAACCTTTCCTGCATTTGTGAATATAGAGGGGTGAAATTGTGGGTGGTTCATATTTTTCGCGATAAAAAGGTGCAATTAGATTTGTGGCATTTGCTTTACTAATCGTTTTATTCCAATATTTGCATGTCTCAGCTCATGAATAGGAAGGCATTATTTGAAATATTTTGAATTATCAGAACCATTGATACATTGATCCTATTTTGTCCAAAACCTGATATTTATTTTCATAATAATCGTTGCGTATAATCTTTGTGCAGATATTTTCGCACTATTAATGGTGCGTACAAATCCTTTGTCCAACCTTTCTGATATATAACGAATCGGAACCAAATGAGAGGTATGTTTCGCGAGACGCACCCTATATCACTGGGCAGGGGCGTAAATATCAGTTTTCATGATGTTTAGAGAATTTGCCATGTTTGGATAAAGTTCCTGTCTGTTTTTATTTTTATAATCTACATGTTTTGGGTTGTACAGATATTCATGACATTCGCATTCGGAAATTAACACTTTTTGTTTCAACAGTCCAAGTGTATATTGTAGCCACTTTGTCAATAATGATCTCAAGGTCGGTACACCTCTCTTTTATAAGAGGTGATACCAACCTATTAAATTTTATAAACGAAAGCCTACCACACTAACAATGAGCTTTGTCGAAGAACTTAAATAAAAGATCTTTTATAAAATATTTTACATTGCGCTAAGGACGTACCCGATGCACTTAGCCTTATTAGTTAGTATAACTAATAACTTCAGGCTTTACTTTGTGAAACCTCTCCATATTGGAAGTAAGGAAATAAAACTTTGTAAGGTTCACTGTTATTTAATTACCCGGGTTTCGTAACTTGGTTACCCGGGTCGTGCCCATAATTAAATAACAGTGAACCTTACAAAGTTTTATTTCCTTACTTCCATTATTGGTTAGTGATTAAGGAGGGAGGCAATGTAAGCTTCCTGGCCTGAGACCCTGGCTAGAGCTGCTAAGCATCTTAGATGTGGCTCGCACGGTAACTTGTAAATGTAGAAGACAAGATTTTAAGGTTCTTACCTTTGCGTGGATGCTTCATGGACGAAAGGAAGTTTGCGACATTGGCGCCGCACAGGGATCATTTTCTAAGCTCGCTTTCCTCGGCACGGGAGAGTTGCTCCCATATCTTTTTCTCCACAGGAGCAATCAATCTCTCCCCTTTTTTGGCCGGGAGTTATCGTCATTTGTTCTGCCATAGAAAAAGCTTCTGGGGACTTCATTCACAAAGGACGGAAAGGTGGCGTGAATTGTCAGGAGGGGGTTGGCGTATTCCTGTTACCCGGCCTCGGGGAATAACATTTTGGGGAAGCGGATCTATTTTTTTTTTTGCTTCTTCTTCTCCTTCAGCGTCTCATCTGGTCGTCTTTCATTCGCCGATTGCGAACAAAAAGGTCTATTTTTTGGTGCGTGAAACGCACACTCCGGATGATCTTTCCGGGTGTCATTTAGTCAGGGTTAAGGATGAGGCGGAGTCGCAGAGTTTTTGAAGGATGCTTACCATCAAAGAAATGAATTATGTTCTTCGCCTAGAAGAGAAAACTTCTTGTGCATCCATCTGCGTCTCTGGCAATCACTGGAAAGATTCTATGTTAGGCATGAGCACAAACAACTTTTTAGCTCATCAGCAATTTCCCGAGGGGACTTAGTCGATATTCTTTAAATTTGTGTTGTAAGTAAGTGATTGCTTAATTTTTCTGTAAACGGGAATACGAAGCGTTTCAAAAACTGTTGATTACGCAAAGAGGCGACTCCCGTTTGATATCTAGATATGTAATTTTGGGTACTTCGACTTTTTTGTTCTTCTTTTCCCAAGACTATTAGACAAGTAGTAGAATCTCATTTTATTTTTAAGTTATTACTACTAAGACGGTAAAACTTACCTCACCTATGGTGACTGATTTCAGGAAATATTTTTTCAAATAGCCTTACAATAGCCAGCGTCATTTCACTCAAACTATATAGGTATAAATGTTCCTTCTTACGGAAGATCAATTTAATTCTGAACTACCTGTCTTTCAGTTTTCGTATAAAAGTAATTTTGAATTCAAGAATGCTGTTTATTCTTTAGGTGAAATGCTAGCGCCAGACTGCATTGTAATACCTCACACTAATTAGCACATCAGGGAATAGCAACGAAATAATTATAATGGAAAACATTTTAAAAGACGTCCTTGTCAAGGTAAGTTCACCTCGGCCCTCCCCCTCCCAAATTCGTTTTCCCTCTAGGTTACCAACAAGGCCTGTTCGCAAAATTTTATTATAAAATTCTAATCTCTTAAAATTTCTCCTGTCTCTCCTGCATCTCCTGGATAATGGTCGGGAAAATCCGCAAATTAGTGAATATCCTTATTAAATATTTTGGTGAAAAACGTTTCACCTAGGCCCTCTGTTTTCTCTGCCCTGAGTTCTGATGCCTGCAAGGCGGATCGAAAAACATTTTAAAGCGGTGAGGAAATTTACGTATTAGTTTTTCTGTAATAATATATATCTCAAACTCTTCACCTCAACTCCAACAAATATGGTCTTTTGAGAGGGGGTGAAGATAGAAGAGGATTGGGACTGTGGATATTTGGGAGGTCTGGAGTGTCCCTGGGGGCCGGTTCATAATTTGCGGTTCCCCATTAGAATACAAAATCTATCGGCGATGATACATTTGATCCAATCAGCGGCTTTAAGATATTCTTCATTTACCCGTAAGTATTGTTAAACAGCTATTAAAATAAGCACAATTAACCCTTGCTTTAAAATGATATAAAATCCCGATGAATTCGGCTTAAGATATGGCTGATTTTGCGCGTGCTTATCAAAATTAAAGATTTTATTCTGTTTTCAATATCACAATATCATCTAGTATGTAACACTGCGCCTTGATTATGAAATAAATGTCATAAGTAATTAATTTAATAACATATCAACATTTACGTGCACTGATTTTCTTTTACCCGACTTTTCGTCCGGAAATAATTTCTATTTAACATGGAATATGATTTGAGACCGGTCCTCTCTAACTGATTAATATTTGCAAGGGCTCTTCGGTATAGTAGAGGTATGCATGTGATGATAACCATCATCATCACTGGTCAACAATCCTAGGATTGGTTTGACGCAGCTCTCCACTCAGTTCTCCTATCAGCTAATCTTTTCACACCTACGTATTTGTTCTTTTTCACATCTCTCCTTACTTGTTCCATATATTTTGTTCGAGGTCTTCCTTTTCCATTCTTGCCTTCCACTTGTCCTTCGACGATTGTCTTCATCAGCCCATCATGTCTCAAGATGTGGCTTATAAGGTTTTTCCGTCTTCTTATTAAGGTTTTCATGAGGCTTCTCTTCTCTCCTACCCTTCTTAGGACTTCCTCGTTACTAACTCGGTTGATCCATTTGATTTTCATCATTCTTCTGTAGCGCCACATTTCAAAGGCCTCTATCCTTGCTTTTTCCGCTGCGGTCATTGTCCATGCCTCACTTCCGTATAGGAGCATACTCCAGATGTAGGTTCTTATAAATTGTTTCTTTACTTCCATATTTAGGTTTCCCGCTGTAAGCAGGTCTCTCTTTTGGTGGAATGCTCCCTTTGCCTGGGCTATTCTGCTGATAATTTCTTTCTTGCTTCTCCCGTCACTACTTATCTTGCTTCCCAAATAACAGAATTCATCCACCTCTATCAGAACAGATAGGAACATGATAACCATACTTCGTATTTTTTTCTAGGAAACACGGAAAGGGGAATTTTAACTAGGCCTGTGCGAGACTCTCGACCACCCGAGAATCTCGGCAGTCGAGACGAGAATTTCATTTCTCGGCATTGCCGGGACGAGACTCGGCGAGAGTCTCGCCTGGGTCAAGAATCTTGACGAGACTCGAGAAGTCTCGACCCACCAATACTTCTCGACACCCGTCGAGACTCTCGGGGAAGGCGAGAATTTCCAATGAGTATCACAATCTGTCGACAATAGATTTTACAATGGTATATTTTACGGATTTGTCAACAAAATAAAATATTTCGCTCTTGTCTTATGCATCCATTATTTTAGTTCGCCGTCAAGTTACAAGGGTATCCTCATAGGAGACCTACCGGTAAAATTTAAAGAGGCTCTCAACGAGTTATAATTGTCGGAATTGATAGCGGAGTCGACTTTCCCGGGAGCCTCGACGGGTGCCGAGAAGTTTTGATTGGTTGAGACTTCTCGAATCTCGTCAAGACTCTCGACCCAGGCGAGACTCTCGCCTCGATGATAACATTGTTGTAATTGGATGAATCGTTGAGCCCCAGCGAAAAATGAAGTAGGAAATGTCTAAGAAGATTTTCTTGGTTTGCAGGTGGTATTTCGATACCAAGGGGCAGCGAAAATAGTTGCAAAGATGCAGGAAATAATAATATATAGCCGAATCAAACCCCTAGTAGGTAACGGAGAATACTCCAAGGGTTCCTAATGACCATAAATGCGTGACACTGTTAAAAAACTCTATTTGTAGTAGGGTAGAAAATAATAAGTGCAGTACCTTGATTACCTTAAAACACTTAAACCCACCGTCACAATAAATGATGCATTGTAGTATTAAAAAGCAACTAAAAGATATTATACATAAATATGAAATCGTACGCATAAATCATATTTCTTATGACATTATGATAAATTAATACGAACAAAATAACAAGAAAAAATTATAAAATACCGAACAATGCCAAAGATATGTCAGCGTAGTTTCATATGGCAATTACTGTGTAGTGACGGACCTCAACTTCCAAATTCGTTTGATGGATACCGTCTCACTTTTCTGGATTATCGCATCCCAATGCCACGAATATTACAAAACAGGATCCTCAAGTCGTCCTCTAAGTCTTGTCACCGACCGCGCATTTAAATGGGTTTACAAAATTCGCCACTCGCGTCGCTGACGGGCAAAGTGATCCGACCAAAATTTTATGCATGATGATGGTAATCTATTGAATTCATAACTTTTCAATGATAATCCTCGCAACTAAAAACATTTTACTCCAAAACATGGGAAAAAAAATTGGATCGCATTGCACTCATTTCCGCGCCGCGGGCATTTTTGAAAACCGATTAGGTTGCGACTGAAGTGGCAACATAAATCAGCCTTCTATGGAATGGAATTTGGGCACCTCTATGCAGTCCCCTTGCCCAATGCGCTGCCACACCCCAACTTTTCTCCGTCCCTGCGTGAGGACACACCCAAAGCAGGGATCTCGCGTGGATCAGGGGTCCGTGAAACCCACCCCGGTTATGGCATGTTAAATTCGGTCCCATGGTTTCCATTGCCTCCGTCTCCCTCCCCCCGGGGGGGCGAATGCATGGGAAAACCATCCCTGCAGTCAGTCTGCTCTTGCATAGCTGCACTTTCCGTGAAAGCGCACGCCTTGTGCTCCCTCGCATGAGTGCTGACCCGTGGTGCACACTTCCCGTTACAAGCCCCGACCTCTCCCTCTCCCCGCCGGCAGAAACCGCAAACCGCTTGTCTGCCATCCCCCGAACTACTGCTCTACATATATGAGAAACATACACCCCCACTTCCCTTCCCTCGCTGCCACTGTAGTGGGTGGTGGTAGTGGTGGTGGCTAGGTGTTGCACCCCCTTCTCCCTTCACGTCACGTCTCCTATTACGTGTGCAGGGTTGTGCCCACCGACCTGCTCACAGTTTCTCAATGAGCCGAGTGAGCTTGAATAATTCCGTCTCGCTGCGTGGGTCGTAGACGCACGCTACGCTAAAATATACATCCTTACACTCGGTTTGCCATTACAAACAAGTGATAGGTACGCTCTACGATTGTAAAACGAATCTTTGAAGGAGTCACTCCAGAATTTTAAAACATATAACTCTCGTATTTGAAGTATGGTTAAACATTTTCCCAGTGGCGCAGCCAGGAATCTCGTTCGGGATGGGTACAAAACCAAGGGGGAAATTTTTTGAAAAATAGGGTACCAAGTAATGGGTTGTTAACTAAAGTTTAACACTTTTGATGATCGAAATAACTTCAATCGTTGAAGAAATATTTTGTAAATTCATGATTTTTCTTTATTTTGTTTTCTTTTTTGAAGGAAAATAATTGTTTTTATATTTCGGGGGAGAGGGGTGGACCCCCCCCCCCTGGCTACGCCACTGATTTTGACTCTAGAGGATCTGCTTATTAGCCAGGGTAAATAAGTTTGTTTGAAGATTTCAGCGTCTTCTTTTGCCTATCTCATATGTTCATTTCGGGTAATGGTGCACGGAAATCACTTTAACTCAACGTATTACTCCTTAAAATAGTAAAAAGGCCAAATAATTTCGATAGAGGGGATGTCCATAACCTGAGCACGCAGTGGAAATGGTAAGTACCTTGCCTATTCTTATACCCAACGTCTATCGTTTTCCGCACAAAATTCAAGTCCGGCCCACAATGGGACAGCGGACACTATAAGACCGAGACGGTTGTTTCTCTCATTCTCTTGATAGCGCTCCCAATAAGAGGAGTGAAAAGTTGAGTTAAAATGATTTCCACGCAGTATTTCCCGAAAGGAACATATAAGGTGATAAATACTTTCAATATGTGATGATATTATTACCGGTTTTATGTAAGAATGAAAATCATATTGCTGCACTTTTTGAAAAATTTTTGTCGATTAAGAAAGGCATGAATCCCAATACTGATGCTATTGTAGCTAGATATTGCATGCCAATCTCTTTTCATACGATCCCTATTTTCTATTACAAGTGCCGGGTTGTGCTCACCGACCTGTTCACAGTTCCTCATCGAGTCGAGTGAGCTTGAATAATTCCGTCTCGATGCGTGGGTCGTAGACGCACGCTACGCTAAAATATACATCCTTACACTCGGTTCGCTACCACGAACAAGTGGTACGTTCTCCTTGTAGAAGTCATTCCAAAATATCGTGACATGTAACTGCCATATGGTTCAAATTTTGATTCAAAGAGGCTCTGCTTATTTGCTATGACAAATCCTTTCAATTGAATAATTCTGTTTCGCTGTGTGGTTCATAGACGCACGATATGCTAAAATATGTCCTTACGCTCGGTTTGCTACTACAAACAAGTGGTGCGAACTGCGAGGGTAGACTCCTTGTATAAGCCATTCCGAAACATAATGACATTAAAGAGTCATATGGTTTAACTTTTCAATCAATTAAACTCTATTTATTTACTAAGAAAAATACTTGCACTATGTGGTGATATTATTATCGATGAGAATAAAATAAAACGGTAAACTTCCACACAATTTTATTTACAAAGTACCGACCCGGTTTCGACACGTAGTGCCATTATAAAGGTGCCTTGATAATGACACTACGTGTCGAAACCGGGTCGGTACCTTGTAAATAAAATTGTGTGGAAGTTTACCATTTTATTTTATTTTCATGGATATAAAACATTTCCACCAGATATCGCCGGACACTGTGAATTATATTATTATCGGTTTGCGTAATTTAATTATTCCGTTTCGCTGCGTGGTTCGTAGACGCATGCTTCGCTAAAATAAGTAGTTACACCTCGTTTGCTACTACAGGGAATAACTATAATAAGAAAATGAAGAAGAAGATGACTTAAATCGGGTGAGGTTGAGACTAAGAAGTCCTTACCTAGACCCTAGACTCTTCTACCTAACCCCGCGATAGCGTCAATGAAAACATATTAAAAAACGGTAGATAAACGTTTGAAATACAAAAGATAAACAATATACACTATTTGTGAAATGTCAAAAAAGAAAGTATATGTGAAAATTTTGGGCAAAAAAATATTTCTGTTTGTGGGGAAAAACATGAGGATAAGGGTGTAATATCAGCGAAAAAACCCACTGCAGGAAAACGCCCATAAAAGAAGGGGGGCGTGAAAAACCTGCGAAAACCTACTTAGTAAAAGCTAATGTCATGCTGTATGTAAAATACAACATATTTAATGGGGTAAAAAGTATACACAATATAACATCTTAATATAGGAATCGAAGGATAGAAATTGGTGGTGCGTTGAGTGTGTAGAACAACTCCTTGAAAAAGTCACTCCGAAATATGATTAAGTTTCATTCTTACGTATTCCGAAAATTATTTCACCATATATCATAGGCATCTATTATTAGATAGGTACCTTATTACCTGATTCCTATTTAAATTTCATTGTTCACAAAATTATTTTTTAATTAACTCCAAAAAAAGTTTCATTCTGAATTAAACCGATGATAATTTCATAGAAAATTATAAATGTTTATCAAAGAAAAAAAATAAATCCTCAATGAGGAAAAAGGTGGAGCATACTTCGAATGCTAAGTTACATGCTCGCAGTTCATAAGTTATGTGCCTGTTGCATATTTTTAAATTAATAATTTTACCTTTATAGACAGCTATGAGATCCAACACTACTAAAATTGTGAATAGATGACGACGGTTTTATGACAGTGTCGGACAGAAAGAAACTTCGGCAAAATTTGACGGCTAAACTGTCACCGTCATTCACAAAAAAACGCAGTAGAAGACCCGAAAACATGATCGCATCAACCGCTCTCCGCGGAAGACTTCGAAAAAAATAAAACTAATTGAAAAATATATATTTCTGGAGGCATGGATTACCTTATGATTCATTAAGAGTCTTTTCATTTTGATATGATAATTACTTATGATAGGTGGTGATATTATCGGTTAACTTAAGGGTGAAAATATGTGTTGCCGAAAATTTATAAATCAATAATTTTTCTTACATTGGCAGATATGAGGCCCAATACCAATGCTGTTGTGGCTAGGTGTTTCACCTGTCTCTTCATACGTTCCCCGTCTCCTCTTGTGCATGCAGGGTTACTCTCTTACCCCCACCCGCGGTTCCTCAGTGATCCGAGAGAGCTTGAATTAATGCGTTTCGCTGCATAAGCCGTATAGATGGAGTTCCCATACACGATACGATATACTTCATGTGCCTGTCTACTTGGTTTTCCATCTACAATATATCATCAGCCTACAGTTTCCATCATTAGCCCTATAAACTTTAATATTGAAGTAAATATTCAAGTTTCTGAATTTTTCCTCTGTTAAATGACATAAACTCATGTTCTTGGGGCTTTACTTTTGTACTGTAAACAAAATCCGTTACCTTCTTAATGTTCGCAATATATGCATATCACACGCTACGTATTCTTCCGCGAAAGACTGCCCCAACTTGCTTTAATGGTTGATTTGGGAGGATTTCTATTTTATTCGCAGCCGATCGAACGAAGTCTTAATTTTGATTTTTTAAAGCTGAATTTGATTATTTAAGGAGATTAATATTTTTAAGCTCCTATGAAAATGTTTCGATTCTAAAATTCCATTAGGTAAATTGATATGGAAAAACGGAAGCAGGTGGCTTTGAAAAATTTCCCTGTAAGTAGCTAACAATCATAATCAAAATACATAACAACGCTGCAATCGGAAAAACAGTCTCTGGATTAGATTTCCTGCCACGTGGGGGTATTTCCATTCCCCGAAAGTAATGCAGCTTTCAGACGTTTGGCATGAAGCCGCTTCCCGAATTATAACAAATACATATACCAATGTCTAATTTGTGCCAATAGAAGTCTTTATAGAATATCTCCACGTTTGCCGACGAGGACATTAAATATATCAACGAGTTTTTAGTTTATAACCCGTGAAAAACACAGTAAATACGTCTAAGGTGATAGAATTTAGAATAGCGGATGTTGTGATACTATGATTATTATAGCCATTTTGAGTGTCAATGGCAACGATATAGTCGTAGACCTCATTAAATTGCCGATTCTGAATGTCGGACTATTATCTGGTACCCAAATGCTTACTAAGGAGACCGGATTGACCTAATTTAATCAGTTTCCGGCCGGACGACTGGCTATTTTCGGATGCATCCGACAGCTGAGGTCATTTCCACCGTTAAAAAAGTCAGACTGGTCGGAGAGGGGTTATCGAAAACGGAGGTAGCATGGATAGAAATCAGTTTTCTGTTTGCCTAGACTTCGATGTAGCGTTGCAAGCGCCGGAGCGCGATAGTATTACGTAAGTAAATAAAATACATCCCTATACTTTAGTAAGCATTATAAGCTCTTTGGCGCGAGATCTTTGGATGTAAATTAATTTATTTATGTGTCTATCCCATAATTGTCTGGGTCTTTTCTACGTTGAACTTAATCTACATCTAAATATCACCCTCCCAGCCACGTGCAAGTGTTTGGAAGGACGTTGCTGCGGGAGCTTTAGCCCCTATATTATTGTAGTGTTCCTAAAAGTGGTGCCTGCTTTTGTATTTTCCATCATACTCATGGTGGATGTAGACAGCGCCGCTTAAACGCTTTTTTATTCTAAAAATCGCCTTTTTTACTAAAACACGAGCGTTACGTTAATCTACCATTACGCTATCGCTACGCTAGCTACAATTACGGTATCTAAGGAACCCAAAACGTGATAGTTATTTCAGTTGTCATTCAGTTACTAAGTGTGCAGCTATATTTTCACCACTAAGCAATTCCTCCCCTAGAGCCTAATTTGTGGAACAAAGGTCTGTGTTTGATTCTCACGTGTATCTTCCAACGACGGATTAGTGCTTTGTCAGCAGGTGTACATAGCTACGCACATCTAGGTTTTCAGAATACCCTATCAGCCCATTCAAGGTTGTTTTACACTTTTCACCAGCGCAAGCCACATTTCTTGACCTTTTTAGGAATGTAATTATTACATCGCAGAGCAATTACTTTCTATGTAGGTTCAGAAAAGTAAAGACATCCGATATCTATGTCCTTTACTTATTCCCACTCCACTGAAAACAGCACTGCCAAAAGCCTTTAACATCAGGGTTTTCAGCAAACTTAAAAATTACATGTGCACGAATAACAATGCCCTGGAGGGAGACAACCTACCCAGGAGGGACCTGCGACCTCTTGTTTAGCTGCCGAGGACTTATCCCGCTGCCACCGAAACTGCACTAAAACGTGGTTCGAGTCATGAGCATTTTTTTTGGAATTCTATTTTCGACAATATCCACCCACACTGTTCAATAGTTCTCTCTTGACCTATAAACGTGTACTAGGCATTATTTCCTTGAGGGCAAATTAAAACTGTGTTGTTTCCGAGAGCCGCTTATGCGCGGTAGTTCGGTATTGCCGCCTGCTCGGAGATTCCTTAGTTGGAAATTCTAAACATAATGGACAGAAAGAGTCAATCTTTCAGGTAGACTCTTAAGTAAACAATGATTTTGGATGATTCCTTAGTAGGAGATTCTAAAAATAATCTGCAGAAAGAGTCAACCTATTACGTACACTCAACTATTCGCTATGAATTTGGTTAAACTCCCAGTAAAAAACTGAAAACTAATCGACAGAAAGAGTAACCCTCTTAAATAGAATGAACTATGAAATTCATATTTGGTTTATTGCTCATTATAATATTTGTAATAAATCGACGGAAAGAGTAAACCATTTAGGTAGACTCCACAAGTGGCCCAGTGTACTTGCACGTAGTTGTTTATTTTTCCGTTTTGGCGCTGCTATCGGGTATACCGAATGGTTGACTCTTTCTCCATTCTCTAAAGACCGTATTACACGGTACACGGAATTGCACAATATGACGTACGTGCGAAGGCGCGATCAAAAATGCATCGTGTAAAGCGGTGAATTGCTAGAACACATGCGAGAATGCGAGACGGCAAAATAGCCCCTGTTCTAATTTCATTCATGCATTCTCGCAATTCCACGCCATTTTAGGAATGAATGCTGCTGTAACCTGCGCAATTCCGTGCCCCGTGTAAAACGGCCTGAAAATTCCACATTCACGGATTCCGTATGTAACCGATTATTAATGTAACCGATTGTAAATGTTACTTTGACCATTAAACAACTCAAAAATTAGAGGTTCTTACAATACATTCTCACGCTTCACTTTATGGTACTTCGTTACGAATATTGCAATTAATTTCACTAGGTAATTTTGCACAGATAGTGGAGTGTTACCGAGCACACTTTTCTTAACTTCGTGTGGAACATTAATAATGGTATGAGAACGTTACCAACATGCCCTTAAAATATAGCTTTATAACATTTATTTGCAATCACCATATCGATGGCTAAGTTCTAACAACTCGTATCTTAAAAATAGCAACTTTTCAGGAGAGCTAAAAAAAACCGATTAATTTGTTTTACTTGCACACAGAAATTAAAAACCAAAGGTTCATACAACTGAAAAAGAAGCATTCATTTGCAAATGAAGAATTGTCCTTTGATTTATTTTATTTTTTAATGTTTTTACACTCTGTTTAAGACACCTGTCTCAAACCGGCCGAATTTGAGATACGAGTTGTTCGAACTTAGCTATCGATATTGAATTTTATGCATATGGAAATAAACGTTACATATTTCAAATTTGAGCTGTAGAGTAATGAAAAGAAGGGTTTACTCCTTGTACCATGAAAAATAAGCGATGGTAGCTTAAACAAGGAATACGTGGCAATGACAGGCTTAATTTTACTATTTCCTATCTCAGTGCATGTATCGGAATTTTTTTTTTAATTCGACGATATTTCAATGCTGGGCTCAGCTTTCGAATGCTACTCAGTCTTTACGAACGCTCTGTTTAATCCTACTCGAGGGCTTTACTCGCGAGCCCAAACACATTTACGCAGTACTGGGCTGGTTGCGTCAACTGCAAGCCCAGTTTTCTCTACCCCTTTCCCTCCCGAACTTTGTAACCTCATCGTAAACTGGAGAGCGGAAGTACCTCCGCTTTTCAGCGTCGGAAAATCTCGCGATCTCATAATCGGATGGATAGGTGCTCAGCGCGACGGAACCGAGGGATTGTAGGTGTGTCTCCGTGGCGTATTGATGGCGTTAGTGCATGGGCTGGTATTGAGCTGTGGTGGGGATAATGGCGGAGGGGAGTTGACTGATGTCTCGCTCAAGAGTCCGTCCCAGTGTCAAAGGAAAATTGATAGATATCCCCTCTCATTGTTGTGGGACAATGGCCGATTGTTGCAGCAGAACATTGAGTGATTTAAAATTTACTGTTATCGCTGTCAAGCTGTTTATTTGTTCGAACAATGGTTCACCACTCTTTGTCGGAATAGTGTGGAGCAAAGTATACCTATTCTTCTGTTGACTTATTTACATTCGGGAAGGTTTCGATGATTTCTCTAGATTTGCGGTTTTTTGCCGTATTTTTTTTCTGTAGCGGAAGCATGTGGTCGATTTTTTTCAGGAAGGAGGAAGCACAGTAAAATTTAGCGCGCGTGAACTGCTCCGGACAAATTTCCTTTGACATGGGGGTTTGAATTACGGCCTAGGTCGTGTCAGTCAACGAGAGGCATTGTTTGATTCTCTTTCATAGTTTATCTTCATGTAATGAGTCATTTCAAGACTGCCTCTTCACCTTAGAAAATCATTCAATATCCCGGAATTTGATATTTACATGAGGCTATAAATCATTGGCGTATTACTAGCGTTAGTTGGGCATGTTTTTGTAGACCTCTTAAGTCCATGAAAGAGAATGAATAATCTTCTAATCTTTCTTTTTTGTTAGTAACTTAGTAGTTCACACTTATCTCTCCGGTCAATATTTACGTCTATTTCTGTCATTATTCTGTAATGCAGTAGAATACCTTCAGTCATTTCCGCAATAAGTCATGTATGCAAAGAACGTATTATTGATTATGGTGGCGAAATGTCACTATAGCTCTCAAAAACGAAATTTTTCTGGAGAGAAAAATGTGATTGTTACAGTGCATAAAATTCAACTAACTTTGTAAATGATGAGTTAGGATTTGATAATTTGCAGAGAATAGGGTGGTTTCCTATTATTTTTTTATTGCCTAAATTGAAAGATTATAACTCCTGGAGTACGTATTTCACGCTTTTAGATTTTTAAATGGCGATACCTATTTTTCGCGATTAAATGAAAAGTGAAAAATTTCAAGCGCGCGAAAACGCGACGCGTGAGAAAGAATGAAGGGAAAAAGTCCGTGCGACGCATTTCTGGTTCCCCCTCCCACCTTGTGAGGTGACCTTGATCGAGGCTCTGAGCGCTGATAGGACGCAGGATGCTAGCGGGTAGCTGAGTACCTTGCTGGCTGGTAGCGCTTGGCTTAAAAAAGGTTTATTAATACCTTATCAAACGAAGAAAACTTTCCGACCCTAGCCAGTTTTAATAAGTGACTATTAAAACATGTTTCCCTGAGTTCTGTGCCTCATGCATGCATTGGTAACCTCAGACGGTGTATAACTCCTATCCTCTCGTGTAGAAACTAGGTCCCTGTGACGTCACGTGGAGTGGAATCGCATGGGCGCCAATCTGGCCTTTTTCAAATGAGGATAAAATTTGACCCTTGCCATTCGTCTAAACCGGTATTTCAAAAACCAAATAATTTGTGTATTATGAATACTCTAATGGTGGGTAACGAATCGCAATCAATGCCTTTCGTTTTCTTTGATGAAGGAAACTACCCTATTATGTGATGGTTGTCACAGGGCTTCGTCTGCGAGAAAATTTTAACTCATTCAAATGTTTTAAGGAATTGGAATTTATTTGGAAATTACGAAAATATCCGGCGATTCTGAAGATAATATAGTTAAATGAGCTCTCAAATCTTCGATGCTTACTCCGAATAAACATTTTGCGGCGTCATATTGTTCTATATTAACATTTAATATAACTCATTCTTCTTGCTTGCGTTGGGATAAAAAATGTGTCACAAGATCTTCTGCTGGAAAATATTGAAACATAGCTTACAACCGTGAAATGGCAAACTTGAGAAGAAATGGGAGATAAATACAATTTTCCTTCGTTACTCACCTTTTTTTAAGTTAACGTGTAATTTTAATCCATTATAATATATAATATGTTATGAATGTAATTGAAATTTAGCATTCGATTTTACTTATTGGTTTTTTATTTCTTTTCATTGAGCATAACTTTAGAATAGAGTTCCACTCTATAATGGAAAATTTCTTATCTTTATATTATTGTCCTCATATGCACCTTATCCCAGCCCCCACTCAGACGCCATCCTTTTAAGAAAGAAATCAAGCGGATTTTGGTGTGAATAGAATCAAAAAACCTTTGCCCCAAACTACTTCGACTGGTGCACAGGTCTGTACTTGCTTCTCGACTCCGAAGATTTTGACTGAGGGCTAATGCGCGGATGGTTGGAGCGACGTGAGATTTTGTGAGGAAGATAGATGCATAGGATGGGAGGTTTTGGAACAAGAAGTTCGGCATAAGAACGCGACCACGGAGGGAGATCCGGTAAAGTGGTCTCATGGTTATGGCCTTGCATTAGTATGGGTGTATTCGATGGAATAACAAGGGTGGTAATGCCTATTAGTTTTCGCTCCATTCCGTTACTCATTGGCTAGTTTCCAAAACCTATGGGCGTCATCGCTGCCTCGTTAGACATCGATAGCTTGTTTTTCTGCACTCTTTAGAACCAATACCCTTCACCCTGCTAATTGTTTTTCATTTTTATTTCTCCTAGGATTCCTCCTCACTTAAAAATAGGTTGCTTTCCTTCTCATTCCAAATTACTTAATCTCCAGCCCGGAAAGGATATCTAAACTCATTTTGTTCCCGCAACACATCTATTCTATGTCATGCAAGACCTTAAGAGCAAGTACAGACTTATTCAGTGAATGGCAATGGGGTCGTTCACTCAGTTAATAATTCGTAATTCATTAAAAAAGGATTCGTTAGATCAGCATCATCGCTTGTCAACAATCCTATGATTGGTTTTACGCAGCTCTCCTATCCGCCAACCTTTTCATAGAGACGTATTTCTTTTCTTTCACATCCTTTACAACCTGACCTATGTAACTCATTCGGGGCCGCCCCTTGCCCTTCTTCCCTTCCACTTCGATACTTCCACTGAACAAACGCTCAACAATCGCCCACTGTATCAAATCCGCTCATCTAGTAGCCCTAAGTATCGCCTTGTCCTTCTACGATTGTCTTCATCAGGCCGTCATTCCTCAAAATGCGGCCAACTAAGTTGTCCCGTTTTCTGCTTAAGGTTTTTATGAGGCTTGTATTTTCTTCGGTAGATGGTAGGGAAAAATTGTATGTACCGGCGAAAGTAAGTATCGTGCCTAGGGATGGCATTTACCTCCCTCGAGACATCGCGGAAAATGATCGCGTGAAAGAGTAATTTTTTCCGCGATCATTGGAGCTGTCCCTCGAAAGTGCTCGTGTACTTCATGATTTATTATAGTGTATTTCCCAATGTAATTCAGATCACGGTCAGCGACGCGGTTGGTGATTTTTGTAAATCCATTAAAAATGCGCAGTGGATGGCAACACATTTAGCGGCCGAATCCTCGGATGTAATATTACTGTAAATTTCGCTCACGATCATGCATAGGGGTACTCCATTAAAGGAGGCCCAAGATCAAGGCGTCTTAAGCGTCATATCGGTTGCCGTTTCGCGCGTATTTCATTCGGCATAACCAATAGGAAGCGGTAACTAGTTCAGATGACTTTCGCCATTAATCATAGTGGAAGTTGTCTTGTTTTTGTTGATAATCATCTCGCATGCGTTAAATGTTTGGTTTATATGATTTATTGGCTGATTTATATGCTAATGCCTTATACTTCCTCGTGAAAAGTGAATATAGATGACTGGTACCGCCTCGAGTGGCGATTTTGAAATCTGAATATAATGCTAGCGAAGCGACAACAATTTTAGCGGCGGACTAGAGAACCCTCTGATGTAATATTCCTGATCATCCTCCCGATTATTACAAAACAGGATTTTCAAGTCGTTCTCTTCATTTGTTGTCAACCACCGCGCATTTAAATGAGTTTACAAAAGTCGCCACTCGTGCCGCTGACGGACAAAATGATCCCAGTTTCACGGGGAAATAAGGTACATAATTAGACGAATTAACCGAAATTTATACATCTACATAATACCCTGCGAGCCACCTCTAGGGTGTTTGGCAGGGGGTTATGAATCGCCAGCATGCACCATGCAATTTGACTACCACATACACACCACACAGTCCAAAAAACGTCACGCATACTAACAAATTATACTACCATATGCTGCTAGAAATAATAATAAAATTAAGAAACATGCATTAAGTTTTACATAGGTTACTAGGTTACACTAAAAGTCATCTAATCTATATATGAGTTCTATCTCTGCTGTTATAATATCTTATTGATCGTGGAAAAAAGACATTCTGAATCTGTCTGCTCTGCAGTCTATCTCTCTTATTTTATTTACATGATCTGATGTACTTTAGTATGTTGGCGTTTGTAAGATATTGTAAACTTCGTCGCAGAAGACATTGCTCTTGAATGTATCTAAAAGGATTAATCTATTTTTATATCTACGGTCTGACATAGATTCCCATCCGAGTTTATCTAACAGGTCACTTACACTAACAAGGCTATCGTAACGATTTTTCACGTACCTGGCTGCTCTTCTTTGTACGCGTTCTAACTCTGTTTTAAAGCCTATTTCATGATGGTCCCAAACACTGGCAGTGTATTCTAAATGGGGTCTAACGAGGGAGAAGTGGCTAATTTCTCTCACTTAGTCGTCGCACTTTCCTAATATTCGTTTTACAAAACTCAATTTACGATTGGCTTGGCCTGTTATTTCCCGAATATGTTTATTCCACGATCTATCAAATGCAGTACTTTTCAATGCTGTTCCTCGCAATGACAAACATTATGCAGCAACACATTGGAAAGTAGTGGATCGCCTTGCACTCATCACCGCGCTGCGGAAATTTTTGAAAACCGATTAAAATGCGACCGAAGTGGCAACAGAAATCAGCCTCCTAAGGGATGGAATTGGGCCTCCTCTATGCAGACCCCTTGGTCATGCTGCTGGGAATTACAATGGCGTTCTATTGCAAAACCACTCTCAAGTTTCTTCTCCCTTCTTCTTCTTTGCCTGACGCCTTCGAGAATTCCTCCTCCTCCTCCCTTAGTCAGCCTCTGTCTCTTCTTTACACGCCCCAGACGAACCCTCTCCGGGCGCCGGCAGTCTGCCATTATTACTTCGGGTGTCGCTTCTCAACTTTTTCGTCGTCCGTTCTCTTCTGCTCGCGGAAGGAGGCGAAGCGGGGAAATCCCCGACGCTGATGACAAATGACTGTTACGCACTCATTTTTCTCCGCCATAGGGGGGGCAGGGGTGTCTCTCACTTCCGACCCCATCGCCACCCTGGGGTCCCAAACTATGTACCGGGGACCTTGGGGTGTTGGGCGTGTCCCCTGGTTGGTGCTCTCCTCCCGTAGCACCCGATATACCCCTTCCAAGTGTTCGGGACGCATATTCCCGAAGTTCCTTGATGCCATCTCAGAATCTAGTCGGAATCAGGGGGTTCGAATCCGAGGTAGAGTAATTCGAAGACGGGAAATTATCAATAAAGTGATTGTGCATTAAACCCCACCCATTTCTTGTCACTCGTACCAATAAAAAGAGAAAAATAATCCACCAAATATCCGATAAACTTTGACCATCTTAATTTCAATCTTGGACTACATATTCAGGTTTCTACGAACTGTGATTCCAAGTTATTAAGAATCTAGAATAGATATAGGTAAACATGAGAAGTTAACGCACCAGAATAGGTTAGTTAGCTCTTGGAGAGTTACATCCAACCAAAAATTCAGTATTTTACCTCGTGATGATGTGAGCAATCCTTTTTGTCGCATATTTGGTGCAGATGGCTTGTGCGATTTGTAGGTTCACATGCATTTTTGCCGTTGTTTTATGCAATTCTGCCGTCATTTTATGAGTTTTAAATAGTTTCATTATGAAAAATGAAAAAGAAGAAATTTGTGCTTTCACATGAAATATTTATTCACACATTTACTCGACCATGGTTTCAACGTAAGACGTCATCATCAGGTGAAATCTACAGAGGTCCATCATATCAATTTATACCGGGCTTGGAGGGGGAGGGTGGAAGGTAGCTAGGTTGAACGGATTGGCCGACAGATTGTTTAAACTCCCAATGTAAAGGCCTAATTGCGCTGTTTTCGGGGGTAACTGAGATAAATTAATAAACATGAGAAAACAATTACGTTGTACACCTTTTGCGGGAAACAACTTTGAAACCACTGCATTAATCAAGTATTAAGTAAATAGTGGTAGATAGTTTCAACAGATTCTCACTGCAATTTTTCTTATTGTTTTTTTTTAGGAAGTGATTGGCTCCTGAATACGTACGAAGGAGGGTTGTCCTGTGCAGCGGCAATGGTAAGTAGTGAAAAAAATTCAGAGACTTTGGCGTATGGCATTCCCTTACTTTGCACCGAGATGTTATAAATATCTTGCCGGTATAAGTTCTTATTTGACTATTATTATTTTCTATTAAGTTGGTGCAGATAATGGATGGAGGATGAGACAGTTGGAATAAACGAACGGGCTTGGGGCATGTGAATGCACTAGATACCTGTCTAGCCTTTTCTGTGGAGTGATTAATTGCTTCGTTTTGAATCCACTGTTTAAAAAATACCCCGTGATTTATAATGGAGTACACTCTCTGTAAATATTGATGCCTAAGTTTTACGTTTAGAGCGGGTCTACAGGAAAGCACTTCAAAAAGGAATTTTTTGCAAAGCGTATATTTTCTCATGGGCATTGAATTCAACATCTCTAGAGGCCATCAGTGAGGAGGCTTTTGGGTATGCAGAAAGTAATCTGTTCATCTCAATGTCTTCTTTAAGGGTGCGACTCTTCCTTTTTTGGAATGAAATTTGTAAAAATATAGCTGAATACTCGATTAATCACAAATTTATGGGACTCTATCGGCGCAGTCTGCTTTTCGCACGAAAAGAATATGTTTTTCGACGTGCGACTTTGTTTAGAAAGGTAAAAAGTTTTCTTTGGTGGGTTCTTGGAGGGCGATAAATTCCAGAAAATCTGAAAGATTTGTGGGTAAAAGTTTTAAGCCGATGGGGTGACAGAACACAAGTCCCAGTTCAAAGAAGAATTGTCTCCGTCGCCCCAAAAATTATGCAATTGAAAACAGGGTCCGGATAGATACGTAGAACTTCTTCATGCACACAGCGTCTTGGAAAAAATACATGCATAATTACAGAAGGGGAACAAATACGTTTTAATGGTATTCATCGGCGAATTATAATAAATTTGAGTTATCTTCCAAGATGAATTTGCTCACTGATTTAGGAAAACTCTTCGTTTACTAATTACTTCATCGAGTAAATTATTCACTTGTTGTAACGTTTTTAAAAACTCGCTTTGTAGCTAGTCATCTTGTCCGACACTAATTTTGCAACTCAATTATAACCCACTTTCAGATTAGCTATCAAGTTGAAATATTCAGGATAACTCAAAACCTAATGCCAGTATAATATTCCGACAGTTTTATTGTGATTTTAACTGTACATCAAATATGGATATAAGTTCAATAAATGGTCACCGAAATCCGATGGCGGCGAAGAGCAAAAGCAATCCGAAGAGCAAAAAATAGACACATCAATGAATAAACAGCCGTTTGCACAAGAAATACTGCATCTCAAACGTACAAATACTTCGGGTCTACGCATGAATCTCTCTTTATCAATTGTGTATATTCATTTTTGTGTATAATAGTATTAAGTAAAATTTTTGATGCATTTTGCTGAATCATTGTTTTTATTTTATTAGCTACACAAATTTTCCGCGCCGCGGAGGACTCTGATGCAGTGTTGCTATGCGTAGCCTAACGGGTTGAACCAAAAAACGCTACGGAGTATCAGCTGCCGAGAAGTCTAGTAGTATACTAAGTTAGTAGCTCACTAAATACCATATTATTTGTAGCCGACTACGTTTGTTGCCCCATTAGCGTGTTTTAGCGGAAATCTATATCGAATACAGCCGGTAAAAATTAAAGACTGTTTAGTTGGATAAACGTGAAAATTTCCTTGTGATAAAATTTTACATGGGCCCATATTAAAATTTTTGCCAATAAATTGACTTCTGCATCATTTCCGCTCAGCATTCACATACGAGAGTGTTTTCTCGCGTATTATTTAGGTATGGTGTAGTACTCTGATACAGCGAAGTCCTTTTACTGGCTGCATACCCAACGCAAAAATGTCCTCAGCACGTACCGTAGAACGTCATGTCATTTCAATGAGAAGGTTGCTGTTGACTGAAATTTTGAGGGTACGATGTCAATTATGGTTATAATTGATATTTCCATACCGAAAAAAATTGATAATTAACGACAAACGATGCCCCTATAACAGATACGTCACTTCAACAGGAGGGCATCAATGAGAATTATGGTGGCACTCATTCAGTGTGGCACTCATGCACCTTAAAGTTGGTTATCATATGTAAGGATAGAACTACCCCCAGAAATAGCTACAGGCATGTAGAACTCACAAAAACATGGTGGAGGGGTCAGTTCCTTACCCTCCGCCGCGTCGCTTTTCGAGTTTTTTTTCGGGAGTGTCCGGAAACTTCAGCCTGGGCTTGATCCCGAGACCCATCTATCAGCATCACAATGCACCAACCTTTAGGATAGACACTCCTCAATATGGTGTGTTTAGAAAAAATCTCCTGATGGTCGTAAAGTACTTGAGTATGGTATATTACTCTGATGTAGTGAAATCTTCCCACTGCCTGTTTACCCACCCATGTCCTAGGCACGTACCGAAGACCGTCGCGTGATCAATGAAAAGGGAACTTTTGACTGAAATTTTTAGGTTGTGGCAATTCAATACCTCCACTGTACAAACGCTCAAAAATCGCCCACCGAATCAAATCCGCTCATCTAGCGACCCAATAGTACGAATCCGCTCTGCTGGCAGTAGCCAGAGCACGAACGCCCACCTCCGAAGCTTGGAGAATTGGAGGAGAACGTTTATTCACCGGCTACTGCCAGCTGAGCGGGTTTGATTCGGTGGGCGATTCTTGAGCGTTTGTGCATGAGAGGTATCGAATTATCGTCTTAATACTTTTTTCCTTACTAAAAACATTGATAATTAACGACAATCGATACCAATGTACTCACGTAAAGGCCGCTATACACGGTGAATTATCATGCGAATGATCATGCTGAATGATCACGTGATAATTCACAGGATCATGCGAGCGAAATAGAACATGTTCTAATTTGCACTGAATGATCATGCGCATGAAGGTTCATTCGCGAATTGCTCCGTTATACGCGGTGAATGATCATGCGCATGATAATGCTGAATGATCATGCGAATTCAAACATTCGCCGTGCATAGCGGCCTTAAGATAAAATCCTTTTTTCCGTAAATCATAACTATGATAATCAATACCGTTTGACAACTTAGCGTCGGTATCACATTTCTTTCTCTGAAAAATAAATGGAAAAACGAGTCATCCCAGTGTGTGAAAGCTTGGCCTGGATTCCTCGATTATGCAGGGGTTTTGCAGTCAAAAGGGATTGTGGAGCCGTTGGCTTCGGGGGTGTGTGGGTGTAAAAGCGATGGGCCCTCTTTGGATAAGAATAAGGGGTGGCAAAACGGGGTTGTATGCGGTCCGGAGGGCGGAGAGAATGGATGAGAGAGGGTATCTTCTCTCTCTCTCTCTTCCTGACGGATAAATGCGATGGCTGGAAGATGGATAATGGTGGCTGCGGAGATGACTGATTCGTCCAATGGGGGAAAGAGAGTCCCATCATCTCGCATGTCTCCTTCCTTCCTGCTTCTACTCCCCCCTCCCTTCCAACCTCCTTCCTGTTATCATATTATTATTTTTCATCATCATCATCATATTTCCCCCTGATTTTTTTTTCCTGTCCCCTAGGACGCGGAGTCGTAGTTTATCCTGTATTTGCCCCTGCGACAATTACATTGGATATTCATCACTTTGATGATTCTCCGCACAGCATAACGTGGTCACCGAGATACGTCTTTCTATCATGTGTACGATAACATCTTCAGGTTATTTGTATACTTTTTGAAAGCATATGAAATTCTTGGTTTATTCATATAGCTGCATTGCTTTAGTATTGATATTCCCTTTCGCTCATTTATTGTACCTCTGCCACTTCCTTCAATTTTTTCGCTATTTTTCCTTAGTTTTTTTCAGCGATATCTAATGTATTTGCGACAATTAAATGAGATACTTGACACTTTCATAATTATCATTAGAGCTTAATATGGTTTTTCTATCATGGTTACGAAGGCATCTTCAGGTCACATGTGGATTCTGTGAAAAGCATGTAAATTTCTTGGTTTATTTATGGTACTGCAATCTTAAGTATTGATACTTGCTATCGTACTTATGGTCACTCTGCCAGTTCTTGATTTTTTTGCGCCATCTGTTCTTTTATGATAGTTTTTTTTTATGATATCCAACCTACTGAAATTGAATCCTAGAAATACAAAACGGTTTTTGCCTTCCAGAATTTCACATAGCGGTCACAATTGCTTCGGTGGCATCAACAAGCTTCTCCGTGATGTCAAAATTCCTCATTACCATCGATTTTTTAAAACTCCGAAATGCCCCCAAAAAGTAGAGGCATAGAGAAAAATGGCAACTTTATAATGGATAGAGATTTTAGTGTTTCAACCACGAAAATTAAAATAAAGGATCCTCAAATCGGCCTCTAAATGTGTTGTCAACCACCAGGCATTTGTATGGATTTATAAAACTCACCACTTGCGTAGCTGACGGACAAATTGATCCGAGTTTCACGGGGAAATGTATGGTATAAATAGTAGTGCCAACCGAAATTAACATTCATGATAATGTTATTTATGAAATTCATAACTTTCCAATGATATTCCTCGCAGTGATAAACATTATACTGCAAAATATTGGAAAAAGTGGATCGCATTGCACTTATCACAGCGCTTTGATTAGGACAATATTTCGTAGTGTTTCAGACGGTTTCAAGGGGGGGGGGAGATCGATTCTATGACTTTTTGTCTCCTCACATCTCGTTCTCTCCAAGTTTTTGTGTGAATCAGTCAGTGGTCGGCAGTGGACTTTATTGATATGTGGTTGCAGTTCTCCATTACTTCCTCCCCAAAGCTTTAGCACTCTGATTTTCCTCTTCTTTGTCTGTTCTAAGTACTCATCTCTTGGTGTTCCTCAGTGAACTTTTCCTTCTCTTTTTACTTTACAGCATTTTTCACGCAACCATTGTGTCCTATGACATGTCCTTTGAGTCCTTCTATGGTCTAAGGTGCTCCATATTTCCTTATCCTCGCCCATTCTGTGGTGAAACTACCTTTTTCTAACCATTTGATCTTCAGCACCCGGTAAGATCTCTTAGGCACCAATTCTTTTCTGGTCAGCTTATAAATGGTCCACGTTTCTGAACCATTGAGCCATCTGCATTCCTAAGATCAAGGAAAATTGTTGATTAACGTTGAAAATATGCTTTCAAAGACAAGACTATTATACAATGATAATGCTTCACTGAAAGATTTGTAATCGCTTTGAATTAGATACCTGAGTATTGGGCAGCTATCTTGCATCTGTCTCCTCCGTATATCTCATCTAGAAGCTGCCTCTCCTCACCCACCATGTCCACCACTTCGTCTTTCTTTATCTTCTCCGTCCACATTACCTTCTCCGTCTTTTGTAGACCCACATCCACATCTTTACATCCACTCCATTTTCCACATCTCGAGCACCTCCAGTCCTCTATCATCCTCTTTCTTAAGTTTCCATGCTTCCGTACCGTAAAGCGCTACACTCCAGATAAAACTCTTCATTGACCTTCTTTAAACACTTACATAACGATCTTCTCATAAGCTCCTTCCTGTTCAATAACGCCTCCTTTGGCAACGCAATTTTCTTCCTGTTTTCCTCACTGCTGCATCCATTTTAATCGAATGCACTGCCCAAATATTTGAATTGTTCCACCGGCAAGTTTTCCCCCACTAGTACCTTGAGTCCCACATTCTAAGCTCGCAATGCTTTGCAAAACCGCCTAATATTGGTCTTCTTGTGATTAGAAGTGAATAATTCTTAAAACTTGAAAGTTTGAAGCCTAAAGATTAGTGGAATGGGGAAACTTTTAAAAACGGATTGCTGTGGTAAAATATACCTTATTCTAGTGTACATATCTTTGGCCGGAACAGAATGAATGCGGGCCACCATAGGCTGTCTTTCATTAAATATTATGGGAAGTGAGACTATTTTTCATAAGTACCATGATTTCACACTAGAAATTCGATTTACTAACTAAAGTTTCTCTGTTACTGTAAATAGAATGAGCATCATTAGTTTTGCGTCCCGGTCCTCACTACACATATAATAGAATGATGTACGTATTTTTGATGCTATTTTTCCCGCATTTTTACATTATTGCCAAGTATTTTGGCGATCATCGTGGTCTTTTCAAAGCGAAAGTTGTGGCCAGGTATTCTTCATTTCAGCCAAATGATTGAAAGTTTTGTTCTACTACTACTCTTTATTCTCGAGTACGGATGTTTACCTTGGAAGTCTTCTCAATATAAAAAAAATCCGCATATCTATTCCTCATTTGAATTGGCAACAACGCATTGACAAATTATTATGAATCTTAAATATCTGCTGCAATGGAAGAAGGTGCTCATGAGTACCGACGTGGGAAGTGAGATTCCTCTTTGACCTACGATGCGATCTTTCTATGTCCACCGTAATTATTATGGCAGACAACGCTATCTTCACTGGTGTGAACCTGAAACGCGTCTGCACAACAACAACTTCACCCGGGTGAGACTCAAGGACAAATATAAATTAGTGAGAAATTTCTTGGTGATTAGCTTCATCAGCATATCTGATGCTTCAAAAGATTGATTTATCGATGATGGACTCGTAGCTATACATAATATTGCATCTATAGAAAAATCAAATGATAAATTCGGAGTGTTTCAGAAGCTCCTTTGAATTCGCGTTGGCTTCTCTTTTGGAAAACCTGAAAATTCCGAGTAATCTGTTGTGTCAGGAAAGTTATGAAATAATGGAAAGTCATGGAATCCACAAACAGAATTAGAAAAATCTTATTTGCTATAAAAGTCAAACCTCATATTATTGCGTTTCAATAAATTGAAAATTACATTCCCCTCTTGTCATGTTAGGTGATATTAAGTTTATTTTACAATGTGTATCTATTTCGTTTTTCTGCGTGATTTGGTCGAAGGTTATTGATGAGCTACACTTAATTAGATACTTATCTTCTGTGAAATAAATATTGGGTTAATTAAATGCTATCAAACAGCCTGGTAAATAATGGACATTATCTAGAATAGACGGGTAATTTATTTTCAATATTTCTTTGATCATACAGAAAAAAATTAGTTGTTTGTGTGTACTCATGTAGAATGTAATGACCCTTTATTTTTTTTCCTTCTATGGTCTTCACACTTTACCGATAAAATATCCATATTGATAGTCATGAGCTACTAATCAAATGCGATAAAATACTGAGAAAAATAGGTGAACACAACTGTGAGGGTATTAATGTGTGCTCATGCGCGATCCTGAATACCAAATCATGCATGCATAATTCAATATTATTGTCTCGAATGGCGCCATCCGCGGTGTGGAGTTGAGTTAACAAGGCTTCCATTCAATCAAGCTTCAGTAATCTCTCCGCTAATTGGAAATCCGTGTCAGGAATAAACGCTGCGCACTGCTGCGCTCTGGTGGTATTCTTAGGGTGCTGACGTTTGCCGGCGGATTAGCTGTTGGAGCCCATTCTCTTTTTCAACCCTCCATCCGCCGTTTCTCCGACGTCAGATACTCCCACCTCTGTTCTACTACCCACCACTCCTATCGTGTGAAGGCATTTGCTCTGCCCCCGTTTTGCTCTCCATTCGAATTCCCTTTCTTCCCGGGTTACACACTCCAACGTAGGTAATTCCGCCCGACATTCATGTAGTTTTACCCCAGCAAGATGCCTCAAAAGTAGAATTGAGGTTAGTGTCAACGGAGGAAAAAAGCGGGAATAGTGTAAAATCCCTCTATCCCAAAATGCAGTAGAAAAATTGTATGCGGAAGGTCATGATGTAATAATTTGAAGCCGTGAGTTACTCATGGGTTATATAATATATTAGGTTACTTCCTTATCGACGCCCCTTAAAGTACAAAATCGTAGATAAATGGAAAGAAAGACGTATCACTCAGGGTATCTCCAAATAAAAATCTACTTAGCTAATTTAAGTTTATCGGGACTAGCCACGGTGATAACTTACGGGAGTCACCCGCCATGCATAAATTGTGCGAAAAATCCACAGGGAAAAAATCATTCGCCTTGACCGGGATTCGAACTCGGATCCCTCGATTACCAGCCGAGTGCTTTAGCCAGTTATGCTACCGGAGCGTCACATTTCCACAGGGGGTGGACTCGAATCACTGTAAAGACGAATGATTTTTTCCCTGTGGATTTTTCGCACATCTAATTAGCTTCCTATTTCAGGATGTATCATCAAAATAAATCCTCAAAAGAACGTACTGGAACGAAGCATCATCAATAGATATTAAAACATCTCTGTTATAGAGTCCCTCAATAAGAAAATAGCCTAAATCATCTTCAAAATGGCAAATTATTTCACACTGGTCATTTTCCTATAAATGATTTCTTCATAAAGCTTCCAAGTTCACGTATTCCGTTTCCAAATTTCAAGTCCACCTTGAAAACACTATTTTAAATATCAATTGAGTGTCAGCCAACGAGTTTCTCAGAATTTTATTTTTTTAATTATTATTGATAAAACCGTGGTATAGCCAGCAGTGAAAATTACATGGTCACTCCTAAATGTAGAGAAGATGTAAGCATTTTATCAATTTGATGTGAGAAATCGAAAATTATGAGGATGCAGGCATGACAATGACCGGCCACAAATAGGGAAATGACCAGGCACCGGCATAAATGAGCAAATGTATGATTCAGACTTGGATTGCCAATTAGTACGTCTACGACCTGATAGCTTTCCACAGTAAAGCCTCTTAGTCTATGGGGAAATGCCTTAACAGCTCAGAGAATGGACTCTTGACGCACTCGTGAATTATTGGCTTATTATGAAGGTATTTCTAACTTGTGGTCTTAATCTGGTTCTTGATTTCTTTATCGGCTGATAGAGTATTTCTTTCGGTATTGCCATTTTTTGTATCATGAAATAAATAAGATTTCAAAAATTATATATATAACACTTATATCTGCTTTTCACTCAAATATCTTATTCATCAGTGGACAAGGAATTTTTCGGGCTAAGTAATCTGTCTTGCTGACCTGACCTTGCTCAGCTATCTCTTTGAATATGTAATTATTTACCAAAATACTACCCCGTTGGGGTGAATCCATTGAATTTTGAATAAGCATTAGGGTAGTGCTGAAAAACATTACAGCGAAGCGTCTCAGAATTCTTGTTAATTGATTTGTCCAGATACTTTTGAATTTAATATGATTTAGCTTTGCTATAAATCAGTGTATAGTTATTTTATTTAATGCATGGGTGCCGCTGATGGGAAAATTCGTCATGTTGCATTTGCACAAATATGATAGGAGTGCTCTTCTTTTTCAATGCTCTACATGATAATCTCCGTACATACTTCAAATATGAGGTCAAAATATTTAAAGGTATGTCATATACTATTTAAGTCCTTTTCCCTCCAGAAAAAAATCCACTGTAATAGAAATCCAGCCCCATCCTTGCTTCGAGTTAAGTGAAATCCTTTTGCCCGAAGGGAACTCGAAATGAATTTTTAAGTGATACACGTACGTACCTAATACTGCTTTGAGTGGCTCCGTCATACTTATCAAAAATCATTAATACTTGACTGAAAACCTCTGAAGACATGCTCCAAGATTAGTTTACCAGTTAAATACTTATGGCTTTCCCACTTAATGTACGGTACTTAGTATTAATGCTCCCCGTACTGTCTCCGCACCGCAGGTATTACCTGGAATTTATCATAGATGCTACAAAAATTGCTACTTATTTTTCTTTCTACTCGTCAGGTATCGAAAATTCATCCCAGCGTTTCGCTTTTTCACAATTGTTTTCGCATCTCTATCTACCGTCTGGTTTCCGCGAGGAATCGGTGTAAAAATAAAAATTAGATCCCCACTCGCCCGATAAATTCGAAAACACTTCAAACTCTCTCAATCTCCCGTTACCAATTAATAATTACGTCTGTTAGGTCGGGTGCGGTGTCGTCTTCTTCCTTGCAGGAGAAATAATTCCTTCTTTTTGCCCTTATATTTACGGAGGCGCCGCCGGCGCTTGTGGCATAGGGAATGATGGAGGGTGGGGGAAAACAAAGGGACTCCTTGAATTGTGGATAGCGGAAGCCCATAACGGAGTAAGTTAATCAAGGAAGTCGTAACAATGTTCGTTGGCTCCGTTCCATGCCCGCTCACTCAACCCCGTGAGGCCACAGCCGTGGTAAGCGCCTCTTGCTCGGAAGACTGAGAGGAGGGAACCACTCGGTGGCACAGTGCACAGAAGGGCGGAGGAGAAGAAATAGCGGTTCCGTTGGAGTTCCTTCCCTGCAGCCGTTTCTCTTCTTGCCCGTAGTCTCTTCGTAAGCAAGACTGTCGACGCCTTTCGGGAGATTCTGAAACGACTGTATCCGCTCTTGTTCCTTCACGCGTTCCTTCCCTTCTTTCTCTCTCTTCACACTTCCTCCGTTTGTTTCTTTCTCCTCACTCACCTCGTTTTCCGCCATCCTTCTTGGAAAAATCGCCGTTGTTTTCCTCAACGTGTCGCCATTGCGACCAAGGGGACTGCATCGAGGAGGCCCAATTCCATCCCATTTGATTTCTGTTGCCACTTCGGCCGCATTTTAATCGGTTTTCAAAAATGTCCGCGGCGCTGTGATGAGTGCAATGCGATCTACGTTTTTCCAATATGCTGCGGTGTCGTATTTGTTATTGGGTCTTATAGCAATGGAAAGTAATGAATTTGATTGATCACAATTATCACATATATAAATTTCGATTAACACCCCTAATTAAAACTTATTTCCTCGTGAAACTCGGATCAAAATGTCCTTCATCGTCAAGAGGGGCGACTATTGTGAACCAATTTAAATTCGCGGTCGGCGGACAACACATTTAGAGGCCGACTTTCCTCTTTTGGCCGACTTGATCCTCTTTTGTAATAGTCGTCATCGCGACTACTAATGCATGACAAATGCATTAACAAAATAAAGTAAAATTTGGCTATAAATTTTTGGAATCGTCTAGCCCAGCTTCATCTGGTACCCTTAGTTATTAGCTGCATGTGGGTGGTGCTATCGCCGATAATCTTCCTCCCCTTGTCAAGGGTAAATTCCTCGAGGGATAGGAGTATATAATTATCAGCTACTTAATTGGGTTTTATTGGATTTTAAGTACTCGCATAACATGGATGTTACAATGTTTACACTTAAATTTTGTCGTGAAATCGTATTACTACAACCCACTCATACCAGAAAAACAGTCGATCAATTGTTCATATTGATTGTAAAAAATATATACAACTGTCGATTGCCTAATGTTGCAATTTAATCAGTGATTCAAGGTGATAGATGAAAAAGATTTTTCAGAATATATAAAACCTTTATTCGATTGGCTACGTTAAATCTAATAATATCAATATATTATCACACAAGCTTCCTCGATAGACGCTTCCTTCCGCGTAGCAGGAAATATTAGGATGTTAACCGTTAAACTGTAAGATATACAAACATAAAATCAAGTGCGCGACATGAGTGATTTGACTTCTTGAGTTTCCCTTGAATTTATTTACGTCCTTAGGAAGAATAAATTCCTCTTCTTATCTGCTCTGAAAAATTTGTCAAACATTTTATCAGTTCTGTAGGGTATAGGAATGTTTTACGTCTTTAAGATGGTGTCCTCCGTACTTCTCTGAAAGATGTTTTTTAATTACTCGTGAAAGTCTAGCCTAATACACCAATTAGCCTCCAAGTCTTAAGCATTATCCAAGTAGCCCGTGCACAAGACTTGTAGCGCTGTGTATGTGCTCGTTGCAGTTTTCAACGTATCGGAACGAAATAAGTAAAAATGTAGCTTTTCATAGCAACTAGTTTAGGTTTTGCGATGATACTGCTATAAGAGAACCCGCGTGTCAGGAATAACTACCCTTATGGAAATTTATCAGCTATTTTTTTAACCAATTCTTATTGGAAATAAATGTCTGTCGTTGATTTCATATTCATTAATTGGTTTCTAGATCATTTATATTCATAATTACATAATTTTTACCATTTCTCACTTTTTTAAACAGTATTTTTCTCTATCGTTTTAAGTTAACACTTAATGACTACTTTTATCTTGAACTTTTTTGTGGGGTAAGACAAATTTTCGGCTTGCAAATATATTTTACAGTTAAGAGGAAACAAATATATTATAGACCTTACTTGTTACTTCAAGCCTTCGTGTAAGTTCCTTTTCTTGGAAAAAATCCATATTATCTTTTCCTGATGGCTTATCAAGTTATCTTGGATAACTTTTGCGTTGCAAAAATTAAATAATCCAAACACCAAATCATTTGAGAACTTGCTCCTAATAGGACTTGAGTCAATTCCTATTTTTCATGTCCATTTTTATCGATACTTTTCACCTTCTTAGGTTATTTATATCCCGAGAGAAATAATGAAAATACACATTATTCGTGCGGATAATACCCAGTAATAATTTATGAATAAAATTTTTACTGGGTAATATCTTGGGTGGGTTTTTCTTTCTTCTTAGAGGCCATTGTTACATTATTGTTAGTGTTCACGCCGAGCTGTGGGTTCAGTATATCACCTACCGGTGGAGTGCTTGTTCGAAAAGTCGGGAGAAAAAAGATTAATGTAGTTAATGCCCTTTTCTTTTCATTAATTTATTGGAAAATACGGTCTAAGTCTTCGACAACACATTATTATGTGTCGTTTTGAAAAAAAACTTCGCTGCCTTGATTATTATTACCTTCATGTTAAATAAAAGTGCTGTCTCATGGGTTTTTCGAAGTTGATCGGCCAACACTCAAGGAACCCTGAAGAAAACGCAAAATTAATGGCCTTGGTGTAAAACAGTGCATATTAAGATCAAGAAAAATGATTGAAAATGGTTATCCACCAAGTGGAACTTACGTCAACTGTATTTTAACCAACTTATTAGTACTGGTTGTAATATCTATTATTTATTAGCTTAAAAGTTCATTATTTAATGAAAGATTATACATTTTTTGAAAATATATTTTATTTTAACTTTTCAGTGTGACCTTATAACATCAATGATCGGGAATGATATTTAATTAATTGAGTACTCTTTAATATTTTAAAAGACGTTACAGGTTGCGGAGGTATTTTGATGATAAATTTATGTTGATAATTTCTTAACTCTGTTAATTTAGTGATTTTATTGGAGATTACAGGTATTATTGAAATAAAATATATCGTAACCAATCAAAGTGACGTTGTACGATCAATGAGCGTGACATTTAATCGATGAAGGGCTCTTCAAAATTATAAAAAACATTGCATTACCGCGAAGCTCTCTCTTGGTCGGAATATTGGATGGGAGAAGCAGCAAAATTTTCTCCGCGATTTTTTTCCAGTCTCACCACCTTCTCCCGTTACCCGTCTTGCAGCATCAGCTTCATTCGAAATCACTTATTGTTAGGGATTTGATTGGCAAGAGTTGGGGAAGCATAGTGACATCCTTTGAAAGACTAAGCAACTTATACTTCTATTCCACCTTCCCGATGCTTAGCTACCTCCGTCGCACGCACACAAAAGGAGGCAATAGCTGGTGACTCTCTCTCCCCGAAGAGTGTTCCCGACAGTGACAGAGGGTGGTGGAATGGGGAAGAGAAGAGTCTGTTTTCAGATGTAGCAGCTAGGCTCTCAGTGGTTTCGCCGCTTCGGAAGTTGTGGCGTTTGACTTTGCTACAGGAAACTTAATTAATGAAGCCTTCACGAACCGAATGTATGCTTCTCTCCCCCTTCCCCCCTCGCGATTCTGTATAATCTCTAAGAGTTATTAAAGTTGAAAGTAGTTGCTTCGAACAAAGAAAGTCTTAAGATGTCTCTCTCCTGAGCATTTCCTTGCCGAGGGGTATTTCTTCCTTGCACTGTTCCAGGCACTTGCTAGAGTTCTTGGTTTCGCAAGAAACGTCAGGAGTTGTAAAGCGTATACGGGGCAGAGGCAATAGGAGCATTGAATACGGATAAGTGGGCACGTTTAGAATTTCTATTGTAAATTTTTTTAATAATTTCAAATGCCAAATACGCATCTTAAACCTGCAAAATACAAGAGCAAGTAATTGAAGTTATTCCCAAGATACCTCATTTGAGGTTATTGAAGGATAAGTCTATGATATGCTAATTTTTGCATAATGTCATTTTCATGTTTTATCGGCATTTGTGCATCGACGTGTAACCCTTCTTTGCAATGATCTGGGCACTTGTCTGAGTTTCTGGTCTCGCTAGAAACTTGAAGAGATGTAAAAATTTTACGTATCAGAGGCAGCAAAATTTCTACATACGGATAAGTGGGGACATATACAGTCTCTCGAGTTCATTTTAAATTAATTTCAAGAAACACTTATATTTTAAAACCAACCTAAGTTAAACATGGTATTGAAGTTATTCTTAAGATACTCCATTTTGAGGTATTTATGTGGAACAAAATGTAATGTACTCTATGCTAATGGCTGCATCCTTTTATTTTCATTTTACCGTGACGGAACTCTGCGTTCCTGGTCTCTCTCGAAAGTTCTGGAAAATATTCGAAATAATGAATTATGTGTCACAACTTTTTAATTGGCTTGGTTATATACACGAATTTTTTTTTCTGATTGAGTAAGGACATTGAGTATGTTTTTCACAGAAACATATTTAGCTTTTTACTTAGTGAAGAGAGATTGAAGCACTAATGTTGAGATTTTGACTAATGATCGCAAGGGTAAATGATTCGAATCCGGGCCCAGGCTTCTGGCATTCCCTATCAAAGTAACTGCAGTGCGCGATGACCCAAGGCTGGCTTACCTTGTTATTAGCATGAAATCTATCTGCATTGGGTATAGTAAAGGGTAAGGTCTGACCTTAGATTACCAAACTGAATCAGGCACAAATCAACTTTTGGATTGAAGTAAATGGAATATGTGAGTATTTACATGTATTAAATTCATGAAATTATGGAGTGGGCATGCATAGGTACAGAACGAACGAAATTATAAAGTGAATGAAAACAATCAATGAAATAATTGAATACATATATATGTGCGGAATAGTTAAAATAAGTTTAGCGTGTTTAGGTAATGTCCAAATTTTCTATTAGCATTGCCGAATTTTCTCGTATGCCGTTGACGGTGATTTTGTACCAGTGGAATTGAAGCAACTCCCCCGAGAAATATTGTCGAAATTCGGGGAACTCTTTCAATTCGTTCCATTGATTCGTGGTTACATTTAACTCATTGCATCCATGAATGCTCTCTTTTAGTGTTGACAATGGCAGAGTATTTGAAGGATAAATTATTATTTTTGAAATGGAACCAAGCCAGAATAGGAATGTTGTGGGATGCTACAATTTAAAATTTAAACTTTATTTAATTTTTTAAATTTAAACTTGAAATTTCAAAACTCGCGCATCTGAAAAAGGTATGCTGCTTGTCTTTTCAGGGAATTAACAGAGACTCTTCAGAACCCGTAGTGAAAAATATTTATCATTATAAAAATATTGAGACGTATTGTAATTGAATAAATGATGAAACTACAAGTATTTTGACCATTCCCATAGCCAAGAAACGGCCAATCTAGTTCACAATACGTGAATTTCAGTGTTTTTATGTGAAAGAAACGTAAGCTTTAGAGTCACGAGTACGGATTTCATTTCCTTAGTAGGAAAAAAGGCTCTTATATTACTGAAATCATTTGGCAAAAATATTGATAGCACTTGCTTGCTTGCTTAACACAATTTAGATAAGTTATCATGCTTTAAGGAAAAATTTATCTCGTTATAATATTGCTTCAAGTAAAATTATTCTAAACTTGAGCGGAAAACTTAAAGAATGAATATACTGTACGTAGTTCACCAGCGGTTGTGTGTGCATGACTGAAACACTGTTTCTCCCTTCACATGACCAAAATATCTTTCTTCTGTGTTAAATCAGACAATTTTTAACGTCAATTCAATATTTTACCAGAAATAGACTTCAGGATAGATTTATCTTTGCTTTATCTTTGTGTATTCTACGTAAGGTACTGAATATGACGTTTTTACGGAGATAGATGATTCCTTTGCTCTGGATTACGTTACAAATATTACCGGATTTTAGGGCGTCGTAGTAAAAAGGAATTGTCTATCCTGGGTCGTAAAAATGATGTAGTTTCTGGAAAAATGTTGTCAATAACAGTTATTGAAATATTTTCTACTAGTGTTTTGACGATTCTTTCGTCGCGTCGGAAAAAAACATTGTGCTTTATCCATGGCGTAATGGCATGTGAGTACATTAAGTAATTGAAATAGCTTCTCATGATTTAGAGGATTGCCCGTGTAACTTTTGGGTTACATCAATTTTGCTTCCTTTCTAGTTCCATATGTAATAGTAGTACTCGAGAATAGCACTCAAAAGAGGTTCAATTTATCTAAAAAGTTATTTTCTTTGACTTCATTAATTTAAAATTTAATGAAAATGATGTCCGGTATTTTATTATGTGGCTTGTATTGAATTTCCAGTCAACTAAACAATTTTTGGTTCATTTTAATCGTAGATTACTGAAATACATATGATTACGAATATGAATAGAAAAAAGTCGTATTCAAACAGGAGAGTAAAAACTTGAAGTTTTTCCACTCTCGCGAGAAATTTTGTGCACCTATTGGTATTAACGAATGTATTTATGCATTTCATAATAATGAAAAATTGTATATTACGTACTTAATCTTCACTGGGTGGAACCACATAAAAAAATTTCTAAATAAATCACTTCGTAATGTTCCACAAAAACTTAAATGCCTCGACGAAGACCTTGATAATGACTATACACTAGTCAAACATCTGGGTCTGACAGTAAACGTTTTTGTGGAGCATTACTAATTGTAAGTGATTTATTTAGCACATAAAATGAAAAATTAGATATGCTTCGTATGTATTTATTTTTCATTTTCATACATTCTCAAATGTTCAGTGTAAGCTTGATAAATAAAAGTGACGAATGCGATCAACAGTCAGGGAGTGGTCTTAAGAGAAAGGACAAATATCTTTGTTGCTTGCAAATTAACTATTTTCGGCTACGGTTACCAGCTACGGTATTCTTAGATGCTACTTCTATCAATCTATTTATCATTCATCTTTGTATCTTCACATTGAATCATATTGAGTATTCACGTTTTCTTCGTACGTCATTTCCAAAAATTTCGCCACAACTTTTTGATCGTCGCCTTCGGCCTGAAAAGGAGCATTTCGCCGTCTTCGAAGCCCAAGCGGGTTTTTGGCCAATTGCTTTGGCGCTCTGCCGCGGTACGCGTTGCTCGACGTAATCGCCGCAAGCGACTCGGAAGAAATAAAAGAATATCGTTCCCTCCCGCTCTAATCTTTTGTCATACACGGAACGTTTATGGGTCCCGGGTCGCCACCTTGCTGCCATTCCATCCTGTGGGGACATTTTTGCCCCCTACTTCCGGATCCGAATGGCTACGGGAAACGGCGAACTGGCACCAGTTGGTAGAGTGTGAAACTTTAGAACCTTTCCTCCTGTCGCGATACTTACGTATATATGTATGCGTGGGTCTCTTTTCGTTCAGACCGCCTTTCTTCTTCCTCCATCTCCGAGTACCTTTGAAACCCTCTTGATAACTTGCACAAGAAATATGGACTGGATATAAATTTTAGAAGTAAGGAAATAAAACTTTGTAAGGTTCACTGTTATTTAATTATGGGAAAGACCCGGGTTTCGTAACTTGGTTACATCGTCGTTAAATTTGATTATTTTATTTCAATATTAATCTTTACTGCCCAAATTATTTCCTTACTTCCAGTATGGAGAGGTTTCACAAAGTAAAGCCTGAAGTTATTAGTTATATAAATTTTAGATTATGTTTTATTTTTCCGCTTACGCAAGATTATTGAGTCACCATTAGCAATTCTTTGTACGAAAACTTTGATTATTTTATTTCAATAATAATATTTACTGCCCAAATTATTTGGTTCAATAAGAAATATTTGGTATGCCTTTCGTGAATGGCTGAGAGAATGACTTTGATGAATATTTTATAGAAAAAACTTACGAAAATCTTTCTCGCAAACCTAATATAAGCACTTATATTGCACGCACTTTTATTTTATTTCATAAGTGTAAATTTCCGAAGTAATTATGGCACTTTTTCGCAAACCATTCTAATTTTTAAAAACCTTGAGTTCACCTAAGTCCATCAAATGATTTTAGTGTATGCTTTTCAGTGATATCATTCTTGTATTCTCAACTCATTGGCAAAAACTATATCAATGGAATTATTGATCTACTCTTTCCTTAAAATGCGGTTAGGAAGTTATTTGAAAACAAATTTAGGATTCGTTCCGAGTAACTAATTTACGATGCTGGGCAAAACTTATCAGAGAAAGTAATACATATATTTAAATTTAACCCAAATAGCGCGAGACTAACCCTTACTTTCCCCAAAGCACTACAACCAACCATCTGTTTTAAAATTCAAGCTTATACCGAAAGTTAGAACAAAATCACTGCATGAAAAATAAATTGAATCATTTACAGCAAAATTTACAAAAATATGAATTACGAAAATATTTAGATCTTACAATGGTTTAAGTTCATGTAATGGTTTTTATTTGATTTTTTCCTTGGGATATATTTTCATGCGGCGAGGCGTGGTGCCTAATGGAGAGAGCGCTTGGCTACGGATCCAATGGTCCTGGGTTTGTAACCCGAGTGGAACTGTCGCACAATCTGAAATAAAATCCTCAAAGTGCGAAGTAGCCATGTGAACGAAATAACCCGTACCGTGAATGAAGGATATTTACGTGCCTGTGCAATAGTCTAAGGTGATCTCTACCCTCCCCTATAAAACCAAAGTTTAGGTCGAATCAAAGAGTGAGTGATATTCCCATGGAGATGTTTAAAAAATCCAACATACCTGGCCCAGGGAAAGAAATTGCCTTCTTACCGTGAGTTTGGGAAAGTTACGCACCTGTGCTTTAATGTAGGGAGAGCTCTACTCTCCCCTATCCAAACCAAACTGAGTAAGTGATATTCCCATGCATATACAAGCAACAAATCAATCCTACCCGTCCCAGGGAAAGGAATTGCCCCCTTACCGTATCTACGCACCTGTACTTTAGTTTAGGGTGAGCTTAAAAGCCACCGATCCAAACCAGCCTTCGGATTGAATAACTGAGTAGTGATATTCCCATACAAATATTTAAAAAAATCAAACATACCTGGTCCAGGCAAAGGAATTGCCCCCTACCATGAATGTGAGAAATTTAAACACCTGTGCCTTAGTGTATAGTGAGCTCTATTCTCTCCCATCTAAACGAACCTTCAGGGTTGAATCACTGAGTAAGTGATATTCCCATGCAGATATAAAGTTAAAAAAAAATCAAGCACACCAGGCTCCTTCAAAAACCTCCATTTTCACGAGCGAAAGCACATTTCCCGATTCCGCGGGAGGGGAGCATTCATCCGTGGCCGCGTCGCATCACTTGGCCGTTGGATTTCTCGGAAATGGGATGCTCAGATGCCCCTGGAGCCATGCCATGCCACACCCCTCTCTCCCCGCGGACCTTTTGGTCGACTGATACGCCCTCCAACCCCTTGCTGCTGCTCGCGACTAGCGTCTCTTCCTCAATGCTCGCTTTGCCCTCCTCTCTTCCACGAATCCTCTTCCATCGCTAGCCCCGTGGCCAATGGGGCATGCATGCTCGTGCCTTGGACAACGCCGAAGGCGATGTCACGCGAGCGTACACGCCAAAGGGACGCATGCGATGCAAATAACATACGAATGACTTCCCAATGTCGAAGAGTGAAGAGGAGTCTTGAGATGGCCGTGGAATGCTGATGTCTACGGAAAACACTCTTTCAAATCGAATTTTGTAAAACAGGCAAACAAAAAGTTCTAAGACGTGGAAAAAGACTATGCGTTGTGGGTTGCGGGCGTTTATGTTGGTTGCCTCGTAATTACGTACGTACATAATGGAACCTGTATAAGTCTAATACCACTTGCCATCAACCACGTAACATTTTATTCAGAGCTTTCTAAGTTAAACGTTATTACCATAGAATTTTCGACAGTTCTTATTCAATAACTCTAAGCTGACAACTTCACCGCAAGGGTGTTCCTTTCACAGTTTCTCGTTTTGGAAGCTCGTTTTTAGACAACCACAAAGAAATTTTAGAAGTTTTCTGAGAATTAAATGTTTCCTGCACTCATAGCATTAGTCATATCCAATGTCACCTGATATTCACGTCTATTTGCTTAGTACTTCCTAATATTATAAGAAATTTTGAAAATTATTGCCACGGGATTTTCAATAAATCTCGTTCCTAAATTGTAATCTTTTTTCTTTCTTTTATCCAAAGAAATACCATGGCAGAGGCTCAATTCTGTAGGTCGTTTTTTGGCAGTAGCAAAGAATTTTCAGAAATTTCCTGGATGCCACGTAATACAGATAGGGGATACATATTTTTTTAACTCGCGTATCTTTTTAATATGAGCTGAAACATGAAATCTATAATAAGTTGAAATGTCTTTTGACTTTCACAAAAAGCTCAAAATATTTGATAATAAATAGCTAAGCCTTTGTTATGGATGAGCATCAAGGAAAGGTTATAATCACTTCTTACGGGAGTTTTGAAGAAACAATCAGCACTTTTTTGTTTGCTTTTTCTCTAATCATACTCCTAAAGTTCGCTAGACTAGAATGTGCTGAAACTTTGCACCCAACTCCGCATTTCGTATTGTTTCCCTAAAAGTGCCTTTTTGCGATTTCTCCGTATCGTATTCATGCACCATGGGATATAGTTCTTGTTCGCTCCTCAAAATGGCCTATCTATTCACGCTCTGAACTTTCATAGAGCTATTTGGAGTATGATATCAAGAATCGTCTCCATTTCTTAGGATATACAGAATTGGATTTCTTAGGATGTTCCGTCTTGGAGCGACCTTTTCAGTGGTTTCCGATTCCAATTCCCGAACAAACACTATAACGTCAAGATCTGTCAAAACCTTCTTGACTGAAATAATGACTGTGTTTATTATATTTCTAGTTTATTGCGAAAGAGTGACGAAACACTCAGTAAACATCGCCTCGGATTTTACACTAGAAGGTTCTCCATTCTGCCCCTATATGAGTCGTCACCCATTTGGGTGGGTTTACTAACTCTCATCGCTGACGGGTGGAATAACCCGATTGTCACGCAGAAATAGGTTATAATTAGAGCTTTTAACGGAAATTTGTAATGATTTATTTATAAAATTCATGACTATAAATACTATCCCCATCGAGTGCAATTTTAATATTTCAATTTTTTTGGAGTTAATACGCTCAATACGTTTTCGAAATGTTCCCGTAAAGTGGCTACTAAATATTATTCCTAAGGGACGAATTGCTCCTTCATTTGCTTTCCTTGGAGATCGACTTGAGTTCTTTTTTTAATTAGAATCGCTGCTGTATTCCTATAGCACACAGTCATTAACGAATCCAATTTTTATATACTCCTAAAGGCGCTATCAATTTCTGAAAAATTATTTGGACTGCCATATCACCATATTTATCTTCAAAGTTAAGTATATTTTGTTATAGGAGTTTAAATTTTGGTTTAAGGGTAAAATATGGGATTTGTCGGTCCACCGAAGGAGAAATATTGCTTGGAATTACGATAAGCAAATGTTGTTTTAAAAAATAAGAACGAAAGAAATAAACGTTACTTGGAATCCTCTGAAAATAAATTGATCATAATCTCTGCATGTAGCCATACTTATTCTAATATTCTTCTGTCAGCCAAAGGTAGTCTATAGAGCAGTATGGAATTCACATAAGTTATGAATTGTGGGTTAGCTTTTGGGAAATTCACTGAATCAAATTAAGCCTTGAAATATTTTGTTGGATATTGGCAAAATAATTAGCTTCCTTACTATTGTTCCACTTTTCTTGCCCTTTGGATAGCTACCCTAAGCTTTAGCCTTGAATTTTCAATAACGTTTCCAAGTAATTACTTTTAGTCTCGTTTGGAACTCATAAGGTTTTTGATAAAGTATTACGTATTCTTTTATCGTGAGAATTCAGGCATAAATCAATTAACTCATTGGGTGGATAAAACTTTTATGAGAAATTTTATTCAGCAGCGGGAAATATTCATTAAAACCAGAATAAAATTTTCTTTCACACAAAAACTGGTGGTAGATGTAATTAATTGCAGATTTATGTGAGGATTTGCATAAAATTGTACGGAGTTACCGCTTCTTTCTATGATTTAAAGTAAATCGTGAATAAGTGATGTAAACGGTGAATTTTATAAATTTTAAAATGCGCAATTTCAATAATGACTTTAGTTCCACAACCGACTCAAACTACCGACATAGGTATTGAACTTTTTCAAAATCACTGATTGAACTTGCATTCATTATACCTATTTTTTTCTAACAATCGATGATTTGACGTAAAATTTCATAGATTCAGTTTTCGACGGTTGGCCGTAAATATTTTAAAGAGAGCTGAACCTCCTTAATCAAAAGAAAAATGGTGGATTCACTAATTTCTCAGATATATTTTCCATTAGTTGAATGGCAGCGTATGTGACAAGTGTCTCATTGCTTTTTGATATTTTATGCTACTCTGCAGCTATCAACGTATTCTAAATGCCTAAAAATGAGCTTCCAGAATAAGAACCTGCGGAAGGAACTCCCTTACAGTGACTCTGTCTTGTTAGAGTTATTAAATGAGAATTTTCGATCATTCTATGGTGATAATGTTTAACTTAATTTCGATTAGAAAGTTCTGAAGAAAAAGCTGCTTGCAAATGGCGAGTGACATTAGACTTATACCAGTACCATAAAGTACGTTAGTACGAGGTAACCAACATTAACTCCCGCCTCCCACTACGCAGAGGCTTTGTCCAAACGTATTCTCAATACGTTTACAGTTGTGGATAAGTATTTTCAACACTCAATTTTAGCCCAGAGATCAGCAATATTAATGAAAAATTATTGTTAGATGAAACTTTATTAATTAATATCGTATTTTTTTGCTTCAACTTTGGAGTCCTCATCCTCTATCAAAATTATCCTTTTATTGAGGATGACGTGAAATGGTTTTTCGATTTTTCTTTCCCTACCCTTTTTCCTCGGGTACAATGGCAAAAAGTAGGTATTACATCTATTCTTCCGTTCCCTTTGTCTATCCTAACCTATCCGAATATTCCATCCTCTATCCTTCCCTATGCCCAGCAGCTAAAGTTTTGGTCCGTCGAACATCGCCGAAAAGTAAGGCTCCGTCTACTGCATTCTTCATTTGTTTGGAGAAGTTTAAGAGGCGAGTCAAAAGGGCAGCGTACATGCCTTGCGCATACCACGAGGGACCCTTCACTACTTCAGAGTCACTACTTCGTGCACTCCGGTCGAAAAATTTTCCGATCCTTCTTATTTCCCACGGTGGCCTTTTTCCTGGCGTCCTTTCTAAATGTTTGTTGCACGCCATCCATCCCTTATTTCTCCCGAAAACTTATTCCCATCTGAGGATAAAAAAGAGTTTTCCGCGTCCATTTCCTTGAAGCTTTCTGTTCCGAAAACGGAAGGTCAGTGTCTTGTTTTATTTTCGACTCTCGGGGTCGTATTTTCGTTCCATTTTGAGGTTGTCAATGTGCAAACGGATTGTTTTATTCCTCAGACTGTGGGAAAAACTCACTTCGGAACTGAAAATTTTCTAGCCGATCGTAACACTCATTTTGGAACTTATTGCTAATATCATCAGAAATTTACGCTCGTTATTCATTATTTATTCATGCATAGATGGTTTTAAGCCATTGAAGAAATGTATTTAATTGATCATAACGATGCCGGGCGCAGTAAACAGTGGAACAGAAATTGAGCCAGAAATTTGGGATAAGGCTAGGTTGCATTTTGGTTGTCAACAGGTTCAGATATGTGCAATTTTTTTCCTGTCAGAAAAGCTTCATGTTTAGTTCATGCTAGAAGAATATTTAAGAAATTCATAGATTCCTGCTGTCGAGTATGCTTTTAGATATTTTGTCGTACTTTTTTAGACTTACATCGTTCATTCATGGATTAAGTCGAGATGTAAGGATAAACGAAAACTGTCGTAACTAGTCCTAAAATGGTGAGCAGTAATCAATCTTTAAATCAAGAATTTCAATTCGTTGAGCCACATTTGAGAGCTATAGCGGCTTTAGCTTCACCACGTTAATATAATTTTTCCGGTTTAGGCACAGTTATTACCGAAGGCCTACTAAGAGTTCAAAAAATGTATCCCACGGCTAAATCAATGTCTCCATACATGAATCTTAATGCGATAGGAAAATTGAGCTTTATGTTATTCATAGAATTTTTTAAACTAAAAATGACTTCTAAAGCTAATAAAGTGTTATTTTAACTTAGGTTATTCGTCAATCTAGATTTTTGCGACTTACGTTATCCATTAATGCAGATTATTTATGGGATTCAATCGAGAAACAAATTTTCCTGAGCTCAGATCAACGTGAAATTAGGTCAATATGGTATCAAACAGCATTAAGGAGTATTTTAACGATGGCATTTTGATTAATATTAATTTTAGGAAATATTTTTCTTCGATTCATTCAAGTTTAATCATAGGAGGATGAATATTTAATTATTATTGTTTCAGTTATTGGTGCCTTCAGTTATTGTGTATTGGTGTTCAGTTATTGTTTTACTTAAATCATTAAGTCAAACAAAAACTGAGATCAATTAAATAATTAAACAATGGTACAATATGAGGCCAAAAATGGCAAAATTATATATTTATTGATCACCTCAAGGAAAAATTATAGCGAAAACCATATCAATAGGCTTTTATGCATTGTATCACATGGTAAATTTTTTCTCATTCGTAGAACGTAAGAGACGATGAAAAAGAACTTTTAATTTTTTTTTCAGGAATCCAAATTACATGTTTTGAATTGCCCAATGCTGCTATGAGTAAACTCTTGGTGTTGTTACCGCTTGGCTTTCGGATGAATTAAACTGGGCACCACTAGAGACTGAGAGGCTACGCACTTGGCCTAGTTGCTTGAGCAATTACGAACAAATAGCTTTCAGAGTGACAAGGAAAACATCATATTGGAACCTCACTCTGTCTCCAGATCCATCAGAAATGTAAGGATATAATTTATCGAACGGATTGGTGCAGAAAATCGTTTTTTGCTGGAAAAAATTGGTCTCTAATAAATGATAGGTTGTACTTCAGCAGTAAAATTTATCACAACACCCACTCATTTTTTTAATTCTTCTACAAGTATACGACTAGTGTCCTAACACCACCTGCGACGAGAAAATTGAGGTTTAAATATTATAAGAATGGGTGATCTTAATTCCTGCTTTATTTCAAGCTCAAAGGGAAGAATTTTTTCGTTGATCCTTTCTTTCAGCTCTTTGTGCTGGTGTCGATTGAGTTTTTCATTTAATCACTTTGGAATGAATACTCACTTTTATGTCCGTTTTAGTTTTCGTCAATTGATACCGAACGTTAGGTAGGTAAAAGTGGAAGGGTAAGTGCATCGCATAAAAAGAATTCGACAAAGGTCGCAAATAATAGGAACTGAATCCAGTACCTATACCGATTACTGCCACAATCAGATCTACATCTACATAATACCCCGCAAGCCACCTAAAAGGCGTGTGGCAGGGGGTGTTAGGACACCAGTCGTTTACAACTAAAAAAATGTAGTGCTCTAACGAGGTTGGGACTTGCGTTTATTAAAGTCCTCTATGGTTCGGGGGAAAAACAAATTCCCATATCTATCCGTTCGGCTAAACATCTCTCTTAAGTTATCGCTTCTATCGGACCTTGAAATATAGTGTGGCTCTAATATTATGTTCTCTGTGTCGCTCTTAAAGATATCCATTCTCAATTGTTCAAGCGATCTAATCAGATAATAGTGCGCGCACGAAAATAAAACTTGCCCTACATTCTTACCCAGTTTCGCATCCAATTGCTACTGTCTGTCGCACCAATCAGGTCCCGGGCCATGAGGAAGTAGACAATATCCAAGATCCGTGAGGAAGCCTTGTGGCGCCGGGAGGATGATCTCCGGGACAAGTGGACCGTGAGAAAACATTGTTGATGGCAAAGAGGAAGAGGCATGTCGGGCGAGCACAAATCTTTCGTTACACCGCCTAAAAATTTATTAGGAATGAAATCGGCTCTTCTTTTTTCGAGCTACTCGCATGAAGGGTTCCGCCCCCTCTTCCACACGACAAGCAAATCCTCCGTGTTCCCCTCCACGCACGCAGAATGGCAAAGGAAAAGGGAGGTCCGTTCGAAATGAAGAAATATGGTGGACAGTTCTCTCGAATAGCTTCGTCGAACCGGCGCGAGATTAAGTTCCGTTAAGACTAAACAGCCATTGATTTCCAATTTTAATGTATCTTCCAAATTTCCTTGGTGCCTTCATAAATCACCAGATGCCGCCACAGTGTTTTTGTCTTCTCTTGCATGCTAGGACGGAGAATTAAAGAATTTACGGGATATTAAGGAAAAAAAATTAGTTTCCTGAAGTGATTCTAAAAGTAATTGAAAGTTTAAATTGTTGAAATAAAATCTACATTTAAAGAGGTTTGATTGCAACATTGAAATACATAGTATGTATACATTTATTAGGAATTGTTCTCTATACATGTAAATCTACGCTTCCTTGTTTTCATTAACAAATTAGCTATAGAAAAAGCTAATGAATAATTTTTCATGTTTGATTCGATTTATACCGTGAAGACTATATAGCCAATGATTTTCAATTCCAATGTCTCAAAAAAAAGGTATAATTAAAATTTACTGTTATTGAATCTTGATTGCATCGAGGAACTAGGCCAACATCGATTTATCATGAATGGTTATCTCCCCGTCTAAGTTTATTTGAAACTTTTGGTCATCATTATATTTTTATTTCTACAGAAAAACTTCATAAATTATCTTCAATAGTTCATTTAGTTTTCCAGCAAAATATAAGTACGAAATCTAATTTCGCTGTCCATCTTAATAATTTGGGGTAAGCGTACGCTGAGCCAAAATAATAAGAAATCGAGAAATTGGTATTTTTTCATCGTACTTCGCAATTATATTTTTTACAATTTGTTTGGTGTTATTCACGCTTACCTACGATGAATTGATTTTCTGCTGGGAAAGGAGTTACGTTGTCAAATCCAAAAAGAAATACCTACCTACATGTAGAGGAACGCCATAATATGCTTATATAAGTCGGTTCTTGGAAATAAAGCCCTCAAAGAAATTATAGTATTTTAGAGAGATCGCTTTCTTTCTATAACTCTCGAGGTAGAAAGAAAAATCAAAAGATAAAAGGAGCCAATTGAAGTTTTATCTTTCAGAATATCTGCCGTTAATATAACCATAAAGATTTGTTCTTGGAGAGTGGAGGAGGTAAAGAACTAGAGGAAGGTCGTGATTTTGAGTAGGGCAATAGACTTCGATGGCGGAATATGATATTGATAGGTGGTCATTATGTAAATTTTTATTGCCAAAATAAAGTATTTTCAGGTCATAAGGCTGAATAACTAATCGATGTTTAGATACTGCTTTTAAGTTATATCTCATGTGACTGTAATCATTTGTGTCTCCAGGTTTATCTTCAATCTGTGGATTTCCTTGAAATATAGAGGCCGCGTGGAAATAAAACTGCTTTTACATTGATTAGGACCACGATATCCTTTTAATCCCCTAGTTAATTTAGCGTTTTGAGGAACGAGATACTAACACCTGACTTATATAATTAAATTTTTACACCGTAAATGAGAATGAGTATTGACGCAATAGATAAGCTATATTATCAGTAATAATTCCAGAGTGTGGTGGCTAAGGTAGCTCGTGGTGTTTAGAAATGTGTCGGTACGTATGCATTGGACAAGCTCATAATCTTTTCTTTCCTGGAAACAATGTTTGTTGCTGATGAAAAATTTGAACCGCAGGTGGACAGGAAAGATCCATTCGTAAATGTTTAATTCAGCATGATAAAGATCTCATTAAGTTCCGTCGTACTTTACTTTTACTTTATCCTTCTACCTACGCTTAATTCTACCTTTTTATTTAAATTATGTCATGCATAGTAACTTATATAGGGTCTACAGGCAACAATTGGAAAACTGGTGGGGACGTTGATTTATTATTTTCACTTCCGTAACCCTTCCATAACAAAGCGTTTTCATGGCAATCTCATCTATACCTTTCACTCACATTAGTAAGGTAATGCGTTAATATTTGCAAGTACGATTACGAAAAGTACTCGTGAGTGAAATCAGCTATGTTTTCGGTAATTTTTGTATCAGAAGGTTAGTTACACTAAAATGGTTATCAACACACTCATGGCGTAGACCAAATTATCAAACAGCATTTTTTCCTATGAAGTAGACGCAAATGATAAAAAATGTCTGAATTAATTTATGCAGCACTCACAAAATTTGCAGTAAGTATAAGATTTTTGAGTGGCATTTCTAAGGAATTGGGAGCAAATCCTAATGGCAACTAACAGCTTGCCGATTCTTCGCTTATTTATGTAAGCATCTTCAGGGCAGAACAGTTTTTAACTTATATGCCATTCTTAAGAAATTATCAACATGCGAGTAACAATAATAACTTCAGCGGTATTTTGCCTCAGTTTATTTACTGCAGTAGTAATTATCCATTGATGAATGGATGTTACTTAAAATGACTTTTCCACTCGATTTATGGAATTATGGATATTTCTGGAAATAGTGGGCAAAGTATCGGTCTAAGACAGGTGATCTGTATTTTTATTCGTGGAAAATCTCAATAAAACTTATTCAGCTGCAAATAAGGTCTTCAATTTCACGCAATCTACTTGTGAAAAGATACTATGAATAAAATTCCAAACACTTTTATTCCTTAATTATCGCACTGCTTCTGAAAATACTATATTTAATTTGAGGAACACACCACTAATCCTTCGAGTTCAGGTATTCGATACCAAACGTTTGGCGTCGAATCTGATCGGAGTTCTTACCTAAATGTTTGCGCTGACGGTATTGCGGAGACTTAATCACGTGACTTGGGAAGGCAGAGCTAGCAAGTATCTGTTGGACAATTTTCGAGTTGGCAACTCCAAGGCGGGAGGTGGGAAGGATTGGATGGAAATGGGATAAATGGTTTTCTGCCGTACGTCAGATAGTGCACGGAGAGTTCCTTGAAGTTAAGGAGGATAGGCGGATGCAGGAATGGAAGCGGTGCTGTAATTGTGGATAATTTATTGGTTGGTGAAGTAGGTTTATCACTTTTCAGCAATGAAATTTAATAGTATGCCTCGGTTTCATTTTTATTTTTTTCATTTTTCACTCCATATTTAGTTTAGATTGTTCACAAATTTTTCAGTATTAAAATGGCATTGCGAATCCCAATGATAGGAACCAAAATCCTGTTTTTCTCTATTACCATTATAATTCATTCTATAAGATTGGTAAAATGAAGCTCAAAGGAAGATTTAAAAAAAAGTTCAAAATGCAAAGATGGGTAAAATTTCGCTATCGCGCATTTGGCAAGAATAATTTCAGGATGAGCCATTTTGCGTAAAAGAATAAGAAAATGAAGATTGTTTTACAGTACACAGCTTGCGCGTAAGGTGATTGAAAATATTCTTTTTTGGAACATTTTTAACCTTAAATAGCCTGATGGTAGATCAGATTAGGATTTCCTATTAATGTACATATGAAGTAGAAAAAGCCATTATAAAAATTTGAGTTTTTCTAACATTTCTTAAAGATTGCATTGAATTATCGTAAAATTTCCCGATTCTTTGAGGCAGTTCTTGTTTTTTTTTTTTCTATTTCCCCAAATGGGTGGCCAGCCTTGTGGAGTGTGTTATAGCGTGTGGAGGGTGGGGAGGAGAAGGTTTGGGACTTTTGGGGCAAACCCAGAGGCAAGGATGAAGGCTTGCGATATTCTTCGGACCGTTTTTGGTCGATCGGTTTGCAGATTTAGTGCGCCTTCTCTCCGGCGCGATTGAAAGAAATTTACCTCTTTGGTCTCCACACACTTCTAAGTAAGACGCTCCACTTTTCTTCCCAAATCCTTCCCAGCGTCTTTCTTGTTTAAGCTCATAAAGCATTGAGAATGCTCCAAAACACTCCCTCTACCATTTATCTCACATCCCTCAATGCATTATTTCTCCTCGGGATACATATGTATATATACTTAGATGCCTCTGGGTCTTTCTTGAGACCTTCTAAGAATGAGTCATTTCTTTCATTATTCTCAAGGCATGTTAAAATGAAGTTTTCCTTTCGTAAGGGCCCATAAAATTATATTGCGCCTTAGACTTGTTTGGTAAAAACTGGAATTTTAGTCAGTCGTGGCAGTTTTTTTTAGCGTCCTATACCAGGATATTGCCAGCCTCGGTGGCGGCAGGTTAGAGTCCTCGCCTGCCAACCCGAAGGTCTCGGGCTCGAGTCCCGCCTGGATAGATTACTCCTATCCAAGGCATGGATGACAGTTATCGTCTATCGTCGTTATGTTCTATCCCATCGACGTATAGGCCAATTAGTGCTGTTTTCGGGGTTAAGAAAAAAAATAAAAAAAATGGCCTAGGAATGCTGTGCTCAGTTTCAAAATACGAACGCGAAATACTCATACTGTACCTGTGCCCTGTCACTTTAATTTCATACGATTTCAAAGCTTTTAAAAAGTTAATTGAAGAAGTAGACGACTGTAGAATCCCTAGGTAAGTAACCCCAAAAACATTTGTTAGTGTAGTTTACACTTATGAGTGTGGACGAGCGGTCATTAAAAGGATGAAAGCTAAAGTAAAAGTGTTGAACAATCAAACACCAGACGCTGGAGAACAGTACAACATGCGATATGGAAACAACTCATGTGTAAAGGTCTGAAAAAAGGAAATTTATAATCAGTATAATAACAAAATGCGATGCGACTTCGAATGCTTAAGTGTTTAGAACGACGACTGTGTACTTTGGCCAATTATAGCGTTCGCTGGCATGAGTTGTCGAAGAAAATGACGACTTTTTTTTAAAGACTTATGTATGACCTTCCTTAGCCTATAACATTAGCTCCATTAAATCCTTGGAGACAAATAAGCTAGAAAAAACTTTAATTGCCTTTAAGGTGCTTCATTTTCGTAATATTCGGAAATATCATTTCTTCATCCAATGAATATATAGGTGATCCCACAAAAACCTATTTTTTTGTAGAAAACTTTTATCTTTTTGAGACTGTTATTTAATGTAAACTCTGGTTTTAAAAAGTCGTTATTTTGCTTCAATGCACATGGTACGTACATGCGTTGTTGAAGATAACCGAGTATTAGGTACTCAGATCAATGAGTCTGGAAAATTAAAGTAATGATTTACAATCATTCGGGAGAGGATGCCTTAGGATACGGGGACATTGTTTTGTCATTTATGCTCTGAGCATAATTTTTTTCCAGGTTACCTCGCACTGTGGATTCATAACATGCCCCAGTCGTGGGTTATCAATCAATGTGTCAGGCCGGCGGATGACTCGAGGGAGAAGCTCCTCAGGACTTGCGTGAATGCGGAAACAGAAGGTGGAGATGGATAGTTTGTGATAGGAGATGAGAGAGAGAGAGACTCTCTCCCTCCCTGTTACCCATCCTACTTCGCGTTTTCGCCGCCTAGAGGGCGGGTTTTTGTGTGTGGGCCCCTCCTTCATTTGTTTTTACGTGTCTTCCCCCCCCCTTCCTTCTCTCTCCATCCCGTGAGCGTTGCGCGTTCCGGAGCGTAGCGGTAAATCATAATTTCCTTTCTCATCCCCGCTTCCTTTTCCCGAAATGGTTAAGGGCTCCGTCTTCCATATCTCCTTATTCTTATTCTCATTCTTCTCCTTCTCATCCCCATGTCCCTTTCCATTCCAGTTTGCATTATTCACTCGCCTTCCCAATGCTTCACCCTGCCTGCCCGTCATGCTCACCTTATCTTTTACGTGCCGGGGTTGCACATTCAATTAAAAAATATCCTCCCATTTTCCTTTACCTCGCTAGATATCTCCATGCAAAATGAGTAATACGAACGAAAGTTAAAACAAGTAAAATGTCTATAGTTTCGTTCACGGGGGCAAAATGTAGGAACGAAACTGAATGGACTTAGACCTGACGAGCTAAACTCAGGGTCTAAACGAAATCGGGGTCAAAACTACTTCTGGTCGATGCAAAACTAAAACTCTGGTGCGAAAGTACACGCAGATAATGTCGCACCGGAGAAACCACTTGATTCACCTTCGAACAGTTTAGTTTCGACCCACACGGTGAGTTCGAAGTATGGTTAAATGATGTAGAGGTTCGGTCTACCGCCATCAGATGCACTCATAATTGTACCACTAACAGAAAAATGGTGAACGCCAACTGGCGTTCGATTTTTAAGCTCAACTTTTAACCTCTATACACGTATGTCAAACTTAATGTGTCGAAACTATTCCCTCTCATCCCCCTCCACTCACTCATGTGGTACGTTGTCGTTTACATTCTTGCAAACTATTCCTTTCCTCAATGAATGGTTCTCCATGTAAGAGTGGATGTAAATGACATCTAACGACGACCCCAACTTGAGAAAAGTAGTCGTTATCTTCGGCGTTTTCTTACTTTAAAATTGCAAGGGAATGGCTCGAGTGAGTGAAGATTTTTTTCGCGGTACCCTATCTTTCTCTTTTTCAACTTAATTATCCAATGAGTAGCGATTTTGGGTCAGAGTGAATGACCACATCGATGCAATAACAGGCTATGGTTGATGTGATACCTATCACCCCGTGGGCTCGGGTTCTTATCCCTTCAGTGGCAGGGACTTCAACGATATTTCCCTATACCTGTAGGAGTGCTTCGAGGTGGGCACTGCAAATTCATCAGCCTTTCTATTGGTTGCGACCGTGAATATTACAGTAGAGGGCCCTCAAGTCGGCCTCTAAATATTTTGTTACCCACCCCGCATTTAAATGGGTTTACCAAAGTCGCCATTCGCGTCGGTGACGAACAAAATGACCCGTGTTTCACGGAGAAATAAGGTATAATTGGGGTTGGTAACCGATATTTGCATGCATAATGATATGATCTATCGAATCCACACCTTTTCAATGCTATTCATGGCAATTAAAAACATTACGCTGCAAAATACTGGAAAAAGTGGAGAAGATCACATTGAACTTATCACCGCGCGCGGGTATTTTTGGAAACCGATTAAAATGCGACCAATTTGGCAACAGAAATCAGCGTTTTATGGCATGAAAATGGGCCTCCTGTTAGAAATTGCCTTGGTTGAGACATTTAGTAATGGCCATGGTTAACTATGCGCCTCATGTTGTAAGCAGGTTGATACCAATAATGTTTTTTTGCCATTCCCTGCCCTTCTCGATAGCCTTAACTGTCTGCCGCCTCTTTTAAATACAATATAACTTTGATTTCCAAAAAGGCATAAGCCCATCGATGGTAGGAGTTTTGGAGGAGATATGGTCACGTATACCTTTGAGGATATCACAGATATGAGTTTAATTTTTTTGTGAGATTGTGAGCACTAAAAGACTCATGGGAAGCAATCAAAGTTCCTTTTTAAAATCTTTTTCCTGCATTCAAAAAAAGTTCCCACGGGCTAAGACTTTTAAAGCGTATTGTGGAAAAAAGGGAGAGAGGAGTATCTATCGATCCTCGATCTGTATGTTGCTTTCATAAATTAGAAAAAGCTGATTTGGGGCTATTCTGGATGTCATACATGGATTATTTTACATCCAATTTATCAATAACGTGTTATTTATGCCTTTGAAAAAAATTTCGTTTGTGAGTTGCTAAATAAAGAAATAAATGCTCTTATTTTTTAAAATTTTACTCGGTATCAGGTAGACATTCGGGTAAAACCTATTTAAAAAGACCATAAACATTGAATTTTCACCCGTAATGCTATACAACGTTCACCAAATGTTGGGTTTGAGTGTGTGGAATTGGATATGTGATGCGGTTCTATTTGAGTGAGGGTGCGTGTATTAGCGGTCATTGTCAAGAACATAGTTCCGCCCAAAATTAGAACCACCTTGGTTCAGTCACTAATTTTTCCTCACCTTGACTACTACTCCTCTCTGTTTACTAATCTCAGCGAAGAAAGTAACAACAAATTGCAAGTAACAATGAACTCTTCAATGCGCTACATTTATGACCTAAAAAAATGGGATAGGATATCTGATACATAAGTTCGATTACGTTGGTTGAAACTAAAACAACGTCGTTTATGCCATGTGATCCTGCTTACCTATAAAATTTTATCCACTCGTAATCCCGTTTACCTATCTGCTAGATTTACCTGGAAAAAAGATCTACATGAAGTACCCATTAGGAATCACTCCGTAGATCTTCACATCCCTCAACATAGCACACTTCACGTAACTAAATCCTTCACAATAATCGCCTCTAGAGTATGGAACTCCCTACCATCCAAAATTGGAAACGGAAAAACGGAAAACTGGGACACGCTGTCTTTAGGAAGAAGACGCACACTCATCGCTATCTCCACGCAGCCTCCCATCATCATCCAGCTCAGAATCACTCAGTGATTCCTCACTAATGCGACGAGCCTACGATATCTCCGACGCTGAGTCCATATCGTCGGAGAAAAATCTACTCATAAAAACACTGAGACGGAATGGCTACAGTGGACAACTGGTCCTGAAAAGGGCCGCTGAAGCGCAACATCGAAGAAAGAAGGAGTTAAACGAAGACGTTTTAACATCTAATCAAAACACCAAGGAGAAGGAGGATCAGACGGAAGCAAGGGCACACGCAGTAATTCCGTTTATATCTGGCACCTCAGAGAAGATTGCTAGGATTCTACGACAGCACAACGTCGTAACAAGATTCACTTGTGTCACCAAGACTGGCGATGTGCTACCGGGTCCAAAAGACGTTTTGCCGCACGACATTCAAGAAGGGGTCTATAAGGTGTCATGTTCATGCGGCAAAGACTACATAGGAGAGACGTGTAGATCAATGAAAGTGCGCATCCAGGAACACAGAAGAGCCACAAGAAATAAGCAATTTCAGCTCTCCGCCATTGCGGAGCATGCATGGAGCGAACCCGGACACCAGATACTGTTTGACGAAGCATCAGTTGTTGCAAAAGAAAATAGATATTATCCCAGGCTAATAAAGGAGGCTATCGAATTATTCAAGACACCGAAAAACATGAATAGAGAAGATGGCTACCCTCTCCACAGCTCGTGGAAGAGGGTCATACGAGAGAAAAGAAGGTGGACCAATCAGCATCCAGCATGAAAAATTGGCGCCAAAAATGAACTATATAAGTCAACAAAAATTGAATCCCGACATCGACCTGAAGACGCCGGTTGGAATAACGGCGAAACTTTCGTCAATAAGAAAATCCACGCGGTGAAACCCAGGAACATGGAGACATGAATGAATATAGTTTAGGTTTACGAATTATTTTGAACATTTTACCACAGCCAATTTAGCTCAAGTGAGTTGAGTTGAAATAATGTTTTTAAAATACGTACTCTAAGCCAAAGTCAACTTAAGTTTGTTATCTTAGCAATCGAGGGAGAGTGATGACTCAATACTGGGTCAGGATCGGGAATACGGACGTATTAGTAAATTTTCCCATGTAGAGTGTTGGGCTACTAACCAAAGAGTTCCGGTTTCATGTCCCGGCTGGAGCATCAATAAGAATCTGTGTACGCGAGGCGGCACAAGGAAAGGACTTCTTTGTCTTTGAACGTGTGAGGTCCCCTTGCCTGTGGCTTAGTCCGGGATAGACTATACGCTTATTGTAGGGTGATCATCTAAAAAAAGGTTTTTGTAATTTTATTCTAATGGTAGTGATCTGTATTCTCAATGCTGTGATAACTCCGCCGATAGAGGGGTATAAAGAAAGAATGAGGAAAAATCTTACAATTAAACTCTGTGATGCTTCGCTAATCTTTGGAAGGGAATGGAAAACAAATCATTTTTCTTTCATTTGTCGTATGCATCCTCTGGTGTGTCGGAAAACAATAAATTCATTTATTCTGACCCCCCCTTCTGGCAGAAAATCTGTGCTCCAGTGAGCACAGGAATACGAATGGGTTGATAATATATTTGTGTGTCTCCGTTATTCCTACTGGACTGTCGTCTGCGTTGGCTTGGAAGGGACGACAGTGGTGAAATCTTCGAGGCGAATAAAGTGTCTCGGCCTGTGATTGATAACGTTGGATTCTCTTCGGTGTTTGTTTCTTCCATGAAGCCTAAGAAAAAAATATAAGCCAAGGAAGATTTGGACGGGTAAAGGGTATCTGTGGTCTCAGTACACTTTCTTTTAGCCTTGGAACCCTTGGAAGAAAGGTGACCTTCGAAGTTTAATTACATGGAGAGAACGTTGCTTAACTTTATAGTTTGTATGAAATAATCGACCGTGCACTCCTCGACCTCAGTGCTTTTTCTTTTAGCTTTTGCCTCCTTGAAAGAATGGTGACTTTTGGCGTTTAATTAGCTGGGGAGAGCTTTGCTGGGGGATTAGATTTGTGTAGTGGCTAGAGTGTTGTCTTCCCACCCGGCGGGCTTGGGTTCAAATCCCGGCGGTGGCCGAGAATTTTCAGAGACTGCTCGATCCCTGCTTGAAGGTTGTGTGGAGGATATTTCAAGCGTAACACCCCGTCCGTCGTATGGGACGTTAAACCGTGGTTCCCTTGGCGCCCTTCGTTAAGTTCAGGCTAATGCCGACGCCGGGTTTCTCTCCACCCTTCCTTACCTACCCTTCCCCTCACGGCGCAAATGACGTCAGCTGTCGGTCGCCTCCTCCAAATAAAATACCATGCCATGAGAACGTTGCTTAACTTTGCAGCCAATATGTAATCACCGTACGTATATGGGGAGAAGAGGTGCCTCTTGTACTCAGTGAAATAAAATTTCATTTCCTACCGATAGTTTAATTAAAGAGGTCTACGGAATGAGTTACGTATTTTATAAGCGTCAGAGTGAAAATTAGGATTTAGGAAGGAAAGCAAAAAAGGGAGATTGGGAAGAGACCTTTGAAGCGGAGATTGCATTGAGGTGTGAGGGACGTACCTACGTGAAAAGAGGAAATTTGAAAACTTTACGGGTTGGCTGGCATGGGTGTGGGTGGAGGGGGGCTATATTTTTTTTAGTTTTAGCTGATGGAATGGGAGGGCTTCTCTCGAGTAGTGAAGCTAGGGAAGAGAGGGGAGGTAGAATGGGAGTGGAAGGGGAGGAAAAATGGGTTGTGGGGGAGAAAAAGAAGAGTTGAGATAATCAAATGAGGCAATATGGAGGAAGCCATAAGGATTTGGTGAGGGATGGGTCTCCGCTTCCCTTAGGCCGGAATGGTTCAGCTGATGCACTCCTCTCTATTCACTTAATCAAAAACTTTCCCTCCGCGGGTGAATGGCAAATATTTCTCATCTAGTCTGGGATCTTCTTCCGAGTCTTCTCTCGGTCTCCTCTCAGTGGTTTATCTCCACTATGTGTTTTGCTCAACACAACGTTTTCATTTACCAAAGCCTTGCAGGGGATATCTTAATTTTGCTCCATTACAAGTGCTTCATTTTGGGTGCACATTCATACATCGCCTGCGTCCAATAAGGAGTGCTAATTGGATTTGTTTTTGCGAAAGAATGAGGTGATATGATTTAATGACTTTTTTCTCGAAGTAAAAATGAATTATCAGGTATTTTGCTGATTGAAACATTTTCATTTACTGTTCTTCCTTCCGTGAGTGGAGTTGAAATTTCGAGCGAAGATTTTGTCTTCAGTTCAGAAAAGAGGTTTGCTCGAAAGCACCAGAAAAAGTAATGTCTCCAAGATCATTCTACATGCACTAGCATTTTTTAAAATTTATCTCACCGCCTTTTTTAAGCCTCTCTATCCTATTTCTGTATATTTTAATATGATATATCATGTTTTTATTGTTTTTTTGCGGTCTTCCTGTTTTTGATCAGTTTATTCGTTCATAATAACTCATCAATACTTTTATCTTTCGTAAGACTGTGAAATTCCCTCTATGTATATAGGATACTCGCATATTTATCAATACGTTACATTTTTTTATCCTGTTTGTGCCCATTTTCTGAAAAAAAATCTTATGCAAACTAATTTACACATAGTTAATTATTTAAAAATGTATCGGTGTCACATTTCATTGAATATTTAACGCCACATTATGATTTTTCGACATAATTATTTTGTTCAAATTTAATTTAGGCCTTATAATTATAGTATTTAATACGACATTGTATAACCTAAACCGTTTTTAAATCAGTGGTAAAGTTTCATATTTGGTACATTTCGTCAGGGATATGCTTTCCTGAATTTTTCTTCTCGTAAAAAATGGCATTTTCACGGGTTTTTAGGAAGAATCCCTTTATACTTGGCGTATGAACTCTATTTTGCGAATTCATATGGAACTATCCATAGGATTTCTCTTCACAAAAGTAACCTTTATGTAGTGAGTGCTGAGGAAGATTTTTTTAAGGATCGTCGGCATTGATTATTCCGTGCTTCCGCCTTCGGCTTAAGATTACGTCTGCCGGAAGGTTTTGGCTCCGTAATCCGCCGATGGGAGGAAAGACGGCGACAGCTTCCCCGTCCTCGATTGCGGGCGGATCGGAAATCACTCCGGGGTAAATTGGGCTGAGGCCGCACGCAGCTCCCTCGGAGGAAACTCTTCGTAGTATCGCTAAATAAAAGAACGCACGGATTGCCCAAAGATTAGGCGACCGACTGAGAAGAGATTTGGGAGGATGAGGTTGATATGACAACAGAAACATTTATGATGGGTAAATATGAGCTAAATTATCTTAGTTACCATTAATAAACAAATTCAAATAATTAAAAATAATATGTAAAAATTCTAGATTCTTCTTTCTAATTAATGTGAACTGAATTCTTTAAATTTCTTATATTACTATTGTAAAAAACATTATAACAACCTTTTATGCCTTTATGTATCAAATTCATTTACTCATATTCATTCATAGCCTTGATCGGTGGGGTAGCCATGAATTTCGATCGGGAGAGGTTCAAAACCAGGGGGGGAAATTTTTGAAAAACAGGGTACTGAGTAGGGGGTTTAAATGTAATTTTAATACTTTTCACGATCAAAAAACTTCATTCGTTGAAGAAATATTTTGAAAAATCATGGTTTTTCAATATTTTTTCTTTTATGAAGGAAAGTAACTGTGTTTTTATATTTCGGGGGGTTCCGGACCCCGCCGAAATATAAAAACACAATCGCGCCACTGGCCTTGATGAAGGTATTAAAAAATATAACTAAATGAGACCTACTCTCCGAGGCACTAATCGACACCAGCGAACAAATCGTCATATGTTCGTCAAATTTTACCTTAATAATTATTTGCGTATATTGATCAAAAACTTTGCCTCCGGGGGTGACTGGCAAATATATCTCATCTAGTCTGGGATCTTCAAAATTGTAGTATGTCAAAATTTACTTTTGATGCTCTCTTTTCTGTCATTCGCCTTGGCTGGCAAAGAATAAAAATTGTCTTTGAGCTACTTGCCGCAAATTATTTGTACCTCAATAAGTCAATCGTCAAATTAAAATAAACGCTTTATAAAAATAAAAATAAGAAATGACAAAATCGAGGGCTAACATTTAAAGGAATAATATAAAAACCCGGTAGTTAGAACCCTTTCACTTGGTGTGATCTGATGACCGGATCGTTATAGAGGCAGAAACGCTTCGCAAATATGGTATTGTTTTGAGCCTAATAGAACAAGTCGTATCTTTCATTTTATTTCCCTTAAAGTAATTCGCCAAGAGGGTACATGATATTACATTTTTCAGTTCCCGAATTTTCAAACCAGGTCAATTGGTGTTAATTTTGTTATATACTATGATATCTTTGTATTTATTTTTATGCATTTGACTCAAATGTATTTTTCAGCACATTGTGCTCGATTTTTTTGTCACTTACGTTTTGTTCAAAATAGTAAACTTCCCTCGTCATCGTTTTGTATAAAAGAAAACTCGTGATTGAAGTTTAATTTTCCTAGGAAATTCTGTAATTCTGTGCCAACGTCATTATTATAAGTGGGGAGTACCGTTACAATACTGTATGGATAGTGATTGACACTTCTATCTACACAATTTCCTTATTAGCAATCAAACTACTCTGGAGAATTTTGTTTTTAATCCAAAATCACATGGTTTATAAATTATATATTAGGCCTGACTTTCTGTGCCGTTCATAGCGTCCACTTACCTTTCGCTAATTGACTTATCGGATAATAAAGCTCCATGATAGGGTATCCATTTTTCCACCTTTCTTATTGGGTCTCATAATTCATTTATTATCTCTTTAATCTTTATCAGCCTTAGGTCGCATCAAATTGCGATTGATTTCACTATAGAATTTGCTTTTGCCTTCATATAGGTGTTTTTGCTTTGAAAAAAAAAATCTCAACTGTCAGAGATACGTGCAAGTACAATTTTTCCATTTATATATCATTGGTCTTATTATTTCATATCTACTCATTTCCCGTAACTATGAGAAATTCAGGTGAAGGAGCAGGGTTAGATATTGAGGTAACCAGAGTAAGACAGAGAAAGAAATAAACTAGATACGACGCACAAAGAAAGCGCACAAAATCTCGTGGAGCACGGGGGACTTGTGAGGTTGTAGAGCGATAGATAAGCCGTTGGTCCGCTGCTGGGATAGGTCAGTGCCCTTTGTCGCGAACTCTTCCGTGAAGAGAACTGAGATCCGGATATACGTCCCCACCATGGTTCCCGTAAAGCAATACGAATTCAATTTATTCCCGCTTGAACACCATGGCTATTTGGGCACCTACCAGCGGCCCAGCGGAAATGAGATAACCTATGAGGTTTTCTCTCCACTATTTTCTCTAGATCAACCTCCTTCGAACTGGAACGGACTGGATTCTATTCGTGAGAACTTTATACAGATAAGGAAGAGTACGTATGGAACCTAGGAAGAGAATTACTCCATTTATAAATAATAAAAGCTGTGCAGGCTTTGAGTTATCAATGGTTAAGAAATTTCATACGAATCCTGCCTTAATCTTAGGCTTCCAATCACTGTTATACAGGGTTTTCATAAAATAATGGTGCGGGTTTGAACATGATTTAAGTGAAAACAGAATTACTAACAGCTTAATTTTTTTATTTTTCGACAGTCACAAACAGCTTTTTTACGTAGTTAACTCATTTCAATATATGCACCCTAATTTGCTTGGCAAGAGAGAAACATGGTGTCGACATTAGCCTACTTCTAATGAAGGCACCAAGGGGACCACAGTTTAACGTTCCAATCGGCGAACTTGAAGTGCCTTCCTCAAGGAATTCAAACAGAAGTCGGGACAGACTATGAAAAATTTCTGCCACCCTTTCCTACTATCTTTCTAGGAATTACTGAAACTGCACCATTCTATTATAACTACCTACATTCTGCATTCTCACGTAACCATACTGATCTACTGTATTTTCATGTATTAATGAAATGGAAAATGAAATAATCATTTAAAATAATATTTTATAAATGATCATTGATCGATTCATACAGTACTGTGAGGCAAATAGGAAAACCAAACTGATGGAATGGGAAAGATGATTTTTGACATTTTTCATTTCATAATATGCGTCACGTTTTTATAGCGGTTTCTCTTACACGTTTATTCCATTCGTTTGAATTTAAAATTACCATGTAAAATTTTACGCTTTATTATTTTATTCAAATGGTAAAAAAATAATGAAACATTTATTATCTGCTTAAGAAATGGTTTCTTTATACAATTGAAAAATATTTCTCTTTATGCCTTTGTGTTTATTTTTCTATGATTCTCCTCATCAGCGGTGGTTTCTTGCTCTTGAGCTCCATACATCGATGAGCAATTCTCTAACATATCGATAAGTCGTATTATCTTTATTAAAGGCCTTGTCGTCTCAATTTTGAACACATCAGTCGAAGTAAGTCAACTCAATTTTGATGAAATATTTAGTTTGTATTGGTGTAAAGGAACTGTTTCAATAAAAACTGGGCTGTTTTCCAGTTGAGCATTTTTGAGGTACATATATGTTACGGCATTCATTACTTAGAAGACAGGCAATACGGGAGGCATGTTCCTTTCCCACCTGGAAGAGCCTAGTTTGAATCTTGGCTGTCTATGCTCGAACCATCATTTCGATATTTTTGCTTAAAAGCATAATTAAGCGTTTTGAAGAATTATTTTATTAATTAACTTCTCTCTATTTGAAGCCCACAGTAAGAAACTTCGTCTTCTTGCTTCTGTCATGAGTTTTAAGTTTTTTTAATGGGAGGAATGGATGATGAACATAAAAAAGGCGTGGGTTATATTGAAGGCGAGTTGAGAAAGACATTTGAAATCATGGGGTGAGGTTTATGGGAGTAAATTAAAGGTCTGCAGAGATTTATAATGGGAAGTAAAAGCCGGTTGAAATGTACTGGGAGTATTATTTCTTTATGGCAGGGTTTAAATTTTGCAGTGGGGTGCCAAAGGAATTAAGTTCTTACTGCTTACGTACTGCGAGTGTGTGAGATGTACGATTAAGTAATTTCTCGCAAGTAAACCACTGTTATTTATGGTAATAGACTTTGAAATACAAAACTCAGAACAGAATATAGAACTTTCAAAAAAAAAAAAAAAAGCAAAGCCTCGGAACCTTGATGCTTTAGACTTTTCAGATAACCTAATATTTTGCTTAAAAATTAGCGGACGTTATCACGCACCGCGAAACCCTTGCAAATCCGAACTAAGTGTCAAGGGAACTGAAGTGAAAACTCCGCAATTGGAAAGTAGTATGAATACTTATTACAAAAATATTTTTAATGTACGAGTGTAAATAACCGTTTGTACGTCTTACAGAAATATTTTAGTGGATTGAGCTCATGGAGGTGTTTCTTGCTGTTTGATATGGTAACAATATGAAATACTTATTGTCATTATGTAATTTCAATAAATTTTTGAATCGGTAAAGAATAGAAACATTTTTTTTTGGATACGTGGGTTTTCTTCACAGCCTTTCCCTTTTTTATAGCACTTCACGGACGACTGTGTATAATATCTGTTGAATTTGGAACTTTATCAATGTATTTTTATCTAAACGTAGAAAAACCTCTCCATTGAACTCCGGTAGCGTATTTCCTTCAAAAGAATCGATTATTGGTGATTTTTCTCAGGGTAATAGCAAGAAAAGTCTGCCATTGTCGTAAATATACTTTGTTTTTTAGTGATGATGTTATTAGCAATAATTATGTTAATGATAATCGTGTTTTAATATTTTAATAATAATAATGTTTTTTTATTAAAATAAGCAATAAATTTATTGTTAAAAAATGTGTTTGATGCACTGGAGTTTCAATTCCTCATTGCTGATAATATCTTCAATAAGTGAAACATTGGAACCTTTAAAACGATAGTAAGGAACTTTAATTGCAGTCAAAGAAGTCCAAAAGGGTTTGTAGAAATCTAGAAAAGTCACAGAAAGCGACTTAATTCGCATTTAGAATATTTCCTTAGAAAGAGCTGTTTACGTTAATATGTAAACTTCGACTCTGGTGTGATAGTTACGCGAGAATTGTAAATGAGCCATCAGATTCAATTAGAACGTAAAAAATGATAAAATTTCATTCGTTTTTCCACCTCACCCTGACTTTTAAGAATGCGAGTATCATGTTACCCCCTGAGCCAAGGAGAGAACCCCTTCCGCTCTTTGGATCCCCATAATTTAATCAAAGATTATTAATATCGCTGTAAGCGGATACGCTATACCATAAGAGGGTAGTAGAGAGTTGCGCGGGAAAAAATTATCTCGTATAATATAATTCTGAATGCCATAAATTTTCACCTTACTCACGTCATCCGTTATGTGGGCCGGCTGGGCCATTTTTCAGACCTCCCTCCACCACTTCCATTCCATTGGACTCCCAACCCTCCCAACCCACATTCTCAGGCCACGCACGAGAAAAACCACTCCCTGGTCTACGTTCCTCTTTCCACCGCGAGGGGCCCTGCCCTCCTCCTGCCCCTTGCACATCCCACCCGACATCTGCTTCTTCCCGAACTGCCTCCCCCCCTGTGAAATTTTTCGCCAGGTTTTCTTTCCCGCACGTGAAGCCAACTTGAAGGGTGAAGTTTAGTTGTAATGGATAAATACAGGGTGTAGCTGAATTGTAATCCCGATTTCATCACAGTTTTAATCCTTTAAACGCTACTACATCATACAAATTCGTAAAGTACTGCTCTTTCCTTCTATGTAACTATCTCTCACCCTTCACGCAAAGTTAATTGTAGTATATCCCAATTTTACGGCGCCTATTATCATTATGAAGGTTCCGAATCCTTAGTTAGTCAATTGATCATACTTGTTTCGAATAGTAACTGTTCGATATATTTATGACATGGATTTAAACAAATTTAGGAAAAATTGCACCCAATGTACGATGGTATGTGTAATTTCAACACTGCAGTCTAATGGCACAGGACGGCGTGAAAATCGGCCCTGACAACATTCCTGCTGATTAAGTAGTAAAATGACCTCCAGAATCCGAATATGACCTCCGTTATTACCCATCACCCACCATTTTTGAGGGAGCCACCTCCCTCATAGTTTTACCACTTCTCGATAATTTTGCGGGATGAAAAGGATTATTTTCACATTTACATTGCTTCGAAGGGCTTAGAGGGTTAAAAAATTCTAAAGCATTAATTCTTATGGTAAGGAGGCAGATTTAGGGGGCATTAGCCCCCGAAAATTGTATAAAAAAAAGGATTAAAAATGATCCATACCTATTTTTGCAATTTTTACAGCTTCCATTTTGCGTCATCCTTCTCGGCATGATGAAAATATTTATCTAAAAGAAATAGCAGTAATAATGAGATATTTTGCGTCTTAATATGGAAAAAATAATAAAAGAAAAAATATTTTTTTGCCGTCCATTGTAATATTATGAAAACCTGTCCTTAAAATCTGTGCACGGAAATGGATTCAAGAATGTCTCTTCAAAATAATTTTTCTAAATATGGCATTGTATTTTTTAGTCCCATTAGATCTAGTCTTTCGCATTGTTATATTCTAGTAATTTGATGGACATATTTGTCCGTAATCTGGAGAATGATATGATCTTAAGATACTATATTCCATATGATACTAAAATAATGAAGGCAAATTTCAATGTAATGCTAAAATTGCGTCTGAAATTTGAAAAAAAATGCGAATGCGAAGAATCCATATATTTTTCACCGAGGTTGTAAAGGAAAATGTGCAAAATAAGATAACAGATACTATTGCCTCGATGAAATAATACAATCTTTTCTACCGGTCAGTTTAAGGCTATTTTTTCTTAGCTTGTATACGAGACAGTGTCTCCTTGCGATCCAACAATACGACACTGATCTGGTGTAGTATAATGAAAATAACATACCAAATGCTATAGGCTCATTGATTTGCCTGCTTTATAGATGCCACTATCCTTCGCCTCGTTCTCACCATCCAACGGGCCGCATAGTTCTCCGCACTACTCCACGCCAGAGGAAGAACTCGTCGAGAGGGCGCAGTGATGTGCTCCACTCCTCTCCATAAGGCCTCTCTCTCTCTCGTCTTGGTTCCGCGATTCATCAACTAGTTACGGTACTCACTCCCACTAATCTTTCCCGTCTCCCGCCTCTTTTCAACTCTTCCCCGCTCTCCCAACCGGCGTCCGCTTTAAGACGTTCCCCCCCATACCACCACCCTTCCACCCCTAAAACTCCTCCCTTACCTCTTGGGAGTTGCCGATTACGGCTCTCGCGACCCGGTCTAAGCTGGCACAGAAGGCAGTTCACTTAATTTAATCATCGTTCATCCCAAGAACCTCCTACCCCCGCCCCCTGCCCTTTCACCTCTCTACTCTACCCCCTCCCTCGCACACTCACTCCCCCTATCCCTCCGTCTTCGCCCCTACCCAACTATTCTCTTTTCCAGCATCGCCATTCTTCTTTGCCTTACGATTTTCTCTCTCCCTCTCCGTAATCCACCACCAACTTATAAGATGAAATGAAATTAGTCTTCAATTCGTGATTAAATTTTTATTTTAAAATTTTAGTCAATTAAAAAAAAAATCAGTAAACAGTCCTCATAAATTATTATTTATGAAGAGTATTTAATGATTCAAAATATTAAATAACTCTTAAACTTACTTTCAACCATTTGCGATATCTTCAGGCACAGATATGGGGATAGCATAGAATAGAGTAGAAGCATTAGATGTGTCTCAATCGGAAGTTTACGTAATATTTAAGACAATACCGATTAGAGATTTGATATCGTTAAGAACTATTGTTAAAGCGGTGAAACTGTCTATTTACTCCGTCTTTTCCTTTTTATCTTGATTCCTTTTTCTGTTCTGTTGATATTTCACTATCAGGATTTTTCCGTTTGGTTCTAGTTCACAAAAAATTAATTTGGTATCATCATCACTGTCTGCTGTTACTAAGGTTTTTGTCGGAACCCGTGTGGCTGATATTTATTCCGTTGCACAGAGCTTAGGATTTATTATAATTTTATTATGATTTTCGAACAACATGTGATATGAAATAATTAAAGGTTTTCCAAAGATTTGTAATATAAGATTAATTGATATTCTAGCGATTGATATGGTGCTACTGTACTTTAAGAAGGACGTACTTACCGTTTAATAGTTGTTTTAGCATCCATCAAGAGTACCTCAATGGCAAAGATGGCAGTTCACTTAATTTAATAATCTTTTATCCCAGGAACCCTCATCGTCGCTGCCGCTTTTATATCTCTTTACTCTTCCCTCTCCATACTTCCACGTTCTATCTCTCTCCTTCCGTCCTAACTCATCTATTCTATTTTCTTCTCAATATCTCCATTTTCCTCGCAGTGCTAAATTCTCTGTAATTGAAAGACCGCAAAATTCTCTTCATTCTTCAATAAAAATTATAATTCCATTTCTTGAATGTATTATTTTCTTTGTGAAGGCTATTTACCCTCTCGGATTATGTTATCTGAAAACCTAGTGTCACTCCTTTTACGGCAAGTTCGGGTACGGTAATGTGGCAAGAGATTTTAAGATATCGCTACCTTATTGTGCCGTCAAATTTGAAATGACAATTATTTAACATTAATATCAGAAATCTCTGTGCCAAAAGCGGTGAAAATAGTTGACGTGTTGAATAATACGTTATGAAAAAAGAAATAAATAATGAAACTTACGTATTTTTTCTCTTTAGTTGCTTTTAATTTCCGTTCTATAGAGACTGATATCCCGCTTAATATCGTTTTTTAGAGTGTCGCAAATTTAATGTTTAAAAAAAAGGCATTTTGAGGCATTTCTGGTCCTTGCCGTTAAACTATTAAATAAAGCCTCAAATCATTATCAAATACCTCAATAAGAAATCCTATAGATGCGAGAGCTTTGTAAAAGTAGTTCATTTATATAGGAAGCATTTTGGTTTCCGTAAAAATGTACTCTTACTAGCCGTAGAAATGAATCAATTTCTGAGTTGGGATTATTTATTAGTTTTAGGCCATAGTTTCCATTTGCATTCATGTCCACGCTTGCTTTTAATGGGCATTGTGAGAGTTTCACTGGCTAACGAGACGGTTTACTTAATATGACAGTCGTTTTTCTCAGATATCTCCACGTATTCCTTTTATGTCGCCCTTAAACTGTTTACCCTCCCTCCAGAGTTTCATTCTCCATTCATTCGTTTCATCCCCTACTAGGTTTATTCGTTCCTTTTCAATTTCGAATGCTGTCATCTTTCTACACAGAACGCCAAATCTGTTCATGAACTAAATTCCTCATTCCATCAAAGTTTCCCTTGAAAGAAAAAATAATTATGCTTCCTAAATTTCTTTATTAATTCTAAATGCCCACTTGTCCCTAACATTTTAATATTGTTTCAATATGACCACATGAAGTGACACGCATATCCTCAGTGGCACCTCAATCTTTATTTCCTCTGCGCCGTAGTTTTAGGCAATAGTGGACTTTCTAAACAGTAATGCAGTGTGGGTTGTATGAACTTCGGGCGGCAGGGTGCAAGTAAATCATGATGTGTGATAAGAGGTCGTGCTTTAAAAATATGCTTTTGGGATGTTTATTGTAACTAGTGTTAAAGCTAGCTACTATAGTTGGCAAAAAACTGTCGTTTATTATTTTTTAAACGACGGACTTCGGTTAAAATCATACGTGAAGGTTGTATTTGGGTGTCCGTTGATGCCTTGCTTGACCATAGCATGCAATTTTTCTTAGAAAATACTGCACTACTTCCTTAAAGCTGTTTGCAGTTTTATTCGAAATTGGTCGTTAATCTCACTGCATTTAGGTCACCCTGATATTATAATACGCCGTAAATCCGTAAATAGCGATTTAAGGAATGTAAGAAAAATGGTTCTCGTCGCAAGGTTTGATCAAAAAGGGAATGGAAGAGCTATTAAAATGATTTTACTTGACTTTGTTGTCAAGAATCAGAGGAATAAGTCAATCCGAAGACTACTCTAATGTGCAAAAATCTTCAAATTTATCTTACCATCTATCAGTCGCGAAAACCGATACGTTTGTTAGCCTTCACATTCGATACATCTATGATAAGCGGCATCAAATCCTGGTAAATTTTCCCTTTTTTATTGAACGTACACTCTAATATAGAGTTTTTCAGATATTTTTCCTTTATAGCAGGGTAGGAAATCTTGTTAGCATCATATTTCAGGCTTTCAGTTGAGAAGAGACAGGGACGAAAGGTGTCGTATTGCAGGTCACTGTACTATCTGAATGCCTCGTTATTCTCTGTAACTTTTCTTGTCATATCTCCGATGCATCACATATCCAACCATGCTAGGTTTATTAGCCCGTCGTTACAAGGTACAAGGAAATAAAAAAATCCTTTGACAATTGAATTCTCTTGTTCAAGAAAGAACGCTGACATTCAAAAAAATGTTTGATACGTGGTAGAAACTTTTGTTGAACATGTCACACCATGATATATGTTAATGAATTAGTCCGGAACATAGAAAATCAAATATAATGGAAGCAACTCTTGTGCCTTAAATAATCATTTATATGGTGTGACCTGCTCAAAGAAATTTCTACCAGGTACCTAATTAAAAAAATAAGCGTTCTTTCTTGAGTGAGAGAATAACATAATTAATTTTCATACACATCAATACGAATAGGATGAACTAGCCTCATTATTTATAATGATTCGCCAACAACCGCAAGCGCATCATTAGAAACAACAAGGCTAGTTCCACCTTTTCGTATTAATGTGTATGAATATTAATTCATCATTGAAATATTCATAATGAAAACTATCAACCTTTCAAGATCCCCTATAAAGCTGTTGTTACTTGATGTCAATTACACCCTTGTTTGCGAAACATTTGTCTTGTCGATCAAGGAAGCATGTCAGATGCTTTGTTCAACTTATTGTATTTAACAATATTTTGCACCTGGATCAAATATGAATCGTAAGACAAGAGTTTTATGTCTGCTCGCTTTTTAGTCAAATTAAGTGACTGTTTGGTCGTTAGAGGAGGAATTGAAGGAAAGCAGTGAAGGATTTCGGATATGGAATGGAACGGAAAAATACTTTCTTCTATTTATAAACGGAAGTGACAGAGTCGATGTGAGAGGGGGTTGGAACAAAATCTTTCGCTTCCAGGATCTCTTTTTTTCTGGTCTTCTATTAGCACTTTCGGGTGGCAAAATTGACTTCCGGTGAAATAAAAAGTACTTTCATGGCAATGATTACATTTTACAGTCTTATATATCTAATGTTATGGCGGATGGCTGGGATTGAGTGCTCAAATTTTACTCCGCTTACCATAGTTCTTGGTAAAAAAGACTAGAGTGATTTTCTACGCATTAAAAGCATTAGGATGTTTAAGTGATGTCTCTTAAGTTGGGTCGGTACCTTAGGAAAACATATCCTCCTGAATTGCTCTTCTGTCAAAGTGCATGACTGCACTGGAAGGGCAGTTAGTAGGAGGGTAGATGACATGTGTTATAAAGAATTTCGGTCATGGTGCTGAGGATGGAAGAAATCATATTCTTTTTTTTTATTCTACCCGGAGGTGGTAGAGGCGGTCGGGTCAAATTCACTCGCCATTGCCCCCCCCCCCCCCCCATAACCCTCCCAGGATCTCTGCTCAACGAGCGAAGGGATTTCTGGGAAGTTCTCGCGGCGCGGGGTAGATGAGGACGGGAAGGTGGGTATAGTAGTGGTACGAGGCTGGGGAGGGAAGCGAGAGATGGCAGCAGGGAAAGACGAGGGTGGGAGGAGGAGGAGTAAGTGGGTGGTGGAAAGTGCTGAACTTGGCTGTGGGAGAGAGAAAATTGGGGGTGGGGAGGCTGGCTAGGACTTAATATCCTTAGTCGGAAACTGTATTCCTAAGATTTGAGTTTGGGAGACTTTGGGGAGACGAAGGAGGTGGAGGGGGGTATGAATGGAAGTGATGGGATAAGGAGGTTGGGGAGAGGGTGTGAGGGGTTCATTTATGGTGAGGAGACTGGGGGTGGTGGGTAGGTTAGTAGGCGCGCTAAAGGGAGGGAGGATAGGAGGAGATTACAAAAGTGAGGCTTTGCAATCCTGAGGATTGAAATTCTGGGGAAGACGTGACAGGGAAAATTGGGTTGGAGTTATCATTTTTGCTAAATTCCCTTGGGAGCTGGCGAAAAGGAGGCGGAGAGGTGTTGGTGGGGAGTTGAGAGTGGAGTTTGGGGTGGGGAGAAATGAGGAGGTTTAATGGGGAACGCGTGGGATGGGCTGCGGGGGAGGGGGAGAATTGAGATATTGGGGATCTATAAAGGGAGGGATAAAGGAGGTGTTTGCTTGTATTTCCAACTTGCTAAGTACCTCGGTGAAGGAGGAAGGGAACTGCGGGCCAATTTTTTTCATCGTGCGAAATCGGGATAGGTCATATCAAAGATTAAATGCGTTTGTGCATTTTTAATCTTTAGCTTTAACGATAAAAAATCCTAAACCCACAGTGTTTTATTTCAGAATATTCTTGGTGCAACCAAACGCCAGTGTACAAGATATTTTGTTGCAATAAACTCGTAAGGTTTTATAGAGTTTAAAATTGTTATTCGGTGGAAAGCCTACGTGTTGATTTATTATGGATACCTACCGTAAATTACCATGTTCTGTTTAGGGGAATAATTCCCACCAAGGAGCATGTATAAGAAATTATTCGTGCATTTATTTATAAGTAAACTCTCTTATATAAATAACGAAATAGTTACACGAATCCGCACAAAGTGATGTGCTACGTGATCATATGTTTTATTACTATGATTGGTATTCGCGGTGTAAATCTATGAGAAACAAAAATTTGACTTAGGATTATAGAATATTTTGTTTCTCATTGCTTAATTAATATTAAGAGAGAGAGATTGAGAAATTGAAGATCTATTAAGGGATGGGTAAAGAAGGTGTTTGGCTGTATTCCAAATGCACTTAGTTCTTGGGTGAATGAGGAAAAAAGATTGGGCCAATTTTTTCATCGTGTGAAATCGGGAGAGTTCGTATCAAGGATTAAATGCCTTTGCGTAATTTTAATCTTTAGCTTTACAGTCAATACATGTTCACTTCATTATGTTTTTTCTAGCATATACATTGATGCAACCACACTTGAATGTGCAAGATTTTTTGTTGCATTAAACTCATAACGTTTTATGTGTCTGGATATCGTTGGAAAGCCTACACGCTGAGATGTTAATGGATACCTACCTTAAATTACCTTATTCCGTTAATGCTAATAATCCCCATGAAGAAGTATTGATAAGAGGGTTCTCTACAAAACTCAACGAAATCAAATGATTTATTATGAGGATTGAGCTTGTGTTAGAAATTACAAATTGACATGAAAAACAGCACTTTTTACTTCTCAATCGCTTATTCCTATAATTATAATATCAATAACTATGGGATTGCTGTAAATATAAAGCCCTCTAAAACTTGAACGGAAACGGGATAAAATTTTTGACGTGCATCAGACAGGGTCCGATGGTCCAGTGTACAAAAAAATATGTATTTTCTGTCCTATAAATAAACCTTGTCATATGCACTCATTATGGCAGCAGAATAAAAGAAACTAGCAAAAAATGAGTCTAGAACGTAATGGTTTCATTTGATTTTGTGCCAGAGTGCATATAAATGCCCTGTTGTAGTGGTGAGTTGGTATAGGTTAGTAGTTTATTTTTATATTTACTTTAATTAAAATATGAAAATATGGAATACAAAAATATAAAACCGATCATAAGTAACTAATAGATATTAATGACGAGGCATTTTAAGGAATGCTTTATCCTAACCAACGAGAAAGTTTATCGATATTGAATAATGGTTATACAGTTTTATTTGAACGTAAAGTATCATTATAGTGATACATAAGTTGAATAAAAGATGCACCAAAACTTTACCAATTGCTACTAAAATGTTTTGTTACATGACTTTCCCTCAATTCTTAATTTGTTCCCGGTCATAAATTATGTTTCTTGCTCATTGAAACGTGTTTGTTTTGGTCATATTGAGGTTTACATTTTACTAATTAGTATTTTGGCCTTTTATGCTGTTTATTTTTTGGTAAAAACTTGGTTCTCTCACCAGAAATTAATTAGCTAAGTTGTTACATTATGCTGTTTAAAAAATAATTTTATTACTTATAATAATGAAGCATTGATTATTTTACAATTCATGGATGAAGGTCACAACTATCAAAAGGGATGAAAGATATATACCATATTTTCTGTGTCAGTTGATAATCTGAGTGAGTTAAAAAGCACTGATTCTGCTTCTGTATGATTTACCCTTTTAGCCAGTTGTCGGATGTACCCCTCAGTGATACACTAAGGTTTGAAGCATCATATTAGGGCCTTCCAGCCTGTCTCCCTGGCAATAGGGTTGATGCCCTCGAGGTTTCCGCCAGCATTTTGTTTTTATCGCAGACGTTTGGAATCTGTATCCCTTATTGTTCCGAATATACGTCATCCCCAAAACACCATGAGTTTCCTTATTCCCAGCATCGTATTTTCTCTATAGACAGATAACAATCTTTTATCTCCAGCACCATCGAAATAAATCACATTCTATCTTGTGTTTCCTGTCTTTGTTTCTCTATTTTTTCCCCTGGCTGACCTCGTTCATTTCTATCATCCCTCTTAACTTCTCTGCGGAAAAATAATGTATTTTATTTCCCCTGTTCTCTGACATTCTTGGAATAGATTCCATGGATCCACACTTATATTTCTTCTTGTCCCAACTTATATACCCTCCATTGATGGTAAGAATAATATTATAGAGCTGTTTCTCGTGTTGTGAAATGAAATTCTAATAGGCTTATAAAACTCAATATAATTCCAAATAGATAAAAGCGGAATATTGTTTGTATTTTGGAGTTTGAGTCTAATCTTCTTAAATTGGCTATTATTTTGAAGAATGAACGAGAACTTTACACGAATCGTAAACCTACCAAATATACTTGAGAGTTTAGAGGAGAATTAATTATATTCAGAAAAATGCACTGCTGAAAAAGAGGACATTCTGCAAAGTTGACTTAAAAATGCCCTAATGAACTCGCTGATATTCTTATAAACTGCCTTGCATAAGAAACATCGCCATTAGAATCAAATAATGTTTCATGTTCCATTTAATATAATTTAAAGGATATAAAATACTGAATGTTACGTAAAATACGAGCATTAACAATCGCATAGCATCAAAACGTGGGGGATAATTAATTGCATCAATGCTTGTACGTTTATGAAAATGTTAGTGGTATTGAATTTCCAGGATCGTATATTTATTGTTATAATTCAACGCAGAGGATTTACTTATATTGCTGTGATAGATTTTTAAAATAAATTGACCTAATTCTTGCATTTTTGTTGTCTGAAGATTTTTATCATAATTTTGGCCAGTCAATTTCAAAGTATCTAGCATTAAAACCATTTACATTGCTCGGGAAATTGGAAATAATATAGAAGTTAAAAATTTAACGTAGTGTTAAAAGATCCGTGTAACCTGATCATTTCTCGAGTTTTTCGAGTAAAAATCACCCAAACCCTTGCCTTGGTAGATTTTCTCTCAAATATTCAACCAAGTACATAGTTGTATATTCTATACTATTTTAAGATTAGATTAATCGATGGTCAGTTTTATGGGAATGAAAATTTGGAAAAAACTTGGCCGAATGATATTTACTTTCAATCTAATTTACAGAGCTTTCAGTAGTCATTACGCCAAAAGCACGTGCAATGTTTTGAGCGTGACTTTTTAAAGGAAATAAAATAACAAGAGTCTTTTTCACGGGACAGTGATGAAAAAAGCCTCTCTTTCTTATTAACCTATGGTGGTAATCTAATAATATTTTATACTCTTGATTTTTTCCATAGGAATGTGCATTATAAAATGAATTGTAACGCATGAATCGAGCACGATATCGTCCTTAAGAGGCCATGCGGGTAGCCCTATATGATTGCATTTGGAATAATTAATTTAATGGAGAAGCTGACGTGTGTTCTTACTGACTGAAATCAGAATATATTAGTTAATATGTTAATAGATTTTCATTTAGATTTTGAAAAAATGTCAATTATTCATTCTTGTTTTGATATATTTTCATATTTAATGATTATTCAACAACTTCTTGGTAGATTTGCATTGGGGAAAATATAAACTTTCTTTGTAATATCTTCTTTAATCGCTAAGGAACGACTGTTGTAATTCTCACATTATGAAAGAAAATAAACTAAGTTCACATTTTTGTGTTAATGTGACAGATAATAGGCGATATAAGTCGACAATAATCGAACACTTTATCTCTACTATCTTGAAAAGTATTAACTTAATTTAACAACGGTGGTTGTGGTTGATGGATTAAGTCAATGTAAGCTCTTATTTCAATCCTATTACGGACTGTTTAATGCGTTATATTAAAATATTTCAGAATTCGAATTCATAACTGTAAGATATTATTCCTTACGGTGAAAATTGGTGTAAAATCATTGCCTTGAGGGAATATTATGGCGAAAAAAAAACGTTCAGACGACGAATGAAAACGAGAAGATTGTGAGAGGGATAACGAACGAGATTGAAGCATCCAAGAAGCTCCCAGGTTGATCTCGCAGATGGAGATTGAAGAGGAGAGGAGGTTAAGAGACGGGGGGGGGGGGGGGGGGGGGGAAGGTCTTAGCTGATGAAAAGAAAGAAACGTTAGGATTGGAACTTTGGAAAATGGAGTAGGCAGTCGAGGGGCCATTCAGAAAGTTTTCTGCGAAATATTCAGTGGAGGCTGTTCCCATGGAAGAGGGCGAGGGGAGTCGCAAATGGAGTAGTAAAAATAAGGCAGGCAGGGAGAGGGGTGGTGGCGGCGCGATAAAGGAGACAGTTGGGACGTGCGAGGTGACACTGTTGGGAAGAGGGCATGGCGGCCGCGATTTTGAAACGATGTTGAGGGGATGCTGGCTTGCGCAAGAATGGCGGCGGCACATCCTCAGGAGCAGTGCGAGAGAGAGAGAGGAGGAGACTTTTGACTCCAATTAAGATAATTTCCCCGGGGGTGTAGCCGGGCGTGAAATAGCTAGCCGAAAGGCAAAGCTTGTTTGGTCGAGAGGACTAAAGGTGGGTGATGGGGAATGGTATGGGTGTCCGGGGGGGTTGGTTTGGATGGTTTGAGAGCAAGAGTGAAATATGCTGTTTGGTAGGTAGGAGATTGAAAAATCAAGGGGAGGGAGAGGTCAAAGATAGAGGTGGATGAGGTAGAGATGGGGGGAAAAAACCATGAGAAATATCATTCATTGCCTCCAAAAGTTTTATTTTCTTATAGTAAATATTCTATGCTCGGAGAGATATCATAATTATTTTCCCCAAAATAAATCTACATAAAATTTCAGTCACATTTTTTGTGAGTTTTATGGCCTGCAGAATTATTCAATGGGAGTTAAGTACATATTAGCATGTGTAACCAGACATGAACTAACAGGATGCGTAACTATTGAGAATAATTCAAACGCAAATAATTAAGGTATTTAGTATTCAGCAGTAAAGAGAAATCATGCGGGGAACTCAATAATTTTTCATGTGGTATATCATATTTCAGGACAAAATTGTAACTACTACAAAAGAAGATAATGTTTTTGTGATCTTGGAATTTTATAAAGAAACAGTTTTAATACTTGAATTATACCAAGATTTGAAAGCCCTTCCATGATTTTTCCTAATCTTTTGTGAGGCTTTCGGCACAAGAAGTAGCATAAAACATTGCGAAGACATTCTATGCTCACATATGCTTTCAAATTGTTTCAAAAGATCGGAAATGGTGTAGTTGCATGGCTTTCTTACCGTTTCTAGTTATCTAGATGAGAACGTATTTTGGAAATTTTGCTGGGGCTGCTTACGCATATTACAGTTACCCCAGGATGCCAATTCATTAAAGATCTACTTAACCGCAGAGAATCAATTTAAAATTCCGATTGGAAGACATGAAAACGCCATTATTTGTAAAAGTTAATTTGAATTTAGTTGCAAATGCTCACGCAACAGAACCACAAGTTTCCATCTGTATTCCGCTTCCACGAGGCAAAAAGCGCCATCACGGTCTCTTTACCTTTCTGTGACACTTGCTGTTTATGGTGTTACAGCGTCATTTACTGGATAGAGAATTGGAAGGAAGCTGTAGCTCTATCAATTTGCGGCTCGAAGTTGATTTTAAATGATGACTGATGTTTCCTCAAATGTCTGGCTGACCTCACTTTACGTGTTCGAATAGAATTTTTCAACTGCTGGCACCGTTCCCAGAGGAAGGCATTTGGCTGGCAGCATACTGTGAAATAGTGAAATTAAAAAGAGATAAAAAGGGTAGGAAGAGCTAGAATTTTGGTGGGCTTCAGTTTTAATGGGACCAAACCAGTTTTAAGAGCAAGTAAGCAAATTGACGAAGAAATTGTAACGTAATAGACGAAGAGGGGACGGAACTCAATGCACCTCCGTCAAGATTATTATTCACATGATCACGAATATTACAAAAAAGATCCTAAAGTGCCTTCTGAATGTGTTGTCAACCACCATGCATTTAAAAGGGTTTACAAAAGTCGCCACTTGCGTCGCTGACGGAGAAATTGATCAGAGTTTCTCGGGGAAATAAGGTATAATTAGGGGTGTCAATTGAAATTAACATTCATAATGATGTGATTTATCAAATTCAAAACTGTTCAATGCTAATCCTCGCAATTAAAATGATTATAATGATGATAAACTACATAGCATTGAACTCATCATTGAGCCACGGACATTTTTGAAAACCGATTAGAAAGCGACTAAAGTGGCAACAGAAATCGGCCTTCTATAAAATGGAGTAGAGCCTCCTCTTTACAATCCACTTGCACGTGATATGTGGAAAATGGCAGCACCATATTGACTTTCATGTTTGGCTCTGGTGTGCCTAATGAAGTTGTTGTTACTGAGTAGAAAAAATAATTTACTACCATGCATCCTTGATGTAAATAGAAAATGGCGATAAAGGAGGAACTTAGAATTATTTGACGAAAGCTATGTTAACCATGCTACAAACCACTGTTAGGTGAGTGAGTGATGTGACCATCTGATATGTGACTAATTGCGGATGATTATTTTTGCCGCATCGTGTTTTGAATCGAAAGCTGTAATTCAGGCCAAAAATGTACGGTTTCAATATTAAGTTTAAATAATTTCGCCATACATTCTAAAGCGCAGAAAATATAGAAATATTGTAATGAAGGAGAGAGAAAACTCTTTTTTCCAAAAAGTTCACTATGTTAAATAAATGATACATATTTTCTTGAAATATTTTATTTTCCTATCATCGTTGGTGATTTTTTATGAATTTATCATTTTTATTGTTCAATTAATGCCTATGTTGAAACAGAAATGATTAATGGTAGGCATTGGATGTAATATCTTTTTTCAGGCTTCATCAATATCCTGTGATGAATAGTTGCGTTTGAATAAGAAAAAGCCTTTTTTACTACCCCTGCAAACAATAAAGGGGCTTAATAGGAATAATAAAAGAGCTTACATTTGATATTTTTCCCTATTACATTTACTAAACAATTTATCGTATATTACGTGTTAATAATGTTAACTTATATAATCATAGCGCTCCCTATTTAAATGTTATTTTGCTTTTGCTAAAGTAAATTTTCAATATTTATATCCAGAACAATTGTATTTACTAGGTTTTATCAGAATCCTCTGGCTTCAAGGCATGGCTTTTAATTCATTAACAATCTATTCATTCAATTCTCATTGTTGTCACTTGTGGAAAATTAAATTATATTTGATGATTTGTATAGAATCGTCGTCGTATTTTATAGTGATTCCGCAATTATTCCCAAAAGCAAAAAACATACGTTTCCCTAATTAATTAAATACTGATATGTTACTGATAATACATCAAATTGCGATCATTCAGTTGTTTTTTGAAGAACACAACAAATTTAATTTCAGTTCATGTGAATAGTTTATTGTTTCCTGACCGAGAAAGATCTATTTCAAATTAGAATTATAACAGTAATTTCTGCGAACTTTGTGCGCTATTGACTGAAGGGTTTCATTTGTTTTTTTTTTCAATTATTGCATTTATCTCTTTTGTTCATGTTTATCCTCAGCTGTCATAACTTGGGTAAGTCGTATTTCTTCAAATCCATTTGTGCACTATAATCAACCAAGCAGTTTTACTTTATTCTTACTTATTTTCATCAAATAAATGATATTTTATGTCTAAGGTTTGTCACATAGTTTTTGTGCATCCTTTTTTCATATTTCTTCTTTCTCGGTGTCTTTCAGTCATATGGTTTTCTGAGAGGTTTCAAACTCCACCCTATTTATTGCTGAACACATCATTGAAATACTTATTAATGCTGAAGGCCGTTAGTGCACTTGCTAGATTGTTATTTTATTATTTATAGTATAGGTATGCCGGCATGCAGTTCATCGCCACTGTCAAAGCGTTGCGAAGCAAGCTACTTCTTCATCGTTGTGGATTAGGTGGTACTTCCTGCAGTCCTTCAGCGCTAAATCCTGTACGGCGAATGATTGAAAACTTCTCATCCAAAACCAGCTTAGAGCTCTTAGGTTCAATTGGCCGTGTAGAAACAAAACGTTCTTGCTAAGTTCCCCCCGAAGCTTGCTTAGTATCGCGCATGTTAATTTTCTGTGATTATTCCTTGACCGTGCATATCGCAAACCTGGAGATAATTTTCAATTGATTTGTGAATTATTGGTAGCAAAAATTTTGTCAGTGCTAAACTCAGTTCATTTTATGTTTGCGGGTGAGCTGGTGTGGCTAAAGCAAGGGGGGGTGAAGGGAGGGAAATTATCTCGACACGTCACTTTCCTTTTGCCAATCAGCAAACAGCAGGCGTGGCCTCAGTCAGTCGCTCTCAGGCCTCCGTCACATTCACACCGTGAATTTGTTCATGCAGTGCAGTGTTGCCAAATCGTTCTCCTTGTGTGTCTTTAAGTATGCCTCTCCCCAACGGTACCTCATCCATTGTGGTAGCTGTCAATGTTATGGACTTCTGTAAAAGGATTTTCCTTAATACCAAGGAGGTTGTAAATATCATATCAAGGAGGTTACAACCTCCTTGCTCATTACCATCCAAATGAGTAGGTATATTGTTTCGACGCCGGGCCCAAAATACCTGGGGCCACCCATGACTCGCACGTTTTTTACAAAGTACGGAGGCTATATACATTTTTCAAGGTTAAGTACGCTCCCCCTCTCTCTCTTGGTACTACCCCCTCGCTATTAGCGAATCCTTCCAAGAGTGTCATGGCCCTCACGAAAGCTCATCCGCGAACATAGTGTGAATAGAATATAGCACTTGACAACTGGCGGAATTTTCAATCGCAGCGCTCATTTTAACATTCCACAGTATACAGATTACGACAAGCACGATGCGAAAGATACCTCGGCTGGTGGCGCACGGAGTGTAGAAAAACTCTGACGTCGATATAAAGGTGCTAGTCCCGCCAACTTGTGCACCATGACAAAACGTTTGCTACTTTCTGGACTGCGTTCATATATTGTCCATTTTATCCATTTTTTTATCATTCCGAGGTTATTAAATTTCATTCTTCCGTAACGGTTACAAGTAAAAAACAGGGTTCTAGAGCACCTGAATAAATTAATATGGCACAATATTGTTCCAGTGTCTTAATGCTGACTTTCCCGTTTTCGCCAATTCGATCAAATACTACAATAATTTTCGCGCTAATTCAATCAACCTATCCCAGAACTATCTTCCATAATCGCGGCCAAATGGTACGCCTATCTTAAAGGGTTAGAGATCACATTTGACCATATAAGAAATGTTTGCCTCATTGATATACGCATTGTCATGCATGCAGGTAACTCTGAAACTTTTTACTCCCTAAAAAAGGGAAATGGTATTATTTAGTACACAATTCAATTCTTGTGATAATTATCGTAATTCTCGTATATGACTTTACTAATTACAGAAGATCAATCACACTCAGTAACCTGGTCGTTAGTCCCGACATTCGCCAACCTTACCTACCAACCCTCGCGGTCCGTGCCTCCGGACTAAGCATGTGTGCGTCGCCAGTGTGGTAGTCAGAAAGGTCGGGGGGTCCGGACCCCCCCCAAAATATAAAAGCACAATTATTTTCCTTAATAAAAGAAAACAAATTATTGAAAAATCATGAATTTGTAAAGTATTTTTTAGCAAATGAAGTTTTTTCGATTGTGAAAAGTGTTAAAAATGGTTTAAAACCCATTACTTAGTACGCTATTTTTCAAAACTTTTCCCTCCTGGTTTTGCCCCCCCCCCCCCCCCCCGAACGAAATTCCAGGCTACGCCACCGACGGGGAGTCGGTCAACAGACAAAGTTGGTGCGATATTGGGTATAGACCAGCGGCCGGAAGCAGTAACAGTGAATAAACGGTAAGATTTATTGCTGTGAAAAAATTGTAGTAGTTCCACTGTAATCATTTTCTTTGAACTTCGCCATTGATAACGGGTACATTAGAATCTCACGCAAAGTACTCCGTTCGGAGGATTTGCTGCTACTTAGTTGTTTCCCTTAACCAGTCTCGAGATGACTATTAAGCTCGAATCATACGCGTGAACTGACATCAAACCACTGTGAAGAGGGTACGATTCTATTTAGGACGCGGTTGACCATGATTTGGTTATTACCGAAGCTTTACCTATGTTTGGACGAATTAGGAGTCGATTGCCAGTGTCATATTGCCGAAGGCGTTGATTTAACTTCGGAGGCAAATTAAAAAATTACAGGTTGCGTTTTCTTTCAGTACATTTCTTAGCGGATCTACGGTAAGCTGACAGTTTTTTGAGGATCGGATTGGTGTAGTGGTTAGAGTACTGGGATGACCACTTAGATGATGACCACCCACCAAGATGGTCCGAGATAAAATCGCGGCGATGGCAGAGATTTTTCAGAAACTGCCCTATCCCTACTCGAGCGCTTCGTGGAGGGCAATTTAAGTAAATATGTCCGTCCATGGAATGGGCGTTAAGCCATTGTCCCCTTAGCGCTTTTCGTTAGGGGAAGTCTAATGCCGACGCCGGGTTTTTCACCATCTTTCCTTCCCTACCCTTCCCTTATGGCGCAAATGGCCTCAGCTGCCGGTCGCATCCATCAAATACTACCCAAGGAGACTGCATATTACTACTACTGAGGAGGTCCAATTCCATATTCCACATTTAAGGCTGATTTCTTTTGCTTCCTCGGTCGCATTTTAATTGGATTTCAAAAATATCCGCGGCGCGGTGATCGGTACAATGCGATCCACTTTTTTCCAATATTGTATCCAAAGGTATCAAAAGTATGATCTTCGAAAATACGAGTAATAGTACTAAAGAGCTACGCAATTGATAAATTACGTCATTATGAATGAAAATTTCACACCTTTTTCCTCCGTGAAACTCGTTTCAATTTGTCCTTCAACGACGCAAGTGGCCACTTTGGAAACTCATTTAAATACGCGGTGGTAGACAAGACATTTAAAGTCGGACTTGATGATCATCTTTTGTAATATTCTTGAAGTAGTGGCTCGCTACGCAACGATTTGATATTGACGCAGGTACTAACAGTTGACTTTTGTAATAAAGTCAACAGTTAGTACCTGAGGATGATTGTGTAACAATCGAAACACGTGAAGTACTCGGTTAATAAATTGAGGATAATACGATATCTTCGTTACTCTTTTATAATATTTTTGACCATACCATACCACCAAAATATTATTCAATTTTATCCTCAAGAAGAGGATCCAAAATTATTTCACCCTCACAAAATCGCAAGATATCTTTCTTGAATAACTTCTTAAGCAGCACATACCGCTGTGTGTTCCAGCCCTATACCACCGTCAGCTTATTTGTGAATCTCGCCAGGAAGTCATATCGTCGTGTGGGCATTTGAGAAGGAAGAGCAGATGAACGAGCGTTGTCACAGAGGACGAGGGAGAAGTCGGGGAAAAAGTCATTCATCACCACCTTTCCCTCGACCGTGTCTGCCGCACACTCCCACTCATTTTTTTCCCCGCACATCCCAAACATCTCTCCACTCGATCATTCGTCGCTTTTCGGGCTCGTCTCGATTCGCCCATTGTCAGTTGCCACTCCCCTCACTTTCCAACTCCCTCCTCGCCCTCCCGTGGACCTCAGTCTCTCCATTTCTTATATTCATCATCATCATAATCAAACACTGCTCCTAATGTCTCAATACCCAGCCGGCAGTGCTCAAGTACTATCGTCACACCTGGAATCTCCTTGTGGTGACCGTAAGTGGTGTCATTACATTTTGTATTTTTGTCAAGGAGGCTGGGAGGTGCATCCGGTGACTTTTTCTAATTTCGCAACTTGAAGAAATGGCTCGGAGGAAAAAGATTTACGTCTAAGGAGGAAGTCATCGCCGAAACCAATGTCAATTTTGAGGAGATCCCGAAAATCTTCTTTTTGGGCAGCTTAAAATGCGAAGAAAAATACGGTACTTAAAAAATTATGTATTGCTGAAAGAAGACTGTAATGAAAATTAAAAAAAGAACCATTATAATTTGTTTTTATGCCTTATTCTAAAGCCTTATGAAACGAACCTCGTATCAATAGCATAGGAAGGAAATTATATGTAATTTAATGGCGTCAGTGTCGTTCTCTTCATGATATCAATGCACTGTACACAGCTTACATAGTAGCTCGCTTGCGAGCACTCCAAGAGACAAATACGTACTCCTGCTTGCAACTATCTCTCTATGACGATAGGAGTAAAACAATGGAATCAAACATTAATGGACGGGAGTGATGTAATGAAAATAGTGGCGTTCGGATATATGCGTCGTCGTTCCCGATGTCTTCGCCGAAGGAACTTACAAAAAGTGTTTGCAATTTGTATAGATATAATTTGTGAAGTTACGGAGTAAAGTAAACCTTGTAAGCTACACCACTCACGCAACTGGAACACTGGTTAGTGCAGCTACAGTATGCCACCGTCTGATGGCGCTAGCAGAGTTTTGCATGGAAGTTACTCAAACCACTGATTTATTTACGTCTGCTTATTGTTCAGAGCGCGGTCTCATGTGGTTCCAAGCGTTCGAGGTCAGAGGTGTCCCTTTTAAGTGAAAGACTGGATTTTAAACTGGCCTTGCTCATAGAGCACGAATAAATTAATTACATAAAGTGATCTTATGATTTATCCATCTCCACATCCTCAACATAACCGAGAGGGATCAGGTTGGCGTGGTAGCTGTAATATTTGCTTCTCATTCCGTGGGCTCTTGCTTAGACTTCAAGGTAGCGAAGGATTTCAAAAGACTTCCCGATCTCGGCTGAAGAATATAATGGTGATCTCAATATTCCTATATCATTTATTCGTCATCATAAGATATTGCACCTAACCCATCGCTACACATCGAAAAGTGTAGCGGTGTAGCATTAGACGTTTGTTTTTCCAAATACTGGTTATTTTCCTCAAGATACAGTTTTCTTTTTTTTGTCACTCCTTCTAGCAACTTTCTCTTTCCTTTCCTCCTGAACAATCTTGCTTCTTCTTTCGTAAACAACTCCCTCATAACATTAAATATCAGTTTTCATTAAAAACCAACAGTATTTAAATAGTTAATGTTACACCAGCTTAACCCGTGGATACTTGATAGACGTAATGGCTGTAATATTTACCCATGATATAGTATAAAAAACAAATGGCAATTTCCACACTTTGATATGTAACTCAACTGCCGACCATGGTTTCGACACTCAATGTCATTCCATTCGTGGAGTTTACGTCTCACCTCTTGTATCTTAGTTCAAAACTCGGCAGTACCAAGAATTTCAAAACATTTCCCCAATTCTGTTATGAAGGAGGCGGCTGGTCCCTTCACACTGATTGGGGGGTAAATCTTGGCCTGCTGCAAGGCTAACGCCGCGAATATATCAATTTTTTTTCAGCACTTTCCCTCAATGCAGCGGCTGGAACCTAGCTCAGGACGTGGGCGATTATGTCTCTCGACCAGAGAATTGAGTGGCATTATGCTAATTTCAAAGACCATTGTTTCCGTAGGAAGCGGGGCGCCGAAGATGAAGAAGACGGGTGTAGCCAATATATCATACGGCATACCATATAGGACTCAGCCGAGAACGGAAATGTAAAGGCGTTGGAGGAATATGAAGGTGAAGCGATGAGGACGGCGGTGCACAAATATGAACCAAGTATAAAGGCATCCTTAATGTGCGTGGAAATGAATAAAGATAATTATAGGTCGTCTTTGCGAAATAACGTAGAGTAAGCTCTTCAAGAACAGCGCTCTTCTACCACCTTTCTTTAGTGATAAAAACTAGGTTGATAGATTGTACTAATTTTTATCCTTAATTGAAGATTACTTGAAATGAAGAGCTAGACTAATAGAAGAAAAGTGTTTTTTCATTAGTAAAAATAAGTAAGACTTCATTCTAGTCCAGGAGACCTAAGTCACTAAACAGCCGCAGTCGTTTCCATCACTTCTGTAAGGTTAAATCTAGCAGTGCCATGTTAGTCAGTCATAAAAAAATCACTTTCTCATTATGGTATTTTCAATGAAAAATTTACAATTGCCTTGATACCTTAAGCAATAAATAGTATCATTGAAAAACGTTTCCTCGTAATCCTTAAAAAATGGACGTGGCTTTAATTGATTCGCGATTAAATTGATTAATTATGGAGCGTTTTAGTAAGCTCCCAAGTCCCGCAGTCTCCCTTCCTCTCTACCACCTGAGCGTTTGAATATACGATGTGGTGAGGAGTCTCAGTAATCTCATCAAAGACACGAGCGAACTTGCGGTCGCCAACGCTTGTCTGAACTGCGCCTCCATCATGTTTGCGGTTACTTGGATCCTAGTTTAACGCATAGCAGGGACACTCAGTTTTTTTCAGTTGATCAACACAAAACTTACATAAACTAACATTCCACTTTTTTTCTTTTATGAAACCACTAATTACGACCACAAGTAATCAATATGAATGAATTATCTGTATTAAACGAAAAGTAATAGGTTCAGGAATAATCTAAAATTTTTTGTATCTAAAGTGTCATCTTTGGCAATAGTCTGCTGATATATAATCGCTCTCTTAGGATATTAAGTTTGGCGAGTAATTTTGCATTACAAATTTAAAGGGCGTGGTGACAAGGTAATATTTTCAGCCGCTGGCCTTGGAAAAAAAATCCACTCTGAAATGCCAAATCCCTCTCGTTAAACATCCTCAAGTAGTAAGCTTTTAGAAAAAATAGTAATAAAATCAATCGTTAGTCTAACAATTCTTGAAATATGTTATAAAGATGGTGAATGCGTGTGACTTTGACTGGAACATAAATGAGAGATTTGGGTACAAGACTTAGGTAATTTTTATCTCGTTCTAAATAACAAATAAAATCCTATATATTATATGGAACTCATGACTATTTTACAAAAACAACTGCTCAAAACCTGCGTTAATTCTAATGGAGTCGTCCTCGTGATGAATAGGAAGTATTTCATTGCGGAAAGTTATAAATCTTGACAAGGCTCACGTATTGAAATGCATTATGATCCTATTGTGAATTGGTAAACAAAATACTTGAAACTCCAAATGGACAGTTGAACATATGTTGTTGGAAATAACTATTTGTGAGAATCTTGACTAGCAAAGGAATATTTAATCGTAGGGAAACTTGATTAAATATGGGAAAGGCATAATAATCACTCATTTGCCTTCTGATTGAGGGGATCCCGATTCAAATCCCGAGTGAAGCATTAGGATACACCACAAAAATCTTGACAACGTGAGTTGGCCCTGGAAAAGTGAATGTGAAGTGAAAGTGAAAAAAGCCTGTTTCCTACTTTGAGCCGAGCTTTACCCTCACCTAACTAAACCAACCTTCAGGTTGAATTATGAGTGAGAATGATGATAATCACTGTGCGCTCTTGCTTGATCCAAGAAAGATGTTTAAACAGCCACCACATCTGTGTTTATCCAACTACGTTTCGAAGACATTTTTTCAATCTCCAGATCCCCTCGTAATTCCTTGGATCTTTTTTGATCTTCTAGATTTTTCTTCCATCCAGTACTGTTTATCTTTTCCTGAAACTTCTGTATCCCTACCTATCACTTCCCTTCGTCATCTTATTTTTTATATCCCTCTAAGCAGGTCATCCATCCCTATTCTTCTTTTCCTGCTCTTCTTATTGTACACATTTCATCCATTTCCCCGCCTTGTCATGAAGCCTCCTGCGCGGTCTTTCCTCGAAAAACACCATTCTTTCTCTTCCTATTGTCTTATCCTCGTCCTTCACTTTCATCCTTTACATCTCCGAAGCTTTCCTCCACTTTTGCCAATTGCTCAAGACCCGTACATTATCTGATATGATTTTTATTCCTGTTGCATGAAGTTAACAAACCCTTCGCATTACTAATGTGTTTTGTTCACGTGGGACCTCTTCTAAAATGATTATGTAGCTCATAATGTAATAGTATTTGTAATTTAGGCTCTCTCCTAACATCAGTAATAATCGAATTTAATCTTGGTAAGGATCATGGTAGCATATTCGGCTGTAAAATAACTACGGTGCTACTAGTCGTCACGTTTTCCATTATTCTTATTGCTCTGCGGGTTATTATGCGTCTAGGAGGAGCATAAGCTTTTATTGCACCTTTACGTTTAAGAAATGTGGTGCCCTTTTCCGATGATTAGAAATTTATATGTTGAGGAGCCGTGAAGTGTAGAGCGAACCGAAGTTAAGTTCGCGAGTAAGAAGGAAGTTCATTTTAGCCATTCATTTATTGGTCATACATATTACTTAAAAACTTGAGGAGTAGTTCTCAAAATAGGGACGTACCTTCTACTCCTCGTGAGATCGCTGACATATCTTTAAAGTGAATGCGTTCATTGTAGTGATATCAAGTATCCGTCGGAAAATAATATACCTTGAAAATAAAACTTTTTTGTTGATTTTTTATTCACTTAACGGTTTTTCTAAAATACCTGAATTGCATCAAAAATCGTAAGTACGATCGTTATAGATCGAAGCAATTGGCCTTGATTCGTCTCCAATTATCAAGTCCTTCGGATACTTCGTCGATGACCAAGCCATGTCATCTCTGAGGGCAACCTTGTGTTAAATGAAGGTAGGAACTCGAGAATAATTTTTTTATTTAATAATAATTCTCATATCGTACGAAAGCCATCTTTTTTTGTCTGCTGCCCTCATTTACCTACTATACGAAAGGAAAATATAGTGATAAATGTATTTCTTAGATAAATTTCCTTTACATATTCCTACAAATCATTTTTTCCCGCACCATATACTGGTGATGATATTCTGTCTCCATCCTTTGCTTCAACCTGATGAACTCTCTATTTTATCTACGAAAAATATGTTATAATTTAGTGTGTTACTTCATTCATTTTTCGTGCTTACCTATTCCTTGTTGGTAATGCCTCCGTAAAAACGACCATATGGATGAGAATTAATGCACGTTCCTGCCATATTTTGTACAAAATGTACGAATGGTACATCTTTAGGCATTTTTACTTTTACGAAATGGTACTTCGTTTTTATCTGTTTCTGGTTTTTAGATTTGAATTTGGACGCAAGGAGTAAGCCACGTAGGTAAGTATAAGACGCATTTAAAAGTGCTTTATTATCTTTCTGCTAAATTTTATGGACATAAATTAGATTTAAGTAGATTATTCACTATAAAATTTTGTAGATACCAAAATTCTGCCTTTGAAAAAATTACCACTCTATGAGCAGTTTTGAATCTGAAATGATGCAGGAAAAAAGTTCTCGCAGTGAAACTTTGAAAATTAAAACCGTTTGGCCTGTACCTGTGGTAATGAAAGTGATTAAATTCAGCGATTGCCTTTCGAATACATCATTTTTCATAATTATTTAGTGTATGCAGATTAAATAATTAGATATGTATAATACATGCGGAAAATTATTGAATTTCGTTGAATTATTTTTAACTACATTTCATTGTACAATATATGTTCAAATATTAAGATATTGTTACTATCTTGACATACCGTGTTTCAACTGCGTATTGCAAGAGCATATTCCGAAGGTACATATTGGCATTTATTTCTTAGGTAAATACCTCGGTTTTTACTCCCTTGGGCACAATTTCATCTCATTATTTGACCCAACTCTGCGGAGAGAAGAAAGAGGAATCTTGGTAGCTTTGTTTTCTGAGACTGTTTTCTTCCACCCCTCCCTTATGGAACGTTAATCGCTACATAATTTCGCCTTTATCGGGGTTAATCTGGGGCAAAGTGAGCTTAAGAACTCCCGCTTAGATAAATATACATTGTGTCCTCGGGACCTTTTCTTATCTTGCTTTCTTCCTTTGCTGTACTTCCGCGCAACTATCCCTACCCCTTCCCCTATCTCCTCTCCCCCCCCCAACCCCGCACCGCAGCCTCCCGCAGACCCCTTGCACCTCATCCCCCTTCCATGCTGCCTCCTCCAGACGTGTCTGGGGTCTTACGCGAGGAGGCCGCCCGCCCCTCCTCCTCCACGTCCTCCTACCTTCTACGTTATTCATGAACCTCACCATTCATGAGATCTCTTCTCCTCCTCTCCCTACTCTCTCTCTCTCTCTCCAGCTTCTCCACTCCTTCGTCCTCCTCCATAGCTTGCCTTCCTTATCCAACCACTCTTCTCATCTTTTAGTTCGGCACTTTTTTTTCATCGTTATTGGAAGTATTCATGGGTCATTTAAAAGTATTTCAGATCATATAAAAGTACTGGTTATGAAATTATTGATGTAATCTAATGCTCAAACTAATATTATATTTATATTTATGTTATTTTAGGTTTAAAATAAAATATATCATTGGCTTTTGTCTAAATCATTTTATTCACTACAGGAATGTGTAGTGTGAAAGACCTCTGAAATCAAATTTGAATCACCAGATTCCTCAGTATTTTATTTCATGTATCTCTTTTGCAGTGTAATTATGTAAAATATCAAATGAAATCTGATTATTATTATTATAATTATATTACTACTACTTCCGTCGTTAGTAATAGAACACTGTGCAATCCAGTTTCGCTAGTACTTTGCTATTTTCCATTCGGTTCTTGCTTATGTTATTTTATCAAAAAATATTTTCTTGATGGAAATAAACTAAAAATGCGCACATCTCGTAATAAATATTATTTTTAATTCTATAGCATATCAGGTACTTACTAAGTACCATCTATAAATACACCTGAAGTTTTTACTAAGTATTCAAACCCAGGTCGTATTAAAGATAACTTTATTGCAAGAAATATGCAAGTTTTGTTTACTTCCTCCGTAGCTAACTTCTTTATTCAAACTCTCTTCTCTTTTCGTTCGACGCTTTTTTCATCTCCATTTCTCCTTTACTTTGTCCTCCTCCGATGCTGCTTTCCTTTTCAAACGCACTCCCCATATTCTCTATCTCTTCTTCTTCAATCCCTTTCCTTTGCCATGGGATGTACCATTCTTCATTGTTTCAGTTTTTGAAAGTTTATAGTCCGTTATGTCCAACTTAATGTCTGATTTGCAAAATATTCTAATCTTGATACCGATTGGAGGAAGTTTTTCTAATAGTCTACTATTTTATATAATTTGATTTAGTCTGGAGTACATTTTATAAAAAGCTATACAGCAGACGGTTCTTTCGGAAAATTGATAGCGTTAATAGTATTTTTGCATTAAATATAACTACAATATTATCGGTCGGTATTCTTAGAGGAAAAGTCTTCTCTGTGTCTGTGATACCAAACTTCCGTTCATATCACCTTAAAGAATGAACTACTTTTCTGAACAGCTGAAACTTGTGTAAGAATGTTGTTGAAGAAATTTAGGAGATGAGCAATGAATCGTATTTCTCTATCATTCATTTTAAACCAAGAGCACTTTTTCTTGTTCACCATAGACCATAAAAAATAGATATTGAACTTAACCAACACGGGATATTCTGCAAACAGCAGTGAAACTTTCTTTATTTCTTTCCTGTATACTTTTACGTAACTTTTGGATATAAATTCTGATGAGCCCTAGCGTCTATCATTCTTTTTTGTGATGGACTGTATTGATCTTCTTTGCTAATTCGATCAGGTTTCCTTAAGTCTTGAATCCCGATCGGTAAAAATAAAATATCCATTTATCATTTTCTCTAGATTTATTCAGTTTATCGATTAAAAACCTTGCTATACATTTACCGATAAAATAGATAATTTTTGAACAAGGTGGCATACGGTTACGCAAATATTCTATTGCCCTTCATTCTCTGACATGCTATTTTATCAGTAAATTATTCCTTGAATAGGAATTGATTTGTAAAATTATTGATGCACAAATTCTTTTTCTTTTTTCTATAACTGCCCTCCAAACGCATGGAAAGCCAGTGGTCAGCCTCATTCGGCGTGAAATAGTCTAGAGAATGGCCGTTGCTTTCAAGCAGTTGGTAAAAAAACTTGGCGTCACTGTAATTGAATAATTACACCTATCATGGTTATGACCTGCATTCCCCTCTACAATGAATTATCTTCTCTGTCGATATAAAGCATGGGTCCACCATTACATAAGTATCATAAGTACCTCTGCCGTTATGTGATTATTGTGTTATATTCGTATCAGTTGCTGTAACATATTTTCTCCAATTGTAAAACCTTATTGTGTATCAGGTCGGATAGTAAGGTACTCAGTTTCTTGTTCACTGAAGCACCCATTGAGGAAGCTAAAATCTGTTTGAATAGGAATCTTGTTTGGTTACCTTATGAATGAGGTAAGGGAGCTTGTTGCATCTATATTATGGCTAATTTCTGGAACGTTTTGTTATGAAATCGTTGTATCCTTAGTGGATAGAATCCGATCGTTCATGAAGTGTCTAACCTAATCCAATGATTTTTCATAAAATCCATGTGACAGTAAGTAATATACTTTGTAGAGAGTTGACGACGTAGGCTGAAATAAAACGGGGAAATATTTTTGTAAATAGAATGGTTTTTGAAAAATTGTAACCTCACCTCTATTTTTTAATTCTATTTCATTTTAGGAAAAAAATTGAATCGAGAACTCTAAATGAGGCTTTTTTTAAGCTAAGACTTCTACTTACCTGTGTAGTAAAATCTGCAAAGTGTGTAAAAAAAGGCAGGAATCTAAGTAAAGATAAGTTTCACAGGTGTAAAGACGGTAAGGCGGCTCAATAGCATTGCCTCGAGTAAGTAGCTTTCACTGAAATATGGTATTGAGTTGGTAAAATTGAAATATTGTCATATTGTATTTATTTATGTTGCACTCCAAAATATTTAATTAATGTACACTTCTCTCGCGAATTGACAACATTAGCTGAAAAACACAGAGAATAGTTATTATAAATACAATAGTTTTTGAAGCATTTTAACTTCATATCTATTTCTGAATGCCATTTAATTTTAGGAAAAATATAGGAAAATATTTTTATCTTTGATGAACGCAAATTTCCCATAAAACCGTAAATTTTGTTGTGAATGCCATTCTTTAATGCAGGAACTGTAAACCTAGCTATTGCTCGATTGCTGTTGTTCAATTCGATTGATCACAAATTGATATTCGGCAGCAGCAACTCCTGCAAGACTGCAAGAGGTTGATTCTTGTTGCAACTTCGGTTGCATTTAAACGGCTTCCAAAAATGTGCGCGACGCGGTGATGCGATCCACTTTCTCCCAATATTTTGCATTATAATTATTCTATTTACGAGGAATAGCATTGAAAAGTAATGTAGTTGATAGATTTCATCATAGGTACTGTGTATAAATTTTGGTTAATATCCCTAATTATACCTTACTTCCCCATGAAAATCGGATCAACTTGCCTGTCAGCGACACGAGTGTCCACTTCTGTAAACCTATTTAAATGCATGGTGGTTGTTAAAACTTTTAGAGGCCTACTTTAGGATACTCTTTTGTAATATTCGTGAGCAATTCATAGGGAACTTCTTGCTGTGCATGGCTCAAAGAGTACGAGTGAAGGAGTTGTTCTGGAATTGGTCTATACATGTGAAGAAATGGCTTGGCACTCAGCGATTTGAGGATGAGAAAGAGCTCAAAGTTGGGGTTGCCGGATTGCTTAAGGCACAGGCGGGAGATTTTGTTGCAGAGGGAATTTCAAAGTTAGCTTATATCTATTATAATTGCCTAATGTTCATGGAGATCATGATGAAAAATAAAGGAAAGTGAATGCTTTAAGATGCATATAATAAATTTTGTAAATCTACTTTAGCGTTTTATTAATAAAAAACGGAGGTTAATATCTAAACAACCCTCGTATTTAGCAGTATATCTGGTTGATCTGGCCGTTACTATTCCACTGGGGATAGCCGATCTTCTTTTCAAGCAATCAGGTCGGAAAAGATGTATTTAAAGGGGAGGGCAGAGGGATATTCACAAGTATGTTTTAAGTTCTCAAGAATACGCGCTGGTGCTGCTAATAAAAAAAACGTACGGCGGTATGATAAATGGGAGGGGTTAGAATGGACAGTTAATTATTCCCTCTCGTTCCCCGGAGAGATATTCTTTCATTCGATGCGTGCGATAAATATGTCCGAGATTAACTTGCGTCGAGAGTTAGGGGAAGTAACCACCCGAAAAGGAGGCTATCGGTAAGGATGAAGGGAATAAGTCATCCAGAGGATTTATTTTAATTTAAATTTGTTAATGGGATTTTAAATAAATTATTTTTTCCCTCGGTAAACTTAAAAAAAAATCAGCTTAAAATGTATTCTGATCTTAAGATAGCGGAAGGAATGACATTGATTTCGGTCGGTATTTGTGAAAAGTGAAGGTGTGTATCCTTTGTATCTAATAATCATGATGAAATTGCGTTGGGTAGTAGAAAACGTACAGTAAATGTTATAAATACTTTGATACTTTAAAAATACTTATCTACGTGCTTATGTCTTAAAATTATTTTTTAAAGCACAACAGGTTTAACTGGCATATAAATCTTGAAAAAGCAGTTGAATCCCAAGTGAATAGATTTTTCCCCGATGAACTAAAAAATGACAAGGCGAGAATTAATAAGCAAAAATTATTTATATATTCCTATCCCTTTCTCTCCTTACCTATGAATTTATTCGTATGTTTGCGCTTATCAAAAATATATAATAACATATTAATATTTATTATAATAATATTTGATAAGCACTAAAAACTTTTTTTTTCAAAGACGAGTACTTCGAAAATTATTTTGAGATAGAAAATCTTCGTTCATCCTGATTGTCCAATTTGTGAGTGTGATGCCAAATTAGTAAAACGACCCGTATGAATCCGACGATGCATTAAGGTTACCTTTTTTACGTTATTTTAAGACATTCGAGTCCCTAAACGTGTCGTTAAATATTATGTGCTTTCCAACATTTGATCGGTTATAAAAGGCTTTAATGCATGACATAATTGCTGTAAAGTCATTCATATTTAAAGTGAATTGCCAAGGTTGCAGTATTTATCGTAGGTAAAGGAACTAACCCCTACAATTTTTGAACTTCAATCGCCTGTGGTCTAATATATAGGCAATGCCCTTACTTAGCCAAATCAGACTTTTGGAATCGCTTTGTTAGGGAGTGATAATTGGGAAGCGTGATGACCTACTGGGTAGAGCGGTTGTCTTCTTAAAGGTTGAAAGAGATCACGGGTCCAAATCGCAGTTGGAGAATAGCTACCATTAAACAAGCATCCCCATAAAATTCGAATTATTGTACCGTGTGAAAATATAAGAATAAAATAGTTTTAGTAGTTATAATCATAGTAAAAAACCATACACTGTGAAAAATATTTATGTGAACATGCTATATGGAGTGCATTTTGAAGTGTTTGAGTACGATGGTGGGAAATATGAATTGTTTTGGAGGTGTGGGGGGAGGAAGAGGGTTGGAGGCGGTGGGGTTATGGAGAGGGATAGGTATAGATAAAGTTGTCTCGGCTCTTGGGGAAAGTGTTCGAGAAATTTGATGAGGGTCTTATGAAGATGCTGCGGTTGATCGTTGCAATGGGAAAGGGAAGGACTCACGATAACGTTCTAGTTTGGGTGTACGAAGTTTGGTTAGAAAGAGGAGAAGGTAGAGAGTGTTACGGCCGCGGAAGAAAAATGAAAAGGAAGGGGATCAGAAGGAGGGAAAGAGGAGTAGAAAATTAATTTCAGTAATTAATAATATGCTGCATCAGTTAAAGATACTGCAATATCTTCTGTCATGTGGAATAATAAGATTTTGTAAATTTTATAATGCCTTCCGGAGTAGAAAAATTGCTTGAGAAAATTTAGTTGCATGGTATACAAGATAGATTTGTATTTTATTCAAATCGTTATGATCATAAATTTTAAGTTTTATTTGGTAGGGAATAAACTTCTCGTAACGATGGGTAATTTTCTCCAAAAATATTATAATTAATGGCGTTCTTAATAATATAGTACGTAGCGAATTTCACGATGTGGTAATTTCTTGGTTTTTCTCTAATAAGATTATTTAGGTCAGGATGTGTTATTTTTGGGAAGGGTTTAAAAAAGCCAGTAACATCAGGGGGAATGATTTTATGGAATTTCTGGCAGGTATTTTTCAATATAAAAAAACTGCTGCAAATGGAATTTTTATTTAGATGAGTTTGTAAGCCAGGAAATATAGTATGAAGAAGGCTGAGTGTTACAATATGCGGCGCATATGAAATATTACTGCTATTTTAAGCTGTCGTTTGGCATTACAGTACTTCATACAAAATAAATTTTGAAAAGAAACCGGTAAACGCAAAGGAAAAATATATTACTGCGAAAACAAAAGTCTTCCCCCAGTCTCTTGTAAGTTGAAAGTAAGGAAACTGTTTCGTTAACGTTCACCTCTCATGTGTTGGTAACGTATATAGAGTAAAGCTTTGTTTAATGTTTCAAGCAGAACCATTCTTTTAGGGAAGGAATCACTAGCATTAGTTTTACGAGCTACCACTATGAACCGCGTGAGGCGCACACCACTGTGCATTGTGTAGGTGAGAAGCGGTTACTTGATGGGATAAACTCGAGGCATTATCGACTCATCTGCTAAAGATCAAGTCCGTCATTATTTCGTAAAAAATAGCTCAAGAAGTGGGAGATGGGTCAAATGGCGTTATAATAATGGTCTTTATGCTTTTCAATCACAACCGACGAAAGAATTAACCAACGAGCACAATGTCACATGCTTTAAGTTGCAGGGCGTATAAAGCAAGCTGTAGTCAATGTTCAACTGTATCTCTGATAAAAAAATTTCACCCTAGTATTTACATTATTTTCCCAACTTAAATCACTATCAACAATTAAATAAATAGTTCAGCGAGCCCATTACAGCTGTAGCCATATTTTCATCTGAAAATGAGATGTCTTCCATCGCATCATAAAGTTCTTACTCTGCAAAACTTGGCGCAAATATTTTTCACTAATGTGAAACTGATTTGAGAGCGTTCTGACTGGCCCACGATAACATCTCCTGGCATTACAGCACACCTACCCGGCTGAACTCCGCTGCACGTGCCCAGCGAGCTCTAGTGTGTGTCAAGGACCGGAAGAATGTTAGCCGTAGGCGAAGGGGGAGTTGAATAAGAATGGGTGTTGGGAGGAAGTAAGAAGGTTGGAGAAAGGCAAAGATGCAGATGAGAGGGAAGGATGCAGATGAGGAAGAAGGATGTAGATGAGAGAAGCAAAGGCGATGAGGTTGAATTTGCATCTCGTTGCTCGGAGGGCCCAAGTCTCTGTGGTTAGGAGGGAGGCACTACCTACCATGTGAAGGCGGGCTGAGGAGAATAAAGTCAAAATGGGCGAAATTTGGCAACGGTGTGTAGTTTGCGCTTACCTGTATATCAGAAGTAGGTATAATCTAGTATACCTATATATCAGCCACACCGTAAGGTAGATGTAAGCATTCTGGAAAATAATATTTGCAAAATTCATTCATAAATATAAAATTCGTCGTTCAGAGTTCATAAAATATTTATTTATCACGTAATTATTTAGTTTACATGTTAACTACGCTCCCAGCTGGCCCAACCCCCACCCCACCCATGAATAAAAGCGAGTAATGTAATCTGTCACTCGTAACACGATCATAACTCACCATTTGCTTGAATTCTGAGGTGAATGTGACCATTATTTGGAGAAAGGAACAATTGAGCTGTAGAGTCAGCCATTAGGACGTCATGAAATATTCCTTGATAACCTGGAAAATTTAAATATGTTGTCATATTGCTTCATACCCTGAATCTGCTTTGTCTTTCTACGCACAAAAATCCAATTTCACATTGTTAGGAGCAAATTCAAAGTATTCTCTTCCCCTGTAAATTTAAATTCATTGGAATGCATTTACACTGAATATGTCATCTAGTGCCGATTTTATTATATTTATTAAATATTTTGTCAAGTAACAAAATTGAACTCAAATGTTATGAATGAACATTATCTTAACGGATCGTTATGTTTTAATCCTTATATCACTAAGTTAATTAGCTGTAAATTTCAACCGTTCCTACTTATAATTCGTTACTGTAGGCACCATACCACGTTTACTTTAACCCGGCAAAATACATATCTTTATTAAAATTCTTACTCCAATGTAAATTCCAAGTTATTACTGGAGATGAGGGTATTTTGAATTATATTTAATACCTCCTTATTTTTTGTTATTTAATCATAAATTGCCGGCCTCGGTGGTGCCAGGGTAAAGTCCCCGACTGCTAACCTAGAGGTCGCGGGTTCGAATCCCGCCTGGGTGGTTTGACCACCATCCAGGGCATGGATGTATGTGATTGTTAAACAAGTTAATTGTAAGAGAGGACTATCTAGTCCTAAATTCGCTTGTGAAATAAAGACGAAATAATTATTATCATTATAACTTCTTGAATGGAAAAACATTCCGATATTAATGATTATCATTACCAAAATTAGTACCATCGGTTTGGTAACTTGAAAATATGTTATATTCAGTTTATTTGCAGTTTGAATGATTACATTATTATTACAAGTACGCACAAAGAAGAACAGAGAGAGCTTGGAATTAGTTCATGGTGAAACAAAATCCAAGTTCAGTTCCACACACTTTTATTTTCTGTCGACTAGTTTCAACGGCTATAGCGTCATTATCAAGACACATAGTGTCCTGGAATCAGTTAATGGTGAAACACGGTGCTTCAGTGTCCTGTGCGTCTTGATAATGACGCTATAGCCGTTGAAAATAGCCGACAGAAAATAAAAGTTTGTGGAACAGTACTTGGTTTTTGCTTCACCATGAATATCTCATCGTTCCACCAAGTAACGCCCAAATCAGTGGATTTTATTCTGGAATTAGTTGATTTTGCTTTGGAATCCCAACTTTTCCGGACTTTCCATGTCTGTAATACAGCAGGCGCCCTGCGACTTGCTAGGAGGAGGGAGTGTTGGAAGATATCTCATTGCTCAATACGCCTAGTTATTGGGAGGAGGAGTCTCTTTAGCGGAAGGATGTTCGGGTGCCTGTTTGCCCGAGAAGGAGGGTGGCAGACGGGACGGGTTCTAAATAAATACGTTATTTATGGGGTTAAGTTCGCGGTGGATGCGGGATTATGTGCAGAGGGGCCCGTGCGAATGATTTACGGCACTGCCAGTCGCCCGAAGGAGAGAATTTTCGATGTTTCTCCGGCGGAATTGGTCGGGACGGGCTCGGAGGATAGGGCAGGCGTGGTTCGGTTGGGGGGGGGGGGGAATATAATGAAAAATAAAAAGAAATCCCAGTTTGAGCCGGAGTTGGTTCGTGGCAGGGTCGTTCAGAGGAGGTCTTTGGAAGAGAAGGATGGACTCGCTACAGGAGAGGAAATTGGGCGGTTTTGTGTTTTTTTTATTTCGGGAAAGCGGGAAGCAATGAGGGTGGAATTGTGCGGTACCTATAGCCTTGTCCCACCCCCCTCCCGCCCTTTCAGACTTCGGTCACAGTGGAACCGGCATCGGTCTCCAGGATCTTTTGCCCAACGTTGTCATACGGGATCTGTCGATTGAATTCATGCAGTCAGCTACCTAGTACATATGATAGTACACTGTTATGATTGTGAGAAAAAAGTGGAGATAGAAGAACTACACTGATTATAGTTGAAACGCTCTTGAATAGAATTATAAAAATCATGGTTAAAATTACCAGAATCCTAGCTCTTGTTGCTACATAGTTCATTATTATGACCTATGAGTTAGAAAGCGGATACCTAGTTAATTATAGGGGACAACGGCTTAGAAACCAAATCATGTATTACATAAACCAAGTGACCCACGGTCAATTTTTCGTAAATGTATTATAATAAAAAAATACTGGAAATTGTTGTATATCTAACGAGATTGCTTTCTACCGTAAGGTGTAGTAATTGTGACCTTGAATCTATTTTATTCATATTAGACTTGACAGTGTTCCAACTAGAATTCTTTTACGTGTATAATTTTAATTATAGGAGAAAACACTCATTTTAGATGCATCTGTATGCTTCAAGATCTAGTTACGTTTTCAATTCTATTTCGATGGATTATGTCTTGCATTTATCTAATTCATTCATTGGCCTGCCAGCCTAATATTGGTATGGATTTGTAGCCCTCCATTTTTTCAAATTTTACAGCTGTTTCGTTAATTACTTCATTTATTCATCCCTGTGCACTTCTCCAATTTCTCAATTTCCTTTCCTATCCTCTGGGGTATTTAAATCAATATTTGCCTCCATTACAGTGAAAAACGCCATCTCTGTGTCTAATAATATGACATATTTATGTGCCTTAGTTTCGTGCGGTGTGTGAATCCATGTATACATAACTTAGAAGTTCTCAGTTGAAAAAAACGAACCATTTTTCTGCGCTACTAAAATATGGATTGCCATCTAATGATAATGTATGACTGAATGAACTTCTCATTCTGAACTGTATTCGGCGACTTTGCTGTGTTGGGTATAATAGTTTTGACTGTAGCGGTAGAGAAGGGTTCCGAGGGTTTCGGAGGGTTGGGTGAGAGGGATACATATCTGTTTCTCCGGCTTGTAAAGAAAAATACGTGTGGGGTCTAAAAGGGCTGGGAGTTTTGTGTCTTTGGTCGTTTCTGTGTGGGTGCATTGGGAAGAACTTGGAATGTTGCTTTGCGAACCGGGGCGTCACATTGAGTTATATGTGTACCCAAAACCTTATCTATTACCCTCCCTAAGTCCTTGTCCCCTCTTCTTCCCCTTCCCTCTCGCCAGAAATTTGGCCCCATCAAAACCTTCCCCTCGAGTGCGACCCGCGGTTGAGCTTCTAAACCATCGAAAAAAATCCCAACAACCCTTCCTCCCAATTCTGAACGCTGATTTTTTTTTCCTTTTCCAAACCCAAAAATCCTTCTGGGTCGACTGGTGGATTTGAGTATGAATAAAACCGAGAAAATTGTCATGATCACATTGTGCTGTCTCGACTTCCGAGCTTTATTTATGGGAAATGGAGTTGGGGTTCTATACTCTTAGTACGTTGGTTATCCATTCTATCGCTTGTGAGATCCGGATGAAGTGGAATTTCATGGACGGGTTGAAATTTACTCGCGGCTTTGGTATGTTTGTGCTGTCAAGTCGCAGGTGGAAGAATATTCCGTCTTCAATCCCCGTAAATTGCTGCGAATTGCGTCTTGATCGTTTTTCAAATGACGATTGTCATTTGAAACAGTATCGCTGTGTTACTTGCTGGATTTCTGTATTCTTAGTGTCGAAACTAGGTTGAGGGTCTGAGGTTTCAAATATATATTTTAAGCCGTTTATAGAATGTTTGAAAATCTAGTTCATGTATAAAATATTAAGCAATAAGTAAAATATTATATTGAGAAAAAAAAAGACTGACTCTTTTAGGGAGTCGAGTCGATCGAATTTGTGGACATGCCTTGAATCGTTCCCAAATCATGTTTAGCACTTATGATGGAGGTATTATTTTTAATACATGAAGCGTTCACCATTTCTCTCTATTTCATAGGCTCTTGTTGAATAAAAGTTGCATCTTCTGTTATAGCATTTATTTTGCTATCAGGCCAATCGAAAGATTGCTATTCTAACTTGCATCAGTGATGATCCATGATGCGGTAGTTTTCAATTTACCATCTCATTCATATGATTTTTTAGTATCGGATCCTAACGGTATTACATGAAACAATTAAGCCAAAGATGAGAAGATTCTTTTTTTTAATTTGGTAACTTGAAATCTAATGCTTGTTTTATTAGAGAAATTTACCACTTGGAAAAATGTTTGGTATATTTTCATCGCCATCGATTATTTCCTCATCCTCTTTTCAATTGACAGTTGACTGATTTGGTTGAATTTTCCTCTTACATCAAAAAATATTTTTGGGTTCTTTCTGTTTGGAGGTGATTTGCATCTCTCGCTAATAATTCCTTCCTGTTCCCTCAACAGGAGGATTACTCTTCAGCAAAGCGAAGTCATCAGTTGCTCATCAGCCGAGCTGCGTGCTGGGGAATTTCCGGTAAGTTGATGCAACCAAATTCTCATTATCCTGTTGCATGCATTTCGCAGGCCTAACGTTGACGGGCGGCCAGATGCCGGATTTGCTTGGCAGAGGCGCCGCAAGCCATGCGGTGCGGCACAACCTTCGAAAAAATTTAATGAGGAACACACCGACGAATAATGCTTCACGCATAATGAATTAGGTGTAATTTTGCATATTTTAAATTCTGGCATTTTCCACGAGATCTATTACTAATGTGCTTGGTCCAACGCATCTGTTGGCGCATTTCATAGTAAACGTGCAGTTTTTCCAAAATTAGTTCCAAATTAAGGTCATGCCCGTTTTTCAGCACTTATTTTAGGTAAATGCTCCATTTAAAGGGGCCGTGTCTACACTTCTGCGCCTCCCTGCCCAAAGAGAATCGTTAATAACTTAGATTTAATGCTCCTTAGAATTAATTAGTAAATATACTTAAGATGCTCGTGAGTACTAATTGAATTCATTAGCATTTTTTAGCCGGATGATGCACCTTAAAACAATTTTTGACTTGATTTTTTTATTTTGAACAAAAGAATTCAAAATATTTATATAGACTTTGATGAGATGGGCTTTAATTTTAATTTGGGTAAATAGAGCGATCTCATAATACGAACAAAGGCCGTGTCCTTGTGTATTAATGAGAAGTCATCCAACGAATAACAAATTACATGAAAAGGTATTGTTAATGGCTTACTCATGATAGTTGTCGTCTATTCTATTATATAGATTTAATCAAAAGGAAGAAATGAATAAATTTAGGGGCCGGAGGTATATTATATAGTGTCTGCAAATTTAATATATAATTTACATATTATGCAGCTTCAGGATTCTCCATCCAACCATCTCTATATAGGGGTGGAGTTCTTAAATACTTTTTTAACCAAGCAACAATTAATTAGGATGTATTCCATGTCAATAATTCTTTAATCATAAGCATCTTCCACTGTTGACTCTACCATTAGAAATTTTACGCTAAACATTCCATCAACATCGTCTAGAATTATGAACAAAAGAGGAATAGTAAAATAAGGGTCATATAACTAGCCTTTTACATGCCTTGGTATACTAATAGTTAATAGATAAATCTGAAGCCTTGGATGAAATGTTCTATTTCCTTAAGGTGGAAGGGCGTTAGTTTATTCTACGTCAATTATTGAAACGGCTCTTTCATTAAATTTATTTACGGAAACATATGTTTTGTTAAGAGAAGAGTTAGAAAAAGTTTACCCCTGTTTAACAATTTACGCAGTACTTCTGTTTTTTTCGATGGGGCAGGAAGCCCTGAGTAATAAGTGTGGGTTAAGGGAAATGGCCATTTTATTGTATTTATGCTGTGAAAATTAAAATGTTTCACTCTAAATACAGAAGGAATAAGTGTCATATTTTGTTTAGAATGGAAACCAATACCGCTGACCTGGAAAAAAGAGGCACTTGTAAGCTTTATTATTATTTTCTGAGGCTGAGTTTGTGGTATAAGTGGGAATTATTTAATATTCCTCAATGCCATCCATTTTTCCAGTAGTCCGATCTAATCGTTGCATCTTGAATTTCAATTTCTTATTCCATTTTACCCCCATTTTTCTCTCTTACCGTGCTATTGCGACCGATACACTTCACGAGTGAGAATGCGCGAATATTTTAATATTCTTTGTATTTCCTTTTTCTGGTGAAATCTACGTTGGTATCTTTCACTTATTTTCATTACGTACCCGATTGAGAGGATTTGTACTCGTCTACTATTACAAGACGCTAGAATAGTGATATTAAGGGTGTTTTTACCCGAGTATTTACTTGTGAAATAAAAATTTCACCCCTCCATTGCTCTGTCTAAATTGTGAATCAAACTTCGGGTATAACCATAGGCGGATTCCGGAGGGAAGGGAAGGTACAGGGGCACGTGCTTAAAAAATAGACGAGATTGTTTATACTGATACCATTAGGTTCGTTTTGTTTTGTATAATACGGAGTCGTAATCTTTTAATTTCATATTAATAACTTTCGTGTTCAAAAAAAGAGAATATTTCGTAAAGTAATTTTTGTATGTTGTTTTTCATCTCTAATATAAGATTAACGTTTGCCTGTCATGTCCTTGGGCCCCAGAAGAAAAAATATGGATCCGGCTTTGGTCATAACCCTATAATCTCTACCATGTTTTTGTATTTCCCTTTAGTCATTCATACCCTACAAAGTTATGACATGGTTATCAGGATGGAAGCCTATTTCTTCATACTTATTATATGCTATTCTCGCCCAATCATTAGGAAAACCCTTGAAATGTAACTGATTTAGCAGCGTAATGGAGGATCTTCTCCCTTTTTATACAGAATCACTATATTGACGTAGAACCAGGATTACTCACACATTTGCCTCCATTCATACCTTTTGATTCACTTTATAACCAACTCCTCATTCTTAATTTTGCTGTTACTTTTACGCAGCGGATATTTAATATAGCTCATAAATAAAATATCCACTCCCTGGAAGACATTCCCAGTTGTAGAAATGGATCAGTTGAGAGATGCACCACATTTATGTGAGTCAATTGAAAAAATTCTTTCCGAAAATATTTTGAGATTCTTGAGAGGAAAAATAGAGAAAATTTTCAAGTGGGTTACATAAAAAAAAGAATGCGTGGGATCCCAGATACATGCTGTTTAAGCATCATCGGAAATTTATTTGGAATATTTTCATAATATTTGGTTACCTGCTACTTTATTTATGATATCATAACTCATCCTTATTCACCAAAATCTTACGTTAATTGCATTATTACTTGATTCCTGTGGAAACGAGTCTATTGAACCTAGTTGCATAGTTAGTTTTTAATTATGCCATTAGGTATGTTTAAGGTAAGATCAATTTTTTGTCCTCGGTTAATCTTGGGAAAATTCTGGATATTAGAAGTCAAGTAATCAGGTTCAAGTAGGGACAGATGTACACATATGATGTGATTCCGAAAACTGCGTTCAATATCAATTTAAAATTGGTTTCTCCTTGACAACATATGTTTCGTGCCTACCATTAAATTATCCATAAACTAAGATGATGGAAGCAAGGTTATTAATTATTTGCTTAAAAAGCTAAAACATAAGTGAAAACACCCAGAAAAGTTGATAGTCTAAGAGTATTGACTAGTATAAGTTTATAATAAGGGTATCGGTTATAATTATTTCAGCAATAGGTAAAAAGTTTCCATTCGTCCTTCGCTGTTAATGATTTTTATCTAAAGAATTAGGACAAAAGGACGTAAACTTTTTGATTTATGGGAATGATTCTTTCTGGATACTTCATATATAAACTATAGATAATCATGTATAGCATATAATTGTATTAAAGTACCTAAATTACACCAATTGCAAATGCCTTAATAGTCTATTGAATCTTGATACTTTTGAAATTGTAAATTTCACTTCATTGACTTCGGTGAAGCAATAATAAAAAAGTAGCCGATTTTTCTGCTTGTATCAACAGCAATACATGTTAATGAACTGATTTCATAGATGATTAATAGTCGTCAATACATTAAGGGTTATCTGGTCAAAAATTTGCGCAGCATAAAAACTGAAGCAAACAACCCTCGGTTTGAGTCTAACGAAACGTTATTATGAACTACTTTTACTTACTGTAACTTACTAGCAAGGCTTTTGCCTGTGCCATTTCGCGGATTACGCAAACAGACATTCTAAAACTGGCCCAATATAGGGAATTACGTTTTTAGACGAAATAAATACCCATTTTGAAGGTCGTCGTCGAATCTCATCCTCTCAATGTTGAATTTTGAAGATATACCTGACTATTTTCATGAAATTTTACTGCCTACTTTTTCTATATGAGAATTTATCTAAAATGTTCACTTTATTTTAAATTTGTACTAGCTGACCCGGCGAACTTCGTACCGCCTAACAATCAATGAACTTACAGTTTACTTACACCATTTATAAATCAGGAGCGGCTGTATCGTTTTTAATCATGTTTAATTTATTATAATAAAATAAGGGTACAAATTCAATAAAACTACGTAAATGAGTACCAAAATTGCTTGTCAGAGAGACATTTTCTTTATTGAATCTACATAGGGTGAATCGGAGCACGTTTACGCGGATTTTTTCAACAAATTTTCTTACGTTTTAGCTTAAGAAATTTTGGGCATTGTGGTTTAATAAAGCAGTTCATGAAATAAAAATTATACGCATTCAGTTGTTGGCTATTTGCGTTATTAGCTGTAAAAAAATGTTTTTAGGTCCAAGTCTGTTGCATACACTTCGCCCATTCAGGGGGCAGGTTGACACGACCCCAGACCGACGGTTGACTGATGCTCAAAATCGTGCAAGAAAAGCCCCTATGAAGCAGCATTCGCATTAAATGACTTAAGGCGCGCCAGTTTTAGTATCTCTGTTTGGAAAAAATGCACTGCGTAAACGTACTGCATGCGTAAACGCACCACGGTGAGCCCTACACATTCGGGTTTAATGTCTTGCGTCAAGCACCTTCTGATAAACAACAGTTTTTGTTTTGTTATCAGGCGAAAGATGAAGCGGATGAAGCTAAATAAATATAGCGAAGCAAAGCAGTGACGCAGCGAGGGGAGGTTTTGGGGGATAACCCCCTCCCCTACCCCCAAGATCTTAGAGATTTTTTTCATGAAAGATTTTGTTATTATTATTAGGGGGACGGATGACTAACAAACAAAACATATTTAACTATTCACACAGCCGCAAAACCCACTATTTTGAACCATTTATCTAAAAAAATGTCTGAGGGAAGTGCCCCCACACTTCCCGCTTACCTTAGCGAGTTTTCTATACCCTACAGACCCGTGGTATTAGCTGCGCCCAAAACCCCCTATCCTAGCTACGCACTTGAAGCGAAGGATGAAATACAGAGGATGGTTTATCGACTCGTGAACATAGCACGCTAAATTGACCATGAGAAAATCATGGGTTTTAATTAGCACATGAGCACAAACAACACAAAAACTGAAAGACTGACCATGCGATTTTTTAATCGTTATCACGAATGCAACACGAATTGTAAATTGAATACGTTTTAGCTCAAAAGGGCATATGAGTTGAGATCATGGAATCAACGGAATGAGGACTTCCTAACCTTTGAATTTTCCTTTGAGTAAAGTTGCGTGAATCACATTCATCACCAATTTTTTTAATGATCAAACACGTTCCATTGGATAGCTTTGGTTGGTTTAGGCTTCGAAAGATCATGAACACAGAAACTACATTTTTCTGTAAATCGTGCCTTGGTAAGCCAAGTACGTCCAAGGACTTAAAATATTCAGATAGATAGTTGGTGATTTCGTCTTCGTTTGTTACACATTTAAAAGATTCGAATCCATGCAGAGTACGAACTATTTGAATTTACCTCGTTTTAGTCATCCACATCTTCGTTCTTGCTCGCTAAATCAACCATCTTTGATTCTTTTGGTGATCAATCATATTCTGGAACTCTTTGTTGATGAGCAAACTACTCGATTCCTCGACAGGAACACGGACATTACCGTTTGTCAACAATTGCTTGGAGATTTGTTTACAAACACGGTAGTGAAGTGTCAACTCGAGCTGGGCCACGGCTGGGCTTACAATCAGCTTGAATTAAATTTAAAAAATGTAATTTCAATTTAATTAATATTTTGAATATATTTAGTAATTAAAATGTTATATTGTTACTAAATTCAGTTATTAAAGTGGTAAAAACAAAACTAATTATTTAATTTGTAGTTTTGACCGACTTATCAATTGTTGTGTTACTATAACTCCTAAATGCATGTCCATAGGAAAGAGATGAATTTTTTTGTGAAATTATCCTTTTTTTAATGGCCTATATGTTAACCCCGCCTGTGACGAATCCAAAGAACCAAATCTCATTGAAATCGGTGCAGCCGTTCTCGAGTTATAAGTGTTCTAACTAACACGATTTTCGACTTTCTTTTATATATATAGATATTAGATGTTGGTTTTTGCTTCGGTGGGCATTTAAACTCTGGTCTCATGCTGAAATGTGCTTAAAAGTACGTATGAGATGATTGTGGTAAAGGCTGCAGGCTAGGGGAAGCTGTTTTACTTCTGTTTGAGCAGGATGGTGAGGATATGAGGGGGAGAGTTGCTTGGAAGACGTGATGCAAGGCAGGGAGCTGGGGTTGGAGGAGTTGTGCCAGGATGTCTGGCTTTGGGAGGGAAAACGACTGCGAGTGCTATGTGCGGTGGAGGGATGATTTTTTCGGCGGAACGGAAGACAGAAGTGCGCCTGGGTCGGGCTGTACACATTTTGGGGAGAAAGGAAAAGGCAAGGAGATTTATGTAGCAGCAGGGATGATGTATCCTTCGCATGGAGCTGCTATGAGTTAACGCACATGAGTCACTGCCCCGGTCACTACGGTCCCCTTTTAGTTTGCCCCTTCTTTGGCTGCTTCCCCCACACTTCTTTTCAAATTCTGTACTACCCCATATCACCCGAAAACCCTTTTGAAGATAATCGCCAAAAATAAGGTGAAATAGTTATGTTCTACTTGTAAACGATACCATTCTACATAATTTAAGTCACGAATATTACGAAAGAGGATCCTCAAGTCAACCTCTAAATGTGTTGTCACACACCGTGAATTTGAATTGGTTTGAAAAAGTAGCCACATGTGTCGCTGACGGACAAAGTGATCCGAGTTTCACTGGGAAATAAGGTATAATTAGGGGTATTAACCGAAATGTATATACATGATAGTGTAATCTATCAAATTCATTACTTTTCAATGCCATTTCCCGTAATTATTATTTTTTTTCTCTTATTATCTTGACCTCGTTTAATGCATGTTAAAATATTTCCTGGAGTTTAGGTCAACGTATGTTATGCAAACAAGTTATAGCAAACGTTTCTGTTTATTTGAAACCATCATCAGGGCTTAACTTTGTACATATTTATTCACATTAATATCAATCAATATGTAAAAAGTTAAGCCCTGACGATGGTTTTAAATAAACACTAACGTTGGCTATAACCTGTTTGCATAACATACGTTGACCTAAACTCCAGGAAATATTTTAACATGTATTTCCCTTAATGAGAAACATTATCCTGCAAAATATTTAAAAAAAAGTGGATCGAATTCATTCATCACGGCACCGCGGATATTTTTGAAAACCGATTATAATGCGACCGAAACGGCAACAGAAGTCAGCCTTCCATGGGATAGAATTAGGACTCCTCTATTCAGTGCCCTTGATATAAGTATACCGGGACACACCACCTTGTCCGGTAGAGTCCACAAATTTCCACAAAGATTTCTTCGGTAGCTCACTCGGTAGCTGGCTAAAACACTCGACTGGAAATCTGACGGTACGGGTTCGATATCTCGGTCAAGGCGAATGATTTTTTTCTTTGTTGAATTTTCATATCATTATGCGTTTTATGTCACGTTTTCCTGTGGTTAGCGTATGGTAATGAATACTTGTTACTGCCTACATATTTTCCATTAAAATTAGTAAAATTTTCCAACCATGGCACTTATTTTATCACAACCAGTGGCATCTATGGGGGGGGGGGGGGGGGGTGGTTTTTGGTATCCAATTTACACGAGGTAATATGGCAATTTTGTTCTGACCCCAGTTTTTCTCGGAGATAGCTCCCACATAGCCCTCGACTGTCCCTATCCTGGAACCGCCAATGATCACAAGGACAAGTGTATCGTTACATCGCAGTAATATTTTATGCATCATCGGCGAATCAATACTTAACATATTTTATATGCAATAAAGTTTTCAATATGAGCCGGAGATAATGGATATATGTCGTACCTCTGAGTACTTAGGTTTCCATTTAGCTATTGCATTGCTTCATTTCCATTATAGCTCGCCCATACGAGAATTGAGCCTCAATGCAACTACGAACTAAATTATATCGGGCAAAATCAATTGTAGGCATTGTAACAAAGCACAATACATTTCATTAAGTGGGACAGGACGCATGCAGATGCCATATTCTGGGAAAGGCAATCATCTGAGGTCATGCTACTATCGGAAATACACTGCATCCTGGTTATTTCGCATAATAAGCTATTACCCCCATCTATTATAGAGCAAAAATTACTTTTTAGATTTTTATAGTCACTGCAGTTTTCTCTAAGATCATGAATCTATTATTAATGAAGCTGCTGTTGCATTTTTATATTGTCGCCTCCACAAAACAATTTCTGTTTGCCCCATTGCATGCCTTTTGCCACAATAATTGAAAAGTGATTCGAAGGAGATTGAAAAATTTTGTTTTTAAAGAATTTGTAAGTTTTAAATTTCCTAAGAAATATTTTCGATGCAAAATGTTTGGAATATTAATTACGATGATAGTGATTCTATCGGAAATGTGTTGAATAGTACTTAATACGCCATGATGTAGAAAGAATCGATGCAATAGATATTCACGCAATGCCTAGAAAAATAATTTTTAATAATGAGCAAACAGGGTAGGAAATATTTAAGTGAAATTATCGAAACTACTGGAAGAAATCCTATTCCTTCGTTAATTTTTTGTCTCTTTCTTCGTTTCGAACTTCACGCTACTTCACTTACGCGGCATCCGAGGTTCTCACTGGATGGCTGTCTTTTTAACCGGTAAATGATCTAGCGTAATTGTCAAGGCAAGTGTTCTGTACTTTCAATTACATTTTAGCATCTTAATCATAATTTGTAAAACAACGGAGGAGCCAATGAAATAATTGCGCCCCTTTATCACGCCCAACTTCCGCCGTCTTATTTGTACTCATGCCGTATTTTGTCAGCTCATGATAAATGCCCGTCATATTTTTATTGTTATGATATTGCGGATGGCTAGATGTTATTTTCAACGTTTTAAATATTTATTCTCGTTTTCTTATTGATATTGTAGGCATTGAAGTTGTAGTAAACAAATTTATTATTCTCGGAAAGGTTTGTAGTTGAGTTTATTAGATTAGATATATATTTTGTGTCTTAAAATAGAAATTTTAAATATTTCTACACGACATAAAGTTATCTTCTATGGGGGATCGGGCTGGTGTGGTGGCTAGAGTGTTAGCTTCCCACCCGGCGGGCTCGGGTTCAAATCCCGGCAGTGGCAGAGAATTTTCAGACTGCCTGATCCCTGCTTGAATGTTGTGTGGAGGACATTTCAAGCGCAACACTCCGTCCGTCGGATGGGACGTTAAGCCGTGGTCCCCTTGGCGACTTTCGTTAAGAGCAGGCTAACGCCGACGCCGGGTTTCTCTCCACCCTTCCTTCCATACCCTTCCCTCATGGCGCAAATGACCTCAGCTGTCGGTCGCCTCCTCCAAATACGTACCATACCATTATCTTCTATGTCGACAAGATTCCGTTAAATTTCCACACCTATGAAGACATTCTATTAAATTATCTTGAAATATATTCAAGTACCGCGTTTTTTAAGTTATTTTTTGATTCGATTGTACAAGCTGCCCTAAAGTATGTTCGTTCGAAGCGTCCCATCGAAGAGGTTCTATTGGTGGGTTGACTGAGGGAATTGAACTTCGTAGTTCCGCTGTTCTAGGGTCTTATATATAGAGATAGACGTGAAGATATCGCTCGCTGTTCCTACGTGATGCTGATGGGAATCACTTACGCATGAGAAGAGAGAATCTTCTAGTTTCCTTCAAACTGAAGTGCAGATAGACAGGTTCGTGGGTAGAGTTAAATAAAGCCCATATTCTTAGACTGAGAGATCTGCAGCTATTTTTTATCCCTTGACTGCAAAGAATAAAGCGTTATAAAGATATAGAAGAGTGAGTACCTACTCTTAAATTTCTATTTTTTTTTCTTTACGTTATCTTTCAAAAGAATGAATAACCTACGAACGATAACAAACCATATGATTCTCTACTTGGTATCACTCGCAAAATTTGTAATTCACCTTTACATGAATTATTACGCTTGTAGTATCTTCTGCATTTAGAATTACGCTCCAGGTGATACTAATTTGAGAAGCTCAGAATTTAAAATGAAGAAACGGGTATTTTTAACAAGGCATACGTGCAATAGGTTACTCTGAAAGTATATGAAAAAAATACATCTGAATCAATCTCAAAAAATTTACTCACTGAAATGCAGTCGTATACCAATGCCCTCTGCTACTTGTCAGAATACAAGTACTAATGTCTGAATGAATATTATTTCTATGCTCTGTAGTTCGCCGTTACTAACTAATGTACTTGATTGCATCACATTTTTCACTCCCTTTTCATGGGTCATCATTGGTATATCGAGGACATATGAAACGGTTAAAATAAAATAAATTAATTTCTCAAAAAATACCACAGCTTTTAATGACACTCGACCGGTTTCAAATATTTTTCGTCATCGCTTGGAGTGCTGAAGTGTTGGTTGAAATAAATATGCGCTAATGAGAAAAAAAGTGGGGAAAGAATATATTGGGGGTAACAGTTGAACAAAATAGTAGGCAAATGTCAAGAAGATCAAAATGTCAATGAAGTGGAGAGAAAGGAGGATAGAGCTTGATGACGAGGGAACCTGCACAGATAATATAATAAGGATGACGTGACGAAGTTTCAGTTATTTGATGTGACTGATTGGCTGATCCCAACGAAAGCATTTTTGAAAATTTTTTCCAATTACATTAGAAATTTTTTCTGTGTGATTGGAGCTAAGACGAAGAAGAAAAAATAAGTATCAATTATTCAATTGATTAATTTTTCAACTTTTTTTCCGTTTTCCTTAGTAATACAGAAGGTAAGGGTTTAAATATTGGCCTTAGCTTTTGCTTCCGACGCAGCTGTCTAGAAATATCTTGTTTATATTTATTCTATGGTAGGTTTAGGGTTATCTAGCAGCATGCAAGGCTACCTCCGAGGTGGCAAATCGGTGAATGTATAGGCCTCATTACACGGTACATTAACACGTACAAGTTAATGTACGTTTGCGTGAATGATTTTGGCGGACCGGAACGGAACATGTACGAATGCGTGAAACATACTAGAACAGGTTCTATTTTCTGTGCAGGCATTTGCACAAGTTGGGTGGTTACACGGTCCATTTCGGCGTTCATTCTCGCGTTCAAACATTTGGACATTAACCGGTACGTGTTAATGTATCGTGTAACCAGGCCTTAATAGCCTCCGTGAAGAACGGACGGTGCGGTAATTTTGAAGAATTAATATTTATCATAAAATGACAATACGAAGGTTTCCTGAGCCTTGCATTTTCTTTTTGCGATTGCCCGTTTTAGCAATTTAAAAAGTATAATTTTCTTTCATATTTTTATCAATTAGGAAGTGAATTTACAATCTCCAAAACCTTTTGTATCTGCTGATGGTGGTGACAACCGGGTTATGTGGCGATATCGAGAGGAAATGTTGGAGACAGATAGTACTAACTAGTGATAGAAAAATTGATTTTTTATTGTAATCGAAAATAAAGTTTTAATGGTTAAAAGATCGAGGAAATCAAGTTCGAGCTATGATCTTTGAGTTCCTATCCAAACTCGTTTTTTCAACCTCAATATTGACCATTTAGTATGAACTCAGGAACGTCACTATCGGTCTGTGATAACGATTTCTGTCCCATGTGAACGACTTTTATCTAAGGTTGTTAGATGGGAAAGGCACGACATCGGCCATCAAAACTTTTAGTGGAACCGAATGGTTCCAAGCGGTGATCCGAAAAATTAAATTTTGGTGCATTTTTTAGTTTTTACCACTAATAATTCAACCAAGTATTCTGTGCAGATTTTTTGGGATTTTATTCTATTACCTATTCAAATGTTTATTACGAGTGTTTTTCAAATGAACAATAAATATATTTTTGTACGAACTGTAGTTTTTTTCACATAAGAACTCGATATTTACCGATTCATAATTTGTGGTTCAAATATCGATTTTTATGGAAAAGTCGAGTATTTCATTTCGATTAAAAATCGAAAAATCATTGTAAAAAAATATTTGAAAAATCATTTGCTTGAAAAATCGATTGATCCCAATATCAATTGATCGAAAGATTGATCGATCGATTAATCGATTGCTAAAAAAATCGATATCTACCGAAATTATTCCATAACTAGTCCTAACGCGCTTGATTGCACTTCTGTTTGCGCGGACCAAAGTGTGGATGTGGGCGGCCGAGAGAGACAACACCGTCCCCGGTCTAAATTAGGTGTCTAGACACGAGAAAGAAAGGCGGAAGGGGGGAGCCAGGCATCACCGTCAGCACCGTCGAGGGTCGAGCCATGAAGGGAAGCGGGGTTAAGTGTAGAGGAAGCAGCGCGAGGATGTTTTCATAAGCGGGATTCCTCAATTTAAACGGACACGTTTTGTCGCAACTCGTCTTCGTGACGTTTACAAACCGTGGCGTCAACACCCAAATAGTGCAGCCATCGGATTCCTGAGTTGTTTACAACCCTGTCTGAATTACCATTGCTGTGAAAATGGTATTGCAAGTACATTACGCTCTACTTTTTCGTCGGGCGGGCTTGTTTATTATTATTAAGATATTCTGCCGATTAAGGTAGTGTTGCATGGATTATTTAAGTAGTATTCTGGTGGCCTACCCCATAGCTGGATTCGGCCTCACCTTTTGGTGGAGGTCATGGCCTAGGTCCGGGGAGTATGAAATACCCCCAGAAGAGAGGGGCGTTCTCTCGCGTAAAAAGTTTTAAAAGACCTGTTTTTTTACGCATTTTGGAGCCTAAAATTTCACTTTTATTCTCAACAAAAGGTGGAATTGAACAATTTTTAATATCACTTCTTTACAAGGATGCAATAACTATGTAACTAATGAAAATTAAAAAATGGTCATGACCCCTGTGATCCCCCCTAAATCCGCCACTGGCAATCTTTCTTTCTTTCGTGGACTTCCCTCTTCAATTCATAACAAGGCCAAATCCCTTACATTCCATCTAAAATACCTATTCTCTTCCTTCCTCTCCCTCGTTTGCCCAGCATTCTCCCCGCTAACACTGTTTTCAACATCCCTTCCTCGGTCAGTAGTTACTAGCTCCATCCATACCTCCTGTCTCATTCGCATCTCATGTAAAAGCTGCCACTCCTCACCCACCATGTCCATCACTTCGTAGTTCCTCCTCCTTGGCGAGATTCCTTTAAGTTAAAATTTCTACGGAAATCTAATAGGTGCCTATTGCTAATACCGACAGATGCTACTTTAGGAAAAGTGCGGGGAAGTGCGCGAAACGTTGAAATTCAATGAGTTCATGAATACCTGTGAAAATTGCATAAATTTTACTTTTCCTGAAAATAGCTGTTGTTGCATTCCAGAAATTCGATTTTTTAATTATTCGTAAACTTTGCAATGTTGATAAAATTTATCATCATTACTTGCTCGGAAAACATCAAATATACTCCTGTATTCATGAACTTCGGTGAAGATTTTGGAACGTCTTTACCTGGTTAAGCTGTCATAAGACAGCTCATTCAGTCCAATGCGAGACATGTTAAATAGTACGCTTCATTTCCTATTACAATGGGCCCTCTTAAGTGAAACATCTTCTATCTTCATTTGAATAAAACATGTCTGCTACCTGCCATTTAATCTACTTGCTGACATTATCCAGTATGTTAGCTGTAGCCTTAATCAATCCTGAATGAAGACATGTTTTTGCATTCTAGGCTAGTGATAGGAAAATGTATATGTTGTTAAGGTACAACTGCATGTCGTATGAGCATGCATTTAAAAGCTGACATAAAATTCTTAAGTATGTACTTAAGTTTCGTGCAAAATCGTCTATGGTAAGTTTACCTAAAACTCCTCTCGTAATGCCCACGGCTTCATCATTGTTGACATTTATATCTGCTCCCCTGAGGGAAAAAAATCAGATATTCTCTATCCTCTAGATTTGGTGTCATTGGAACTATCCTAGCTCATATTCTGATTGTTTATTTAAAGCAATGTATATACCTTAGTCGTTGAGGATTGTTAGAATTTAACGTTCGATATCGGTTAACAAAATATACTGCCTGAACGCAGCTTTTGCTTATGGTTAAAATAGATTTCACTGAACATAAAATTGCATAATTATGTGCAGTTCTTTAAAGCGTGCCTTAGGCATTACATTGGGTCATTAGGCTTTGATGCTGATGATCAATATCAGCAAGTTTATGACATATATGTATTTATCTTCCTTTGCCTTGAGAATGCCTTTTTGTTTGTGAGAGTGCCAAGCATATCTCGCTAACGGAAAATGTCATGATGGGGATTATTGCTGCATCGTATGAAATTTTGTCCAAAAAAGTTCCGCTTTTAAATGGCATAATCTCTGGTAAAGAGTTGAATTTTACCGTTAATTGCGATTACTGCAACGGTAATTCACAGTCTATAGTTGATATTATTTTTAAGTTTTCTTTAAAGTGTTGTGCTAATGTTAATCAATTATTTGAAATCATTGAAGTTTTGGACTGATATTTTATTTATGACCCGAAGTGCCATTAATTAATTGTACGTTAAGAAAAAGTCAAAATAGAGCTGTTATATTTTAATAACTACGTACCTATTAACCGAATTATTTGACCAAAACAGTTATATTGAAATAAAAATAATTACCGGAATTTCCGCTTTATTGCGTAAATATGAGTCAGGCCTAATTAGATAGGATTTTATTCTTGCAATTTTCACTCCTTCACAATAAGCCGGACCTTTGTTGTTCGACGAGAGTGAAAGTTCGCTATTAAGGTTGAGTTGGCGAGGATTAGAGGAAGCAGTTCAGCCTTTGAGGATTGGTTTCCTATCCCATCGCCAATCGTCTTACGTGTGCTCCCCGTTCTGGACTTTGCATCACAGGAAGTCCCAAACAAACAAGACCCTCTAAGGTTTCTCATCCTATTAGTATCTATATTTGCTCAGGTTATCTGATTAATCAATATTTTGGATGGAGTGTTCAGAATGGCCATGCATTAGTGCTAAATGAGATTTATTCAATATAATTTGACGCAATTAAAATTCGTTTCTAAAACCATCCTTGGATTGTTTGGAAAATGTCGGGGTAGAGGTCGCCACTGTTCAATACTAGTGAACAAAAATTTTTACTCAAGTTAAAGTGACGATATGAATATACTAATTTCATTCGATATGTTCTCACGTCTAGGCAAGTTTCAAAATATCCTTTTGTATCTTTTAGATATGTAAGAGAGCATAGTTTTTTATTTTCGCTTAAAAGAGGAAAAGTTACATAGAAGCAAATGATACCAATTGTAATTTCGAACTGTCTACATATTGCTACAAGTTTTTCTTTGGCCTTTGGAAAGAAATTCATTACATTTATTTTTAAAGGAGGTAATTATAATTACCAAATGCATGCTCATTTATGCATTTTGTCTCAGTAGGTAAAAGGATATTTGTTTTTAAATTGTATAAGGCCTTTAATTCGGAGAAGAGCTCATAAAGATATATTGAATTTGTTAAAGGCATTAATAATTTTACCTCATGGCATCTGTGTGGAAAGATATCAGAGTTTTATTATCCTCACGAGTAAAATGTGAAAGTAAAATACTTAGCTTCTGGCTAGTTCTTGCGGTTGAATGAAGAAAAATTATTGGCAGTAGAAAAGTCTAAGGCGACAACAATATCATGTACAGCATACTTATATGTGAGGTTTGTGAAGGCTCTGCTCAGGTCATATTCGTGATCAATATTGTCCGCTAGAGGGGGTTTCTCGGAAATATATATATTGATTTTTAATTTTTTTCTCAGTTAGGTAAATTTCTGGATTCAAATAAATTGAATTTCTTAGCATTTTAAAATATGTATTATTACTTATACTCAGTAATGATTTAAAAATCAGGTATTTATTGGAACTTAAAAAAATTATACTATAACTGAATGCTTGTGATAAATGTTTAACCACACTCCATTGAGGGAAATATGGAAAATATTATCATTGATGTACCTCAAAGTGTCTGGCATACTTTACTGACATGCTTAATTTTTCAAAGCTTATTTTTAACCATGATTTTAATAAAACTCCTGATGAAATAATTAAATTGCCTGCAGAGGAAAATGGTATGACTTGGGAAGCTCAAAATCCTATGCTATGTGCTTAGAGGAGGAAAATAAAATGCAAATTTTTCTTTGAAATTTTTATCCGATTTTATTACCATATTTTTGCACCACAATTTAACAAGGCGTTTGAAGCAGCTAGCCAGCTGTGCCTTCGGGTGATTTAAAAGTATAAACTTTAATCTGTATATAAATGTATCACCAAATCTTTGTCTTTCGTGAGAATGCCATTCTGTTACTATATTATTCCTCATGTACCTAGCGTAGTAAAAACAATATAGTAAAAATAGGCGGATCTCGACTAAGGTACTTGATTTCTTCTAGCAATAGTCCCTTCCTCCCTTCCGCCTCCTCTCTTCTCCTTACACCTAATCCACGGAAATGCCTGCCAACCTGTTCTCTAACGGCGTGCTCAATTGCGGAAAAAATAGTGTAATGTAAAATATTATTCGGTGCATCGTTTTATTCCAATGAAGGATTTTTTTAGTTTTCAATTTTAATAAAACACAGCGAAGTACAAAAGTTTTTATAAGTGGTAGTTTATATATTGTTCTCCTTTTTAATACGTTTTATTTTTCCCTTTATACTCCAATTAAAAGTTAATGTGGAATGAATTCATTTGAAAGATCTTACCTTGCAAGTGGTCGAGTCCAGCCGCTGTAAAGTCTACAGTAAAGATAGCATTCGATTTTAATGCTAAATTTCATTTTATTTTAACTTTCCTTTCCCAAAAGCATGTCATTCAGTCCGTGTGATTTCCTCTTTAGGTCATTTTTACGAATAATTGTGAGCAAATAGTGGATTTCAATGCCTTCAATTAGTAAAGCTAGGTACGTTGCAATACCGGCTTTTGAAAAAAATTCGTGGATGTAAAATATTTTAGGGTCAGACGGCTGCTCTGCAACTTAACCTGCGCAATTATTTCCGTAAATCTTAGCTCTCAAGCTTTTTACGCGAGCTTCGGGAATTAGCTATTCGTGCAAAGCGTCTATCCGTTGTCCACTAGTTTTATGTGTTGCTCCCTCTGCGTAGGTTAAGTCCGCCGCAGCGCCGTCGGGCGGCGGAAGATAGAGCTTGCCGTGGGTAAGGGTCACCGCAAGGAGATTTCCTCTTCTAGGAGCAGGGTAATTACGAAGCGGTTCCGGCTAAGATATTGCGATCGCCGTATCGGATAGCGCTCTCATGAATAGAGGGCACGATGGAAGGTTTTGCCGTTTTACGTCGTCAGATTGAGAGATATTGCGGAGCACGTAGTTTATTCCGTGGACAAGAGCCGTGTCGTTCGTCATTAAATCGTTCAAAATGAACGGCTCATGATCATGAACCAATTAATTGAACCCATTGAGACGCGACCGTTTCTTGAAAAAGGTTATGGCACAGCCCAGTGAACAGTTTTTGGACCGGGATGGTTATTTATTTTCTAATCCAATCGCCGCGGGTAGTGAGGTACTTTTTATGTGTTTACCTATATGTGCAGTTTTCTCTACCAATTATTGAATTTTAACTATTGTCCTTCAGTCTTGATGTCCTTCAAAATTTACTCGACCGTTACGGAATACTCACTGTCAATCGGGTAAATTTTCCCATCTTTGCCCTTTCGTAAATGTGCTTAGAAAACTTTGGGGAACGACTGTTTGGGGAATCTCAGGTAATTACCCCTATTAGTCATAAATTATTGGTTGTAATTTAGTCTTTCCTGCAATTCAACACCATGGATATTTTTAATGATATAATATCCTGTTTTGCATTATTTATAAATGCATTGTGGACTGTATTTAGGTTCTTACATTGATTTTGTGCGAAATGGCAGGAATCTTTCATATTTTGCTATTGTAACTGCACATTTACTAACATGCTATGAAAAAATAAGTAAAAAAGGTGTATAGAATATTGACGTTATTGAATTTTAAGTATAATAAAATTTATTGCATTCCACTTTTATACCTGCACTCATATAGAAAACATGTTATTTTCTTTCCGCCAACAGTTTAAATCGACACCTGAAGCTTTTACTTGGTGGAAGGGCTCCATATTAGCAGTAAATGACGCGAATGGCTAATCTATATGTATGAATATCAATAAGGTGATCGAAGCAATGAACTCGTAATACTGAGTAATGCTTAATTAAAATTTACTAATTGATGAGCCATTTGCACTGTACCTTATTTGTCGGCTGAAAACGTATGCATAAATCCACTTTTGACAATGAAGCATCATCAATTCTTTTTTCTGGCCGGAGGAACTGGAAATCTGTTTTCTTTCTTTTAATCGAATGGAATAAATTGTGGCATTCTCCATTTTACCTACCATAAAACTCTTATGCATTGAATGGAGAGGTAAATATCCTAATTCCAGTTATATATTTGTAATTGAAGAGGTGTTAAATGAATATGCATAGAAGTTAGTTTTTGTAAACTGTTAAAGTAAAATTCATTTGATGTATGCTCTAAAAGTTATTATGTGGAGCATTAATTCACATAGTTGAAAGGCATTTGATGTATTAACTTATAGTTTCACTCACACCATTGATTTTATGTTAAGTAAAACAACGCAGTCGAGATATATTGATGAAAAAATCCCTTACTGCAGAAGTTCCTATGAACGCCATGAGTTAACGAGGACCAGTGTTTTTTACAATCTGCCTGTGGATAGAAAGTTTCACTAGCTCCTAGAATAACTGGAGTAACTGATGCAAGGTGAAATAAATTAATATACATTCTGTAAAACAATTTTACAGTGGTTCAACTCTCATTTTCATTTTACTCGAAACTACTATATACTTCTTGTGTGTAAACTGGCGCCACACCAGGATGAGCACGAAAATGCTTCATTCGGAACATCTCCTTCGTTTTTAGATAGTTGTTTATTTTTGCAATTGCTCGCGTATTTCAATCTCAATTTCATTTTTGCGAGCTCATATCGCCAGTCAAATATTTTCCTTCCGGATTATTCCCTCCGTCTCGTATTTTGTTTGGTAGGTAGCGCTGGATATATTCTCCTGGGGAAAAGCAGCGGGGAGTTTTGCGGCCCGCTCCTCTTTTTTTATTATTCCAACTCTGCATTGTTCGGCGCTAGTTGAACTGACCACTGGGGACTCAAACGACCGGATGGAGAGAAATGGGTCTGGTTAAAAAAAAAGGCGATTACTCCCCGAGTCGGCTGTCCTTTGCTAGGACGAAGATCCTTCCACATGGCCCTACCCTTCTCTTTTCACCAATCCTTCATTCATTCATTCATTCCTTCTCTTTCATGCTAGCCTTCTCATTCTGTCTGTCCTTCCTTCAGGTTTTTGCTCTGCGCTACAACCGCAGGTGGTATTCCGTGGGGGATTTGATGGGAGGAGATTGGGGCGTCCGCAGTCTTTCTTTCTCTTGTTCCTCCTTGGGAAGTCTACTGCTACCTATTCTCACCGCTCAACCTTTCGCTGCTCAAAGATCTCGAAAGGATTTGCTCCGTCTTTTGCGAAAAGATTTTTCCGGGATCCCCATGATCTGGTACGGTTGATCTAGCTTAGGCTTGGTTGTGTACAACGGAGCTTAGATTTGCGTAGTTGTTGCATTGAACTCTTGTTTTTCTTATTTAATTCTGCGTTCAATTCGTTTCCCTGGCGGTGGTTCAGATTGTGAGTAGAGTTTGATTCCTTCGCAGGGACTGAATGAGAACAAAGGATTGAATTATGATGATGTGGCAAGAGTGTTGACTTACTACCCTGTGGTTCTGGGTCCCATTCTCGGCGGTGGCAGATATAATTCTTAGATTACCAGATCTCTACTGGATTGTTTTGTTAATGGTACTTCAAGTCGAGCACCGTAGCTGTTGGTTACCTCTTCCAATTATATATCATACCACGAGAACGAGCAGCTGTCACTTGCCTGTAGCAAATTTGAGATTATTTGATTTCTATACAAATATCACCATCTCAGTCAGTCATAATAAAACACAAGTACGAGTTAAAATTGAATAAAATTAAGGAATTATTTTTATGGAATGCTTGGTTAGTTTCCTTGGATCTTCAGTAGTGATCATTTGCGATATATTTTTAATTTTCTCCCAAAAATGCATGTTTTTGGGACAGAGAAAGGACGAGAGGTAAACATGGGGAGTGGTATATGTAAGAGGGAGCCACATATTGTTTTTTTACTGGGAGTGGAAGGGAACAGAAAGTCATGAATGTGCAATGGAAAAAATGGGCAGGAATGGATAGTGAGTGAGTGGGTCGGGAAAAAGAGTTGGAAGAATTTTGTGGGACATTAATGCAATTAGTGTGTTGCGCCCACAGACCTCGGAGTAGGTTGTGATTTTTAAGGTAACGCTTCACATGATCTTGATCGGTTGTTTATTATCTTTTCTTTACGACTTATTATTCATTTACAACTGTTTTGTCATCTTCAAATTTTCAGGGAAGACAGAGAGAGAACTTTTTCAAAAATTTCTTGTATGAAAAGAAGACTTTGTTGACTTCCACTGATTTATTTATATTGAATTTATTATTATTAATATTCAAATGTGTTGTACTTGATAATGACCTCTATGGATCGAAACATGTCGTACCGACGAAATAAATCAGTGGAAGTCAACGAAGTCTTCTTTTCATATTCGATTATCAACTTCCACATAGTTGAGCCTAATACCATTGAACGAATTTTTTGTATCTCAAACATACTTACATCAGAGAAAATACTGAGGTAAATTTTTCAAAGTTTAGGTAGAAGCTAATGTTAGCCAAAGTCTGCTTGACATATCCTGGAAGTTTCAAGAAGTTAGAGTAAGCGAGTGATTCATTGCGAAAAATACTGGTCGAGTGGGAGAGATTCGTCTTCCTAATGGTCAATTATTGGTAACTGGTGAAACCAGGGTTAACTACGTACTTAGCGCCAAAAAATAGGATGGCTTTCAAAATCTAGCGTATGCCGTGCACTGAGCAAGCAACCAAGCGACTATCACCGTCGTAGATCTTAAGAATAAGTATAATGCTCTTTACGACATGAAATTGAAGGAGGGAGAGGTCACGTGATTGTAGGATGGCGGTTCAGTAGTCGGTTGGGATAACCTTCTCACTACTTACATTAAAGTACTAGACTTGTCCAACATGAGTTGCTTGGTAATATATTTACTAAGACTTACAGTTGAGCTGGATCGGCAAATTCAATGAACCGTACCCCGCCGCGGCGATATCCAAGACATTCAAATGCTTGCTACATTTTGCCAACCAGGACGTGATTGATTTTAAAATCACTGACAACCAGTGCTTGGACAACGGATATGGCCGCAAACTGCATTCTAGGTCCAAAGTCACTATTGATTCGGCTTCATGACGCTGAGATTAGTCTCACAAGCTTATGTTTGTTACCTAATAATTGACGCATTTCTCCTTTATTATCATATGACGTAAGGCTCTATTTACCAACACCCAAGGCCAATGATTACGGCCTCAGAGTAAACATAAACAAGCGCGATTTTCGGCTTCTGGGAATGCATTTGAAATGGAGAAATATAACGTCACGTAATGCCTGTTACGTGTTATTGGCTGACTCTGAGGATAGAGTTTTTTTTCATGTTTTTTTTTAGATTGCAAGTTTTATATCCATCTTTGCTACTTTAACACTCGGATTGGGACGGCTTTTAGGATTTTAATAAAACCTAACTTAACTTAATTAACTATTACGGGGGAACCTGGTTGCCTAGTTTGTATCGCTCTTGGCTACTGATCCAAGGGTATGGGGTTCATATCCCTGATGAAGTCCTTGGACACACAAACAAAATACTCGAAGTACCACATGTTCCAGGGAAACTAACCAACCCCTTGCTACAATATATAAAATCTACATATCTTTGGTTAAGTCAGGAGTGACCTTTACCCTCACATATCCCAACCAATCATCGGGTTGAATCTCGGAGCGGTTGGCATTTAATTTGTTCTCGATTTTCTTAATGTTTCCAGTCATTATATTAATTTTCACTTTAACGCACTAAAGGGATATTTTTTTGTTATTTTCAACTTTTGGTTATTATTAACTGGTTATTTTTTTCGAACTTACCCCTCTGGTCGGGTATATTTCCTAGCAAGCTTTTTTTGCAGTCAACTGTGATTATAATTTAATTACTCATTAGCAAATTAAAACACAAGACAATCGTATATAATGCATTGTCTATTTATGTAATCAGTGCATAGACTAGGTCGTTACGAGATATCATTACAGGTCCATGTAGATCCATAATGAATGATATTAATTTTTTAAATGAAACATTGCCAATTTTTAATCAGGTAAAGCTAATTTCCTAAAATCCTGGGCCATATAAATAACTTTTTCAACTTTTGAACTTATACTAACAGCGAAAAAAATATTTTGAGACTCCTTTCCTTGTAGCTAGGGTTTCATATAACCATCTTTTCTACATTCTTTTTATTGCATGTCCTCCGGCGTTCATGGCTGGAATCCCATCAGCAACTCTAACCCTCTAACCCTCGTCCAAGCCGTAGGTTGTAGGACTGTACGCAGATATAAATCTCCACCACTTTTTTCACACTCATTCCTATGGCCCTTCTCATCTTTTTATCGCGTCCCAACGCGGCTGCGTTCCCTTAAGGCAGAATGCAGAAAATACGAGTTAACTAGTGAACCGTTCTCAGTGTGTTAATAGTGTCAATTCTGGCTTCAGCTTCCGACTCCTGCCTAAATACGCTGAAAGCTCTTGCTAACATACGCCAACTCAGTGTTGAAATTGCGCCTGCGTGGTTGCACGAGCGAGTAGTAAGGTTTGAATCTAATAGAAGGAGAGGGCGGTGCCGATCGGCTGAGCTTGAGAAGGCAATGGGAGTTCACGAAGGGAATTATGGAAAAAATTGGATGTGAGTGGAAGGAGAAAGGAGGAACGAAAGAGACGGAAGAAGGAGAGAGATAGAATGAAAGAAAGGTGCGAAAGACTTGGGAGAATAATTCCTTGGTTCTTGATTTGGTTTTGAGTGTAAGATCTTAAAGATTTTAAGCGTACCCAAATAGTAAACATAGTCGCTTGTGTGATTCAATGCGGATAATAGGTGATGCAGTTGACTCAACCGTCTTGAATTGTTCGTCTTGTCTGATGAAAAATTGATTGTTATCTGCTAACTATGCTTTTATATTTAATGCTAATTTCATGTGTAGAATATTTTTACCTTCAATAATGAAGGTATGATAGTATTTTTTGAATTAAAAATGATGTTATGGGTCTTTCAAGAGAGGTGAATATAGCTTGTAAATGAAAACTCAAGGGGAAAAAGTATTCTAAGAGCTCCATGAGGTGTGCAATGGAGAAATTATAACGAAAATATGTCATGAAAATAGTACCTACATTCTAGCAACATTCTGTGAATGAGATATTTTGTGTGTTAAGCAGCCGCCAATTTTTAATGATGAGATATTTAGATAAGAGTTTGTTGGAGTGAATGAATATCACAAATATAGCTCTTAGGTTTGGGTTTACTGAGAAAGCTTTCAACTTCTACTGTTTATTCACCGTGGAAGATAAAAAACAAAACGAAATTTTGCTGTTCTCGCGGGTGGAGTCTGGACTGTTTAATAAGTTTGAGTCTCCTTTGCGAACGAAGGAAACAATATCTCCGCGGGTGGAAAGTGGAATCAATGAGAGTGAGTTCGGAGTGCGCTCTTCTGGAAATCCTGGAAATTTGGGGATTTATTTTTTGGATAGTCATGGAATGATAGAAAAGATGAAATATACGAAGAAAGATTTAGTGCTTTCCTGGCGAATAGATTTCGTGAAATGTTCTCGGGATCGCCTCCGGGTAGGGACTGCAATAATGCCGACGTTTCGATGTCTTCTGTATGCCACTGTGACCAGGGGCGGATCCAAGATTTCTTTCTGGGAGGGGGGCACAAGCAAGGCCGTATCCTGGATTTTGTTTCGGGGGGGGGGGGGGGGACAAGGATACCCCGTGATACAAAACGAACGTAATGATAACGGTATTAAAAATCTTGGATATTTTTTTAGAGTCTGGTTGGGGGGCACGTGCCCCCGCGCCCCCCCCCTAGATCCGCCTATGACTGTGACTCATTTCCCTCCGAAAATATTCCTTTTCTTCCGGCCCTTCACCACCATCTGAACCTCTGCACACAATCACTTCTCGCTGGACTGAACCAACTGTCTGGAATGCACAAAGGTTAAGAAAACACTTAGCTGTTTCACAAAATAAAATATATTGCGACCGGTTTCGATACAGCGTATCATCATCTGGCTAGATGATGATACGCTGTATCGAAACCGGTCGCAATATATTTTATTTTGTGAAACAGCTAAGTGTTTTCTTAACCTTTGTGCATCATGAAGGAGTTTCACCATGTTACGCCAACCACCATCGCAACTGTCTGGAAGTTTTAGGACGCGACCCTTCAACCTTGGCGTGAATACTAAAACATATGTTGTGCTTAATGTGAGGACTCAACGGTCCCGCCAAGTACTAATTGAATATTTGTAGTAATTCAATAAGCTGGAATATCTTCAGCGCGCTCCTTTTTCAATATCCTGAAATCCCCAGCCAAGTGTCTGTTGAGGTGTCTCGGGGATAGTAAGTATGTACAGATGAAATTAGAAATAGTGTACAAGCATGAAGGTTATCAAGTCCGCGGCGGAAATTCCAGTATTCCCATACAGTAAGTAGTCCTTACTTGGGACAGGGATCTCACCTGGGAAAACATGTTATTTTTTAATTCCTCAGGTAGGCTACCATGATTTAAACAGTGTGAGTGCTCGTAGTGGTATCTATTGTAGCATATTCTCATACTATCTTTATAGAATAGTGTTGATTTATGAGTTTTTTTCCTAAGTTTATGTGTTTTGTGAGTATTTTAATTTTAAAATTGCGCATGAATTAGAAAAAAAGGTGCCCCAAGTAAGGGAGGGAAGGGTGCCCCACTAGCTTGGGACAATAAAAATAAAAAAATCATGAAAATAAATACGAAAGAATGATGGATGAACAATTCGTCATTTTCTAAGAGCTAGGGATCTTCTGAGTTTTGGTTTCAAATTTACATTTTGTGGTTATTTGCTATAGAATTTTCATTTATGTTAGAACATAAAATATGTCTCAAGTATAGGATACCGACTGTAACCATAAATCTACGTACCCACTTGACCAGTGACCCAAATGGGGAAAGGTATAAAACTTTTTTTTTTCTCTTCCTGGAAAAAAAGTACCCTGACGGCGAGATGGGAGTGGACATTAGATGGACAGCGGCCATCCTCCCATATTTTTTCCCTTCCCTTTTCCCAACCGTCGACCAGTTCCCCACACCACGTCTGGATGAGTGTCAATAGAGCGTGGTGCGTACATTGTTTGAGTCGCGGGGACTTGGCCTTAGTATCCTCGTGTGCGTATTGACCACTGGGCTGGATATTGAGGATGGGGACTGCGTGGCGATTGGAGAGCTGCGTTATTAAATATTTGACGTTCCGATCCGAAAGATGTACGGAACAAAAGAGAGCGATAATCAAACATGGGTCGCGCCTTTCGAAAGGAATAATTGCGTGCACTGGGACACGAAAATATAAAAAAAGAGAACTGGTTTTAGGGTTCCGTTTTTTTTTGTCAAAGAGGGACGTCTCATTCGCCTCGATGCAAGTATTTTGCTTGGTAAAGCGTGGGCTATGCTCAAAAGCTGATGATGTATGCCACATAATTAAATGAATGCTCTGATTAGCATAGTAGTTCTATACACACTGCTGTAGGCATTTGTTGAAATTTAATCCTATGCTATACACTAAGGAAGTGAATTACATCGTGATACGAGGGCTATACAAAAAGTAAGGTTCCCATATTTTTTACAAATATAAAACTTTGTTTATTTATATTAATATTCACATCGTTGAAAAGCTTACGCTTTTGATTATTTTTCAACGTAGTCTCCATTTTTTTCGACACACTTTTAAAGACATTGATCCAGCTTTTCTATCTCTAAGTTGAGGAGGTCTCCCGCCAACCCGTTGAGGAAGTGTGTGACCTCTGCTCGGACTTCACCGTCGCTCTTGAAGCGTTTGCCACCACGAGTTTTGTTTCAGGGATATAATGAAATACCCACGCTTCATCTCCGGTGACGATAGAGACCAACAACTCCTCCCCCCCCCTAATATTGTTGAAGAAGTTAGCGTACGTGGGTGTATTTGGCACTAGTCGATACATGTTAATCAATTCTGATTAATTGACCCTCGTTTCTTTGATAATGCTGCAGCCATTCTGTAAAGTCTGAATTTTATAACATTGAAAAAGGTGAATTAAATTATTAAACAGAATTAGATATCGAGTCACATAATCATAGAAAAACTTTTGCATGGTCCACAGATTTATATAAGCAAAAAAGAACTATGTCATTATCAAGGTAAATAAGAATCTGTGGGCAAAATGAATGTTCATCTGAGATGTTACTTATGACAGATTTGCACAAAATATCGACGTCTGAGTTTGAGATTGAAATATATTTTGACTATATTTATTTGCTATACCTAGCATTAAAGTACATTTATCATAATAAGTTTACATTTTTAATGCTAAAATACGTTCTTTCAATCTATTTTTTTAAGTAACTGAAGCATTGAGAATTCTTAGCGAACATATTCATTCAGGAATACGATGATACTATGATACACTCCTAATCGCCTACTCTTAAAAATAAGAGTAGGCATGCAAATATTTCAGTTTTCATAATCCGGTCCGCGACGCCGCTTTTTGCTGCATCGAAAAGGGGATTGAGGTAGAATCGACATTCAAAACTCCGTAATGAGCGTGGATTGGCCTCTATATGTCACTGCGACTCAATTTACTCCGAAAATATTCCCTCTTCTTCCGGAAACTCACCATCCTCTGAACCTCTGCACACAATCACTTCTCTCTCGACTCAACTAACCCGTGTCTAACTTCTCTCTCCGTTTCCATTTCTACATACTTTACTTTTTACTTACTGCAAACCGCTTCAATTGGGGTATGACGGTTCGTTTTAGGAAGACATACATACTTTAACCTACGCGAGAATTCTAATCCACCTGTGTTCGAATATGGGTAATTATAGTCTTTCATTGTTGCAGGGAAAATCTAACTCATATACCTCTCTATTCAAAGGTATTCGCGACGTTGAATTGGTGAATTCAGCATATTCGGGTACCGTTCACATAATGTGACAAAGAGTGTCAACTGTTTCTCCAGCTATCCTACTGGCGTCCTCAGCTGATGGAAGGTGAGAGGCCCATCAGAATAGTTTGCGAAACAGTAGTGAATCTTTGTCAAAATACGCGGATGAAGCCTGAAAATGCTGACTTCAACCTACTTTTATCCATTGGGCAAAATACTACCTCTCTTTTTATATCGCTTCTGCCGGATCTGAAAGACTGATAAACCGCCCTACCCAGTTGTAAATGTACGCTGCATTGCTAAGCAGTGGGAACGAAACCCTTGGGCGGGCTCGCGGGGATACACCCCTGGGGCAGGGACTGTAAGCGCGAGCTTTTCTCCTCTGCACCCAGAAGGGGAAGGACGGGAAGGAAAAAGGAAGGAGGCGCCGCCGCGATGAGAGCCCGACGACGCCTCCGGGGAGTGGATAGGGAAGGAAGGGAAGGGACGAGGAGTCCCGCACCGTCACAAGGCGGGCGGGCCCTAATATTAGCGAAACCAAGCATACGCAATTAATATTCTACCAATTCTAGTAAATTTTCCTATGAGGAAGAAAAATCTATCGGTAGAGTATATTGCTTAGCAATGTTGTCAAAGTACAGCATAAAAAGTATATATGTACACAGTCACGCGTGCGAAAGCAAAAATATTCATACCGATGTGGAAATTCGCCATGAATAAATCAATTGACCAAGCCGGAATATTTTATATTATTTCTTCATGTTAAATTTTATCCTATACGTAAATAATATTACCATCTTGGGCGTGTGTGAACATGGATACCACGAGATGAAATCATCTGCCTTAATACTCCGGGGAAGAGGAATATATCGTGATATTTAAGTGTTGTTGGCAGCATTAGGGGTACTTTAACTTACATGTTACTTCATTCGTGATGTGCAGTTCGATTTTACATAAATGGCAAATGTTCTTGATTGAGGACGAATACACCGATGCTTTTATTTTATCAGAATTAAATATCTAAGAAAGTTTTTTTTTAAGCACTGATAATTCTATGACATGTTTTATAATGCTTACCTTATTTTTCATATGAAGAACTAATGCAGGAACACGATTCTTACCCTAGCTTACCTCTACTTTGCCTTTTAAACGTAGGGAATTCCTCCTACGTATCCGATCCTCGGTGGGGCTATGGAAAGGGGCCTTCAGACAAATAGAAGCGTAATATAGTAAGCACGTTTCTTTGTGTCACTGTCACTCATTTTCTAGCAAGCATATTCACCCTTTTTCCGTTCGCTCCTCTCAACACCCTCTAAACCACTGCACACTATCTGTTTCCTCGTGAGTTCAACCGACTTGTGGCTCGATCTCTCTCCGTATCATATCATTCTGAAAACAATTCGATATTCCGGTGTGTTGATGATATACCGAGCTCCAATTTATGATTAACTCGAACTAAAATGTTTTTCACTCACTCTTTTGTTCAACCTTGGTTTATCTGGATCTTTGTTACTACATATTAATATAAAAATAATGACATCAAAGACTGAAGAGTTTATGCAAGAAATGATAATCTCGTAAAATACGTGGCCAGAATTCGGGGTCTAGCTCAATGCGATCTAATGAGTGAAAATTAAGAATAAAATGGCGAGATTCGTCCAGAGCAAAGCGTTACCAGGTTTTTTCGTTTGGTTATTTTTCATGTACTACTAGATAAAGCCCTTTTGTGACATCGTTAGATACGCTACTGCATAATATTAAGTTGCGTGAAAGGGCGTTGAAACTTATTGTAAAATTATTATGGGCAATTACTATTAAATTTCTCTTAATTCCTGTAATTATCTACCAAAGGGTTCCTCACCATCTTTTTAAAAGCATTAGTAGTTGCTACAGAGTTTTTTTTTGTCATTCAGAGGGTATTTTTATAATTTTGATATTGCAAATATAAAATGAATCTCTGTATGTATATCCTTGCGGTACCTACAGTGGCTTCTCCTATGTGGAAATGTCTTAGAAAAATTAGGGAGTTATACCGCGCTTATAAATGTCAATTTGTCAAATTGCGGGATATAGTAATATAATACTACCAACCAGTGGCGTAAGTATGGATTGGATGAGGGGATTGATACCCCCCACCAAAGCCTCAGAGTATTAAAAAAATTATTTAAAACTGATGTCTCGATTTGACATATAGGCAGTAACTGCATCTTTTTAAAGTTAAATTTTGAGTGCCAAAATGATATAAAATATATTTCCATCCATGTCATTCTTCAAAAAATTTCCCGAATCCCCTGGTTGCCTGGGGGGTCGCCATCCGAGACCATCCCATCCCCCAAAGCATATTCCTGGATACTCCATAGCTACCCGCTATTCATACTAATGCGAGCTGTGGAATTGTTCTACCAATCGAATCTTATCAGGTCGTAACTGGTGTCACTCTCACCTGAGTGATGGTCTATGACCGTCAACACTGCAGTTGCATCATTATTATCGTTATTATTACAACTAATAATATAAATTTATATAAAAAAAAACATTTACTTTTTTCAAAATTTTCTTCGTTAATTGCGCCACATGGGAACGATGTCAGTATTCGAAGATCGTAGGAGTAGGCTTCTCATCGCAACGACCTTCGTAAAGCCATACTTCACAGACGTATTGCATGTGAATCGATGTCCTACCTCGCAGAATCCTTCAGCTTTCCCGCGAGAGAAAGGAGGGTGGAGAGGGGGGGTTCGGTGCTGGAACTCGGCGAGATAAGGGAGGAAATTGCGTTGGTATTTCTTTCATTGACGGAGTGCGCGATAGGGAAGGGGAGTTTTTGGCGGATACGAAGCAGGCTTCGGGAGGAAATGGAGAGGGGTCGTGGGGGGGGGGAGGAGGAGGGGGAAGGGGTCCGCGGTAGGAGAAGAAGAGGGAAGAATGGGCAAAGAGACAAAGCGAGGGAAAAAGGTGCTGAGAGAGAGAGAGAGAGAGAGGAATGGAGGGGAGGGGGAAGATATTTTTTTGCGGACAAAGGACCCATGCAGTCTTCCTTATTGACGACACGGCTATTTCTATCAGAACGTCCTTTTCAACACCCGATTTCTTTTATTCGGTGTGATTGGCTGCCTTTCCACCAAAGAGAGAGATACCACCACCACCACCACTATCTTTGTCCCTTCACCCTTCCAACCCTTGCCAGTCTCTATTCCCTCAAGTCTCCCCACCCCACCATTCGTGTACACCCCCAGTTACCCCCTGCTCTTCCCCTTTCTTTCATTGCTTCCCGCGATCACCTGCTTTCCATTCCACCGCGTGATAAATTTCTTGGTAAACCTTCTCCGTAATTTATTTCTCGGTATTGTACGTAGGGATAGAGTTGGTGTGACGGATTGAGTGTAAGTCTCGGTTCAAATCCCGGTGGTGGGGTATATTTATCAGTGAATGTCTTATTCCTAGTTAAGGGCTTTATGGGCTCCTTAAATGCAGCACTCTCTCCGTCGGAAGGGGCGCTAAGACGCGGTCCCCCTGGCACGCTTCGCAAGGAGTACGCTTCGGGTAACTTTTCACCCCTAATACGGGCAAGGTGAGTCTCTCGGACTCATCGCGTCCCACATTTTTGAGAATTTTATTATGTTATTGAGATGTCAGCTAGGCGTAAATTTTTGATTTCTCCTAATTATATATTTCCTATAATTTAGAGTAATTCAAACTTCTTTGAAAATGAAAGTAACTTTGAAAATTTTTTCCCAGAATTCCCACAAATCCGGGCAAGGTGAGTCCGTGGGACTCATGATGCTTCTTACTTTCTTCATTGCTTACATATCCTTCACCACTTTTTAGAGAATTAATTTTATTGAATCATTGTATTTAAATAATGTAGCCAGTAAATGTGGAAAATTTTTACACTATTTAAACTTGGTTTTTATTTTTTTACAACGTCATAAAAACAATATCATGCTCGGCTGATGTCTGATTTTCTTTATGTTTAGTCTCATTCTTATGTAAATTTGACGTAGAGAGCTAATTTTGCTACACCGTGAAAAAAAACACCCTACCCTACCGTCAGGGCCCAAATCGCTCGTGATTCTTTACAAAATCGCGTAACCTTAGTTTTCTTGTGATTTATCCTCATCCCATACTCCTCGCAACGCTCGTATAACGCATCCACTAGAGCCTGAAGCCCCCTCGCTGACTGGCTAATCAACGCCTGATCATCCGCGAATCTCACTGATTTGAACATCATTCCTCCCACTTTTATTCCGGCTTCTAACTCATCCCACGCTTCCCTTACCATATCTACAGCGTACACATTAAAGGGCAGCGGCGATAGAGGACAGCCTTGTCTCACACGTCGGTCAATGCTTGCCCACCCAGATTCTTCGTCCGCTACCCTTACTTGCGCAGTCTGGGTCATATACACATTACGAATTAGTCGTCTATCCCTCCAATCTACACCTATTCTCTTGAGAATATCCATTAACTTTACCCAGCTCACCCTATCAAACGCTTTTTCAAAATTCACGAAACACACATATACGTCCTGGTCATATTCTAGGTTCCTCTCCACGAGGGCCCTCATTATTGCTATTGCATCACGAGTTGACTTCCCTTTTCTGAAACCAAACTAATCTTCGCCCATATACTCGTTTGCCCTCGCCTCCATTCGTCTGTTCAATATCCTCAGCACCACTTTCGCCGCATGTGATATTAGGCTGATAGTCCTATAATCTCCGCATTCCACTGCTTTCTTCTTTTTCGGAAGCGGAATTAAAACCGTCTCCACGAAATCCTCCGGCCAACATCCCTCCTCATAGATCCTGCGCACTAGTTCGAGAAACGTTTTCTTACCTTCCTTCCCTAGATGCTTCAGAATCTCACACGGGATATTGTCCACGCCTACTGCTTTCCTTGCCTTCATATCACGAAGTGCTCTCTCTATTGCCGAATCTAATATCCCCGGCCCAAAATTATCATCCTCCACTGCACTTTCCTCCTCTAGAGTCAACCTCTCTGGTCTGTTCATTCCGTCGTACAGATCCTCCACGTATTCCTTCCATCTACTCTGTACCTTTTCTCGCTCGGTTAGCATCCTCTCATCTTTAGCCTTAATTTTAGACATGGCTTGTCCTCTTTTGCCGCTCGATAGCGACTTAACTTTGCGTACAACGCGCCTACTTCTCCATCCTTCTGGAACATTTCCATTTCCTCACACAATCTTTTCCACCAAGCCTTCCTTGCCCTCTTAGTTTCACGTCGTAATCTATTATTCGATTCCCTATACATTCTTTTGCCCTTTTCTGTGTCCACGTTCTTCCACTTCCTCCTCTCCTCCATGTCCCTTATCATGTTCTCCGTTATCCACGGTTTCCTTTTCCTTCTACTGTCAACGTAACCAATTGACTTCTCATCCACTTTGACTATTCCCCTTTTAATATTATCCCATCTTTCCTCAAGAGTATTCGTACCTTCAATCTCTCGTATACTCATGTCCACTAGTTCCTGATATTCTCTCCTCATACTCCCCTTCAGTGCTTCAACATTCCATTCTCACCCTCCTGCCTTTCATGAGTCTTTTGAATCTTACGTTGCATTTCATTAGTACTAGGTTGTGGTCCGAATCCGCATCTGATGCTGGGAAGCTGCGCGAGTTTTTCATACTATTCCTAAACCTCTGTCTTACCATAATGTATTCTATTTGATATCTCCCCACATCCCTTGGACTTTTCCATGTGTACCTTCGCCCTTTATGATGATTGAACCACGTGTTTGTGATGAATAATTTGTTTCTCCTACAAAATTCTGCTGCTTTCTCTCCCCTGTCCAAATTCTCCTACTTCGTTTCCATCCCTCCATTCCCCGATTGAGGCGTTCCAGTCCCCCATCACTACCAGATTTTTCTTACCCGGTGTGTCTCTAATTATTTCCTCGAGCTGTTCATACACCTCATCTACTTCTTCCTCCCTATGATTGCTAGTGGGCATTTAAACTTGGACCACCACAAGGTTGGTGGGCCGCGCCTCAATTTCTACCACCAGAATCCTATCGCTTACCTGGTCTATACCTACCACACGTTTACCCATCTTCCCGTTTAATACTAAAGCTACCCCTCGCTGGCTTTCCTCTCCACCACTATATATATCCCTATAACCATCACTTCAATAGTCCCCCCATCCCTCCACCTCACCTCGAACAATCCTAAGATATCTATTCTCCCTTTATCCATTTCTCTTTTGATATTTTCTAACTTCCCCGCCCTCATCATGGTCCTCACATTCCACGTCCCTACATTTATAACCGACTTCTTCTTCTCCATCTTCTTGGTCTTCTTTTCTTCTTTCTTCATTGTTGCTGCTGCTGATGATGATGATAAGTCTCTTCAAGGATTTCGCATGTTGAAGACCCCGAGGACCTTGCCGACACTCGCTGCTGTGCCCGACACCCGCCCTTTACGGACGGGTCCCGGGCGATGAGATTCCGAGGCTCATTTGGTTGTACTCCATGTGTTCAGGGAAGAGATAGTTGGTAGGGTTTCCCACTTCCATTCCAACAGTGTTTTTCACGTGACACCATTACGTGGACTACCTTTAGTCTGGCTCCTACCCTTCGACCTATCTGGCATAGGTGGCCCTACCGGGAATAATTTAGAATTAATCCCGCCAGTGCAGCTCAAGGGGTCATAGGAACGCGCAAGCCTTTCCACCGCGACAAGGTTGTAGCCCAAGGGAAAGGGATGAACAAATATAACGCCTAATTTTATGTATAAATACAATATGTGCACATACTTAAATATTTTGTGTTCGCACATTCCCTATAGATGGAAGTAGAAATATGGTGTTTGTTGTGTAATTTCTGCCGTAATACATCCTTTCTTTCCCTAATAATCCTTTCCTGAATACTTTCCATTCTTTGATTGTTTTTTTCTCATGAAAATGAAAGTACAAATTTTTAAATGTTTTCCATTTCCTTGCTGAAAATATGACTCTATGTATCGAGGGAGTGGTAATCATAATAATTTGTTTCTTTTGCATTCCACTGTAGCCATGATTTCATTTCTGAAGAATCTAATAATTTTGGACAACAGTCTTATCATTTACCTATTTTTTAAATATATTATTGCGAAAAATGTGAAATTAGAATTTCGACGTATGAGGTGCTCTTTTGCAAGTTTTTTATTCCTCATTTTGCATGAATCCTGCAATATTCCGGTCATATAGAAACTTACCATTCCCTCTGGCGGGGAAGGTTGTCGTATAAACACATGAAAGAGATCTGTCTCTCGTAATAACCCTCATCAATAGAAGTTGACTTTGAATTGATAAAATATATCCATCCAAGGGAGCTGAATTTTTTCCATACTAATATATGTTAATGTATATAATTTCCATTATGAAACCATGTACGACAGAGCTCATTGAGAATTCATTCAAAGATGAATTCATGTTTCATTCTGCCAATTTTCTATTTCCTCTTAGGCTATTGCATCCTGGCAAAAGATATTTTCTCGGTTATTTACTCGTGAAAGTGAATCGAATTACTGGTGAAAATGAAAAGATTAGTTTTAACTCATAATATTTAAAGTTCAAACTCCTTATAACACTTTAAGAGGAAACATTATCTATTTTTAATTATATCGAAGTATTATAGAACTTCCTATAACTAGAATGATCCCATGAGAATACATGTGTATTCCTCCGCGGTGAAATCTGTATTATTTAATGAAAAAATTCACATTTCGCTCGACAATTGTTTTAATGTCCGACATCAACCGGCTGCAAAATAAAACATCAAGCATCTTGCCTCAATCATAGACTCCAAATCTCTTGAGCATTAACTAGAAAGTATTACAAGGATTAAATTAGGTATGGACTCTGAAGTTAGACGATAGAATGAGGTTCCTCCAAATGATTGTGATTTTCCTAGTTTTTGCAATTCTTAAAGTGAAACAGTTGATGTTTGTTTTAAAACCTGTCCACTGCTAGCTATTTTTAAAGCAAAACTTTAGTAGACTCTCTCAGGTCACAATTAGGAAGGCATATAGGGGTGTTACCAATATTGGAATATCATCATTTTCCATATTTACCAATTTACCAGAGTTATTATTATTTTCTTTATTATTGATGACTGAGTAACCATTAAAACATTCAAATTCACAGTGTTTGCACACGAAACCCGCGATGACTTCGTGATCATCTTCTAAGCATAAATCTAAATATCTTTCAATTTAATATTTTGAGGTCGTGAAAAACAATATTTTACTTGAGTACTTCGTTTTAGTAAGTCCTTTTTTCCGTATGAGTCATAGGAACCTGGTTGGATATTTTTATCAAAATTTAAAGCTTACAAATATCCTAATGTTTTCATTATCTTTTTTTCCTATGCCTATTTTTTTCCTATCTTATTTTAACTAACACAGCAAAATATAGACCTACATTTCCAGTGAATTTTGAAAGCGAGCAATGATTTCAGAGGAAATATTGCCAATATTTAATAAGTGCAAGCAAATTTCCTAGCATCCTGGGTCATATAAATATCTTGTTGCCTTTTGAAATCATAATTACCGCGAAAAAAATCGTGATTTTTAAATGAAGCCGATGACTAAAGGCATTTGAATGCAGACAATAATTGACAGTATTATTAAAATATAAAACATTGGTTTCGTATCTATACTTTCAATACCCCCAGCTCTTTCATGGAGCTTGTTAACTCTTATGCTGGTGGTAACCTCTAACATAATGCGTTACATCTCCCATGTTTTACACTTAGCTAGCTAATTATATGCATGATTAATGATTTTTATTTTTTAATGGAAAGTTGTCAACTTTTAATTAGTTCAAGCATCTTGGGCCATATAAATATCATTTTTGCCTTTTGAACTTATGATTACCGCGAAAAAATCCATTAAGACTCTAGCTCGGATTTCATATTCCATATCTTCAACATTCTTTTAATTACATGTCCTCCAGTGATCATGGCTGGAATCCTATCGCCTACTCTAACCCCCTAACCCCCGTCTAAGCCGTAGGTTGTACGCAGATGTAAATCTCCACCGCTTTTATCACCATTCATTCCAATGGCCCTTCTCATCTTTTTTTTTCGCGCCCCAACGCGGCTGCGTTCTCTTTTCACAACCGAAGAGAATCGATCAATATACGGCAGATAGAATTCAAGCGAAAAGCTTTTATGTAACCGGACAGGTGACGTATAAAGCTTGCTAAAGAATTATTTTTTTTAGTTTTTTTTTTTCCTTTTTACTTCTCCTCTCCCTTTTTGCTTACGTACCCTTTTCACGGCGAGCAAATAATGATTTTCTGTCATATTTGCTTGCGATTATTTTTCCACCTCGGAACATGAGGCCATGCCTAGTTACGGCTCTCTATTTCTCATAGAAATACTGATATAAATGTATGGGTTTAGAAAGGCACTATTTTTTCCTTTTTTACTGACGTATTACGTTCAATGAACTTTTACATGTCAAACTAATTGCCGGCATGAAAGGATTCAAGTCGGAATTTGAACATCCTTGGTGGAATACCAGTATCGTGATTTTTAAATGAAAATTGGTGACTAAATGTATTTGAATTCAAAGAAAAATTGACAGTGTTGTTAAAATGTAAAACTTTGTTTTTTCCCTTTACTCTCAATTCTCCCCAGGTCTCTTGTGAAGCTTGTTAACTCTTATGCCTATGTTAACCTATAACATAATGCGGTAGATATCCCAAATTGTATTACACTTAGCTTGCTATTGTGATCAATGATGACCTTAATTTTTTTAATCGTATGCATCTCTTTCTTTTCGACTGTAAATTTTACGTAAAAGTATTTATTTAATCCTAAACCGCCGACTAGAGCTAATATCGGCGATTTTTTTATATCGGGGTATTCAACAAATTTAACAATTGCCCTTACGCAAACAGCCATGTCCTGGATTGGGGAATTACATCTAGGCGGGACTCGAACCCGCGACCCCTTGTTTGGCAGGCAAGTAGTTTACCTCCGCCACCGTGGTATACTATTACGAGTTTTGTTAGGAAAAAATGTTTTCTTTTCATCTTCAAATCACATCATTATTACCTTCAAAAACGTTAAGTCAAATATTTGGATTAAAAACTTTCTATTTCACTTTTCTACGACGCACATTTCGTAGTAAAGCTGTTTTTTAGTATCCTAAATAATGCGTTTTTTAAAATAAGTATATGGTAAATGGAAACAGAAATACCTCCAAATTTTAATGGGAACGCGTAAACACAATGAATGGGAGCGAAAAGTCTCTCAAGGAGATATTCCTGCGACACAAACGAACAAAGGAAATTCAAACGAATGACTTCAAAAAGCTAATTGCCAGCGAAGGGACATTCTTCTTCGTCACACAATTCCTTGAAAAAATGGGCTGGAAGATAAAGAAAACTCCCTCTTGGGTATCTTCCAATGAAACTTTTTAAGGAATGATTCAATTAATGCCAAGCAATATTTAAATGTTTCTTTATTTTGGAAAGAGCCTCCTATACTTCCAGGATAATATTTTTCCTTCATTTATTTAGACAAAAAAATTATGAACGAATCTCTACGTACTCAGGGTCGTGTAAAATCATTTTATATAATATTATAACCATATTTTAATTGAGTCATAATAATATACTGCACACTCTAAAAGTGTATCATTGTTAATTTGGAAGACGTAATTTTTAGTATAATGTTGACAACTGGAAAGAATATTCAAAGAAAATCATCCGTCATAATTCCTTTTGCCAATTAAATATTTTGGATAAAATTTTGGGATGTGTTTGAAAGTTTTCATTCTTTTCCTTCGAAAAATAAATCGCTTGTAATCCTGCTCTATCTGTAGTTTTTTAAATCTTTTCAAGTGGAAGGAATCAAAAATTCAACATTGAAGATATTAATTCCTTCTTTTCTATTCTTGTAAGCATGTACTCCTAAGGAAATCAGTCATCACTTGAAGATCATTTTTTTGCTTATTAGAATATCGCGGAAATGATGTGGAGAAGGTGCACATTTTGTGTATTTCCAATGTTTTCAAAAATGATATAATCTATGAAATTGGTTCAGGTTCCTAGAACCTTTCAAGCTTTCAAAAAATGGGCAAATGGTCATTGCCGCACGATATAAACTTTATGGGCAAAGGCAAGAGCATAAAATATTAGAAGCAATAACATTTGTCTATGCCGGGATTCAAATCATGACCTTCCTGCTTGTTATTATGATTGGTAGCATACCTTACCGGCTACTGGGAGATCCAGGCACGAATCTCGGCTTATAGCAAAATCATTTCCTCATGTTAAATTTCACCCATGGTGTAAAATTTTACCATCTATTTTATAAAACTTAACCTGCCAATTTTGGCCCAGCTAAATACTGGTGATAATACAAATGACTTTTTTTTTAGTTTGCTTGGCTAGTGATTTCTTGAAATCCAGAACCCTTACAGTTTCAAGTGAATATTTCCCTTTTTAATGCAAGAATCAGCTTTACATGATAGGAAGAAGTCTGTCCAACAAATACTCATTGGAAAATTCAAAAAATGTCCTTAGAAGTAATGTTTTTGTTGAATTTTAGAACTTGAATGGAAGCTTGGATAAATTTGAGCAGAATTTGAGCTTTGACGCTCTTTTGTCTGCTTTTTAATTCCAAGCTGGTGCCTGTTACCAGTTGATTACCGGCGTATAACGATGGCACAAAATCGACGTAAATTTTTCTGTGGGTTCTCCCCTTGGTAAGTCCCTCTGCGTCGTCTAAAAACTTCAGATTGTCAATTGTGGCCCTCAAGTGTCTAGGCTCAGGTCGTTAGCAGCCCGGCATTCAAGCGAAAACGCTGATAATTTCCATATCTTGGCCCGCGAAACCAGCGAGGCAATAGTTCCACATTCATTGCCTGACTCCCAAGCGGCACCATTTTGGGTCGGGTAGCCGTTTTGAATGGTGAAAATTTTGGAAAGTAAAGCGATGGAATTTCAGACTGGAGTCGTATTCATTCAGACCCGAGGAAAAACGGAAGTTTTATGCCATTCACTAATTATTTGGTAGAGATTGACGTAGAATGTAGGCAAGAATAATTTAAAAGGGCAAGGGAAGGTAGCATCGTAAGGGAGAGATTTTTTTCTTTTCATCTATTTTGAGTAATAGTCATCATTAGTCGTACGGCAACCACTCGCGATTGGATGAAAAAATGAAAATTATCATATTAATTCATATTAAACGCAATGAAGTACGTTTATTTATATATTGCTGTCATATGAATTCAACGTTTATTGCGTCATTTCCAATACAAATACGAAAGATTTCGAATCAAGTCTAAGATTTATTCAAATGACCCCAGAATCAGTTTGTTTGGTAAGCAAAATCGTGTTCACTATTTTACGTATGTGCTTTTTTTATTGCTATTAAAATTCTATTCACAAGTTCATTCACTTATTTTTCGAGGACTAGTTCGATGGTCATGAATTCATTCCATAAATTCAATCTTAATACTTCATGACCTGTATCCGCTGGCTTCAAATTTTCTGTACAAAAATATTTCCGAGAGTGTTTCTTTGAAGATTGTGTGGCAGGCAGATAAGCATTTAATTTTAAATTAGTATTTCTTAAATATTGTGAGATCTAAGGTAAGGTGGAGTAAGTGCGATCCCTAAAAAGCATTTATCACTTTTACCTACCTTAGGAATATTTTCTAAGCTTGCTAAAAAATTAGATTCACTGTATATTATGTATGTAAATTGCTAAAAAAGGTAATTATTATTACATTCCTCTCTCTGTAAATTTGAAATTTTTATAAATTTTTTCTCACAAACTTGTAAAAGGATCTCACTCACCCCGTACATGGATCAAGTGCGTCCCATGGCTGATTCACAATATTTTTCCAGATTACGTGGCACATGGTGCAAATGCGATTTGCCCAGAAATTCAGCATTACATTGCTTTTTAAAGAACCAAATTATGTTTAACCATTCTAGAGATGTCAACTTTTGTTAGTAATGGTAGCTAGGTAATGTAAGTAGATATTTTTGTTGTATGTATATAATTTTAATTCTTGAGAATTAAAATGCCTCGGTCATCCCATCGACTTCTTGTGTCATTTTCATGCATGAGTGAAAGTCTCTAAATTTCCAACTATTTTGAGTCAACAGTTGGAAATGAATAGCACTGTTAGAGACTCCCCGGAATTTTCGTATCGTTTGAGGGAACGAAACGGTATTTTTGGGAATAAGGAAACCTTTTTGACACGCTTCGCAATTCGAATAACTCTTGCGTAGCCATTAAGGCACCATTATAAATTTTGGAGATGGAATTAAAATTTTCTACTGGCTTCATGATCTTGCGTTTGAGTTTTTTGTTCATTTTCCGCCTCAGTGTATCTGTAAAAGGCTATTGAAGTTTTTGTCTATACAAAAATATCCTACAAAAAGGTGCCTTAATGCAGACAGTGTCATGATGTAGACGTAGAGTTTAGGCCAAAGAAATGCTCTACTTCCTGCCTTCATAGATAACGTACATTTTTGTGGTTAAATTTTCAATTTATTTTTAAATAAATCATTAAAGCATGTTAACCAATTATAATTCAAACGAAACCGAACTATTTTTCATACATCGTTCATTTTATACAACATATTTTTGTGGATAATTTTTTAAATTATTTTGAAATTTATGATTCAAGCATGTCAGCGAATTACATTTCAAATAAAAACTAAGTAGCTTCTATTCAAATACCCTGTGTTCATTTTTAAGGTCAATGCTTTTATAATGTAGCCTTGGATTTTTGATAGATTTTTATAACAACTTTGAAAATACTTAAGAATGCAATTGTGAGTTTAATTTAACTTCGCCATCCACCTTTTCTTACCAAATATAATGAATATTATGACCAGCTGAATGTGTTTATTGCGTTTTTAGATAGTCTCTATAGTAATAATTTATCCTTTAAGGAAATAATGAGTGCATGATATAGTAAATATGTTAATAACAACGTATTCTTGTGATTGAAGAGGCGTATTCCTCAGTATTATTTCCCGAAAATTCTATCTTGTTAATTTTTGACCCGTTTAGTTGGAGTTGTATCGCGCTGAACTTGTATAGAGATATTACGTGTTCTTGGTACGACTAGAATACTATTATGGCTGATTAACTTTCTTCCTATTAATATTTCCCTCCTCCCGTTTGATCTGAGGTTCCATCCTCAAAACGATCGTGACGCCTCCCGACATCTATCGGCATTAGCGGTAGCTATCTCGCATGACTCCTCATACGAAGGTGAGTTGAAATACGTGCGCTAACTCAATTTCGAAGACTCACGTGTTTTTATTTAAAAGAAATGTTCGTTTGTTATTCACGCATCAATGACAGAGGTAGTTTTGGGCTTAACCAATAATTCCACAAAAGGGCAGACGTCTCTCAACCGCAATTACGAGTTTTTATCATTGGAAAGGCCCAGTCGTATTGAAAATTTTTATCATCCTATCTGTTGAAATGGTTTTTTTAAGCCTCGGCCCCTAATTTCATAGTCATACTTAAGATTTTGCCTTCATACTCCTCCCTTGATCAACTTATTGATGATTTTTTGCTGAATAATCCAGATATTGCGATGAATTTGATTATTTTCACTTAGAATTTAAACAATAATGACGGGAGAACGGTAATGAGTCCACACTCCTGCCGTGCCCTTTTGATTTTGTTGTATTCTGTGCTATTCTTAATACGAGGGACGTTTTTTTTTCAACCTCCGAAAACTCAGCAAAAGCACCTTAAAAGCGACAGGCGGGTACTGCGCGCATAAGACAACTGCGCATCCTCCGCACCACACGCTCAAGTAATTTCTGATCTTAAGTTTTTAGTTTAAGGTTAGCAGCAATCTTATTAACTACACTGCCTAAATGGACTCTTCCGCCAAGTGTGCACTTTGGAGCAAGAGCCAGAAAACTCGCCAAACGGCTTCAGCATTGACATGTCTTGACCTTTATCCCGGTAAAATAGAATTTTTTAATGCACTGGGTAGAGTGTGAAGCAGTGTGAAACATTTCATCTATTCCCATTCAAAACAAAAGGGGAGGCATGAAACGAATGAGAAATGAATGAGGCATGGAGGCTTCATGAAGTGTTCTGATCCATGACAACGACCGTTATCTCAGCGTCGATCCAGCCCAACTACTCCTTGAGCAATTTCAATGGGATCATTTCGATCATCCGCCGTGCAATGTCGACATGGTGCCGTGTGACTTCAATATTAACACTGAAGTGAAGAAGTGGTGAGGAGTGGAGGGTTTTCAAGCAGGCTTTAAGCTTCAGAACTAAGGTAAAATTCATTGGAGGTCACTGGCGGCAACATCTTCTGAAGAGGGTATAGAAAAACTTGTCCACAGGCACGACCAATACCTCAATTGACAAGGCGATTATGTCGAAAGGATACCACAAGTGTGCTCAACATTTACCAATGAAATAATTTTTAATTATTCTCTTCGTCTTCTGTTCATGACCCATCGGAGGTTGAAAACGAACATCCCTCGTTCTTATAACCGTTAATCAAAACCTTACCAACCGATGGAAGTGAATGACCAGATATACTAATGGATTTCCATTACATTATACTCTTTTTTCCTTGCGAATGTTGGTCGACCTCTACGTCTTGGTCGTGTGCTGAAAATAACAAACACTGGAATTGATAACGTTCAGTGACCCATTTCCATCGTTATCACCATACTTCTAAAAAACTTTCTATAAAAATTATGTATGAACTTATTCTCTAAGGCACACTCACAAATACTCAGTTTCAGCATTATAAAATGAATATACTGTTCTAAGACTCACGAGTGAAATAGGTAGTTTTACTCATTCGACGACTGTGAGTATATTTGGAGTAAATTAGTACTAAAGTTATGGTATTTAGCGAATATACGGAAACTTTCTCTTTTATGGGAACTAAAAATGATTTTAAGGTGCAAAAAACAGAATTATTTGCAGGTATGACCTCGCATATTTTCCGAAAACGTAATGGACCAATGAAAGTAATTATATTGCAGGAGTAATCTTAGAACTCCATCCGCACATTTAATGCATGGAAGTACTGAAATCTTCAACTACGTCCTACTGTACCCTGGTACCAAGTTTTGAGCCAGTAGAGTAAGTTCTACGGATGGATAAATTTGTTTCTCAAATATTTTATGCTGTCTATCATCTTTTCTTAATTTTTTACAATAGTAAGTAATGAATTCACCTCAATCATAAATGATTGGAAGAAAGGACTTAAGTTATTGCGACGTAAATTACATAAGGAAGAAAGATCTTTATCTTTGTGACGTTATCAATGTGTAAGGATGATACAAAATATTTCCTCGAGCTATCAGGGGTACAATAGGTGCGATATTAAATCAGTAATTCACCATTATTGCTGGAAAGGTTACAAATATTTTCTATCATGAAGTATACATATTCGTTTGGAAGTGTCATCCAGTCTTGTGTCACCTTTTAATGGTTTTTTCAGTATCAGGAGTAATGAGAGCAAAACCTTTGTTGTATTCAAAATTATCCTTTCAGATTTCTAAGCAGTTAGTACGATTTCCATTCGAGTAGTAATGTACCATATCAAAAAAATGTATTCTTTACCTTTTCCCTGCAGCTCTTTCATTTCTTTAACTCTTGACTATGACTATGCATTGTATATATATATATAATTAATTTATAAAAATGGCTGAGACATATTCTTTTCATGTAATTCAATCTTCGTTTATACTTAGGTCGATGACTCCTCTTCGAGTGTAATGTTTTTATTTTCACATTCACAGCACCAACCCAGTCATCCTGTGCTATATTTTATGGCGAAAACAATTTTATGCTTATATTTTCCTATAAAAATCCCTTTCAAGCTGTGTTTTGTGCGCTAAATTTTCTCACGATTTTCACTTCCCGTCGGCGCCTGTCCTCTTCACGTGCGAATACCATTTTAACCGAGTCGGAAAAATGTGACTGCCAGAGCATATATTTACGCCGCTTAAATATAACGAAGTTGGAGAATAACGCTGACGTGTATATATTTGCTTGGATAGTATCTACTGAGCTGCAACACTTCATGGATGAAACTTCGCGGTATGGAATAACGCTCACAGGATCATCAAGAGGTGTGGTAGGAATTGCGTTTTGTTGACACCAACCATCCCCTTTGAATTTCTCTGCGCCATCGCAGTTAACTTCCCCCGACATTTAGCGCATGTGGTGGGAAATGAGTAATTTCCTTAGCGGGGAACTCCAAACAATGTCAAAGGACAGGGGGGTTACGAGGAGTCCTGAAATCATGCTACTATTCGTGTTAGAGCAAAAGCTACCTTAACAAAAAAATAATGCGGAGATCTGACCCCATGAAATTAGATAAGTCGGAGTTGAGTGATTATAGCACTATGATTGTAGCTCAAAACCGATAACTCGCTGACTTTATCAACACTGCAATGCCTTAAGAATACCCACTCTCTTCGTGGAAAAAGAAACAAAATCGAAGCCGGTGGCAAAAGACAAATATTATCATCCATCCAATTTTGGAAAAATGTATTTAACTTTTGTCTTAAGATTGCCCCGGCAAAAGTAGAAAATTGGAAAATAGCAAGCGGAAGCTATGTCATTGCCCGTTTATTAAAGTCAACGTTACCTCTTGCGATGAAATTTTTATCATTGATTCCTAATACACCCTTAATTTCTTTAATCGATTAATACTGCATTATACTGCATTGAACTGTTTGTAAAATTTAATAATGGGATAATTTTATCGTAACTCTGTAACTAGTAGGGTTTTTATTTTTCGATTTATTAACGCTTCTCCTAAATCTTCGATTCTGTTGCCGTAAGAAAGAAGATCATGTACTTACGTAATAGAAATGCTTTTGTCTACTTAACTATATGGATCAATCTAATAATTAAATAAGATTAAGGAATTTATTTTCAAAGTGGACAAATTTCTTGAAAAAAATTAATTTTCTTTAATAGTGGCTCGAAGGCAATCGTATAAATTTGCATTGCTGTATTATGCTGGTTATTTTTATTTGTGCAGTTGCGTAATACTGATTTGCATAGTTTCTGATGCAACATTTTCAATAACATCAGTATTCATCAGTAAACTTGTAAAATAACATCGAAATCTGTAATTTTGAAGATTAAAACGAAAATAGTGGTTTATAGTCTCAAGTTTTTCCAAAATAAAGCAAGCATTTGTTCTGTAAGAGAGAAATTATGATGACAGTCGTTATTGTAAATTTTTTTTTTTTAATTGGGCCAAATTCATATAATTTTTCTTATCTCATTTTTATCCACTTTCCTGGGAGCGTGTATCGGGCATATCGCAACCAAGAGGTAGTGAGGAAAAATGCATTGCATGGTAGAAATTGCTAGTGTAATTCTTCCCAGAAAAGATATGATCATTGAATGAAATTTAAACCTTACAGTGAACAGAGTAGGTACCAACGTGGTCACGAGAGAGTATTAACTTCATATTGTTTTCTGAGGCTTTTAGTTTTACATTACCGTTGATGAGAACTTGCTAAAAATATTATTATTCCCACGTTTTAAATTTTATACCTATTTTATAAATAATTCTGCAAATAATTTTTTATTGCACTGAATTGTTGAGGCCTTTACTTTGTAGAATTCCATATTTTATGGTTGGAAGGAAATTACTTAGCTTTTCTACACAAAAACACACACTTTATTGCCGACTAGTTTCGGTTACACTGTACCATTTTCAAGACTAGTGAGTTTCAAGCAAGTTATTTGAGTTTTCAAGACTCGCAGAGTTTCCCGATACATTCAGTAGACCTTACTAATCGTGAGATATATAATTATGCTCTCTACCTAATTTTGAGTTGTTATCAGCGGAATATTTTATCGCTTGAGATTGCATTACATGCGTTTCAGACGGTTGAATATTGTCCGAAAGGGTGTAAAATAAAAAATATTGAATTGAACGACCCGAATTCCTGGTGCCATATTTTCGTTAACTTTTAATGTTGTCGTTCATGAAAGGAAAATGTTTTTAAATAATGAACGATAATTTTTTATTGCCTTTTTTTACTTTGTGCTAAGGAAGTATCTTTTTTAGCTAATGCATGGTAGAACCACGGACTTCGACTTACTTCGATTGTTTTGTCCATCATTATCTCTTTAAAAAAGACAGAATAGGGGAATTGCTATAAACAATATCCTCTTATGGCAGTTACTTTATAAAAGTGAGAATTTCATATTCAATTGCTAAAATACATACAATTACTAGAACTCCAGCTAAACGTAAATTTTTAGTTATGTTCAGTCTCACCAAACAGGAAAAAAAACATTCTTTTGAATGTACAATATAAAGTTTTTAGTGTGATATCCTCTCAATGGAATATCTTACTGAAACTATTATATTTCATTCGCGTGTCTCAAATTCGCGTGTCTTAAGTTGATATCATGATCCTATGCAGACTGTTCCAAGTATGGGTACACTTTGTTATGACTTCGAATTGGAACTCATGAGTCACGACTGACCCATCAAAGCATCGGAAGGATCGCAGAAATAACAATAGAATGAATTCGTGTTGCAGGGAAAATAATATTTTGCTACGGAGAAAATATATAGCAATAAAAGATGTTTCATAACTTGTCCCCGCATGTCGTTAGCCGCACGGGATGAAATGAGAAGTAATGACCGGGATTTTTTTTATTATGGTTTACCCATGGTCATATAGTGATACCGATACCTATACAGCGATTCACTAAGTATTTCGTATTACCCGTCATACGGGTAAGTCAAATGAATCGAAAAGTTTTCTCTAATGCGAGTTTCCCGTTACATTCAGTAGACCTTCCTAATCGTGAGAAATATAATTATGCTCTCTACCTAATTTTGAGTTATCATCAGTCGAATATTTTATCGCTTGAGATTGCATCACATGCGTTTCAGACGGTTGAATTTTGTCTGAAAGGGTGTAAAATAAAAAATATTGAATTGAACGGCCCAAAATCCTGGTGCCATATTTTCTTTTACTTTTAATGTTGTCGTTCATGAAAGGAAAATGTTTTTAAAACATATGGCAATAGTATTCGTTCGTATTCGCGTAATTACGAATCTGGCTCTTTTAAAGATATTCGCGGAAGCCGAGAACGAGGTTACTATGGTGTTTGTCTTGATATTCATATGAGTATTATGGTAGTCTATACTCTCTTTGAGTTCTATAGTATCTAGTTTGTAGTTCATAGTATCAGGTGATCATGGTGGCCCTAAGGATATCAAGGAATATCCGCACTTTTTTCAGGTTCAACAGAAACTATAAAATAAAAGATACGGAGATAAAATAAGTGATACGGCCTAACAGATAGGCTTAGGAATTCGTTTTCCCATCGGATTATATAACATTATTCACCCTAGTCAAGTTCTTTGCAGCCAATGCCTTATTTTTACTTGATGATTGATGATAATGAATTAATATCACTCCAGAATCAAATTAAAACGCAAAAAATCAGGTTTTTCCCTTTGAACTTACGGTGTTTTATCTGTCAAATTTAAGCTATGGACCTTGGGCCAGGGTAAAGTGGTTTTTTTCTCATTAGTTAAAATAAATCATGCATCTTCCATTTCATTTTCGGATATTTAATCGCAGACGATCGTTCTAAAACTCTCTCAATCATGAGTGTTGGCGTTGTTCTGAAGTGGCTCTCTAAAAATCTTGAAATTGTCAGATATTTGGAGTGTTCTCTGTTATAGTAAGTGCAATATCAGATAAAACTGTGAACGGGTATTCGCTGAGATTGTGGGTGAAAGTGATACATCATTCCCTACAAAGATATTATGCAGAGTATGCCGTTGTGATAAGGTTGTTTACATTATTGAGGAAACAAAATAGCATCGATTTTCGTAAAAAGCATTTCCAAAGTGCCTTTCTCTGAAAGATCAGTACTCTGTGAATAATATGAACTGCTCGCGATGTAAGGATCTCCTTCCCGAGGATGGCGATTTTGTAATCTGCCGATTCTGTTCCGGCAGCATACATTTTGAGTGTGCTGGATTGAAGGAATCTTCATATCGATGCATGTCTCGTAAGAATAAAGATTCCTGGAAGTGCATCTCTTGCCGGCAGAAAAGGACGCCTGAAGTGGGAGAGGAAAAGGGAGCGGTTTCTTCCCATGGAGCATCTACTAACGATACAAGGTTAGTGTCCACAATTCCAGAAGGAGACATCAAGACAATACTTACAACTATTGTCAAGGACTTAAAGGACCTTAAGGACTCAATTGGTTATATTACAGTGTCCAATGAAGAACTGAAGTCCACAGTAAATAGTAATAACGAAACTATACAAGAATTAAAAGGTGTTATTGTAGAATTAAGAAGGGAAATTACAGATAAAAACCAGATAATTGAAGTTCTCTCGCAAAAGGTAAATGCGCTAGAGCAGAAACAATATGACTGTGATGTGGAAATAGTAGGTTTATGTTCTAATGAGAATACAAACAATGAAGTCCGGGACAAAGTGATTGAATTATGCAGAGACTTACAGGTAGATAATATTAATGAAAGTGACTTAGAGGAAGTATTTATTATCAGAAAGAATGCACTAAAGCCTAACAAAGTCATAGTGAAATTTAATTCTAGAAAATGTAAACAGAATGTAATTGTCAAAAGAAAATTAACAAGAGAAAACACTATAAAAGAAAAATATGGTCATCAGTTATACATAAATGATAGACTTACATGGTACTATAAAAATTTGTTATGGAATGTTAAAGTTAAGGCAAAAGAACATGAATATAAATATGTTTGGTATAAAGATGGGAGAGTACTGCTTAAAAAAGATGAAAATTCAACAATTATTAAAATCTCAAAAATAGAGGAAATTGAACAATATTTCTAATATAAATACCTAGATTACAAATAATACTGATATATCCTCCTCAGAGGTTGTCAGAATATTATTTTATTTGAGATATAATCATGGATATTCTAAAGATTATTAAAAGTGTTAAACCTCTGGTAAAAATTTATGAACAGTTAGATGATATTGATAGAAAAAGCTCTTCTGGCACAATTATTTTTATTAACATAAGATCATTAAAAGCTCATTGGGAAGAAATAGAGTATTTATTCATAGCTATGTCTAAGAATTTAAATGTGAATGTTTTCATTCTGGCTGAAATCAATATAAATTCAAATGATACAACATTATATAACTTAGAAGGTTTTTCAACATACTGTAAACCACGGAGTAACAGGAGAGGAGGAGGATTAATGTTCTTCGTTAAGTGTGGTCTTGCATTCACTATTAAAGATATCAAAACTGACAGTTTTGAATGTATTAGTGGAAATGTTTCAATTGGTAAAACTAATCTTAATATCATTGGTGTATATAGGCCCCCAAACAATTCTATAACTGCATTTCTAGATGAACTAGAAGACAAATTCTTAGTAAATGGTAGATCTCATAACATTATCATAGGGGACATCAATATTGATATAAAAAATAAAAGAAATATCAGCTGTACAAAATATAGGAATCTCCTAGCTGCATATGGCTATGAAGAAATTATTTCAGAGTATACTAGAGAAGAGATTAAAGGTAATAAATTGGTTACTTCTTGTCTTGACCATATTTATTATAATGGTAATTCAAAGTTTGTGGAAGGACTCCTATACAAAACAAAAATTAGTGATCACTATATGGTTGGACTGTCTTTCCTGGATGAACAACATAAAATTCAATCTAATGATTTCATCTCTGACATTAATCATGACTGTTTCTTGGTTGAACATAAAGTTAAAAGTAACATAAAAAAATGTCAGTGGGGGAATATAAATTGTATCGATGATCTTGAGGTAATGTACCAGGTGTTGGTCAAAACTCTACAAGAAATATATAGTGTATCAAGTGAAAAACGAACAGTTAATAGACATAATTCTCCAGTAAAACCATGGATGAATATTTCAACTATAAAGCTAATTAGGGATAGAGATCTTGCTTTTAAAAAATGGAAAAGTAACATTTCCAACAAAAAGTATAAGGAGGATTATAAGAGTTTAAGAAACAGAGTATTGATTGAAATCAGGAAAAATAAAAAGATTTATTATCATAAAAAAATAGCCAATATCAAAGATACAAAAGAAATGTGGAATATCATAAATGAATTGCTAGAAAGAAAAACAAGTGGGAGAGGAGATGATATCATATTGACACATTTAACTGGACGACTAGGAAGTGACATAAAAGTAATATGTAATTTATTTGTTGACCACTTTACAGACGGCATAGATAATTTAAAAATAATATGCAATAAAAAATTCAATACCAATTACAGTGATACAAACATGAACTCTATTGTAATACCAGAATGTTCTTATGACTCTGTAGAAAAGATTATGTCAAAAATGAAAGTGAAAGCCCCTGGCTTAGATAATATCAGAATGTTTGACCTAAAAAATAATGATTTGTTGTTTCCATTAATTGCTAAATTTATAAATCTAAGTATTAAAGAAGGATTTTTACCTGAGGCTTTAAAAACAGCTATAGTAAGACCAATTCATAAAGAGGGTTCATTTATTGACTTGAACAACTATAGACCAATCTCTATTCTTCCCTCTTTGAGTAAAATTGTTGAACAGTATGTTGCTAACTACCTGATTTCATTTTTAAATAAAAATGAAATAATTAACAAGCTACAATTTGGTTTTCAAGAGGGAAAAGGGACCAAGGATGCATTAGAACTTTTTTCAGAAATTGTAAATTTCAACCTGGATAGGAAAAATGAAATACTATTAACTTTTATTGACTACAGCAAGGCCTTTGATACTGTTAATATAAAAATTTTACTTCACATTCTTTATAATATTGGTATCAGAGGAAATATCCACGAATGGTTCAAAAGTTATCTCACAGGGAGACAGATCATTGTTAAGTTGGGTGATATTACAAGTTATAAGAAAAATCTGAATCATGGTGTCCCCCAAGGCTCTATATTAGGCCCTATTCTCTTTACAATTTACATAAATGGTATTTTCTCACGCATTAAGCATAGCAGGGTAATTTTATATGCTGATGATGTAGCAATAATCTGTACGCACAAAGATTTTGACATAGCACAACAAAAAATGCAAAACGATTTAAACTCAATCTCTCAATGGTCTCATGACCACGATTTATTAATTAATAATAAAAAATCAAAAGTTATGCATATAGTAAGCAAAATGGGTAGATATAAATCCATCAATTTAAAAATACATGATCATGATTGCATGCATAACAATTACTTAGTGACAATGTGTAGATGTTGCAAAATGACCCAGGTTGAAAAATACAAGTACTTAGGATTAATTATTGATTGCAATTTTAAATTTGGTGAACATATATATAAAGTAAATAATAAGTTAAAAAAAATATCTTACCAAATGTACCATATCAAACCATATGTTAATTCTAATATTCTATTAAATATTTATTATGCTCTGGTAGAATCACTAATAAGATATGGTCTGATAGTCTGGGGTAATACTGCAAATGTTCATAAAATCCCTCTGATTAATTCCCAAAATAGAATAGTCAAAACAATCTACAGATGTAAACATAATTTAGAAAACTATACAGAGGTACCTGATATTAAACTGGTGTATAAGGACATAGGTGTTCTACCCTTAAATCAACTTTATGAGTACATACTAATTACAGCAAATTACTTTAGTAATAAATATAAAATTAAGAAAGTAAACAAATTTGAAATGATTCTGAGAGGTAAAGAGCTGTATGAAATTCCTAAATCCTACACCAACTATGGAATGAGAATGTTAAAAGTAAAAGTACCAACACTGATCAATTATGTAAACCACAAAATACAAAATATAACAACCTATTCCCAATTAAAACGAAATTGTAAGAAAATGTTACTTGAAAAATAATACAAAAAATAATGTAAAATCATTATTTTCTACTTACAAATTTTCTAAATATGTATAATTAGTGTAAAATAATGTCTTAGTTATTTTTCTAGTTATAAGTTTAATGATCAATTGTCATGATGAGTTTAATTTGCCCTCTATATGTTTGTTTACATAAGCACCTCCTGACGAGCCAGTGGCTCAGGAGGACTTAAAATGTAATTATTCACTTGCTATATGAATATGTATACAAGATTGAAAAAAAAAAAAAAAAAAAAAAAAAACGTGAAGTTTTAAATTACCTTTTTCATTTATTGCAATGCTAGTGCCTATGCATACAGGCTAACGATTGTAGTCCTAAAACCTCCTTCCAGAAGCCTATCAAGGCAGCTGCAGTGTTGTAAGGAAGTGTAGAAATATTTATATCACTAAGAAATCGTTCGTGTACGCATTCAAGAGAGTATCCTAGTAATCATTTGGGTATCCGAGCATTATTTGGTTGCTCTAGTAACGATGACTGGGCACCTCTAGAAATAATCATATCACTAGGTATCTCTATCGTCTTAGGCTTAACTTTATAGAAGTTCATCTTATGATAAAATTAATTGAAATGAGAACTCTCTTCCTCCTCCATAATATGAAACGAATATAAAAACCAAGTCTTTAATTCAACCCATTGTATATGACAATGACGCTCATCATCACTGGTCAACAATCCTAGGATTGGTTTGACGCAGCTCTCCACTCAGTTCTCCTATCAGCTAATCTTTTCACACCTACGTATTTATTCTCTTTCACATCTCTCTTTAAATGTTCCATATATTTTGTTCGAGGTCTTTCTTTTCCATTCTTGCCTTCCACTTGTCCCTCGACGATTGCCATCATCAGGCCATCATGTCTCAAGATGTGGCCAATAAGGTTGTTCCGTCTTCTTGTTAAGGTTTTCATGAGGCTACGCTTCTCTCCTACTCTTCTTAGGACTTCCTCGTTACTAACTCGGTTGATCCATTTGATCTTCATCATTCTTCTGTAGCACCGCATTTCGAAGGCCTCTATCCTTGCTTTCTCCGCTGCGGTCATTGTCCATGCCTCACTTCCGTACAGGAGCACACTCCAAATGTAGGTTCTTATAAATTGTTTCTTTACTTCCATATTTAAGTTTCCCGCTGTAAGCGGGTCTCTCTTTTGGTGGAATGCTCTCTTCGCATGAGCTATTCTGCTGATAATTTCTTTCTTACTTCTTCCGTCACTAATTATCTTGCTTCCCAAATAACTGAATTCATCCACCTCTATCAGTGTTTGCTTCCCTATTTTAATGTTATTCTTCACTTCTTCTCTTATGCTGCATACTGATATCTTGGTTTTCTTCGTGCTTATTTTCAGTTGATATTTACTCATTACCCCACCCATATTAACCAAAATATTTTTCAAATCCTTCTCTATTTCTGCTATAACAGCTATGGACGCTGCGTCGAAACTAGCCATAGTAAAAACAATTGGTGCAAAGAAAACAAAGTTTTTTTATTTCTCCTGGTGAATACTATTGATGAATTCTTCTCGGGTTTTCAACCAGGTTAATTCTGTCGTATAAGCCGACATTTCGAGAGACGACTTGTCTCCCATCTTCAAGGCCGTGTTTCTCTTTGAAAATCCAATTGAAATAAATTTAATTAATTCAAGCAGTGTGATATTGGACTTTGAAAGAGTAACACGGCCTTGAAGATGGGAGACAAGTCGTCTCTCGAAACGTCAGCTTATATGAAAGAAATAACCTGGCTGAGAACCATCCATCAATAGTTTTCACCTGGAAAAATTAAAATCGTTTATTAAGTGAATAAAATATAGCACTTGACAACTGGCGGGATTTTCAATTGCAGCCCTCATTTTAGCACTCCACTCTATACAGATTACGACAAGCACGATGCTCAAGATACCACAGCTGGTTGACACACGATAGAATCAACCTGGCTGAGAACCCGAGAAATTCATCAAAACAAAGTTTATTTATACACAAAGGGTAAGAAAAAAGACTTTGCTGTTCCATAAAATAGATATTTGCGACCGATTTCGATACGGCTTATCATCATCTTTCAGCAAAGTTAAGATTTTTTCTTACCCTTTGTACATCATGAATGAGTTCCACCACGTTACGCCACCCACCATCGCATTTATAAAGTTTTTTAATTTCATCATAATATCACTAAGAAATCGTTCGGATACGTTATATCTTTACGATTACGTTTATTATACGATTTATTCAAGAGAGTAATCATTAGTAATCAACTAGTAATCATTCGGCTATCCGAGTACTCTTTGGTAGCTCTAGTAACAATGACTGATCGCTTCCGACTCGCCCAAAGTTGGGTTGACAGGAAGCGGGGATGAGGGAGGCTACGAAGCCCAGCAGCGGTGCGACGGGAGACGCAATAGAGGGGTAGTAGTGATAAGGGAGAGAATGGAGAAGAAGATAGATGAAGAAAGGGGAATGGATGGTGGTGAAAGATTAGGAGAAAGCAAGTGGCGGGACGTAATGGGGGAAGAATTGAGTTGTAGGCCGTTGCCTCCAAGGGAAGCCGGGTGAGCTGAATATATTAAGATCTCCGCGTGTTAAGGTCTTCTTCTCGGGAGACGACGTCGTAGGGTTGGCACGGTTTAGGGGGTTGGGAAGAAATCAGTCTCGGGCATAAACAGGGGTGAGAGGAGGAGAGGCATCAAGGTTGGGAAAGAGTGGAGATGGATTGATGTTCACATGGCTACGTTATTTGTGAAGTTAATTTATTGCCGTGCACGCTTTGGCGAATGACGTCGGATCGGATTGAAGGGGTTCTCTTTGCGAAAAAGGGTCGCGCGCCAAAATCTGATTTGAAATGCATTTCGCGTTAGGATTGGTTCCGGGGTGTGCCATTTTAAGGAGGTGCGATCTTCACCCGTGGCCATTTGTCAGCGTCACTCAAGTTGCCCCCATTGCATTATATGATGAAAGTAAAGAAAGTTAATATTGGTTGCGTCGGAAAAATTTAATTTTTTTATGTAATCGTTTTGCGTTTTATGAGCGTAATATATTACGTCACGTTAATTCTTCAATTTTTACCAATTATATTGCTCTTATTGCATTATATGAGGAAAGTGTAGAAGTTTGATATTGGTTGTGTCAGAAAAAGTTTATTTTTATAATTATCTTTTGCGCGCCATGGTCGTAATATTGCGCCACATAAATCTTTCGATTTTCGCTAATATTGCACCTATTGCATTACATAAAGAAAGCTAAGAAGATTGATATTGGTTGAATTAGAAAAAAATATTTTAACTGTATTAGTACGTATTATTACGTCACGTGAAATCCTTTTGCTACGGGCATAATTTTACGCCATTTTTAGATAATCGTAGTTTGCAATTTCTCTAACAAAGTGGTACTGACTTCAAAATAAACGAAAAGAAATAAAACAAAATAAAAATACACTCTTTAAAACGATACCAAACCTGTTTCTTGCATCAAAGGTCGGAGGTTAAAAAATAACACAAAAGTTTTGAAAATGACCAGCACTGGGGTTCAGATCTACAGTACTAAGGTCAGCACGGTAAGTGTTATGACTTTTTCAGTACTCGTAGCAAAGATTCACCCGTCTTTGGTGCTCATTACGAAAGGAATTAGGCTCTTTTGTTATATATTTATCTAATTCCGGTTTAACAAATCTATATGATATTTTAAAAAATTGACCTTCGGAAATTGGCGGACCATCGACGTGCTGTTTCAGGAGGTCAGTACATTTTCTTTATAGATTTTCAATTTCTCCAAGCCACAATGGAGGTTCCTTTCAATGCTATGAATGAGAGTATTTCCAGTACCTAATATTTCTATCAAAATGGGTTATGGTGGCCAATAATTTTCCCGGTGGTAATAGAAAAATCTGAAGCGTTAGATAAGACACTTATAAGACGCCTTTAAAATTTTTGAAATCTTTGTTGATAAATCTATATGATTAGTCAAGTATGGCCCTAAGCAAGTAGGAAACCTCTTTTTATATTTGTCCTTCGTGATCGGTTAAATATTTTTATTTTATGCGAAATTTTATTTTATTCTGCTAAATAAATGGGCAGGTGCTTAATATCATTACTTGAGCATTATATACTCCTTGCTGCAGAGTATATCTAATTGAGCACCCTAAATTTAAAAAGCTGGTCTTATTAAATGCATATTAAAGTTGAATAATCAGCTTGAAAAATCTACGAGCAATTATCGTACTTGTTCGTCATTATCCTCTTATACCGATGCGTCATTCAGGTACTTTCATTAAAGGTTAAGCAACTTACCTCTTTAACACAACATAGTCCGGAACTGGTATCATAAAATGCATATAAAAGCTAAAATTCAGTTTGGAAACAATTTACAAAGAATTATTGTTCTTATTCGGAACATCCATTTTAGATGAGTTTGCCGTCACTTATTCATGGTTATAGGCAATCTGTAGAGGTGTTTTTATATCTAGTTACGTGGGGGCCGGGAGGTATTCAATGCCAAAGCCAAAATTGTTATCGTAAGTGAGGATACCGTGTGAATGGTGTTTCTATTTTTCTGCGTAGGTTTTCTGCTAGATTTTCTGCCCGTATATGTCAGTTAGTTGAAGAGAAAATTCAAACCCTAGGAGCTACAATTTCGGACTTCCTAAAATAAGTTAAATTTCAGTGCCAACTTAATGGTGAAATCATTATGAGGGTACAACATGTACCATTAAAACTATATTAGTTTCTTCAAATAATTGCGTGATATATTCCGTGTGTGCCTGAAGTAAGCGCTGGAGGAATTAAAAAAATAGAACTGATTGTTGTACACCGATCAGGGGTAGCTATGCGAGCGTGTGCTAGCATGAGGTATTGTTTGCGTAAATGATTGGCTTGCTAATATTGTATTATTCCGCTAACGCATGCCTTGGAGCGCTAGGTTAGCATTTTTTTTTATCTCAGGAAAACTAGGTAATGGGGAAAATATATTCCTTCTTCTTCATCTATCTTTGCAACCACTCCCGCGCTAGGGATAGCTGTTCCTGACTAGTCAACTCTGAGTCACTTGATCCTCGGTATAGAGAAAAATATGTCAATAATGTACCAAAAGTACTCTGCTCGTTATTCTATTTTTGAAATGTGATGAGAACAAGTATCTAATCTCGAGGAAGCATGGAAACCTTTACATGAATACTCTGAGAGTAAATGCAACACGCAACCTATCAACATCGTTTAGTTGTTGGTGCAATTGGGATGAAGAATAACGAGAAAATTCATTAGTTTTCGCCAGATGAGATTCAAATGCTCGCTCAACCGCAATAGTACAATATCATAAACCACCGCAGGGGACGCGAGCTTGGGAATTGCTTCCGGGCGGGTGGGGAATGGGCTTTTTCCGCCAAGGATCCCGAGGAAGTTAATGAAATCTGGGTAGGTCACGAGGATGGCTTGACGATTTGATATTCGGTTTGCGTAGAGGTCCGGCGCGAGGATTATGGGGGACTTACTGTTAATCTTGCGATCGTTCCTCCCGCTCCTTTCGTCCTCATTCCGAGTTTGGCAAACACTTGTGTGCTGCGGGGAGAGGGAAGGATCGAGATCTGGAGGTTTTGGTGCATAATGTTCGTGGACGTAGTGCAGCAGAGCGGAGAGTTAACTTTTCGGGGAAGACAGACATGGAAATTTCTTCTGAATGAATTGCGACTCGGGGAAGACGTTTATTTTTCGTCTCATTTTGAATAGATTTTTCTTCTTCTTTTCAAGGTGCGAATAGCTTTTTTTTGCGAAAAGGTACTGTGACAATAAGTCAGTTTTAAAGTCGAGTTGATTGGAGGAATCGATTTTGGAGCAAGATTCAAATTCCTGGAAGATGAGGGATGGTTTTAGTTTCGCAGCAAGTTTTGTTTTCCCTTACACGTGACACAGACATTAGAACATCGACATATTTCAAGAATACTGGCTCTACTCATCACAAAATAAACAAACTGAGCATTTTGCACCATTTTATCAGGAAATGTTAGATTTTCAAGTGAAATAAAAAATGTTTTTTCTTCCGTTGTTTGCTTGAAGAAGAGTGCTTCTTTTTACACATTTAAGTGATTATTTATTTTCAAGTATTATTTGTAGTTTTAAAATATTTTTTTTTGCTAGGGTTAGAGCAAGGGAGTAAAAAAATTCATTTTTGCTTGCTGACAGAGGAAATTCCAGTCATATTTCAATTTTACAAAGATATAAATGTGAAAAGCAGAGTCATATGCACCAGGAAAAAACAACTTATTATAAAATTTATGGACCAAAGGAATTTGCCTGGTGCGTCGATTTAGATCGAAACTGTCTTTTCAATGACATCACGTAGGTACGTATTTTCACTGATAGTGGTAAAATTGATTGTTTGAGGCGTAACTTGGTGAAAGCGATTCATAATTAAATTAAGAAAGAAGAACTTTGTGCTTTCACATTAATGATTAATGTGAAAGCACAAAGTTCTTCTTTTTCAATCTGATAGTGGTAGTTATTTAATTTACGTTATATCATATTCGAAAGTAAACTATCGTATTTTTTCAAATATAAAATTTGAGCAGTTTTTCTCAAATGGTTTCTGAGAAATCCTTGTTACTCCTGCATTTTTTTTAGATATCATGCAGTTTGGATACTTGCTATAGTTAATACGATCAGAATTATCTATTGTGATTGGATGGAATTTTTTACCCTATCAATTTTCTAAGTAGTAATGATTATATTTTTCTTATCAGGTTCATAAATAATGGGATAATATTTCAAATGAATAAGTCGACTCTGAAGAGAATTCCTCGCCTATCGTTACTGGCGTTGATAATCTCATCTATATCCGTAGTCTTCCTTGATTGTCAGTACTGTGGCATTGAGGTAATGGTTTCCCCATGGAAGTGTATGGGGCTTAAGCGGGAGAATCTGCAGGCAATTACGATAATGTGGATGAATGGGTGAAAGTGTCAAGCTGAAGGAGAATAATGGAAATGGAGACGTTTTGGGGGAATTGGAATCTAGGAGGGTTAGGGGGTGGCCTTTGACAAGAAAGGCCTAAGTCATGATGTATGAGCGTATTGTAAAGTTTGGAGCAAAGTTTTTTTTAGTTTAAAGTAAGAGTTAAAATGTAATCTTTCAAAATTTGGAAAAAAAGTTCGACGTGAAAAACGCTAGGTGATGTGCGGAATGCATCTAAAAATAAAAAAATATCAACGCTACCGTAAAAAATACTTTTGAAAAAAAAAACTCTGAAAAAACTCATTTGGTGTGGATATCTTTGTGACTTGTGTTACATTGAATGTTGTAATGGCCGGGAAAAAAATGAGGGTTTGCAATGGCCTTCCCAATGGAAATGAAGTTGTCTAGATACAAACTGAAACATGAACTCTTAGATTACTTACTCGTGAGTGACTGGCTCGATGTTATATTTAGTTTGTGCAAAATACACATGCCATAGAGAGCACTGCTAAGGCATTCTTATAAATATTATCATCATTTTTATTGACGAACATAATGAAAATAATGGACAACTAAACTGTCTCTCATCCCGAAAACTTTAGCTTTAAGAGAAAAAATCCATTAAAAATCACACGTTGAGTGCGTAATAGATGTTTTAAATCCAAAAATTACTCATGTCAAGTATCCCGACTAATAAAAAAGATTTTTAGATTTCTCAATTCGTTTTCTACGGCTGCATTCCATGAATTTTTAATTAAATTATATCGCCATGTAGTAATAATTGTATCGCCATGCGAATAATGTGAGCTTTTTTATATTTTTTTGCGCTATCTTCTTTTTCATTTCATTTACCTTTTTCTGTAATTTAGCCATTCATTACATTGGATATTGCGTTATGAGATCGCTATTGCTATTACGACTGGAATAACTTTAGTTTTTGTCCTTGATTCACAACTTCTTAATTTATTTCATTTACTTATTCTATTCAGAAACATAATATACTCTGCAAAACATGTATTTAACTCAGCAATCACATATTTTGAAGTGCAATACTGGTTTGAATGACATATTACTGTTTGGAATATTAGGAAAATAGATGGAAATATATTGAATTTGAAATGATTGCTACGTTTCAATGTTTTATTATTTTTAGTGATATGTTTTGTTTATTCCTAGTTCAGATCAATTATTTTTTGTACTTCGACTCAATGGTGAATAAAATGGATTTCCATGTCCAAAAATTAAATCAACTAAACAATTCTTAGCCTTAAATATTTCTTATCATGCAATTATTTGTAAAATACTAACACGTAACAATTTAAATTTTAGAAATTTGGATTACAGTGAAAAACAAGTTCGGAATGAAATATTTTAATACGATAAGCTTTATGAATGAAACTCTTTTAATGAGGCTCGTATTGAATATTATCAGCTTCATAATGCCTACGTTGTACTTTTTGCATCCAAAGTGCAAATTCACTGAGTATTGATCAATATTTTAACGTGTGTATTTAGTGAGTATTGAAAGAATTTAATAATTTATGCAAGTTACGAAAAAGTAACATTTCATCCCTCGCCATTTCATTGGAAAATACATGGCAACTCCGCAGATTATCTCCTACATGAAAAATATTTTTTTCATCATATTCATTTCTTGGTAAGAAATATTTTACTTGTTAATTATTGGATATGGAATATTAAAAAGAAGCGGAAAATTTGCACACTATTAGCTTTTTTTCTGAAGATTGATCGAAAAACCAGCGTGCATGCGAAAAAACTAACGAAAAAGGATTGATAATGTAATGCATTATTACCTTTGTTATGTACACAAGTACTTCCTATTGCTATGGTTTATGCTTTCATGCAATTCGAGCGCACATTAATGCTCATTTGAAATTCATGAGTTGTTTGCTTATTGAATAATAAAGAGCTACGGTGTTTTCATGATAAAAGTACACGGTGAAAATCTATATCGATTCGACGTTCGGTCACTGTCCGCTGGAGATTTAATATGTTTTTCTTTCGTGGATATCTAACCTAAATCATTTTGCCGCCCGAGTGTAGCGTGGTGAAAAACTGCTCTTTCGGGACAGATTTAGCGTGTTGACGTAATGCGATTTCATCTCTGCTTTTTTTAAAGCGAAATATTCCATTTGCCCAATCCATGTCGGTCAATAACTTCCTTGCAAAAGTAAAAAATACTATCTATGTGACGTTGGTGTAGGTCATGGCTTTTTCGTAACTTTTGTTCGTTTTGCTGTTACGGTCATGTCATGAGTAATCAGTGTTTTCAGATCGATTCGAGCTCCAGTCAAAATTCACGGAAAATAATGCAAGTTAAAAAGAGAATCACTAACGCAAATGTGAATGAATGCTATGTAAATAATCATAAAAATTAAAAAATGTTGTTGAAATTAGTATGGTAAATTTGGGGTAGATGATGTATATTTTGGAATGTGGAAATAATTTTTATTTAATGCCTTTTTGAATCAACCAAAATAACATTTATAAGGGAAAGAGAACTGATTATTGTATTTAAACAAGTAGAGAATATTTAAACCGCTGTAAAACTTCGTAGGAATTCTCTATCGCCGCAATGGAAATCTCTTCTTACTGAAAGAACATATAGACTAGAAGGTATCATCTACAGTAATTTAGTATTATATTTGCCATCATATACTTATTTTCTCTTTGCTATCAAGTAATAACTTTTGATAGATTATTAAAATATTATTTCACTTCCTATATCATTCATTACCTACCAATCTATTTCAACTTGTAACAGAGCCAGACGGCGGTATTGTGTTATTAATTCGTGAATAAAATATTATAATACAATATCCCAAATAAAATGCTAAAACGTAATACAGTGAAATACATATTAGCTATATTTCCTCAAAATGAGTGCTGCTTGACTACCAAGTGTCGCTTGGGCTCGAATATACATAAGTGAAAACCATATTGGATTATTTATGGAAGATTCTTCCAACCTAACCTAACATTCCTATCCAAACCCATGATGACCCCTTTCTATTTATTTGGAATACCACTACTTCCCATCTGCTACTTGGTGACTCCACTCACTCCATTCACGCATTCATAAGTTGAATTTATATAGTGATGATTAGCCCTTAACCGGTGACGTGCGGTCTGAGAGACCGCTGCGTTTCTAAAATTATGAATATTTTCAAAATTAAGATTTCAAAATATCTTTAATTCTCGTTAGCTTCATATTTTTGCATAACAAGGACATCCCACTCTTAAAATTTAACGTTCCTTTTATTAATTTCTGTAAATTTGCAATTGAACTCGATTAGCGGTCTGTGAGACCGCACGTCACTTACCAAGAATGCATCAAGAAAAGGAATAAGTGGGATAAATTTCATGGCTACTTACTACTTAGCCTTCCAACTTCAACATTTAAGGTCTAATTTGAATCTGGCGAAATATTACTACCTAAATATAATAATTATAACTCAAGTATTTTTGGCATCAGTTTTTTATCCTGCTTCAAATCACAATTTTTTATGACAAATTGGTTCGTGTTGGGAGTGTAAAAATTTTAATATAAGTGTTAAAATATTTAAGCATTCAAAGAAAAATTAAACAAAACCATAAAAATGGCGCAGCAATATTTTATGAATTTTTGATTTATTGCGGTCTCCCAGACCGCACGTCACTGGTAGTGTAACAAGAATTGCACGTCACTGGTTAAGGGTTAGGCTGAAATGTGATTTCTAAACAATCCTAGAGATATAAAGGGACATATATGTTTTCAAGTAGAAACTAAAGCTGGTTTTACACAAAGAATACTTTTACACTTATTATCGCCTATATTGGTAACTTTTAAAAAGTCGATAAAACTAATTGGCTCTTGATGCACTAATTTATGGAAATTACTTCTGAAATTCAGATGTACACAATTATTGCAATGATTAATAAAACATAGATCATAATAATAGATTTTCATCGTCTGAAAATGCTGAAAAAAATTAATTATAGGTATCTCCATAAAAATTATGAAAATAAACAGTCTCCACAGGATTTCTGTTGCTTCAAAAAAATAATGTTATTACATACAACGTGCAATTCTGGCCAAAATTTCAGACTTTTCACTGTTTAAATGCGGGTTGCAATGGCACACGTTATAATAACTACCACTGAAGAAAGATTTCGTGCTTTCCCGGCGAATGGACTTGGTAAAGAGTTCTCGGGATCGCCACCGGGTCAGGAACTCCATATCTGCCAACGTTTCGATGTCTGACTCGGTCATCGAAACGTTGGCAGATATGGAGTTCCTGACCCGGTGGCGATCCCGAGAACTCTTTACTATAACTACCACTGCTGTAATTTTCATTGTCTAAGATTCAGACATGAATTACCTCTAATTTTGGTGTTTAAAGTAAAAGAGTAAAGTAAAAGATGGAAACTATTATTTTGGTAGGAATAAGCAGTGTTTGGTTTTGGTTGCAGCCTGTTGTAGACATAAACTCGCGTTTGCCAAGTTCAGGAGAAATCATAAATATAGATAAGGGTTTTAAAGATAAGTTAAATGTTATTTTTAATTTAGTCTCCGTTTCTTAAATCCGCTGGTTCAAAAAATGTGAGATTCCATGTGAGTGCACTTCAGGGCTAAAATTTTGACAAATACCAATCGTGTTAACCCTTTGCTGTCCAACGTCGAACCTGGCTCGACAAGTTTAGTGCTAAAAGCACTAGGTTTGTCGTGGCATCAGGCCTTACTTCGAGTAGAGCTCCACATCAAGGCGAAGCGATTTATACGAGGGCAATGTTTCAAGAGATTACCTGATTTGCCGTCAACTCGAAGTTAGACCTGATGCTATGAAAAGCCTAGTGCTCGTAGCACTAGACTTGTTGAGCCAGCCTCGACGTTGGTCCGCAAAGGGTTAATATTCAGTGCTATTGGGCGTTTTTAATTTACGCCGATGCATGTAGTTTTCTTGAATTAAGTGTTGTGATACATTCTAATCATGTAGCTCTCAGTCTACTGTAGGCATAAACTCGCGTTAGACTACGGTACTATTGACTTAGTCTACTGTATTTATATTCGACGATTATTCTACGCACTGAATTCGATGACTACGTAGCGGTGCTCAGCGATGAATTGTCGCTGCAAAGTCGAGCAGGAGTGATAATCATGCACGTGTACACTCAAATATTTCCATAAGCACTGAGGCGGCTGTTAAGAGTAAAAGGGTGAGGTGAAGGATTTCACTTGCGGAAATTTGCAACCTATTAAGGTTTTTCGGGCAGTGTCGTCAGTGGGATAAAATGAAACCCCCCAAAAGAAAGAAATATAATGCGGCCACATTAACATCGGAGTGCCGTATCTTTATGCAAAAGAGGACGGTAAAGGAAGGCGGATGATACTCCCGCCCCGTTGGAGTTCTTGATTCAAAAAACGTTTATTTGCCGAACCGCACCCCCTAGCTAGTGGGAAGGGCTATATATGCAGGAAGGAATGAAGGAGGAAGAGGTATGAATAAGGCGAGGGAGTGGAACTGGATGGGAAGAGCCGGATAATAAATAAAAGGGGGCAAGGAACTGCCGAGGCCAATTTCAATTCCCTTCTTTTCCTAACCATGCAGAAACGCCCGGGATGGCAGCTTTCTTTCTCTCCCCCCCCCCCCCCTCCTCCCATGGCAGTAATTTATTGAGCTGGTAATATTTGTCCCGAGTTTTTCATTTGTTACGTATGTATTTATGCCGACTTATGCCTGTAATGGAATTCTTCCTGTTTACTCTCGCTTTTCTTTGCCTCCTCTCCATGGATACATGAGCGAAAATACGTCTTGGTGTTGTCTGAATAGAAGGGAATTTTCTCGTGATACGGAAAGCGAGGTGACTTCTATACTGCCCTGAATCTGTGGAAAAAATTGACTATATTTGCATGAATGTAAACATCGCAAGTAATTTTTGGCGTATGGAAGTGTTGCATGAACTTATTTGTATCGCAGTGGGCACTTCAAGTGATGCGTATTCAAAGTGTATCCAATTGAAGTTCGAAAGAATATTTTTTTTCTCTCATTCTTTGTTTCCCATTATCCGTTAGTTCAAATATTATGTTAATTCATCTAAGTGCACTTCTGGCCGAAAATTTTGACAGACAAAAATCGTGTCAATTTTTAGTGCTATTCGGCGTTTTTAATTAACGCCGATGCCTGTAATTTTCTTTTAAAAATGTAGTGTTATATAAGCTTACATTATTATGATAATTAAGTCAGGTATATTTCTAGTAAACGATTATGTTCGTCTATGAAACAAAACTGATGATTTTATTCGACTTGAAAAAATATCGTTTGCTATATTCAATTCTGAAATTATGACTACGTTTCACTCTTCTTTGTCCATTTGGGTTTTGAATATTGTGCTACTATCTCTGTGTATCTTAATTTTCTCTTCTTCCTTCCCCAAACCCATCATTTTATTCTTAACTTCGTCATATTTTTCCTTAATTATGAGTAGGTCTTTCGAAGGTGGCTGGCGTCAAGTACTTTAGAGCTTTAGGGAGTCAAATTCCTTTACTTCAGCACCAGTATCCCTCCAAACAGTCTCATAGTCCACGGAGGAAATAATCCGATACTTTTTACATGCGGATAAATTATTTTCAAAGAATTTCATCGTTTTATAATGCAGTAAAATATATGTCTATGATTGTCGCTCCTTATTGCGCTAAATGTCCTCTTGATAAAAATGCCCACTTGTATTTTTAGTAAATATTTTTGGTACAACACTTCATGAATGTATATTCCATTTTTTTCATGCTTAAAAATATAATCTATTTACAAATTGCTGAGCCAGCAATTAGTAAATAGATTATAACCTTGTAACGTTTTAAATTCTACAAATTGTGTTTACATAGCATTAGTCCATCTAATTGAGTCCATCTTTGTTCACAGCTTTAAGCCAACCTCAATCTATAGTTCAATTCATGTTCGTAACATATTTTTCTTGAAATAAAGTCTCGTGGGTGTGCTGTACTCAAGTGTAATTGCTTTTCAAAAGCAGTTTCATGTTAAATATGTCAAAACACCGTGGGTGATAAGAGGCCTAAATTTATATACCGATTTTTTCTCTTTTGTCATTATTATTTTTCTTGAGGCATTAATGACGAACGTTTAAATTCGTTCTTTCGTGACTTCTTCGCAAGCACTCGGATATTTCCGAACGTTCAGCCGCTCCAACCGTCCGTGAAGTAGTAATTTTCCACGCCGAAGGTATTAAGTTTCTGTAGTCGACCCTCCGGTGACTTGCTAAGCACAGAAAGAGTGGAAGAATAGGGGAGTTGGACCATTCTTTGTTGGGTAGGGTGGGAGGAAAACTCACCCTTTTTTTAATGAGCCCTTCACCTTTCTATTGTCGGATTAACTTTCCCTTCGATGTCATCGTATTAGTCGCCATTTTATTCTCGAGAGGCCTTGACTGCGGCTTGCTCCCTTCACTCTTTTTTTTCGTATGTTGTAAGGCCCCACCTTTCTCTCCCCCCTTGCCCCGACTTAGTTGTCTCGCTTCCCTGCTCAAGCAGTCGAGGGGAAACGTAAGAGGCCCTGGTCCCACTAGGAATTGCTTAGTCGAAGACGGTAGCTAGGGCTAAAAATCCAAGCTGACGTGTTCAGTCGGCCGGAAGTAGGTCCCCTCCATTATTCAAATGACTTGCTGAAACCATTCCATTCCGATGGTTAAGATTTCTTTGAATATCTACCCATTGGTACATGAGTTTTTAATTGATGAACTCACTGCCAAACATGCTTGAAACATTTTGGAAATAACGTAATTGAAAGAGTTTTCTTAGTAAAAGACGCGGAGGTATTTTTCCTAAACTAAGTTTTTATTTTCATTTTCATAATAATTGAAATATGGAAAAAAATATGTGTGCGATAATGTTTTTGGCCAGTGCTTCAAACATAATTGATTAAATTAGCCGATTACGTTTTTAAGTGGACGTAGCCTTGAAATTTTTTAAGGAAGTTACTCAAATAAGTAACATATCTATTGTAGTTGACTCATTGGAGATACTTTTGCCTCATGCATCGGTAGAATTTGTTAGATTAGAACACTGTTAGGATAGAAATAAGATGCATTAAAGCAGAAAAAAATTTTTAGTGCTGTTCAGACCTAGTATTTATGTTAAAATAGCGATGAGGTTCAAAGAAAAAATAACTATCAACATGCGTTCACAAAATGGTATCTATCAAATATTGATCCGACTAGTTGCTCTCAATTGATGTTTTACCATAAATGAAAGCATTGTAACGTGCCATTTACTTCAAACTAATAATGAGAGCTCTGAAATTATGCATTTGGTGTTCAAAGGTCTTTGCTTCACCCTATTATCTCATGCATCAATCTAAAGTGTTCATAGGTTATTGGATTAACAATAAAAAATGAGAAGAGCAAAAATTAAATTTATAACGAAAATTTATACCATTTTTCGCGTGGAACACAAATCGCGTTTGGAATTATCATTGAGTTTATTCACTCTCGGTTGAGAATAAGGGCGATCTCTAGGCGAGGCGGATTATCTAACGGGGAAGGTAGTCCTGAAGTGGACAAAAAGAAGGAAAGTAATTTGGAGCTAAGGGTGGACGATGGATGGTTCTTAGATAAAAGACAGAGGTATAATGGGAAGGACGTTCAACTTCTGATTGTGGCTCAAGGAAAAAGAAAATGTGCTGTGTTTATAGACCAGTGGTAATTTCCTTCGTGAATGTGGGGTGCTGAAGGAAAATTGGTGATAAAATACGTCTGTGCTTAAAAATTTTAATTGGCATTACTGCAAAAGTATAATGTCCATTTATATATTTATGCTAATATTAAACACCAAAACCAGCACTTAGGCCTTTTCATTGGAATATTTATAAAATAAGTATATTGAGTGCGTATACACATTTTTGCTGGTAAACATAGAAGCGTTTTGAACATTCTGCTGGTGATAATAAATTTCATTTAACTACATGTAGATTCATCAATGTGCATAGTTACCATTTTGTCTATATTTCATGAAGACCACTGGTTGGCGATATACAAACTGGTATTTTCTCAGAATATATACATACTCGCTTGCATGAAATTTTATTTATTTACTTATTTGGTGGAACTCGAGTAGATTTGGATATAAGATGAGACAGTTATTAGCTATTTATTATATTTGTGCTCATATTTGGGTGATAAAGATCTTGACAATTTTACATATCGAATTAAATCAGTACTCCACCTGTCTTATTGCTTCTTCATTCCTTTTTTAGTTTAATCCGTGCAATCCCATCAAAGTAATTGAATGGATTAAACTTTCGATGAATATTCTGAGAACCTGCGGAAACTCATTCCGAGTAAGATATTTTTGTTTCCTCACACTGGAAAATGCGGAGGTGTTTGCATGATAATTATTTTTATTTTAAGAAAAATCCAAATCTCCGGCGTCCAAAACCAAAATTTTTCAAAATCCCCAAGTTAAAAAATCTCACTCAAGCAGAAACAAGAACATTCTAGCTTGTGATTACGACAAATAACACTTATTTGGTTTACCACAACTGTTGGACATCAGTCAATTCTGTACAAAGTTCACTCAAAGAATGTTTAAAGCGCCTATTAAATAATAATTATATTTGTATGGTAATAAATGGCGGAATGATAGTATAATGAGCATTAGAAATGGGTATCACGGACTACGTTGGAGTATTTGGAGAACGGAAGGGACCACTCGTTAAGCGGTTTTTCTTACAATTGTAATTCTATGTTGATGTAATAGTACGGCTTTCTTTCTTAAAACCGTGTTATAGTAGCAGTGTTAGTATAGTAAATAAGAATTATCATTAATCATCTTAAAAATATAAATATTTTAATTCCTAAAGATAAGTTTTAACTGCCATAAGAGGCATACTCAAAGGCACAAATATATGATTCGAAACTTAAGTTCTGTATTTAGTCCACTATTCTGTATTTCAATAGAATACCAATTGCCTTTTATTCTATGAATTGAATCGCATTTTATTCAGATTAATACTAAGATATGGTGAATAATAATTCAATAAAAACAAAATTTTAACTTGAGCATCGCCAGTTTAGAGTTATTCCGGCATTCAGACGAAATGTAAAATTATCCGGCCTATTTAAAGATGACTTCAATGGGAGTCGGAAATTATAAATTTTTTTCGCGTACATTTCCGAAAGGTAAATGCGGATTTGTTTAGCAAAGATACAATCCGTAGATCTGGCTGTTGAGGGAGATGAGTGTTGGGAGAAATAAAGGCCTCGCATAATATTAAAACATTTATAATGCATGGGAAGAAACATACCAGGTGGATGGAGTCATTATATAAGAGTCCAAAGTGGACAAGTCAAGGGGTTTGGAGAAGGCGGGAGGATGGATAGAATATATAAACCTATGGAAAATGAGAAACCTACGGTCGTGAAAAGAGATTCTGAAAAGAGGGTGAGAAGGTAGGGAAGAAGAAAAATGCGTGGGTATTTTAAAAAGGATGTTGGAGAGAAAAATCAAATGTGCTCGACGAAAAGAAAAAAAAAGAAAAATGAAAAATTCCGTGACGACAGAAAAGGGATGCTCTTGGTGAAAAGAAAGAACTCTGGCGAAAATGTATAAAAATAAAAAAATATAAAAAAAACGTTACGAATCTAAAAGATTGCGAGCGAAAAAAAATATGGCAGTAGAAAGAGATGAGTTGAGCCGAAGAAATAGACAAAGAGGAGATGACTGAGGGAGATAGAGCCTTGAGGGGAGAGGGGTTAGAGGATGGGGGGTGGTGGGAGAAATGCGGAGAGAATGTTGGAGTGCTTGGGGAGGGTGAAGGTTGAATGGCTTGGGGAGGAGGGGTAGGTTCGACCCCCCACCTACCAGATGAGTTTTCTCCCATCCCCCTAAGGTAACAATGGCATCCACTGTTCGCTGCCTGTTAAGATCCTCTCCTATTCCTTTCATTTAGGTTGGAGTGTTTCGGAAGATGAGGAGGGAGAAAGAGGGGGTAGGTTGGTTGGTTGGGGGAAGGGGGTGTGAGCACGAGGAGGGGCGGGTGTTGGTGTGAAGGGGTTTTTAGATTGGAGGGGTGAGGTGGGATTAAGATTCGCAAGAGCAAGAGGTGGTTTAGAGGCATAACCGAAAGCGTCCGTCATGGAAGAAAATAGTTGAAGTCTCGTCCTGTGTATTGAGAGTGCGCTAAGTAAACTCTGTGAGCGGGGAGCAATGTAATTTCTCTGGCGCAAATGAGGCAAATTTTTGGGAAAGTATAAGCATGTATTCAGTCGATCTTTATCCATGTTGAAATTAGGAAACTTTGAAATTCCACCCTAAGGTTTTTTAAACATTATAATTTATAAGCGTAATTAAGGTAAATTTTAGTAAAGTGAAGGTATGTATACAGTCAATTTTTGGTTAAGTTGAAGTGAAAAAGGTGCTAAAATTACACACTAAAAGTTCATGAAACACTGAACATGTTTTCTCCGTTTACCTCTCATTCCATTTTCTCGGACTCAGTGATGAAAAATATCGGTTGAAATTGATTATTTGAGCAATAGATTTTTAGTTAAAGTGAAAAAACTTGATTAAAAAAAATTGAGGTTTGTACCAAAATATCAATTAATCGTCAAATCGAGGTTAATTTTTATATAGTTCTCACAAATATGTTTATTATTCATTTGAAAAGGACTCTAAATACACATTTCAGTGGTTGAAAAAATCCCAAAAAGACCTAATCAGAATATATGGCTAAATAATCAGTTATAAAAATTTACAAATGCAAAATTTTAAAGTTTTGGGATCACCGCTTTGATCCACTTGGCTCCGCTAAAATATTTGAGAAAGATGGGAGAACCTTTTAACTTTTCCCGTCACTAGAGAAAATTCTTTCACTCGGGACGGATGACGCAATCGCGGGCTGGTAGTGACGCTGATGAGATAAAATGAAATGACGAAGATCGAAGTTGAAAAATCCAGTTTGGATCGAAACTGGAATATCGTAAATAGATCTCGATTTCCTCAATATTTGAATATTGTAAATCAAGTTTTACCTTCAATAAAATTCGTATTTTCATCTCTTATCTGAAGGTATCTTATACGTGGGAGGTTTTTTTCAACCTTTGATAGCTGAGCAAACACACTATACAAGACGCAGCCTGGTAATGCTCAAGACGCACAATTGCTCTACCTCCGCGGCTACTGCGGAGTTAGAGCAATTGCGCGTCCTCCACACCACACGCTCAAGTTATTTCTTACTGTAAGTTGTTGGTTAAAGATTAGAAGCACTCTTAACTACACTGCCTCAATTGATTCTCCCGCCAAGTGTGCGCTGCGGAGTGACAGCCAGAAAACTCGCCGAATGCCTTCAGCATTGGCATGCCTTGACCTTTATGCCGATACAGGAGAATTTTTATATTGAATTCAATGCGGCTATAGTGAGAGACATTACGTCCATTCCCATTAAAAACAATAGAAGAGATATACTGACTTCTGGAAGTGCTTCGATCCATGAAAACACCCGTCATCTCAGTGCTGATGCAGCCCAATTGCTCCTTGAGAAATTTTAATGGGACATTTTCAATCATTAGCCGTGCAATGTCGACTTAGTGCCGTGTGACTTCCATCTTTACGCTGAAATGAAGAAGTGGCTGGGAGGGAATCGTTTTCAAACGGGCGATGAGCTTCAGGGAAATGGCAAAATTCGTAGGATGTCATTGGCGGCAAGATTCCATGAAGAAGGCATAGTAAAACTTGTCCACAGGCAAAACCAGTTCCTCAATCGCTGAGGCCATTATGTCGAAAGGGCACCACAGTGTGCTCAACATTTAGCAATGAAATACTTTTTAACCAATCGCTTCATTTTCTCATCGTGATCCATCGGTGGTTGAAAAAAACGGCCCTCGTACCCTTGAGACTTGTGAGCTGTATTTTTGCCGGTAATGACACCATGAGTTAAAATGATTGGTATTTATTAAGCGCATTTTGCAAAATTTTTCCAGCTTTCTCATTTTATTACGGATAGTCATGATTCCCATGAAGGAAAGCCTGACGTTAACTTATATAAGCCAGCTGCTTTACGTTCTCACCTTGATTCGTATTTATTCTCGTGGATTGAAATACAGGGTGACTCGAAAAGAGTATCACATCTTATAAAATCTGTATTTAATCAAAGAAACCCAATAGAAACTCGTGTTATTCATCATTATAAAGAGTATATAAAAAATATGTTTCACTTGAAAACAAGTTGACAAATTTTCAATAAGTCCCCCTCCAGGAACTCGAGCGATATCGACTCCATACTCATACCCTCGGTCAAGTGTTGATTCAGTTCTCTTACCCCTATTCTAACAGTTTTGAGCCTTAAATGCGTTGTTTATAAATTTAACAATAACGTACTGCTGCCAGTGAATTCAATTGCCTAGGGCAAGAAATAATTCCAAAGTATGTGTTACGGAAAAGTTTAGCATTACTGCTCTTGCTGCTCTTTAAGCAAGGTAAAAGTTTGCGCGCAAAAAAATGCAATTCAATTCCTTGATTACCTAATAGGGAAAAGGCTTAAGGGATACAGGATTATATTTTTGGCGTTTTTTGAGCGTCACTCAAATGGCACGTGAAAATTAATCTATAATTACTGACAGCGACAGTAAGTGATACTAAAAATATGAATGTTTACATCATTAACTTCATGTTTCTAAAGTTTTGAAATTTCAATTTACCACTTTGATAATTTGTAAACCCTGTATTTGTTTTCTTAACTCACTTCAATTTGGGAATGCTATGATAGTTATTTTAAATTTACAACTTTCCATTTATAATCACCTCAGCTCTCTCAAGGCCACTTTCAAATTGTATTTTATTTTGGTGGTTCAAAGTTGGACCTTTGATATAAATAAATATTAATGAAAATAAATTCTAAATTGGATACACGAGATTGAGTGTTCAACCTAGAATCTTTTCATCGAGGAAATAGTGTTTCTTTATATTTGTCTTTTCACGTAGACTAGCGAGCCTTTTTCGCTTCCCTGTTCCTCAGAATTTATTTTTTCCTTTAATTTAGCCTGTAGCTTTGAGTCGGAGACGAGAGTTGAAAGATACTTAACTGAAAACTTTATTTCTGGGATGAGTGGTTATTGAAACTCCCAACTGAGTTCACATACAAGGCGGAGAAGGTAAATTTAGAGTCGATCCAGAAAATATGTAACTCAATACTCAACTTCACTTATACGCAACAAAAGTGGCCGTAGAATTGAGGCCCGAGCAAATTTGTAGTCAACCACTTCCTGGAGCAGTTTCCGAGAAAACTGCGGAGACTCTTTGTTGCATTATGTTCTGTTCACTCCCGGAAATACTTCTTTCACAGCTCTGTTTTTTAAGGAAAAGAAAGCATGAACGTTGTAGAAAACTTAAAAGGTACTGTTAATGTAATGATTTAAGCCTTTTTAATGTCATGGCTATATGAACTTCAAAATTGTAGAAAAACTGCCAACTCAATATTTAAAAGTGCTCGGGACTTTGTCTGAATTCTTACTAAAAATAACTAGTATAACCCTCAAAATGTCTAATTTCCTCTTGAAAATATTGCTACAAGCACCATCCGTGCGTTAACGCTTCAGTTAATAAAGTCGTTCAGGTACCTACGTTGAAAAGGTGCTTAAACGCAAAATTAAAAGTAAATGTGATTTTATTATTACTTTAGATAAGTGCTGATGGCGCATTGGCGTAGGTTATTTCGTGTTGCAAATTTTGGGCTGACTAATTTGTAAAAACGGCATTATATTCTTACTTATCACTACATATATACAAGGGGGTATCCAAAAATAACCGGACGTATATCTCTGCGCGCGTCGTTCTTATATTTTGGGCTATTTCCCACTAGATGGGTGTTATTTCATCATTTCTAAGTCAGTATACAAAACGGCGTGTATATAGACGGTTATAGAGAGTCACTGTTACACTTTACATTCGAAGAGTTGTTTGACCTCTTCGATTTTTGAAATGGCTGATACTTGAGAATAGCGTGTAGTGTTGAAATTTTCTCCTCTGCTCGGTGAAATTGAGTCCGACACAGTTTGTAAGTTGCATACAGCTTGTAAAGAACACGCTTTAAAAATAACTTGAGTGCCTGAGTGGTATTCACAATTCAAACGTGGAAACATGTCGAACGAAGACGTTCAATGCCCGGACCGGCCTTCCATGTCCAGAACTGATGAAAATGTAGAAAAAACTCTTACCATTGTGTACGAGAATTAGAAACAAACCATTGACGGACTCGCTGAACAATCTGGTCATTCGTGGAGTTCATTGCAGCGAATTTTAGTTGAAGGTTAGCAATTTACACGAATCGCGGCGAAATTCATCCCCCACTTCTTGCCTCCTGATCAAAAGCGGCACGTGTTGCCGATTGACGCGACTTGAGTTTTTGGTAAAAGAATTGCTTGATACTGCTTCCTCACACACCCAACTCACCAGATCACTCACCTTTTGAGTTTCTTTTGTCCAACCAGACGAAAATGGTGTTGAAAGGGAAATGTTTTGGTCATATTACGGAGGTGACAAGTAAATCGAAGGCGGCGCTGCAAGGCAATTTTAATTTATTTATTTATAGTCATACCACCGAAAACAGCTCGTGTTGGCCTTTACATCGGGGCTTTTCAACAATTTTTAACAAACACTCGTTCACGAACAACCATGCCCTGGATAGCGGAAACTTATCCAAGCGGGACTCGAACCCGCGATCTCTTGTTTAGCAGGCGAGGACTTTACCCTGCCCCCACCGAGGCCGGAAACGACGAGTATCAAAAGCGTTTTGCGTAGTGGAAAAACCGTTTTAACGAATGTATCATTGTAATGGAGATTACTGCGTAGGTGACACGTTTCTAAGACAAAAAATAAAATTTTTAATTTTAAAATATTGTGTCCGGTTATTTTTGGGTCCCCCTCCCTACTTAACTTACGGAAGCAGGTAAAGCATAAAAAACTATTGTGAGAGGTTTAAGAATGTTGTTGAAGACTGTACAGAGGTTATCGATCGGCGAGAAAATTGATAATGTTAAAGTATAAAATCGATTTTTCGAATTTCACAGCTTGAGGACCAAAGGCAATGAGTAAATGAAACAGTTTGGGAAGAGGAAAATTTAATTGGGTTCCTCATTTGTGTATTTTTTGTATAAAATTTTTAAGCGTATTCTCATGCTCAATGAGTAGTCCATATCGTGCGAAAGCTTTAAAGCTCGAAGCTGTAAAAGAGAGTTAATGTACTACTAATCACACCAATAACAAGAATGGGGAGATTAGCAATTGAAAGTTAATCAAAATGGCCAATTACTTTCACTTATTTCTTGTTTTAAATCCATGGTAATGTGATTTCATCGGTTTTATCGGCTCGGCTTCTCGGAAAAAACTGGAAGAAATATATAAAAATATTGAATCAAATATTTATAAATTCATCACTTTCATTACTAGGGTGACGTCACAGGAGAAAATGAGGCAGGTATTTAGCAGAAAATGAGACTTGGAAGTTTTAAATTGTAGGAGAAGGATAGTCAGAGGCTAGATTTTGAACTGATAATTGAAATACAGAAGTTCAAAGTATAAACTCTATTTTATTCCATAATATGACCTTCCGAGGTATAAGAGTAATTGTGATGCTCTTTTTTTCTTTGTTCTTTGGGAAGTTGAATATTTTCTTGGGCCCATCACCTTCCCCTTTTCAGTTTAAATCATTGTATTTCTTTCCACCAACTATTCCCTAACTTCACAAACTTGCCCTGTTTTGCCCAGCAAGAGTACGGCCTTGGGGGATTTAATTCTTTCGGACCATTACCCTCATTAACGTATTTTATGCCGTGAATTTTTTATAGAGTGACACTCTTAACAAGTATTCCATATCGTGGAAAAATTGTCTAGCTTGCAGCTGAAAGCATGTTAGAAGCATTGCACGACCAATGAAGGGGAATGGGAAGTTTGGGTGGGATATAAGAATATGCGTGTAATGGGAGTATAGGAAAACGATTGACAGAGATTGTCGACGGTGTATAAAATTGAACGGAAAGAGAACGAAAGAGGGAGAGTATTAAAACAATTACGTTGTTCATGTTTGGCATTCCTTAATGCGAAAATTTCTATTTAAAAAGTAAATGTTACTGTTTCGTAATAAGTATGCTTCAATCAGCCCGTTTATATCATTCAAGCACTTACCGAGTAGAGTTATTATTTAATAATGTAATACCATAGAGGCAGATTCGATGGCGTGTGAAAGAACTCTAGAGGAAAACTGCGAAAGGAGCAAGCATATTAAAACCAATCATTTGAATAACAAGGGAGGGGGTCTCACTAACAGTAAGGAAAGAGAAAAAAAAAAGCGAAGAGGGGTTGGAACACTGCGGGAGGGTGATAGAAGGGTGGGACCGTAGTGTATGAGGATAGGCCGAGATTATCGGTTGGAGAGAAAATTGAACAGGAAGAGCGAGGGAAGACAGGAGGAGGAGGTTTAAGAGGAAGAACACGACCCTTCGTGTGGAGATTCGGAAAGCGGATCCGGACAGAGGTGGGCGTGGGAGAAGAGCGGCATAATGTGAGAAGGAAGGAGGTTTTTTTTTAGGAGAACATTTTTTTTTCTTCGGTAAAGTAAAAAAAAAATTGAAGATCGGGAAGGAAAAGGATAGGCGGTAAGAAGTGGGGTGGGGAGGGAAAGAATGCTTCTCGCAACGGATATAGAATGGGGATTGATGGATGGCGCTCTGAAATTGGAACCAAGGATTTGTTGAGGCGTGGTGGTAGGGATCTCGTGTAAGGGAGAAGGGAGGAGAAAAAGGCAGAGGGGAAGGAAGGGAAGGGAAGAAGTCGGCGTCATCTGAGGGTGGATTTGGCGTATGAGGCGGTGGATGATACTAAGAAAGCGGTTCCCAACCGGTCGTACGCGTACCCCTTGGGGGTACGTGACGAACCAGTCGGGGGTACGCCGAAAATAATCGGTAATGGCGGACGCTACGTTCCCTAGTAGTAGTCTGGCAACAGTGGCGGTTACACTATTATGCATCTTCATGTGTACAAATAAACAGAAGTAAGATCCCAATCAATATTTTTAGCATTTAAAATATTTGTATAATTACATTAGAAGAAAGTGAAAATAAAATGTAAAAATAAATCGTAAAGCAAAATAAATTATAATTAGGTAATTAAAAATCTAAAGTTTAAAATAGTGAAAATTAAAGTCTTAACCAGGAAATATGTAAACATATATAATTTAGGGCATTATAAACAAAGAGTTTCTAATAATACAATTATTTATAACTTAAAGGGTCACCTTTCCTGAGTGAAATTATGTAATAAAACGTGTACGTTACATTTTCGTGGGTACAATAATAGTCATATACATAAAAAGAGGTACGGGAAAAAAATGGTGGTGAATCGCTGTACTAAAGGAATGAAGGGAGGAAGAAGAAGAAGGGAGGACGATTTTTGGCCGAGTATGGGAGGGGAGGGTGTGAGTGAAAGGTAGGGCTTATGGGTTTGGGGAAACCACGTAGGGGGTGTGGAGATGGGGTATGTGGTGAGGTAAAGGGAGAGCGGGGGAGAGAAAAAGGTTAAGAGGCCCCTGTGTGCAGGGTGGGAGGAGGGCGTTTGGAAAGCGCCGCGCGGGGAGACGATGTCAGCAAAAGTTTTACGTTATTAGCATTTCTTGACGTTCCGCTGACTTGGCTGAGATTATGGAGTTGGCTGACGGTAACGGTGGGCGGGGTGGAGGTCTTGAAGCAGTATTGGGGAAGGTAATAGAGGTTTTTTTCCCCCCCGATTCTCTTCACCTCCTCCTCCTTCCGGTGGTGTCGGGGTAGCTTTTCTTTCTTTACGGGTCGGAGAGGGTAGTGGGTGGACGCTTCGGTTTGGGATTAGGGGAAGTGGGTTTTTCTCGGATAATCTCACCCTCACTTCCGCGACTCGTTGGCGTTCTTTCCCCCTTTTTCTCCGGTCTTCAAATGCACACATGATTCTCCCCTTGTTCCCATAAGCCAATCGCTTTTCCTCACCTTACCCCTTTCATTCGTCCCTCTGTAAACTTTAATCTTCGCCAGGCTTTCTGCGCTGGTTTCTCGCTGGTATAAAATAGTCTTCCGTATACGCCGACCAAGTTTCCAATGCATTCGCGTAAAAATCTGTGAATCTCCTTTAGATGACACGACACTCTTACTCGAAGTGTGAAATGCTTTTCTTTTTCATGAGGCATTTATCATTTAGAATTACGCTATGGTATTTAAACGATTGGGGTATTTTGAGAAAGCAATTATGAGTATCTGCACGACCAAAATTTTATCTATGGGAAATTATTGAGGGAAGCATTTAATAAATTTTGTAATGGCATACTTTATATATTCCATGATTTTTATGGTGATAGCGTAGTTAAGGCTGCAATTCAACACGAAAGAAAACGGTGGTTTGGGAGTGAAAAGTTCCTTTAACTACACGTTGATAATATTGGACATTTGCCAACTTTGTCATTGACAAATTATTTTTATGAAACAAATTATTTTCTCTTTTTGTTTGACAGATTCATGGGCGCAGCTAGGAATTAAGTGTAGGGGGGGGGGATTTAGGCGCAACTAATACTGGGCGGTCTGGGGTACTGAATACCAGCCAGGGTAAGCGGGAGGTGCGAGGGCACTCCATCATAAAAAAATAAGATAAATGGTTCAAAATGGTGAGTTTTACGGCCGTATGAGGGATATATCATTAATCCGCAAACTATTTTATTAGTAATAATAAGCTAGTTGAGTAAAAATTGATTATACTTCAAAACTTTTCTTAGCTCTGGGGGTAGTTTTATCCCTCAAAAATCCCCCTCTCTGCGCCACTGACTAGGTTTATGTACAATATTTGTACCTTGAGTGCCTTTAAAGCATGATATGGTACAGTTTTATAAAGATTATATTTTCCGAAAATATTAGAATGTTTATGAAATAAATAACCGAAGGGTTTATTGTTTTTTAGCTCTCTAATGTGATAATGTTGTGCTACATTATGAAACAGCACTCTGAAAATTGCCATAGTCTGTTAAATATCGTGTAGTGGTTGATTCTCCCTGGCGCTAGAACGCTCTCTCCACCTCTCAGGGCAAAGTTGACGGCTATGTTTATCCTGTCATCGAGATCTCTTGCTATCAGTTGCCAAGTCTTCCACATTGCGGTTCGCGCTGAAAGCAGGTCGGCTCAATGAATATGGAATAGGAGATGTAATTGCATATTCGTTGAGATAATCAGAAGAGAATGGCGAACAGTGATAAAAAAATAACCAAGGCGCGACATGAAAACAGCTTCACAAACATTGTGACGATGAGACTACCGTACTCGTTTCAAGTTAATGCAAATTATTCTTGCCATATATGAATTCATAGTTAAATTGATGTCTCATATTTGAACTCAACATTTTGACTGTATTAGTGGTTGAACGCAAAACTCGAAGTCAACTCTGTAATTCCAAATTACCTCGAAATTAAAGGTTTTTCACTTTAAACTCATATTAATTCTGATGAAGTTTATTATTTTTTCATAATTGGATAGTTTTCTTTATTAACATCAAAACTTTTGTATATCTGCAAGAAAAATTGTCTACATGAATTTTTTTGAAATTTAGTTGAATAATGGGTGATATATAAATTATCCAAATTTCAGGAAAAATTCGAAGTAGAGATGGAATTGCTGACGACAAGAAAATAATGATGATGTCATACAGAGTGATTTTATTCAATGTTGTAGAGGAAAAAATCAGGAAACCTGGAATAGTTTTAGAAAAAGGAGAATAAAGCTGTGTCCTTGATTCAAAATAACTCTCTAACAACGCAATTGGGTATGATTAGGATGTTGGTAAGTAGTTTTAGGCACATTTGTTATATTAAAAGTTAATGTGCTAATTTTACTCTGTTGTATTAAAAGATATATTGCAATGTCTTTGCAGGGATGGATTGAAAATTGATATTTGTGGAAAGAAACAGGAAATAATTTTATCCAGGACTTGAAAGACATTACTTTTATGCCATTTTAACATCATTTCCATCGTGCTTAAAATGTTTGGTCCCTATTTTTAAAGAACGTACTCATAATGAAGCTTGAGAGTGTTATTTAACTTGCGGTTTCTGCAAATCGACGGTATTAAACCTGATTAATGCATTTTCACTGTAAACTGATACCACTGTTGGAAAATGAAAGGGGAAGGAGTATTGATTGAACACGTATGCTGCACTTGCACTTGTTCTTGCATCTGTAGTCCGTCCCAATATTCACTTCCCTCGACATCTGACCTCGCTTCCTACGTACGAATGCCCTAATCCAACTCTCACAAACTCAGATGGGGTTGGGTAATTACGAGTACTTCATATGATTTCAAAACGTATGCCATAAAAAAACGGTCATGGTAATGCATTTAGTCTTTACTAGGTAATGTATGAGAATCATTTTATAAATGATGCCCGATTTTACGGACCATGTAGTAATGCACAGAAATCATTTTGGCGCGCATTTCCTTTGTATATTAGCTATGAAATACGTACATTATGCTGTGGTGATTATAAGTATTATATTTTTTGAACCAAATATTATACTTTAAATGAATGTATAATCTGTATTTTAAAATTATTAAAATGCTCTAATGGAAATCATAGTTAAAGAAAGATGCCAACATTAGGAAAGTAAATAACAATAAACTATTCGATTCCGATTTAATACGGTGCGTATTAAAACATTATGAACTTTAGCGCAAAAGTTTTGGCCCAGATTAAAAAAAAATTACTTGTCGTCTAGAAAAACAATACTCTGCAGAGGAAAAAGATATGTTGATAGTTCAAGTGGAACAATTCATGCCACGCATTCAGGGGACCCGGTTTTGAATCCGGATCGAGGAAAATAACTTTTCCTCAGTGAAAATTTGGCTCCCACGTTAAATTTTGGTCCTACATACAAATGGGAAAGCGATCAGTGATTAATGTATCTCATATAGAAATTACTGTGCTTTGCAGGCGGAAAGAGGACAGGAGGAATGTTTAGGACTAGGCCACGTGTAGCGCACTTGTTACGTATAAATCCTCTCTCTGCCACCGAGAACTTCCCTTCACCTCACGTCCCGCACTCACCGTGCACTACTCTAAATCTAACGAACTTATTACTTAAACCACCTGATATTTTCTACGGGAGACTGGTAGCGAGGTGGTCTTGGAAAAGATAGTGGTCCCCCTATTCTGGAAGTATGATATGTACACGCATGTGGCTCAGTCTGAGGTGAGCTCTAAGGTCGCCGATCCGGACGACCTCTGCGATACCTCCACTGCAAAAACGCTCAAATATCGCTCACCGCATCAAATCCGCTCATCTAGTAGCCCAACAATACGAATCCGCTCAGCTGGCAGTGTCCGGAGCATAACCGCTCATCTCCTGTTCTCGATGCTTGGAGGTGAGCGGTTCTGCTCTGGACACTGCCAGCTGAGCGGATTTGTATTGTTGGGCTACTAGATGAGCGGATTTGATTCGGCGGGCGACTGTTGAGCGTTATTGCAGTGGAGGTTTCGTATGGTTCCACTATTCTGATAGTCTCATTGAAATTACAATGTGATGCTGATTGCTGTTGGTGAAACGACCTTAAGGCCTTTAGTAACCGTTTTGATGGAACAAATTATACTTGAGGTACAGATAAAAAGGGGTCTAATTTATCATTTTCAGGAAATTTCAAGATTGCTGCACATTTATTGAGGCGTAAATGTCAGAAAGTTTCAACATTATGGTCGAGTGGTAGAAATGCGTCTTCAATGGAGGAGAAGCTATTGGAAAAAGACATGTGTCCCAATCCGACCTGTAGGTTTGACTATCAATCAACGCATATTTAAAGGAAAATCTCTTATTAGAAGAGATTAATTTGAAAAACATCTAGGTTCATAAGTTTAAAAATATATTCCTAATGCATTTAATTTTTCTTCTATTTTCTCGGTCAAAGTGATTGACACAATAATGTAAATGAAAACAGTTAATTCACATAAGCTAAGCCAATAATCTTATCAAATAATTACCGAATCATTACCGAACACAAAATTATTACCGAATTCAATTTATGCTCCTTACCTTAAAAGTAATACTATTAGACCAGAAAATGTGTTCTTTTACCTTGTAATATCTAAGTAAGACAGGAAAATAAAGGAAACATTGTGCATACTTACAACTAAGTTAATTGAGGGTTTTATCGGCAAAAGGAATACAAATGAGTTCACTGAACTTATATTAACGTTAAACGATCCCCTTTCCCATCTCTCAACACTTAAATATCTTTATTTGGTGACTTATACTCAGGAAAGATGACTTAATAACGATAACATTACCCCAGCTCAGCGTGGAGTAGCAGACCAGGAAGAGTGACTCCTGAGTAAATGCATGAAGGGCTTCACGTTGAAGGTTGCCCAACGTTTTTCCGCCGCCGCCCTGTAAATTTTATGCGAGTCGGGTTTGTGTTTGCCGACATCTTCCCCGGCGTCTGGCAGGTCGACCTCACTTCATCCGCGTGTTCGAGGGTCCGAGAGGACGTGGGAAAATGAAACTTCAACTTAAGCCTCGCTCACGATATGTTGTTTGTCGTGCGCCAATTTCAAGCCTGAGTACTCGCAAGACCTCAAATGCAAATCTTCTCTCGGCGTCTCTCTCCTTCTCTCTATCTCGGCGGTTGCGCTGCTCCAAGCCCTCCAACCCTTTCTTCTCCTCGCAAGACGTGCCATCCTTTCACCATCACCGTCACCTTCTTCTCTGTGCATCCAGTCTATTTGCTGAGACGTTACAGGATCCATCCCTTCGCAAGGATATCATCTTTTCTTAGATTACATACAATTTTTTGTCTGCATCATTTTTTTATAGTAACGTAATGTCATCAACATCAATTATTTTTACATTGTGTCGCATTCTTCCAACTCATTCATTGAATTAGTATCACCATGCATATTTACCCTATATTTCCGCGAGATAAAAATCTCTTTTCGCGAAAGCACATTGGCGATGAATTTATCTTACCTTTTACAATTTTGGCCAACCTTGATACTCGACGCTAGGCATTCCAAATCAATTGTAAATTTGCGGAAAAACCTCCGCGATTCTCGTACTGAAGGTTGAATATTTTTTGTCTTATCAACGTAAATTTGTGTTTTACTTTCATCGCAGCTCAGGGTAATGGCATGGAGCTGATTTTGGGTCTTAGTAGCTTTTTTCCTCTGGCATCTATTCAATGGAATGGATATAATTCGGTTATTTGTTTTTTTTGTACCTCGATTTCGACATTTTATCTAGAATTTACCCTATGGAATTGTATTGGCGATAAATTATTTTATTTTCTTACGCTCAAGTCCGTACTACTCCGTAAGGCTTTATTGTCAAGAATCTTTCATCCTACTCAAACGTTAAAACAACTTCCTTCAAACCCCTTCAACAAAAAACATCCATGCATAAAAAAAGAGTTATCCCCTACAGATCCATGGGTCTCTGAGCTGTTTTATTTACTTTTTTCTGCCTCCTTTCATTGACAAGGAGGATGGAAAAAATAACCTCACAGTGAAATTTGAAAGTAATATTTATTAACAAATATTTAGTTGGAAATAAGTAAATAAATAAATTTTAACCGTGGATGACGCATGTGCACCTTGGGATTTTGCGACAGTATTTTTATGCACTAAGATAAGGACTTGACTTTGCTGTTTATTTTCCCAGGCCCTGGTTAGGCCACAATCCGGCCCCCTCTTCTTACATGGTATTTGTTTTGGTATTGAACTTAAATACAGGAATTGGTACTAATACATTCTTTTGTCTAGTTTTCCATTGAGATTTTATAGAATTACTCCTTCCTGACATCTTGTTGAGCCAGTCAAGTCTTTGAGTGGCCTCCTGTAGCTGTCACCGCTCAGGAAGTCATGACACATGGTAGGAATAAAATATAGACTGAGTTTAAGCCATTAGAAGTCAAAATAAATCAGGTTAAAAAGGCATGATAAAAATAATGAATATAAGTAATATGTGAGGTTTGTAGAAATTAAAAACTGAACAAATTTGTATAAAATATTAATAAAGAATCATAAAATTTTAGGATGATAAAATTATTAAAATAAGTACGTTAAAAAGAATATAAAGAATAAATAATGAAACTGAAAACGGTTTATAGGGTTGAGAGAAAGTAATTGGATTTTGTGGTTCATTACCTTTCGTTTGATACGAAACACCTGAGAATTGGTGGGAAAATGATGGAAATATTAAAATTAACTTAAATTTTGTTCAGAAGCACACTCATCTTTCTTGCCATTGTGTAATTCAACTTGTTTTACGGATGCAAAACAAAACTTTTGTGGCATGTTGTGGTAGATTCTTGTGCTACAAGATACGAAGAAGAGCAGCGGCGGGTTAAAACGACAATAATTCACCCTTGAAGGCACCCTATTATAAAAATATGAAAAAGTGGAGGTTTACGTGTTTGAAAGATATTAATAAAATAAAACGTGGTGTGTGTACCTTGGGTCCGAGGAGGTTATTCATTCCACTCTTATCTACTCATCTTATTAATCGGAACCCTCTCGTGGATGGATAAGTTCGCAGTTTTTACTTTCTGTTTATGCTAAAAGTATAAAATACAAAGGAAAGCTGCGCGGTTCGTCAAAAACTGCTATGGGCGTACAGATAGTGTTACCCAGATGTTAAGCGAATTAGGCTTGGAGTCACTGGAGACTCAGAGGCTGCGCGATAAGCTTAGATTGTTTGAACAATTAAGAATGGATATCTTTAAGAGCGACACGGAGAACATAATATTAGATGCCCATTATATTTCCATGTCCGATTGAAGCGATAAATTAAGAGAGATATTTTGCCAAACGAATAGATATGGGAATTCGTTTTTCCCCGAACAATAAAGGATTTTAATTAATGCTATTCGTAATTTCCTTTGAGCACTTCCTTTTAATTTGTAAATAGTTGGTGACCTAACACCACTGCCACACGTCTTTTATGCGGCTTGCGGTGTATTAATTAGATGTGCATGGAAGTATAAGAAATACTAATATTATAGCTCTCATATTAAAATAAAATAATGATTTCTATAACCAATATTTCCTTTAATATGTTATATTTCTATACCCCTACCAAAATTTAATGGATTCCTTTTAAGCCAATAAAACGTGTTCGAAATGATTATTTTGTCATTAAAATCCCTATTAAGGAATGATTTTGGTAAATAAATAGCAAGGATAGCAATATATTTCCCCAATATCTTAACGATACGCAGAAAGCAAAGTTCCTAACGGCGCTCCGTCACGACATGCATTTGAAATCTTTCCAATGTTTTTACATATGAGATTTTTTCCGTGACTAAGCGTAAAAATCATGATAAATGCACTCGGTTTTATCCATTTATTTCCATTCTTCCTCGTAAAAACTGCATAAAATTAGTATGGAAGGCCTGTACACTGGGCTCGTTCCCTTTTTATGTTACTGTTGATTATAAATTGTGAAAGAATGTGAAACATAAAGAGGCCTGTAGTTTTTTTTTATTTTTGATCCGTTTCTCCGGGTATTTGCGGTGAAAAATCGACTAGCTCAATCATTTCCATCATGACGTCATCGCCTCTTGCCGAGCGGGTCACCTCTTCTCCACTTCTCCTCTACCGCGCGGGTCCACATCAAGTGCTTCGTTTTTCTTTCAAAACTAGTAAGCGATTCATTCCATCATTTAAAACTGTTCACAGGGATTAAACTGACTATATGCCGTGAGAATCCCCCATTTTTTAATAGCAGAGATCATTCTTCATGACCATCATGAAAATGAACTTTTATGAGGATCGGGTTTCTCTAAAAAAGTGAGAGAGCCGAGACTCACCTAATGATGTCACCTACTCATGGAAAGTTGACGGCAACTCTTGTCATGTTTCACTTTTAAGTCATAAGAGAATGACTTTATTGATAAGATTACATTTTTCGTCGTCACCTATCTTTCCATGCCATCTAACGAATTAATTTAATATATTACTACCTCAGGCGTCGGTGAACGCATCCAATCGTTCCCGTTTATGCTCACACTCCCACATTCGATGGGATGACCACACGCGCCTGCTCTAACACGTGGACTCTCCGACCTTACACAATCGCCACACACATTAAGAGGGGCCAAATCCTCCCACACCACCTTCTCTTCCACCCCCTTTTCTCTGTTAACACCGCGCTCGTCCCTTGTAACATGCAAGGTTCCTCGCTAATCGCGTAAGGGTAAATGGGGTAAAGCGTAAACCGGGAGCGGGTAGTAGTGCTTCGCTGTCCAATATTTTTTCGGATCCACGCCACACACACGCATACCTCTGCCATTGTCCTTCGCTCCTGCCTGCGTCGCGTTATACACCTCTATTGGCTTCTTAGTGACTGTGTCCGCTACCTAAGCTTGCTGTCCACCTATACAAAAAAAAATTTCCTGTTTTCAGCCTTATCTTCTCCCTTCTGTGATCTTCTATCCTATTTTCATATTTTTTCCTTCCAGTTCCTAAGTTTTCCTAGAAGTTCCTAGAGGCTGCTGTTCATGTATGCACTTTGACCCAAATGACCCAAATCATTTTGCATGCATCACCATGCATGTTTCTATATGCGTTATCATTGTTTCATTTTCTGAAGATTATTTGTTGTTTGTTTTAGTTCATTTTTGATTTTTATGTGTTTTGTGTTGGGTTAGCGCCTTGTTGACGGGGAGAAAAACAAAGACTTATTGTGCAAGAAGACATATTGAGATGTAAAGAGTAAAGGAAATCCATATTGTCAAATGGTATTGAAATTTTATAATCGCTTTGATACTTTACTACTGGAGTAAAGTATCAAAGCGATTTACAACTGGCTTTAGCACTGCTGGAGTTTCTTTTCTACTGCATTGCTAATCGTTTAATGGCAAATGGGAAGTTATGTCCCTAAAACGAGTAGTACTTAGTTGGTATATACTTGGTGTTGAGCCGGCCCAATGGACAAATTAACGGTCAACTCTAAGCGCATGACCGCTGCGTTAGGTGTGCAGAATATTTGTGATTCCAAGAATCAGCGAGTAATGTGGAAAACAGCTGTTCTTGCCTTGGGTCATTTCTCCAGAGGTACGTCATTAGGTTACGATTTTTATCGCGATCTTTGGGCTTCTTCACACCAGGGCCGTGAAGTCAATTAGTCGCATGAAACTACGTCGTAAGCCCTAATACACCTCTCTGGTCTAGCATTGGGTGGAGAAGCTCTTGATCCTATTTACGGGGATTTAGCTGACTTTAGGCCCTGAGGAACCCCCATTTTTAATAGCAAGAATCATTCTTAATGGCCGTCATGAAACTGAACCTACACAAAAAAGTGAAGGAAATTTTATTTAGTTCATTGTGAATAATAAGTGATTTAAGAGTATATTTAATCAAGGAGTATATTTTATATTATGTATTTAAAATGTAAATATCTTTATCTACACGCTTATGTATTCACTGGAGCTGCTCACGCGGCTGGCTGTATTCACTCCCCTCGCACCAAGGAATCAATATGTCTCTTATATAGTATTCTTCAAGAATGACTGGTACCCTTTAAATACCATCATTGCCGTCAAGCCCTTTCAATGCGGCAACGTGAGATGATAATTTTGCCGGTAGCGGAAAGTTTTTTTTTGTACAATACGATTATTTCTGCATTTTTTAGGCTTAATATGTTACTTTTATTCTTATTGTACACTTTTTTGCTGAAAAATAAATATTTTTTATTTTGACATTTATGGATGTCACCCGCGTCGTAGGATGACCTCTGTGGTATGCAACCCGCATTGCCAAACCCGCTTTTCTATCTCTTGATGGAATTTTTTGCCTAAACTCTAGTCGTTCGACACATTCATCTGCATTATTTATTCGGAATCAAAAGATATTAAGTCCATTTATTTTAAGAGCTTTAAAGCCAAGTAATTTTGTTGGTTTTTATCCACAAATCAATTAGAGTGCTTTTATAAGGATTTCTCTACGTACTACATACGTTTATGAATATTTTTTCGTATTTAATACGCAATAATACAAAAGGAATTGAAAACGTACTATTAGTCATCGTAACGGAAAAATTTGCTCCCTTACTGTAATCTTTTGGCGCTTAGGGTATAAACAATGGTTTGGTTAAAAAATTTTGAAATCTAAGAAATTCTGTGGTAAAAAGTATTTTATTTTCACAAAAATATCATTAGCAAAAATTTGGCATTTGAAATTTTGAAATCAATCGAAAAAAATCATAATTATATGCACAGTGATAATGAAAAACAATAAAAATCTCGAAATATATATTTCTAATTAGTAATCATTAAAAACATTTATACCCTTTCATGAAATTCTTGGAAGCAAGGGTGCAAGCAAAGTCCAGGCTCACCTTCACAGTCAGGACAGATGTAAATTACTGCTTTTCGCACTCCCTTTGCATAGCACACTCTACATCTTTTTTGAGGTTTTTTACCCTTCGTCCCATCACCAGCTATCGCCGGAAAGTGGGAGAGACCCTTTTTTGGTTGAGGGGATGGGGGCAAGGCACTTATTTTTGAGGACAATAGGGACTCTATTACCTCCATTCTATACTCATACAAGCTCTTTTTGTTGCCACTGAATTTATTGTAGAGTATGTAGCTATTTATCAACATTATTTGGAATAAATGAATGGCAAGTTTTTTGTACCACTTGAGGGACTTGTGCTGGCAGGTGTAGTAGGACAGCAACTGGTCGCAGTGATCGACACCACCCATAAACTTATTATACTCCACCACTGCTTCCGGTTTACCTCTCCCCGACCTTTCAGTGGGTACGAGGTTACACCCGAACTCAGAGGATATCAGAGACACATCCCTCTTATCCCTCCAGCGGAAGACGCAAATCCCCTCCTCACTCCAACGAGCAACAATCTGGTTTTTTGCCAGTTTGTGCCCAAAAACCTCTCTCGGGTTCTCTTTTCTTGCCGCACGGAGGGTCCCTGTGCAGTAAGTTTTGCATTTAATTAGATCCCTAGCTAGTGGAACGTTATTATAATAATTATTTAAAAATACACTATGCCCCTTATTTTTAAAGTCTTCCAAAAGTTTGTGCACCACTTTGTCCCCATGTCCACGTCCACCCACATCGCTATCCCCAGAGCCCGCATAAACTATCATACGATGCACTAACCCCGCTGGCTCACAGAGCATGTACATTTTTATGCCATGTTTGTGCCTTTTCCCCTGCATATACTGCCGGAAATTCAATCGCCCTCGCCAAAGCAGCATTGATTCGTCTATGCATAGTTCTCTTCCAGGGGAAACACAGGAAGTCATTGTTCTATGAAAGCAATTCATTAGTGGCCTAACTTTATATAGCCGATCAGATGGAACAGGTTCATTTTCATCTGCATTTTTTGCAAAATGAAGGGCTTGCAATATCCCAAGAAAGCGATCCCTTGCCATGGATTGGCGAAATAATCGAAAGCTGAAAAAAATCGACTTTTTCCAATAGTCCGATATTCTATTTGTGCGGACCGTCCCCATGTGAAAGAGCAGGCCCAACCAAACCTCGAACTCCTCTCTGGTCAGTGGCCGCCAGTCTGTTATCCTTGCACGGGGCGATGGATTTCCCAGAAATATGCACTCTGCATTCCTTTCTGTTTCCCTTATGACTAGGTCAAAAAACTCGTCGGTAAACACGAGGGAAAAGTAGTCTTTGGCGGTCGAGCCACTTGGAAGTTTCTTTAGACCAGGGGATCCAACAAAGGAAAGGGTATTCCTATTCACTGGGGGATTAGCGGCCCAAACAGCCTCAGATGTAACGGTACCCCTAGCCGTTTCGGTACCCCTTGCCGCCTCGGTCGTACAAGATTCACCGCCACTTTCTGAGTCACTTTCTCCTGAGTCAGAACCGTCAGAGTCGATAACAAATGAAGACCCGCTAGAAAAATTGTCATCGGAAGAGTCCATGGCGAGAGCACGAATTTCATCCTCCCTTAGCGTTTTCCTCGGTTGTTTTTTCTTCGAGGCTATTAAATAAAAAGAAAAACATTTTAATCATTTTTTTATCCTGCGAATAACTCACTCTATATTAATTTGCAAGTGTATATAAATGCAGCCACTTACCAGAAAGACCAGAGGGACCGGGTGTTTCATCGTCAACTGGGTTCATCGTAGGGTTATTTTCTCTTCGGCTCGTACCCTGCGAGACTCTTCTCTTCATCTTCAGTGAGGAGGTAAATACACTGAAGAAAAATTTAATAAAAGCCTCAGTTAGTTCCCAATACAAGTATGATGGAACGGGAAGAAATGAAAGCAAAAAACTAATAATATTAGGCAGTGTATAACTAAGTATTATGGATATTTGAATTTTTAATTTCAGAAGAAAATGACCTTTCGAGGTCAATCATTTTATAACCAATAAGAAAACTAAATTTGATACCTCATAAAATCATTACAACACAAAAATAAGATGTATGAATATTTTTTTCTAACGATGGAAAAACGTGCTAATAAAAGATACTTTCGCTTACCTCTTGAGATACAAAGGTGAATCCGTTGAGAAAAAAGTTGTCTTCGGAAGTTCAGGTGACAGCAATATAAGCACTATGAAATTATCCGGAAATGTCACAGAAAAATTTTGGCGAGCACAAACACTATAGAATAATATTTTTAAATATAATCCGATATTTCGGGGGTCCAAATAGCACAAAAACACTGTCTAACAACGACCCAAGGTGATTATCACTTGGAAAATCTTGAAAAAAAAAACACCGATTTTCCAAAACTCGCAAAAAAATCAGTTTTCGACGGAAACGGAAACGGAGCACACTACACGACGGCTAGAAACCAACTGCAGAGCGTAGAAAAAGAAGCAAGTCAGAAGAGAGGCGCGTAGTCCCGTTACGCCCATTCATCTGAGACCCAAGGCCGTGACAGCCCTCGGCTGTCATCCGCGCCAGTGGCTGGGAGCGGATGACAGCCCTGGGCTGTCATCCGCACTGAATGGGTTAACTGGACTGAAGTAGACAAATGAAGGGTAATCCTTATTCCAGTTTATCCTAAAGCTTATGCTACATTTGAGTCAACGGTGTAACACGTGAAAGCATGCATTCAAGGCGATTACCCACTGAGCTACCCCGATAATAGGGAAGTGCACTAATTTTTTTTTATTGCTGAATTTGAAAGTTTAGCCTAAAAAAGAAACATTAGTATAGTCACTTTTATTTTCTGCATCTGGGGTATGCACTTTAAAACGTTTTGAAAGTCGGAAAATTTCATGTTGCGCTGAAACACAGTGCCTCCATCTTGATTGAGATGTGACGTCACAAGGCAGTAGTCACCAGTGGAGTATCGCTGTATTCCGTCGCCTTCTTTAGCGCGGCGAGAGTTTCCGGGAATCGGTGGAGTTTGCTTCCTAAAAATGTCGTCTAGTACCGAAAACATGAATACAAAATAGAATTATAAATGACTTTTTGCTCCAAATTTCATCTCGACGTCGAAACAAAAGCCTGGAGAAGATATTCATTCCCGTGTCTTAAGCACAAGCTATACGGAATAAATGGTTCAAGGCTGCTCCTGACTCTTACTTATCGATGATATTCTGTTTTGAAGATCACTTGAAGGTATTGTAAGATCAAATTGATATTTATATTATAATAATTTAATTAATAGGTACCTCAGTCACATCAGAAAGTGTGTTGAGTCAAAATATAGCATCTTCCCCGTAGACCTACGTAATTTATAAACTGAAAGTAGTTTGGTTAAAGAATTATGGCGCGACTGTTTTTTTACACGACCGGGCAAAATGCGTACTTTGCCCATGATATGTGCATATATGATAACAAACGATTTTTGTTAAAGTTAATCTTTATTTGTTGAAATTAGTACATTTATAGGTGATACAGATATAAAGGTACACGGCAGGTCGCGCGGCGTAATTTGTACTCCACTGGTGACGGGTTCATCTTGCTGATCTAAAAAATTAGCTACAATACCTCGAACTTTGAAAACTCGCATTATAGGCAGTCAAAGTACATTGTAAGAATACACGAGACCATTATAGCCCAGAATGTACGTACAATGTCGAAATCCTTGGTTTTCAAAGATTGACGTATTTTATACGCCAGCGCGCCCGGTCCAGGGTTATCAACTTTTGTTTCATCCTATTTGTTAGTTGAAATTATATTTCAGAATGGTTCTTTTAGCACTGCTACTGAGGTAAACTGGTAGGTACTGAGTACAAGGTACTGAGGTATGTACTGAGTAAGTAAACTCCCTTTGGAGTAATGTGAATTACAAGTGTTCGAGATATATGGCATTTTATATTCGCTTTGTGTTCTTATTAATTATGCCTGTACGCATATTGTTGCTTGCCGCGAGCCTTTAATGGTATGTGCTCTTGCAAGAGTGGTTTTCATTTTTAATGTGGAAGTTGGTCAGTATAAGCAAAGAAAAAATTAACATTTTAGCGCACACCAACCCTTGTAGTCATTGTATCTCGGCGTTTGTAATGACACTGCTAAAATACCTAAACGCCATAATGACGATAAAAAAAATTGTCTTATGTCAATGATTGCTGCAATTATAATTAATGATAAACTAGACGCCGTATGATCACAATGAAGGCAACAAAAAATAATGCCATAACGTAGACTTGTACCACGGTCCTTCGGGTAACATCTTCCCTTAGACTCGTGCACTCTGCCACTACCCCAACCGACCCATTTGAAAATTGAGGATATTTTGGATTTATATATATAACTTGTAAAAAGTAACGCATGAAAATTAATTAATTACAGCCTAACTAACGCCCTAATTGAAAAATATGCAGCAAGGTACGCGGTCTCCCCTTGTTAGCCTTAACGTCTCGCATTTCTATGGAGCGTTGAACCTGTCCTCCTTATTCAAAAATTCAGTAACCATAAATACATCAAAGTTGGGTATACCATTTATAAATCGTTGGAACTTTCCTTCTCCCAACCAAGATTATCTTTTCTTGAACCCATCCTGGACAGCGAACCATTGCAACAACCAGCTAGCTCGGAAATAAGGCTAACATCCTATGATTCTAGTAGCGAAGGGCGAACGTTCCGGCCGGCGTGAATACATACGCAACGAATAAGTCTTGCAGCAAACGTCTGAAATAGGTTTATTAGTTTGACTCGGTTCTTACAAAAAAAATTTTGGCATGATAAACGGCATTGTGCCAAAATATACCCAGCGAAAAATAAATGCCATCATGCATTTATTAAAGATTCAATGTGCTATTCGTACTACTCTTTCCAAACTTGAAGTTGACACGTAAATGAATATTAATATATTACGCAATGATGAAGTCGTTTACTCAAAAGAGAAGCAGCCACATATATAATCTGAAGATATTTTAAGACAGCAAAAAACGGATACCCTCAAATTCTGTAATTTTTCTATGCAATAATAGTGGCAGAACTAAACGGTGTAGAAGCTGCCTTCTGCTACTGCCTTGTGACGTCACGGCCAATATTCAACATGGACACCCGTTTTCGCGGCCTTTGAATTTTTCCATTTTTCAGACGGTCATCTCGAATCAAGTATTCACTATTAGGATTTAAACTGTGGTTTTACGACATTATGTTATTCTGAACTCTAATTTAAAAAATGTGTTTGGTGCATTTGAAACACTAGTGCACTTCCCTATTATTTGTTTTTTTTTTTTTTAAAGCATGCATCTGGATATTTATATATCCGTCGCATTAGGGTGGCCTTAAAATAATTGAAATACAAGTTTTATCTATGTTAATGGCTAATTCTCTTTTTTATGATCGACTAAGTACCTTTGATCTAGAAAGTTAAGAACTTTTATGAATGCTTTACGGATGCACTTTAGGGTCACCTGCGGAATAAAATGAAATGATGAGAGAAAAAGGGTAATACGTGTAATTAGATGGGATGATTTGTGACTAAGAACAGGGATACAGGTAGCGAGGCAAATGCTGCATACTATAAATTTCTACCTGAACACATTTGACGGCTGGTATTGCTTTGTATGGTAACTTGTAGCAATTATTGTGCATAGTATGTTTTGGAGACCCAAGTTATCTGTCAAAAATATCTTTATGCTCCCGGTCAAGAAAATTATAAAAAACCTAAAAAAAGGTCAACAGTATATTTTGCAATATTTGCGGAAAAAAAAGTAGAACAATTTAAAACTTCCTTCTCCCTGAGCAGAAACTGACCTTAAACGAAAAATTCGTTGCAAAAAGTGGGGAAATTTCTGAAGATATTATTGCGTAAAAGAAGCACAAATTATCGTAAAATTTTTCAGTTTTTATTAATGAGTAGGTATCTGCCTGACTGACTGAGTTTATTTGCAGACAATTTAATGTTCAATTTTAAGTTCTCGATACAACGAAACGAAAATTTTAAACGTACCCTTAATCGTAAAGGTGATACAACTTGATCCAATGAGACCTCGATAGGGACCTCTAACGAATAAACATACCTATCATGCACCATTTCTGGAGCTAGTGAAATTCATAAGGGATATGATGGTAGGATTACTTTATGATACTGACTTACGTTCGCCTAAAATAGTTTCCTTGCCCTTAATGTTCTTAAGTGATACTTACTCACCGGAAATATTTGGTTAGGAATCAAGAGTTTTTCAAATAAAAATAGAAATGTCTCAGTGTTTAGTAATGAAAGGCTTAGATATATTGTTAGTATCCATATGGGCGAAAGTCTTCCCAAGCCTCAGTAAAATGGACCAGATATGAGTTTTTATTCCTCACACAAAATTTCGGGATAACTCAACGCTGCTCGTAAGCATTCTCACAAAGGAGAGATAAAATAAAAATATAACGGGTACTCAATTAGATGCTCCGATTGTGTTTGAAATCCTACCTTGCCCGTGATGGGCATTGGAGTATCCAGGAGAAAGCTTTGCTTAGGTGTGAATATATTGGCATCGTTAAAGTTATTTTGTTAACTTTATAATATTTTTAAGGCTACATCCTCTAGGTACTCCAGGTGAACGTAATCCCAACAATATATCTTCGTGAGATATAAGGAGCTACATAGTCCAGTTAAGATTGAAATATTGAATGAAAAAGATCACAACTGGTTTATGAACTTTTATTTCCATAGATTAGTGAACGAGCTTTCCTTGTCTCGGCAACATTTAGCAAGAGTGAACTTAAACTCAATGTAGTATGTATCGGCGAAAGGCTCTGCTACTCGTAAAAAAACCTGTTCACAAAGGAGATATACCAACCGGATAAAACGAGCTGGATGCCTTTATCGAATTAGCATGCCTGCCGTGCACTTACTGGACGATGGAAAATCCGCGAAGGAAAGACTAGTTGGGGCAGTGTGTTTTGGAGAGAAGGACGGGCGGGGATTACGTACGAGGAGGTTAGCGGGGAGGATGGGCGCATTTCTGGGTGTTTGTGTCTGTCCATTGGCCTGTCCCGCGGAGCTGTGAGCAATTTTACAATCCGATAAAGCCCACCTCCTCTCTTCTGAACGCACGTGAGCTTCTTTCCGGTCTCAGGCAGTTTAAGGGGATGCGGCCGAAAGCTTTCATGGCGGAGCCAGTGAGCGCGTATATGGACGCACTGACACGTGTAGTAGGACGTGTGTGGCGAGACTGTGACCGTAGTAGTCACAGGGGCCTGCCGGCGATGGTGTGCACAATATGACTTCATAGACACGGCCTCATTCCGTCCGGAGGAGCTTACAAGGAGATGTTGCCATTTACGGCGAACTTTAATCGCATTATAGTTATGCACGAAGTGTGGCAATGAGTTCAGTGATAAATTTATTTTAAAAATTTAAAAGGTATTTGTGCAGACAAAAATTATTCTGAGGTTCTCCACCAAGTCGAGGTTTCCATGGCCGACGATCAAAATGTCCCAGTGAAGTGCTCGATAAGATTATTTTCAATTATTTCGCCGGTGAAGCGTATGATCGTATTTTTAATTACAAGGTTTTGAAAACCGAAAAGCTAACGTAGAGTATTTTATTATGACAATAAATCTTCGCGGTAAGTCAAAATTTGCTACGGGCGTACAAATTGCGTTACGCAGACGTTAAGCATATTATGCTGGGAGCCGCTAGACTTAGATTGCTTGAGCAATTGAAAATACATATCTATAAAGGCAACACGGAGAACATCATATTAGAGCCCCGTATTTTTCCAGGTCCAACAGAAGCGATAAATTAGGAGAGATATTTTGCCGAACGGATAGACATGGGAATTCGTTTTTCCCCCAAACCATAAAGGATTTTAATAAATGCTATTTGTTATATCCTTAGAGCACTTCCTTTTTATTTGCAAACAGCTGATGCCCTAACACCCCTGCCATACGTCTTTCAGATGGCTTACGAGGTAATATGTAGGTGTAAATTTCAGTTAATTGCCCTAGCATTATTTTCCTACCATATTCGGATTGTCCAGCCGTTAGATAGAGACGACTATGTTAAATCCATTTGAATGCGAATTGGGTGTTAACACATCTAGTGCCGAATGGATGCATTAATATTGTGGTACACTTGAGTGTGCGTAAAGGTGGCTACGAAACCTCATCCATGCTCTGACTTAATGCCTCTTCGGGTGGACTCTCTCTGGGGTATTTCGACTCTAGCCCTCATTTTGACGATAACCTACCCACACACCCCTCAGCTTTCGGCGTCGGAAACTATAATCTCGTAACCCAAGCTCAACCTGCCTGCCTTCGCGCCCATGCATATACGGACAGGTATTCTATATTTATTTTTACATTTTTTTAGAAAGAAAGTTGACGGCAACGCATAACAGATTTCTGTCGGGCTAACGTAAAAATATTAATGGACGTGGAAAGTTGTTGAGATGACATATACAACGCCATTGAGTCGGCTTACGAGTCAGTCGCGACAGCATGTTTTTGAGCTGAATCTTGTTTCATTGGCGTGAATTCTCACTCGGTGTATACATTTGAAATGTTTACAGGCGTAGATACTGGTTGGAGCACGTAGAATTCACGGGAAAGTTACAAATTATCTAATTGTACCTCATCCTTGAAGTCTAATGTTAGAGAATCAGAGGGTGCGAGAGGTATAGAGAAAGGGCCTCCATACACAACTAGTGCGGTCTATGTGACCTCGCCCTTCAATCATTTTCTTTATTTACGGACATCCTCTCTTTCTTTCAGTCATCAATGATTCATTCATTGTCATTTCCTTCCTTTCTACCTCATATTATTCTTTAATCGCTTCAATGTCTGATTATCGCCTGTACGAAAACGTGTCAAACATGCACAAAGACTATAGCATATATTTATTGAGAAGACAACTACAATCCTGGAATGCGTTGACGCTCCTATATGCGTGCAATTTTAAATATTTAAATAAATTAGTCATTTATTTAGCCTTCACTGGGACATTAACTTAAAAAATAACTCTCTTATAATGTTTACGAAATGGGATTTTTGCATGTTGCTGACGGAGCGCTTGATTAAAGGGTTTACACATGTTTCCGGTCGGGTAAATGTGTTAATTAGAGCGCCACGGATTCAAAAAAATCTACGAATTATTTATTTTACCTTGTGCTTGAAGTCATATGCTAGAAAATCACAGAGGACTGGTAGAGAGAATGGGACTCCAGACACAACAAATGCGGTCTATGTGATCTCGCCCTTCAATCATCCTCTTCTTTACGGAGATCCTCTCTTTCTCTCTGTCACTTATGAATATTTAAATAAATTAGCCATTTATGTAGCCTTTACTGAGACATTTACTTAAAAATAACTTTCATACAATGTTTACGGAATGGGATTTTTGAATGGAACGGCGCTTGATTTAAGGGTTTCCACATGTTTCCGGTCGGGTATAGGTGTTAAATAGAGCACCAATGTTTCTAGGAAAAATCTACGAATTATTTATTTTACATTGTGCTTGAAGTCCTATGCCAGAGAATCACAGAGGACAGGTAGAGAGAAAGGGACTCGAGACACAACAAGTGCGGTCTATGCGAAGTCGCCCTTCAATCATCCTCTTCTTTCACGGAGATCCTCTCTTTCTCTCAGTCACCAATGAATATTTAAATAAATTAGCCATTTATTTAGCCTTCATTGAGACATTTACTTAAAAAATGACTCTCTTACAATGTTTACGGAATGGGATTATTGCATTTTGGTGATGGAGCGCTTGATTAAAGCGTTTACACATGTTTCCGGTCGGGTAAAGGTGTTAGTTGCAAGCTGTAACACTTAATTTTGAGTTGCTTTGGATTGGATGTGGGTGTCACGGTTGATGGGAGAAGGACAATAAAGCGGGCAATAATGAGCAGCAGAGGGGAATGGGACAAATGTTGTTGACGGCGCGGGAAGGAGAGTAGAGGAGTATGTTAGTAAAAGTTGTGGCGTGCGGGTGTGTCTTTTCTCCCGAGTTTTTAACTTATAAAGTGTGTATAAAGTGTAATAACCATATGTGAAGTTTGAAGAGGAAATAAAAAACGTTACAGAGCGCCTAGGATTAGAGGGAAAATCTACAAATAATTTACTTGTACCTTGTCCTTGAAGTCTTATGTTAGAGAATCAGAGAGGAAAGGTAGAGATAAAGGGACTCCAGACACAACAAGCGTGGTCTATGTGACCTTGCGTCTCAGTCATTCTCATCCTGATCCTCTGCCTCCCTTTTCATTTCCTCTCACTCCCTCCTCATCTCATCCTCTTAATGCTTCAATATCTCATTCCTCCCTCGCAACTCTTCACTCCGCACCGCAAAGGAGAAGTGGTGAAAGTGGAGAGGAGGCAAGACAAGAGGGGACTTATAGGCAAAGAGGAGGAAGGGGAGGGCTCTTCTGTGGGGAGGAGGAGAGGAGGTCTCTGTATCCCGTGGACGGGAGGGTAGGAAGGGTTGGCCGTGTCTCGCCACTCAAGGATTCCCGTGATCTTAACTCCTCATCGTATAAGGAGGATGCCGACGGGACCACCCCCTCCCCATCCTCCCTCTGCCTTCACTCTTTCATCTCCATATACCCCCAAACCTTAATCCATACAGACACCTCTTTCGTACTCCGTCTCTAGGCCCAGATAGTAAAAAAATGGTGGACGAAACTCATTGCAGTACCAATATATTTTAGCGAGTCCGGTATAAATGCTTGAGGCTATTATATTTCCATCCTTTTTTCATAAAATTATTGAAAAAAAAATCCCTTTTTGGCGGCTAAGTACGATGCTCTGCAGTTTTAAAAACGATTTTTTTGAAATTTTTTTTTCTCATTTTTCCTTTAATAACTGTTTCGTAATTTGTAGAATACGAGAGTAAACGACATGCATTATCCAAGGTGATGTATTTTGCAAGAAATAATCTGTGGGGATAGAGTAATTTTTCACGGTAAAACACAATTTTTAATTAAAGATAATGTATTGTGAACTTAATTTTTACCACATTTCCTGGCTTAAGTAGCCCATTCTTTTACGACTTTTTATGCTTCACTTTAACCTCAAGTCTTCAAGGATTGCATTAGCTTTAAAATATTAGGCGAAAGCTACCTTTTATTGACTTTCTTTTTTAATATTCCTACGTAATTAAAATATATCTGAGTGACTACTAACACCGAATCTATTCCAACTGTCTTGCCTCCATCAACTCATGCGTGCACTCCCTTGAGTGCTTTTTATTCCTTTGCTAGTTTTCCTTTCACCTCCGACCTCCTCACAATCTTATGCTCCTGAGAATTCTTTCTATATTTCTAACTTTTCTCCTTTGGCAATAATTGAGTTTCTCGTAATCGCGTCTAAAGGAGATGGAAAAAGAGAAAGTGAGATCATTAGTGAAGATAATAGAGGGGAATTGAATAAAAAATAATGAAGGAAAGGAATCCAGAATCCCGGATTATGAAATAAAATATCTCTACTCGATATCAATTACAAGATGAAAGTTGATATATATATCTTCGAGAGTATTCGGTTGGAAATGGGGATTATTAATATTTCATTGTGCTGAACCTCACTTTCCAATTTGTGAACGCACGTTTGCCTGGAACAAATAAAGATCCTCTTGCCCAGGTATATTTGTAAGCGTGAGTTAATCATAGGAATTCATTTGATGGTAAAATGTTTTTCTTTATTAGTGGGAACGGCTCGTAAAGCAATTAGAGGTATAGCAATATTTTTCGCCTCAAAAAATTCACTTGTAATGAAATAATATCTAGTTGTATGTTTACGCAGCAATGAGGTTAATGCAATTGAATGTTTGACTGGAAATGTATTTTTCGACGAATTTCATCATCAAATTATAGACCATTATTAGCTCTTTAATTAGCTATGCATGAAGAAAAATCAATCGCTCAGAAAGAACTCAGTTTCGAATAACTCCAACAATGTTAATAGCTCCATTGGGATGCTTGAAAATTAATAGTTTAAGAAATCCAAGGCTACTGCGTAGCCCTGAGTCTCTACTGGAGTCTATACTCTTCAGAAATAGACTAGAAAACATGGATGAAAAGTTCGTCTAATGGGGCTGTTTTCATTTTGCTTTGCGGAAATTTCATGGGCAGCAACAGCAATTCCTATTAGAGGTATTCTCATAGTTTTCCAGATCGACATAGCGATCTCATTTTTGAAAAATGGATGGTTGAGATGATATTGAGGATTGCTTAACATACATCTGATTTCCTAGCATTTTAGGGAACACATAGTATCTGCGCAAAAAATTCTGAAGCACCGGGAAAATATTCATTTCACGCCATTATTTTTCTTTCAATCTATCAACGCCGTCATCCATCATATCTGATAATCCAGTACATTATTGCCGTGTGGCGTACAAAAGCGGATGCATACAGTTGCAAAAACCCGAATCTTTCAAAGACTCCACGCAAAAGTTTTCAAGAAGCTAATTTGGTTTGGTGTTATTGTGAATTTATGCACATATTGTTAGCCAGGGCTTTAGGGCGTTCTTCTGCGTTGTGTTATCCAACGCAGAGGAACGCCTAAAAGCCATGACTCATATGGAGAAACGCCGTGGAAACCATAAATCGAACGTGTTGTGACTCTAAAACCGAGACTCCCTATGGCTAATATAATGTCGTCAGATTTAAATAAATAATTTTTTAAATACACAGTAATTGTTTGTTATGTAATTATGCATGTAGGTGGTCTTCAGTTCATCATTTTCATGAAGTTTTGGTTAATTGGCCTACTAAATCGGGAAAAGAAATGTTCTTTGCAGAGAAACTGGTTTCAAGGTTTTATTATCTCTTTATCGACCATAATCGTAATTATTAATTTGCAGGGATGGCAAGTGAAACGAAACGAAAATTTTTTTGCTTCGACCTGTTGTGAAACAAAAATACGAGGCCTAGGTTTAGTTTCGTTCCCAAAAAAACTAAAATCATCAAGGAATTTAATTTTTATCTAGGGCGAAATTTTACTCCTAGGAACGAAACAACATTAATCGATCTCCGCTGCTCATTGTTATGTATTGATCTAAGAATTTGAGTGGTGGGCGATAAGAGAGAATAGTTTCGACGCATTGCGTTTCACATACATATAGAGAGGTTAAAAATTGCGCTTAAATATTGAATGGCCTGTTAGCGTTTAGTTCAGTTTCGCCCCGAAGTAGTTCTGAGTCTGATTTCGTTTCTACACTGAGCTAAGCTCTGCGGGTTTAAATCCATTTCGTTTCGTTTCTGCATTTCGCTCCCGGGGACGAAACTATTGAAATTTTCTGGTTTCGACTTTCGTTTTTTTTTCGATTGCCATTAATGTTCATTTATGTACCTTGACTCCCACCCTAAGTAGTATGGAGAGTTGGTATCACTAGAGGTTTGTATTCCATTGCAAAGTCACGCCTTAAAGTGTTTTTTGTGAATTGTTTCCAATAATCCGGCGTTTTCGATAATCCAGCTACGCCACGGCTAAACATATGTCGGATTACCGAAATCGCACCGCAAAAATTCATTTTAATTGGAATAACCGGTTTTGCCAATGAAAAATCTTCAGGCACTTGTTTTCAGTGGTATCATGAAGACAAACCCCCACAAGTTTGCGCATGGAAGCTTTGATTTTTTTCTTGTAGAGAGGTATCCGTTTGAAGACACTATGATATGGATGTATGTATAACCTTGCCAAGGGGTGGGAAGCGGGAGGCGTAGTGGGAAGGACTGTCGGAGCGGCGTGTTAAGTGCACGTGGCGTGGAGGATGAGGACGAACCTCTTACTCTCTTTCGGAAAGTGGCGAGTGCTGCTGTAGACCTTGTCCTCCGTCTTCCCGTTGAGATGGCGCCTCTCCTCTGCCATAGGACTCGGTGAGAAAGGAGGCATGAATGAAAGGACCTCAAGGGCCCTCTCTCCCTCTCTGTCTCTGACGCCAAGCGAAAGATGGTGACGGGAGCGATGTCAGGAGAGCTTCCCCGAAGGAGGTGAGGAGGACACGCTATAACAGAGAAACCTTTCTTCAAGGCTTAGGGCGGTGGTGGAGAGGCGCGAGAGAACCATAACGTACTACTCGGTTATAAGTGCTCGAGTGGCGAGACGGCACTGGGATACTGTGATAAATACACTAGTTCTAATATATGATCTTGTTTTTTCTCGGCGAATATTTCTTATAAATATTTCTCGGGTTTCTAGCCGAGTGAGACTTTTTTGGTCTAACGTTTCGACGGAACACTCTTCCATCGTCCTCAGAGAATGAATGTGCTGCAGGCCTGCCTTCCTGCGCTTATATAGCCGTTCAAACCGGGGGGCATTGTTGTCGCCTTCTGTCCGTTATCTTTTTGATTAACGGTTTCCATTCCGTGCTTATCGTGTACCCAGAATCGCGATTTACTTTATTCCTCTCCAGCCGGATCTCAATGGCTTCTTTAAGGAGACGATCCCAAAACAAAGGTGCCTTAGAGATCACTCGAGCCTCATCGAAAGATATTATATGATCTTCCGTTAGGCTGTGTTCAGCGAGGGCAGTGTCAGTGTGGGAAAGTGTACATCGGAGAGACTGGGCGCACGGTAGAGACACGAATTAAAGAGCACAAGAGGTGTATAAGACTGTTCCATCCGGAGAAATCGGCCCTCGCTGAACACAGCCTAACGGAAGATCATATAATATCTTTCGATGAGGCTCGAGTGATCTCTAAGGCACCTTTGTTTTGGGATCGTCTCCTTAAAGAAGCCATTGAGATCCGGCTGGAGAGGAATAAAGTAAATCGCGATTCTGGGTACACGATAAGCACGGAATGGAAACCGTTAATCAAAAAGATAACGGACAGAAGGCGACAACAATGCCCCCCGGTTTGAACGGCTATATAAGCGCAGGAAGGCAGGCCTGCAGCACATTCATTCTCTGAGGACGATGGAAGAGTGTTCCGTCGAAACGTTAGACCAAAAAAGTCTCACTCGGCTAGAAACCCGAGAAATATTTACTAGTTCTAATGTTTACGCTATGATAAACTTGGGTTGTGATTGTCCCTACAGACTTGCAAAGGTTTCCATTCAGGATAGAATCTTATCCCTTGTCCCTCTATTCTTCCAAAACTAATTTGATTTTCCGTCAGTTTTCTCAAATGTTACCGTTGATCCGTATTCCTATAATCCGAGTGAAGATTTTTGGAGGCATGTAATACTAGACTAAGGATCTGGTACTCCCCACATTTGTCAGCCCTTGTATTTTTATGTATGATCACGCTCTGATTGAAAGTTCACTTTTATCCCGGGTGATGCCTTTGGCCACCCCCAGATAAAAATCCTCGTCTTGATTTTGGGAAAGGAACTGCCCTGCTCTACCCAACCCTGAATGTGTGATATACTCACAGCTTATGCAAAGTCTGTGGTGAACACTTTGAGGGTGGGCTCTGTTTTGAACGTGGAATTGCTTTTAGTGGGCTATTTTTCCATTAATTAGCGTGGAAATTGGAGGGGGAAAAACAAACGACAAATCAGTTTTCATTCACTCTCAAACGGAAGACATATGCCATATATTAGCCAAAGAGATAACTAAGTGATTACATCATCACTTCTGCGCAGTGTGGAAGGCGTAGGGTTACACCAGAACATATTGGAAGCCTGAATATCTTGTGGAGTACTGTTACGCCTCCCACCATGTATACCAAAATGGGTGTCGACGTAATATTACGGCTTTCTCCCTCCAAGTCCCTGCTAACCAGCCTTTGGGTTGAATCGCTGAGAGATTGATGTATAATTCACTAGATTCTAATGCAATCCTGATAAGAAAATTTCTCATAAATTTATGTACTGACTGTGCGAAAAATCCACAGAGGAAAAATCATTCGCCTTGACCGGGATTCGAACCCGGATCCCTCGATTTCCGGTCCACAAATTTCCGCAGGAGAGAATGACACCCCGGTAGCTTAACTGGCTAAAGCACTCTCCCGGAAATCTAGGGATCCGGGTTCGAATCTTGGTCAAGGCGAATGATTTTTCTTCTGTGGATTTTTCGCACAATTGTGCATTGCGGGTGACTCCGTAAAAGTTATCACCGCGGCTAGTCCCGGTATACTTAAATTATGTAATAACCTTATGTTTTGTCCAGGGTCATGATTATTTTAGAGGTTTTGGTGTTGCCATCAGTTTTTGTGCTGCTTCCTTGGGAGACCTGTCCATATTAATTTTGAGAGAGATGCACGCTAGGGAAGAAACTTCTTCAGGTTGTGTTCAGGGTGACTGAGAAAATGTAAGAAGGTGGGCTCATTCGATAACTTCGACGCTAACAATGGACTCCAAGCGGAGAATGTGGGCGAAGTGACCCACAGGGAGTTAGGGAGGGTAGGTTTTATGAGCAAGTCGTGTTTCGTGTTTCGGGGCGGATTTTCTTACAGAATCTCCCATAAGGATATCCCATGAGGCTCGCCCTTACAGAATGAGTAGGATGAAATTCGAGTGCCATTAGAGAAAATAAATGACTCGGGAGATGACCAAGGTAAAAATAGAGTTTGTTAATTTGAGAGATTTTGACGACCCTTTGATAGTCGGGGTCGCTGCACGCTTTGAAAAAGTCTCAAATATGTATTTATAGTGTAATTTGACATAAATTAGAGGTTTACCAGTATTGTTAGTAAGTTTTATTGCCACTGGCGACTTTTCGTCTAATATTTAAAAGCGACAAAAATAATAAATACATTAGTTCTTTATATGAAGTCGGGAGCGTGACTTGTTTGGGTTTTACCTGAACGCAAAAAGTTTTCCTCACTTTTTGCTCAAAGAAGCATTAATATGTGAGTTTTAGACCACCTATATTCTACGTCCTATGGCACATTATAGTAAACAAAACTCATTGAGTTAAGCTGTGCCCAGTAATATTGAATTTGAATTGAATTTTATGTACTCGTAATTCGGTGTCCCTCTTTTCTCTTCTTATCCGTTTAAAATTACTTTGTGAAAAGTGTTTACTTATTTTATTACTGTGGGCTTTATATGTTTACAGAAAATGAATGGTTAACAGGCGTTAGAGTAAGTTAACTCTCTCTGATATCTCATTTAGTTTCCTAATTATTTACTTCTAACTAGCGGAAAATTTATATCTTACTTATACTCTTAGGGGGGTTGAGTATGGACTGTTCGTGTGGAGCTACTGAAAAGAAATTCTCACCATCTAAGTCTCAATCTCTTTTGAATTCATTCCCAATTCTCCATTTAAATTAACAGTTTGAAATATGAGTAAAATTTTTGCGCTCTTGAAGCAATGCTATGGAAGCGTTTTCAAGTGAGTCCCCAATTTTCATTCTATCACTAATTGGTACTCGAAGGTGTTATAAGCAAAATCCCGCACCCAAAAAATGTTTAACTCGTCGAAAACATCAAATTTGGAAGATATATAGATGTGTAAATAACTGACTCTGTAAATGAAACTATTGAATGTTGTGACTACGACTCCATTACGGCTCTTTCAAGCTAGAAGCAACGTTGAGCGTTGATTATGTATGAGGAGCCCATGGGCTGACTCGGGAGCTGGCAGAAAATAGGAACTTATTTTTTTTTAATAATTCAGCTTCATCCTCAGAATAATCAGAAGAAGAGAGAAAGGACCCGTTTGTCAAGGAGTGGCTGGAGGACGTGGAGGGAAGAGCGAGACGCCACCTAGAGTGTTGGCAGGCTGGATAGAAAAGAGTGGATGAGAAAAAGCGGAGTGAAGCAAGGACCGTGAGAAGGAAATTAGAAGGGCTCCGCAGTGAACTAAAAGTTATGAGTTAGCTAAAAGTTAAGTAGAACTAAAAGTTACGAGAACTGATGTATTTATTATTTTTGTCGCTTTTAAATAATAGACGAAAAGTCGCCATTAGCAGTGAAACTTACTAACAATACAGGTAAACCTCTAATTTATGTCAAATTACACTATAAATACATATTTGAGACTTTTTTAAAGCGTGCAGCGACCTCAGTCCCCCGACTATCAAAGGGTCGTCAAAATCTAACGGATCAAACCCTTAATTAAGATATTAATAAAATAACTATATTTCCCCCCGTATATTCCTTATATATCCTAAAATTATCTTCATAAAGTTGGACCAAGTATAATTTTCTGTTAAATTAACACCATTACTTATGCTACTAAGGTTCAAAAGAGGCCACTATGAATCGCAGTATTGAAATAATTTTTTAAAGTTTTTTGTCAATATAACCTATATCTATTATATTTTCTAAAACTTTTAATTTCAAAATGGAAAAAATATGTTTGCACATGATTTTTCAATATCTTTTCTTTTGCGGATTGCTGGATTGATTGCGAGTGGTGGTGGTTGACTTGATGCCATCATTGAATGAATTATGATTTTATTTTCCCCAAGATTCTATTTTATTGGAACCTTCTTAGTGGAAACCTGTTGAATTTTACTGTTAGATTGACTTCGAGATTTTATATGCATATTTGTATGCGAATCTGTATATATAAAAGAAAGTCAAAAATCGTGTTAGTTAGAACACTTATAACTGGAGAACGGCTGCACCGATTTTCATGATATTAGATTCTTTGGATTCATCTCAGCCCCGGATAACATATAGAACATTAAAAAAGGATAATTTCACAAAAAATTTATCTCTTTCTTAGTGATATGTCTTTAGGAGTTAGTAACGCAACAACAATTCATAAGTCGGTCAAAGCTACAAATTAAATTATTTGTTTTGTTTTTGCCAATTTAATAACTGAACTTCGTAGCAATATAACATTTTAATCACTAAATACATGTATATTCAAAATATTAATTATTATTTAAAAATTTAATTCGGGCTAATTGTAAGCCCAGCTCGAGTTGACTCTTCACTACCGTGTTTGTAAACAAATCTCCAAGCAATTGTTGTCAAACGGTAATGTCCATGTTCCTGTCGTGGAATCGAGCAGTTTGTTTGCAAATTAGTTTCATCGGAAGGTGACCTCATCAACAAAGTGTTCCAGAATATGATTGATCACCAGAAAAATCAAAATTGGTTGATTGAGCGAACAATTTTGACGGCCTAGAACGAAGATGTGGATTACTCAAACTAGGTAAATCAGGATCAAATAGTTGGTACTCTGCATGAATTCAAATCTTTTTACTGTGTAACAAACGAAGACGAAATCACCAACTATCTATCTGAATATTTTAAGTCCTTGGACGTACCTGGCTTACCAAGACACGATTTACAGCTAAATGTAGGCTGTGTTCATGATCTTTCGAAACGTAAACCAACCATAACCATCCATCGGAACGCGTTTGGTTATTTAAAAAAAATTGAAAATGAATGTGATTCACGAGACTTTACACAAACGAAAACTCAAAGATGAGGAAGTTCTCATTCCGAAGATTCCATGATCCCAACTTATGCGCCCTATTGAGCTTAAACGTATTCAATTTCCAATTCGTGTTTCATTCGTGATAACGATTAACAAATCGCATGGTCAGTCTTTCAGTTTTTGTGATGTTTGTGCTCATGTACTAATGAAAACCCGTTATTTTCTCATGGTCAATTAAACGTGGTATGTTAACGAGTCGGTAAACCATCCACTGTATTTCTTCCTTCACTTCATGAGGGCAGCTAGGAATTAAGGATAGGGGGGTTTTGGCGCAGCTAATACTACGGGTCTGTAGGGTATAGAAAACTCGCTAAGGTAAGCGAGAGGTGTGGGGGCCCTCCCCCAGACATGTTTTAAGATAAATGGTTCAAAATAGCGGGTTTTGTAGCTGTGTGAATAGTTAAATATGTTTTGTTTGTTACTCATCTTTCCCCCTAATATTAGTAACAAAAGTATTTATAAAAAAGTTCTCTGAGCTCTTGGGGGGGTTTTAACCCCCAAAAACCCCCCTCACTGCGTCACTGCTTCGCTTCCCTATATTTATTTAGCGTCATCCGCTTTATCTTGCGCCTGATAACAAAACAAAAACTGTTGTTTATCGGAAGGTGCTTGATGCAAGACATTAAACTCGGATGTGTAGGGCACACCCTGGTGCGTTTACGCATGCAGCACGTTTACGCAGTGCATTTTTTCCAAACAGAGATACTATAACTGGTACGCCTAAAGTCATTTGATACGAATGCTGATTCATAGGGGCTTTTCTCTCACGATTTTGAGTATCAGTCAAGCGTCGGTCTGACGTTGTGTTAACCTGCCCCGTGAACGGGCCAAGTTTACGCTACGAGCTTGGACCTAGAAACCTTTTTTTTACGGTTAATAACACAAATTGCCAACAACTGAATCCGTATAATTTTTATTTCATTAACTGTTTTATAAAACCACAGTGCCTTAAATTTCTTAAGCTAAAACTTAAGAAAATTCATTGAAAAAAATTCGCTTAAGGAGGAACCATCATTTCAAACATGCCCGAAAACCTCCCCTTATTTTGACATATGTTGTTGCTCCTTATTTTTTCTATCGAATAGTGAAAAAATATTACTATGTCACCGGCCATTTAAGAAAGATTTATGAATTTGAAAATGACGGATTTCCACCTTGAAATACATTGTCTTTATGGGAGAATGATGACCTTCCCTTGTAAAACATTTGTTATCTCAAATTTGGCCCGAAATATATCGTTAAAAAATTAGCACAGTATAGAATAGACATCGATGCTTAATATATGTATTTTTTTAGAAGGGGTTACCGATATGTTAGCGCCAGTATTTAAGTTTAAAGAACATACTTCCGGTTTTCTGCAGAGCGAGCAGCCATTATGCGGCGGAGGTAGTGGCAACGTTGCAAATATACGGAGGTTAAATATGAAGAGCGATATTGCACCTGTCGACCGCTGCATAATTCCAGTGAATTGGATTTTTCGGAGTCATTTTTATACGTATTCATTAAACGAATATTCAGTTCATCTCGAAACGTGCTATACACCGAAGTATGAAATTTATCAGTGCTGGTTGTTAAAGTAATTCCTATATGCGACTACATTTTATTAAACATGCGAATAATCATGACCGGAATTCAATACATCCCTTGAAATTGTCGGCGTATCGCTTCAAAAGCGAAAATGATGGAATATAATGAGACTTGCGATAGTTTATCTGTTCTTCTGAATACTACTTCAAATTTTTTTACGTTTATTTCGAAAAATATGCATCGTTTTCAACTTGTAGAAAATACTTATTTAAATAGAAGTTCTAAGCGTAAAGTAGAAAATCTAGCGCATTATGTATTTAATCATCAGTTTAATTGATATTAAATGTCTAGAATAAGGTGTACAGGTTAATGAATGTACCACGAGACAAGCATATTGCCGTTGGGTACCGACTATGTAGTATTTGGAAATACAACTTCGCGAACGTACTAATTAATCGAATATTCGCCCATGTAATTCTTCGAAAGTATAACATAAAATAGACAAGAGTACTTCCTTTTTCACTGACCAAACAATTTACTTTGATACGTTTTCCAAAGGTCCAATTAGCATAATTTTAAAAAACAACAGTAAATACATTTACCTATTCATGAAGTCATTGCAGGAGGATAAAAATTATGATGCATTCCTGAACAATAGATGGCAGCTGACATAAGTGAGTCCGTAGAGGTTGCAATGCCAGCCTTCCAAATTTACTGAAACTTCGGCACTAGGAACAAGTATTATTTATTTATCCTGATACTAATGATTCGAATTACATTTGGGTTATAACTGACACATTAGTTTCTAATTTTCACTAATCAACTCCTTATTAATAGTATGGATGAGGCTATTGAATGGAAAATCTACAAAGAAATAAACATTAAAGAGCTTTGTGTCAGTCATTCGACAGGGACTTTAATCTTCATAAATCAAGACATAAACATAGATTATTTAAACAATGATGGACACTTTATGTTGGGAAATATTGCAAAAATTTCTTAAGAAATTAAAAATGCACGTAAACGATTCGGTATCCTTCAACAGATGCACTCGTTGAAATCGCTTCGATGGAATTGATGGATTCACTTTCGGCCACATTTCGTTTCCTCAAATGATCCAAGCTCTTACCTTTACCTTCAGACACAAATTTGCCTTTAAATCGGCATAATGACGCCATCACTTCAGCCCAAAGGTATATTTAATAACTTAAGGCTAAGTAAAAGGGATAATAAAACGAGTAATATTGTCACAATGCAACGTAACTCTACGAGGTAACGTAAACAAACAAAGGTGCTCAACCGCTGTGAAGCTACGATATGTTGGCAGCGTTGTCAAGTTGGTGGTCAGCAATTATAAATAAACCATTTTTCCAAAATAGGTTGAAATTAACAGAGCAAAAGGTCTCATTAGTTAAGTTCATTTTATTCATCACAAATGATGTAGTTATAAAGCTTTACTGTATTTCCAGAGAAAGTACTTAAATTCTTCCGATACCTAAGAGTCAATATAACAGCCATTCTTCATATCACTAGATTATTCCATTTTAAGTAAAATTCATGCATTGTACAGCTATTTTGATTGATTTAGGATTACTTTTAATTTTTATGAATGACTAATTTAGCGATTTTAACTCGTTGTTATCGAGTTTATCTAACTAATGAAAGCAGTATTTCGAAGCGCAGGTTCCTCCTTAAACGTTCTCCGATCCACCCTATGTAGATTCAATAAAGAAAAGTCTTTCTGACAAGCAATTTTGATACTCAATTACGTAGTTTTATCGAATTTGTATCCTTATTTTATTATAATAAATTAAACATGATTAAAAACGATACAGCCGCTCTTGATTTATAAATGGTGTAACTAAACTGTAAGTTCATTGATTGTTAGGCGGTGCGAAGTTCGTCGGGTCAGCTAGTAACCATATAAACCCATTAATACACATAAATATGTGAGACATTGTGATTGATTTATTAGCACCTCATGATTAAGATGCCAAACGATTTCTGAAGGTGATATTTTTTACTCATCGTATAAACGTATGTACTTACTCAAATAAATGCATGAGAATTCACATGAATATGTGCGCACTCGAATAAATTATGAATGGCGAAGGAAATGTCCATGCATCCATGTTGTTATGGTCTGCAGTGAATAACAATGTATAGGAAGACCGTAGGTACACTGACAAATGTCTTTGAGTCTGAAACTTGGTTTTTTTGATATCCACACGGGACATTCATTGCCATCACTGGAAAACTCGGAGTTCATCCCGTTAAGTATTAATTCATTTGAGTACTCAAGTAATGATTTGAGTATTCTAGTAATTATCCTCGCTGTAGAGTAGCAAATAGTAATTACTTTGGGCAGACCCCTGGGCTCACATAGGCGTATACAATGAAAATAATCGGTGGATTTTGAAAAAGCTGGGATGGAGTGAAAGGTTTAAGAAACGAAGGACTGTACGGAGGGTGTGAGTTGGGTGTCTAAGGACGCGCTTTTGTAAGGGGTGGAGAGTAGTAGGGTTTTTCGAAGCCTTGGAGAGAAAAGATGGAGAGGGAATAGAATACGAAAGAAAATTTGGTCGTAGAGAGAACGAGGGGACTAGAGGGGGGGGGGGGGGTAGTGGTATGGCGAAAGAGCTCAGAATTCTGTGCCTCGGGGTATTGAGGTGATAGGAGTCGTGTAAGAGACGTAGAACCTCCGCCCGTCCCATGAAAATCCTTGCCTCCTTCCATTATTCTACCCCACTCAAAAAACATTCTCCAGCTCTCTCTCTCTCTCCCTCTTTTGCGTTGGTCCAAAAACTCGTGGCAAATCTTCCCTCTCCTGCCTCTCCTCCGAAAAACTCCCAAAAGCTTTCATTTTTCGGGACCCCAGATCCTACTTTTTATTTTCTTCATCTTTTCAAATATCCTCCTCGTCTTCCCTTCATAGTATCTTTTCTCTCTTCTTTCATCTGTCTTCCTGATGCCATTAAATCCCGTCTAGAAAAATCCTCCTACAACCACCCTTGAGAGATCGTTTTTTTTTTATTTTTAAAATGGTTTCTATTTACGAAGGTTTATTTTGAAAATAGTTTTTGCTACATTTGTATCAAGAATATAATCCTAAATTGTCAACCACATAGAAATTAAATACCACGTTTTTCAGTGTGAAACCTCAAAGTCTATGTAATAAATGTTCTTATGTGGCATCAGCTCAAATAAAGATACCGATAATTTTTAAAGTCCTTTGAGGTGTGCGACTCAATGTCACAGGTTCATGGAAAGGCACCGGATCGATGTATTTTCGATTGATCGATTTCAAAATAAAGCGATCCTCGATTATTTTAAAAATAATTGGGAGAAGGATACCTAAACTTAATTTTGATTTCATATCAGCTCTGCCGGTATTCAGAATTCTAAACATGTCATAAAATGGCATAAAGTACCAGCATTTGGATTTTTTAAATGAAAATGACTTCTTAAGCTGTTGATAAGTAAGAAAATTCACCTTCGATAGCTTTTAATTTTGACTATCTCTGCCGTTCATAAGGTTGCATGAAAATAGTACCAAAAGTTTAGGAATAAATTATAGTTTATCTCTTTTTTTGCAAAAATGTAGGCTATGGTGTATTCCTATAAATGTTTTCATCAAAAGATTGTAAGTTGGCCAGTATTTGTTTTGAATGATCCAAAACTAAAATACTTACTACGTTATAAATCCCTCATAAAAATGGAATACTGTTTTTGTCAGTACAACGATAATTTCCCAAGCATATAATGAATACAGATATACATAAATCCTCAAGTTTGATGGTAAGTTGGCCAATATTTGTTATAAATGGACTTCGATTAGATTACTTACTATGCTAAACAAAACCTTCGTATAAATGAAATCCGTAATTTACTAGACTTTACCAGAATTTACTAGACTTTAAGGTTTCACACTGAAAAACATGGTCTTTAATTTATATGCGGTTGACTATTTAGGATTATATTCTTGAGACAAATGTAGCAAAAACTATTTTCAATTTTAATCCAGCACTCTGACAATTTAATAAGCGTAAAATACGTACGGATGATTTCAGAATCCACACGATTATATACTTTTGTCAATAAGATAGAGATAGTAAATTTGCCTCTTCCAAGCCATAGGAGTGAGTAATTAAGAGGACGCATCACTTCCACCCGATTAGTCGTATGTTTTTTTTTTCTTTTTTCGGTCACCACTTGTGCTATCGTCTTTTGTTTTCAGAGTAATTAGATACATTTTTATTTATTTGCATTTTAAATATAAAAAAATATTCAAAGGAAAATGCTGTGGTACAGTTTTCATTTCTAATGTACAGAAAACTGTCGATAATGATATGTTGAATATACCATGAAAATTTTAAGACGACAGACGTTTATAATATAAAGTTAGGTGGGATAAAAAACAGTCGAGCGGGAGTGATGCGTTCTCCTAACGGGTACCTCGACTCTTGCTTCTCGCTCACCTTTGTCATTCTTAAATTCATCTCCCAAACTCCTCATCTAAACTACCGAACTGGAATGAGGAAAATATTATCTGGCGAGGAAGAGGTCTAAATATGTCTCTTTTTCTCGGTATGCTGTTCTCCCTAAATTAATATTTGAAGTGTCCGACGTCATTATAAAGCTATTTCAGGGAGGAGTTAAGGGGAAAAAAGAATTCTGATTCTGAAATAAGACTCTGCCTTCTTAGGAGAGGAAAAAAAAGGATGAGAAAGTGTCCGAAAGGGTTGCGAAATATGTTGCGCGGAAAGATGCAATGATAAAGCACGTCGCACTTGCGTGAAAGGTTAAGGCTCACTATGTTTTTAACAGGAATACTTAAATTGTAGCATCGTTACCAAATTACTCTTCTCTGTTCCTTTATGTCTTCCTTTTAATTTTTAGTTGATTTTTAATGTTTTTTTATAATTTTCAAATGAAACGTTACCGTGTGAGAAAATATTTGTTTGAACTCTATGATCTTTTTTCTTCTTTTGTAATACTTTTGATATTTACACTAATGCTGTCTTGTAGTATTTATACCTATGTTAATACGACTTAACAATGATCTGTTGAATGTACCTTGCATGGAGGAATTTCGTATGTGTAGACTAAATAAGTATATCTACAGCGCGTTTTTGCAAATTCATTATTCATAATGATCTTACATCGGATGAGAGTATTTACTATTATAGGTTCGTTAAACTTTTAAAAATAATTAAAATTATTCGTCGCCTTCACAAATTTGCATTTTTTAGACCTACGTTAGGTTTTATTGCTTTATGAATAGGTATGTTACAACAGTTTCCCATATGAAATCGTTTTACGCTTGAATTGGTGGAATTAAGATACGTCCATGAGAAAATATAAACTGCAAATGGTAAGTTATACTTTGCTACATAAAAATCCTCTACCAACCATGAATTTCGACTTTCTATATTCTTTTCTAAGATTTTATGTCTTTTAATCTGTCATTTTCATCTGTGAAAATGAAACAGTTCCAAAAAGAGGAAAAGCGGTGTCACTCGTATCTCCCAACGTTGCGTATGCACAACATTTTGCCAACGGTGAATTGAAAGCTAACTGGAATATAGCAATTGATAATTTGCCTAGTAAAAATCCATCTCATTGATAACTCTGCAAAAACATTTGGAAATTTGAAGCTAAATTCTCATGTAATTTTATGTTCAACTTAAGACAATATCTTAACTGCTTGGTTAGTAAATATGAAATTGATTTTAACTTGAATGAGGCACTGCGTAGAAATCAACTTTGTACAGGGAAAGAGAGACGATTGGGCTGTGATGGAAGCTGCGAGGGGAAACCTCTAGATTCCCCCAATGTGAGTGATAGTGAAGGCTTAATAAAGCTACGATCATGCTAACGAGTGGCAGTGAAGAAGGTGGAGAGAGGGTTGTGTGAAATTGCGGTAGATACCCTCTGTGTTATAACACGGCATGGAAGTATTGAGTCGTATATTCTCTGGGGCTGCATTGGAGTGGTTAATTTAAAAATATTTACCTATGGCTGACTATGCATGTATTCAAGTAGGTTGAAGGGTGGGAGGTAGACGGAGGGTAGTAATTCAGAGGTAACACGTAAAAATCACTGTCGGAATATAAACCCTGACAGATTTTTATTTTCCCTGAAAACTTGGAGTATAATGATGTGGGTAAAAAGAGCTTGTCCAAATGGTGGTTGGCTGATAGATCGGAAACACCCTCAAGGTTCTCTATCATGTAAAATCTTTGCAGATATTTATGGAACGAAAGCTACTATGTTTTTATTATTAAATGAACGGTTGAGTTCAGTTAGGGGAGGAAAGACTGGCAGGGTATTCAAAAAATGTTCTTCATATACTTACAAGTAAATAACCTGTATTAAAATACATATTGCGACTAAGGGGAAAGTGAAAAATTAAGGCTTAAAATTTTACAAGGCCACGCAGAAAAGAATGCTGGTAGTTTCTTTGCATTGGGCTGTCAAAGGGAAAGATACTCAAGTTAATACTACTCAAGTTAATTTTCTAGAGCTTGAATAGGTCTGATGATAAGATGTTTGTATAAATTAAATTCACCATGAAAAAATCATTAGATACGACTGCGAACAAAACTACGTGTTTGATGTAGAACTTTATGGCTATTGGATATGAATTCCCCCCCTCCCCCAATTTGCAATAGAAATAATTTTCACTTCAAGGAAAGAAAGACAACGTACCAGAAGAATGATAAACATTGAAGTAAAAAATAATGACTAATCACTGAATTTCTGACTAGTTGGCTATAGAAATGAATTGTTGATTGATTTTATTTGACTTTGATTTCTTTTTGTTTCAGATCATAATGCTGCCTTCAATATTACCTTGCAAAGAAGAGGACATATTTTGTGACGTAAGTCTACTTCTGGTGTCAGTTGGCTTCTACCTAAGTTCAGTAACATAAGATTATTCTGTCAAAAAGGTGGCTATAAATGTTTTTTAAAGAGTATGGTGCGTTCATACAATTTATGACAGGGGAAGCATTATTAGGTAAAATGTAATAAAAAAATATTTATGGAAAGGTAAAGTTTTAATGAAGTTTTTAGGATAGTTAGTTGAAGTAGTGCCTCAACTTCGAGCTGCGATGGACTGATTGTCATTTTAATATTTGTAAATTAGTTTCGTGTGCTAGCTTTTTAGTGACTATCACACTTTATCAATATTGTATAAGCTCTTGATCAATTGAATTTTCGTTAGAAATCCTGTGGCGATTTCCACTTCTATTCTTACTCCTGATCTTTATAGTTTCGTGATTGGTGGAGTGTAGAAAATAATTTTATATATAGTTAATAAAATATTAACTATATATATATTAAAATAGTTAATATAAAATAATTTAATATAAGTTTTCATAGGCCTGCTAGGGGGTATAGGCCTGTGCTGATAATTATAAATTAAAAGTTCTTATCTGAAGTACTGCTCGCTTTGAGAGAGCTGTTAACTTTAATCCAGTAAAAGCGCTGACTACGTGAAAAAGATGCGGCTTCTTGTTAGTGTCACTACCACTGCCAATAATCTCGGTTCTCATTTCGCAGAAAGGCAGAAAATATAGGAATTATTTGCTCGTTCTGTGACTTTAAATTCTTCGAAAAATAGCTTTGAGACGACCAGCTAGAATTGTAGTTGTGTTTTGTGCTATAAAAGAAATAGAAAAGCACGATCGTTGAAGTTAGGAGAAAGACCCTAATACCTTTACTGCCGTAGATCTAATGTAATATATGGAGCATTCTACTTTGCCGAAAGTTATGTGGCTGACTTTAAAAAAAATAAACCTAAACCTTTCCAAACTATGGAGTACTTGGAGAGCAGAAATAAATTCCTCATAATGATGTACAGAGTCGTAGTCGGTCGCCTTTACAACAAAATATATTTATTCTTTGAAGTATTTTGACTTCCTTCTGACTTCTAAGAGAATAACTTCGTTTATTTTCTCGTTTCTCTTTTGTTTGCATCTGTTCTCAATGAAATATGCCCTCCCCACGTCTAATGGGGAAAGAATATTTTACTACTAACAACTTAGAGAATGAAATAGGGCTGCGTTGAAGGTTGTAGCAAAGAAGTTCTTCTACTGATCGTTGTTGATGTGCTTTTAGTCGTTTTTAGATAAGTATAATATTAAACACGGAATTTCTGCACGATTTGAGAAAAGTTGAAGTTCTAAATTGTTTAGACTTGTCCCAAAGGTTATTGAAGGTACTTTCTGAAGGAGACATCTTTACAAATCCTTGGTTTTCATCGCTTAAGGCTCTTTAATGATGTAAATTAAATGAAATCATATTCTCTCAAGTAATCTTTTTATATTCCTGATTGTGGATCTTTTTCATTGACTTGTAAATAAAATGAAGCATGCGTATTTTTATCTCTGAACGAAGGCATGGTATTTGACTTCAGCGAAATTATTCAATATTAAAGTATTCTTCTTTTTTTAAGTCTCATTCCACATAAAATGAACAGTCATCCTAATCCAATGACGGCTAAATAGAGAAAGCGTTTTTATCTCATTTCAATAATGATTTAAAATTCTGGGATATGCTTATAGTTATCTGAATTATTGATTTGCCAACTCAAATTTTTGCTCAGAAATATTATGCAATTTACATAATACTTTAGTGTACTGTTTTATGATGATCTTTCAGCTATTACGAAGTTTCACTCTTGATTAAATTAGGGCGAGACGTTCCTTTATTTTAATCAATCGTTTTACAAGGTGATAAGGATCAGTTCTGTTCTTTTCTCTGTTAATCGTCTCAAGCTTAAATTTTTAGAAACAAGACATAGGAAAAGAAAACTCATACTAAATTTTTCACCCTGACATTGTACTGCCAGCCATGGTTTATTGCCGACTAATGTTATATGCCATATATCATTATTTAAATTCATGTCCTTGATACTGAAATTAGTGTCAAAACCGTGATCGGTAATAAATTGTCAGATCGCACAAGGAGAATTTTATTTTCCCTTCTTTTATCCACTAGAGCGTGGAGGAATTCAACCAAAAGACAGATTCAGAATGTATTTTTTTCCACTATCAATAAGAGATTATAACGGCAGCGTTAGAACTCATAAATAGATTAAATAACTTGTAGTGTAGGCTAATAACTTATGTAAAACTTAATGCATGTTTCTGAATTTTATTATTATTTCTAACGGCATATGGCAGAATAATTTTTTAGTATGCATAATGTTTATGGACCATGTGGTGTGCAAGTGGGAATGTAATGGCATGATGCATGCTGGTGATTGATCACCCCCTGCCAAACATTCTAGAGGTGGCTCGCAGGGTATTTTGTAGATGTAGATGAAAGGTTTCGCCATGGGACTACCCTAAAGTCCCAAATTGCATGAGTTGTCCATACCTCCCAGCAGTAAACAATGCCAAGTATTCCATCTTTCGATCCTTTCCTTCGCCCTCTCGTGGGCACTTCGATCAACTGGTTCCTAGCACGAGCCGCTGCCGTGCGGGAACATACGTACTGGGGCACACAATGGGAATTCTCGGTACCTGGCGGGATAGTTGTTTACCCTCGACGGTTTGAGCGTTGGAGGGGTCAAGCGATGGAAAATGCGCTCACGACACATCCCCTTGGGCGACGTAATCAACAGGATCCCGGTGAGGAACGCCCCAGTGACTCACGGGTAAAATACCTACCGGTCAAGAGGGGGAGAGAGAGGTCTGTAAAGCATCGCGTTCTTTAAGCTCGATGGCTAGCAAACATAGTTACACTTTAACCCACTCCCACCCGCCGTAGACATTTGGCTACACCCTACCATTCTGAGTATGTGAAGCTCTTGATGAAATACTATGCTCTAATTTGTTTTCAAATTGCTGCAAATGTTCTGCAAAAATGTTTTGTTGAACTAATCATGTATAATTTTACTTTTGAATCTGGTATTCATAATATGCTTAACCCTTCCGTGGATGTGCTTGGTAACTCAGTTACCCCAAATTATGTTGATGCTGTATATTTTTTATTTGGTGTCTTTGATATTTTTTTCTATTTGAGCTCAACCACTTTGTCTTTTCTTCAAGCGGCGAATGATTATTTTACATTTAATTTTTTTGAAAACTTCAACTTTTATTGGTGGGGAAACTGAAATGCCCCGCACATCTGTTGGTGGGAAAAAAACTTGTTTGTTATATGAGTGAAGGGATAATACTTCAATAATGCCAATATTTTGCATGATGCCACCATTTGTACTTGTTTTTTATTAGCATTTTAATCAAGTTAGAGTTATAATAAGTGATAATAGCAAAATATAAAACAGTCCTGCCATTTGGTACAAAATCAATATAAAAGCCGAAATGTAGCCCACGATGTATTTATAAATTATAAAAAAACAGGAAATTATATAATTAAAAAGATCCATGCTGTTGAATTACAGGAAAGACTAAAATGCAACGTAGAATGTATGAATTATAAATGGTGTATCTAATATACCGCACACAGTCGTTCGCGTAAGTTTTCTAGGCACAGTCACGGATGGGTTACTGAGACGGGTGCAATTCGGAATATCACATATATTTCTGGGCGGAAATGGGTTAAGTATTCTACCGATTAAGATAGATCTTAATGGAGTATTTAAGAAGTATTCTGGCAATATCTCCTTCCCTCATGTACCTCCCTCTTCAATTAATTATAAGGCCTACTCCCTATATAGGTACGCGCAATTTAGTATCTGGGGGTTATTTAACAATTGAAATAAACAAAAAGAAATTGGAAGAAAATCTCATTACCTTGCGTCTAGATAGAGAAATTCCATGTAGATCCTGGATGAGTTCGAGGGTAGCCGCAAAACCTCTGAAGTTATTCGTGTAGCACCACCCGAACAAAAAAATTCCAAGTGCAATACGGTGTACCTAACCTTTTAACTTGTGCCGAAATGATGGCAAATCCAGTATCACCTGTCGATACCGTCAGGTGATACTGGATATCACTGATAGATCCTTAAATTACTCTACCGAATAAGGTAGATTTGCATGGAGTATTTGATAAGAAATCCGGCAGTATCCCTCCCCTTCATGGACTTCCCACTAAAGTTCACAATAGGGTCTACTCCCTCTCAGTCTATCTAAAAATTCTATTCTCTTCCTTTTTCTCTCTCTTTTAGCCAACATTTTACCCTCTAACACTGTTTTCAACACTCTGCCCGCTAAGTACTCGCTCCAACCACACCTTCTTTTTCCTCCACATCTCATCTAGACGCTCCCTCTCCTCACCCACCATGTCTAGCACTTCTTAGTTCCTCCTCCTGTCCGTCGACTTCACTTTTTCCAACGAAAACCACATCTCGAATACCTTCTCTCGTTCTCCTTCTTAGGTACCCATGTTTCCGCACCGAAAACCTCTACGTTACAGATCAGACCCTTCACTGACCTTTCTTTAAACTCTTATATAACGGTCCTCTCAAAATTTCATTCCTGTCCATGAACGCTTCCTTAAATGATGTAGTTCCCTTCCTGAAGGAAATATAGTGCATTTACGGAATTACTGCGAAAAAAAAGTTTACTTAAACAGAATTTACTTTATTACTATCATTATTATTTACCATCGGCTTCACCAGCTCCAGCCACTTTCGGTTATCGTCTTAAGTTAAAAGTGTGGTTGTTTAAATTGGCTTTAAGGCTTGGTCGACAAAATTTTATAATGTGTTTTCATCTAAGGTTTTGAAAATAATCTTATCCTCAGATCTGGAAGCTTATAGGAAAAAACAACATTTACATTGGGAAACTTATGGGTAAAAACAACAATTTGGTGATTCACAGATTCATCTAAAATTATTATTTATCTAGAAAATAGTGACGAACATGATGAATTGAACCTAATTTCTATTCAAAATCTGACTAGATAATTCAGGCTGAAAAAATTGCATCTACCCAGTTTATTTCATGTAATAAGAACTGCAAAAATTACTACATGCATCAGAGGGAGCATTCGCGGCCCTTCAAGTTCTTACCTCCAGAAATCGAAGGAGTTGACGTCAAGGTTATTAGCGTTATTCACTTCTCTCTTCCAAATACCATTTGCGCTGGTTGGTAGCCATCATCTATTTCACTTGTATCTACCATGATGTCAAATAGTTTTTGCCTGACTAGATGAAATACTTGAATGAGAAAGGTGTCCGAAAATCTATTATTGTGTCAAATAATAATTAATAGCCTCTTTTATACATTTTTATTGACAGTATGTATAGGGCTTTATTTTACATTAATACATAATAGTTTAACATTTTAGTGATTCTTTTAGTTAATCTGGTCGATCGCTGTTACCTTAATTATTAACTTTTCAATATTTGACCATGATAAATTAAAACAGTAAAATCGTGTCACAACTGCCTATTGAGTTCGGAAAAAGTACGACTCCTCCGTTTCCTGTAATCGTCTCGTACTTCGTGGAATCGAGATTTTTGTAGGAAGTGAGTAAAAAAAATAAGCTCGAATGATTCGTAGAAGATGCAATTACAGATTTCCATCCGAACGAAGAGAGAAATTTAAAAATAATCTTCCACGGAATTTTCTTTTAATAATCTGCCGCGTGGATCATTTTCATGCAGAACAGTCGAATTTCGTCAAAATTGCAGAATTTCGTCGAGTCAAAGAAATAAAGGAGAGGCTACAAGTGGTTATTCATCCTTTCGTATTCACCCACTGAGACGACATGCTCCAGAAAATGATGAAGACGGGAAGAATGAAATGTGACAAAAGGGAATATTTTCTTGTTATAATCGCCGACGTCGCCAATAGTGTTGGTGATTAAAAAAAAGGGGAAAAATTCGCCGAAGATGCAAAGTGAAAATTTGGAGGACAAGTCTGCGGGCGGCGAGATTGGGCACGTCAATTAATATTGTTCAAAGGACCGTGGGGGAGAGAAGAAAGGACTTTGAAAGAGGACTTCGTGAAAAAGAGGGAAGGGAGAGTGACTCAAGTGTGCAGAATTCTTCGCTGTGAAGGGGATTGAGATACGGGATGCTGGAAGTTTTCATTCCTCAATTTACACACGTCAGTGGGTTGTGGAACGTTTTTTTTATTGCACGGGAGAGGTGTTAGTAAAGTTTGTAGTCATGGTAAAAAGGTATACCCTTGTGTGTATGATATACCCCTCTAAAAGGGTGGTATTAGCCATCAAGGTGGTAAAATACAGAATCCCGTTACTAACCGTTTCAAAAAAATTAATCATCAGAATTGTGTGGATAATTAAAAAAAATACGATTGTTAAAAAACTCTCTCACTTTTGATGTCGTCGTTTGCTAACATACAAATAATTTTTTTTGTATTCGTGTGAATTGTTCAACAAAGGATCATAAAAAGTTACATTTTTCTGTGCCGATCGTTTAACTGTGGTACCAAGTTGATTCAGAGAATTTATTTTCACCTCAATGGAAATCATAATTTCTCAGAACCTCATAAATATGAGTAGTGACCTAGTTATAGTAGTGAAAGACCTGATGTTCTGACGTACTCCCCTTCGAAGAAAATTTGGTTTTGTTTCTCACATTACTAATAGGTGTATTTAAAGAAAGACGGATGTAAGGGTTAACAGCATATGATGATTAAACCTAAGTTTGGCTTTACAACATGCAGATAATGTAACATAAAGGTCTGATTTAACGCACCATTTAAGCAATTTCAATATATTGTTGTGTAGATTTTATTCTGCAAACCATTGGTTATGTTGTATTTTCTATTTAGGATTATCATGAAATATCTTCCATTTCCTGATAGAGTTTCATGAAGTTCATGCATATGTCATTTGTTTCATTAGCACACAAAAACCTTGGTAATGTTATTTTATAAACATTTCTTACATAAACATCTTATATAAAATTCTACTTATATTGTCCATGATAACAGTGGATTATTAAATCTATGAATTTTAACTTTTTTATAATTTTGGTCTTCTGTAGACTTCTTGTGCCTTTGTTATTCACATGTTCTTACGGTATTTTTTCATTACTACAATTCGTAAATTTTTTGTGTACTATTATTTCTATGGTTAATTTTGCTCTGCAAATGATAACTGGATTAAAATATGTGATAATTAACATGAATAGGTATTTTAATACCTAAATAATTTGGATTTTTTGTCGGGATGATAGATATTCGAAAGTAATTAATTTTTTCTACAACCTCGAATTCTTAATCGGGAGGATGCGTGTAATATTCTGTCGAAATTTCATCTACACTACACGTAATCCAGAACCCGGCTCACTTTTTTATTGATGCACTTTTTACAACTGCATTTACTACGGTTTCTTCCCAAGAAGTCGTAAAACCCGCCGAAGAGAATCTGGTCTACATCTGGAGGAAACTAGCTTTATTTAATCTTCCTTTCTTAGGCCGGATTTTATAGAGTAATCCATGCACTGAAGGCTCTCTACTTCTTGCAGTCTTAAATTACAAGCTTGCATACGATGAAAATACTTCGCTGTAAAAGAGCATGTGAACTATAAAGGCGCCACTTCATAAAACTCGTAGTAGAGAACCATGCAGGTATATTTCTTGGAAATGAGGATATTTTAATTGGTGAAATTAAGGGTTCTCTGCCGTTACTAGGGAATTTAATTAAATATGTATATTTGTGAGAATTCGTACCCTTTGGCTGCTTCAGATATAATATTTTATTAAGACTGCATTGTTTTCAAAAGAAAAAAACTACAAATAAGATACATGCAAGGCCTTTAATAATCACAATAAACCAATATGTAGGACCCACATACATCTATACGTGTGTCTACGTGCACCTATCGTTTACTTAGCTGCCATTAAACTAGTTCATTGAGTTTTACAAGGATTGAGTGAAAATCTTTGCGAAACTCTCCTATAAGCAGGCACAAATTTTACGCGTATGTCATGCATTTTAATAGTAAATGTGGTAGTAACCTACCCAGGCAAGACTTGAACCCGTGACCTATTGTGTGGTAGGAAAGGGCTTTACCCCGCCTCCATCGAGGCCGGCAACCTATATTACGTATGCCACCAACTTAAATTGCTACATATCTAACTTAGATTAGATTTTCCCTATCTTCAATTCTAAAAATCATTGCCTTCAATGAAATTACAAGTTTTCTTCGTCTCTACTTTCAATTATTATACCCCACGAAATTATGCGGATGAAAATGAAGAAATATTTGTGTTCTTATGGAAGAATACAAAAAGGAATTTGATGTTAGAGGATAAAAATATACTCAAAACATTTTCCACACATTTTTGGTTTTGGAAAGTAATAGAAAGATAAACGAAAAAATGGGTTATAGTTCCACCATTAAAAAAAAAACAAAGGCAAGAAACAATTATGTGGGGATAATAAAGCAAATCGTTGTGATTGGTCTCTTCCGGGATAAATTGTGCTTATTAGGCATGTGCTTATTATACACGAATTTTTTTCCTATCTCGCCTCTTATTTCGTGGCTGCTGTGCTTTAATTAAAATTCTTTATTCCTCTACCAATTTCTGCTATTTTCCTGGAATCTGATGATGAGTATTAAAAATATTTGAATAAAGCATCAATTCCTTTGCATTCACTGAAAAAATATGGGCCTATTACTTTACGAACATTTTTCCTCAAGCATGGGTTTTTGCAATGCAATTTCATATAACTCTAAACCTGCTGCGTTTCATATTAGGATGTCATTCCGTTCCTCCTCCTTCAGTTGTGAGTTATTATATTCAAATTTCATAGAATACGGTGTTGGCGTTGAGTCGGATCCACGTATGATAAATTTAACCGTGAGTCGAGTTACGAAATAATTATCTTATTATGCCGAGAAGACAGTAAATCTTCATATAGCATCAGAGATAGAGAGAGAGAGTTCATATACCATCAAGTTTTCTATTCGTACTATACTACAGTAGAACTTGAATAGGGTAGTTTCCTTCATCAAAGTAAACGAAAGGCATTGATTGCGATTTGTTACCCACCATTTGAGTATTCATAATATACAAATTATTTGGTTTTAGAAATACCGGTTTAGACGAATGGCAATGGTCAATTTTTATCCTCCTATGAAAAAGGCCAGATTGGCGCCCATGCGATGCCACTCCACGTGACGTCACAGGGACCTAATTTCTATACGAGGAGATACGAGTTTTACATCGTCTGAGATTACCAATGCATGCATGAGGCACAGAGCTCAGTGAAAATATCTTAATAATCACCTATTAAAACTGGCTAAGGTCGGAAAGTTTTCTTCGTTTCATAAGGTATTAATAATCCTCATTTAAGCCAAGCGCTACCAGCTAGCAGGGTACTCTGCTACCTGCTAACAGCCTGCATCTTATCAGCGCTAAAAGCCTCGCCCCAAGGTCACCTCACACGGCGAAAGCGGGAACCAGAATGACGTCACACGGGGTTTTCCCAGCATTCACACTTAGCCGTCGCGTTTTCGCACGCTTGAAAATTTTCACTTTTAATTTAACCGCGAAAAATAGATATCTTCATTAAAAAATATAAAAGCGTGAAATATTTACTCCAGGAGTAATAATCTTTCAATTTAGGAGATAAAAAAATAAAAGGAAACCACCTTATTGGAGTTGCAGCGGTGGTATGAGAAGTATGAGGGATATAGTTTTATATTTTGGTTAAACAGCTATCTGGTATGCAGTGGTAATACAATTGCATTATTGTATCTATCTGTACTTGACAGTATTTTTCCGTTAATTACGTTCATCGGAAATAGGTATGGAATGGCGTAGGGGAATGGTTAATTTTTCCACAAAATCAGAAAAAATGGAGCTAAATATGTGTCATATTTGTTTTTTATTCACTCTGTGCTGGAGAAACTTCTAGACCAGTCAATCACGTCACCGTTGTTATAAATGAACCCGTTCGCTTTTCCGCATACATGGACTTGTAAGCGCCGAGAAGGGTCGGAAATCTTCCGTTGCAGTCATTTTCGGGAGATTTGGGAGATGGAGAGAGTTAGCGTCAACTCACGATAGGCCTCCCCTACTCCTTCAAGACAGAGAATTTTGCGTAATCCGGCGCACATGATCGTGGTTCCTTCTGATAGACAATCTGTTCCCTCACTTTACTCCACCCTTTCCTTCAAAGAAAACCGGAATAAAAAAATTATCCGACTCGGAGGGAGGGGGGGGGGGGGTGAAGGAAGGAATTGGGGACCCGGTCCTAATTTCTCCCCGCTGCCGCAGAATCTTGGAGAGAGCGGAGAACGCGAAATTTAAGCCCGCGCCTCAGTCACGTGACTTTTCCGCGCCACCGTATCAGCTTACACCTGCCATTAACGCAGCGTTTTGTGGGCGGGAGGAAGGGGAGGTGGTGTAATTTTAAGGGGTGGTGGTAGGTGGGGAAGGGTGCTCGCTTCGGCTTCCTAGCGTCGCTCGTCTTCCCATCAAATCAACTCGTGCCGGCTTGTAAAGGGGATTTCCATCCCGCGAGTGTTCGAGTGTGTAGTCGAAATTGTGACAGAGATGAAGCCATGACGGAACGCCGCCGCCCGAAGGATAATGAAGCGGGTTCCAGCGGGGGGAGAGGGTGTAAGGGGGGGGAAGAGGGGGTGGAAGAGATGCTCGAGTCAGATGGCGTGAGAAATTGAGTCTTGGGTGACGAGGACGGGTAGAAGGGAGAGTGGGGAGGGAGAGGAAGAAGAGGAAAGTGGAAGAAAGGTGCGTAGGAAAGAGACAGAGGAGAGATATTTGACATGAAGCTGATAAAAGTGGAACCTCTACATGAAAATAAAACAGTGGCAACCCGCGGAAATTTTTTCAGTTTTGTTTCAGGTAACTGGCATTAACCCGTCAGTGCCCAAAGTTTTTTTTTAAATTCACTCATACTTCACTTTTAAAAAATGTGATACATATAAGCTCAACACAGTGAACACAATCCAAATTGACTGAATAATAGAGGAAACCTTCTACTAAGTATGTGCACTGAAATGTACGCTAAAATTCACATATTAAATGCATTGTTGGAGTATTGGCTCAGCACTGCACTGGGTGCCATATGGAACCCGTGGGCGTTGACGGGAGTGGATTTTTTTTTATTTAAACGAATATTTAATTAGTCGTGTACAGTCAAATTTATTGGGAACATATTTATAAAAATTCATAAAAATTATGTTTCGTATCTGCGATTATTGTCATAGTTTTTGTTGTGTAAATAAAGTAAAGATGTATTTTTAAAGTTAAGCGCATTACTTGTATATACATTGGGCCTTAATTATGCCCTTTCAAAATAAGTTATTTTCATCACCTGTGTAGAGAGTATGCTGTTTATTCGATATTCCCCCTTACCCTTGCTCTCCAGGGACAAATTCTCATTTCTTCAAAAAGTAAATTACGTCGTTAAACTTAGTTTTTTTGTTCAAGGGTATATTTATTTTTCAAAAAATTGTAAAATTTTGAGGCGTATTCCCATTTGGGAACTTGCTTGAAAACGCATTTAAAGCATTTTGTCGGGTTTTCTTTCTTAATATCTCTTAATTAGTTGTTAAATAAATAGGGCGTGAAAAAAAATAAAAATCTGTTAGTAAGTTATTTCGGTCTTTAAAGGGTTAAGAAATGATGTGAGGAACATTTTACAAGAAAATGTTTAAGTTGGAGCCTTAAATGTATCTAGATGAAATTAAAACCGCTAACCCTGTTAGTTTGTTTGAGTTTCGGTAAACTGGAATTTAAATTGAAGCAATTCTTATTTATTTTTATCCTCAATTAAAGATGATAATTGTAGACACAGTTGAAAAGAGTATCGTGTCTAAAGGACAATTAAGCAGTGACACCCGCCATAATATATTAGGGTTTTATTTTAGTAAACAGTAATGAAAGTGAAAGTACTATTTATTATATAAGTATTCAAGCAATATGTAATTTTAGGAACATCTGACAAGATGCTTATAAAAGTGGATGCCCCTAGTTTGTCCAGATGAAATTTAAACTCTGACCATTGAGCTTTAGTAAACTAGAATTTAACTGAAATTAATTATTATTTGTTTGATAACCAATTAATAGATAATTTTGGAAAAAAATGAAAAGAAAATATTTAACTTGAAGCCCTGAATGTGTTTGGATGATATTAAAGCAGTGAAACTCCGCTGTAAAATTTTTGTGTTTAAGTAAACTGTAATTGTAGTCGTAGTAAATTGTATTTCTATTAATAGTCAATTGGTACATAATTAATATGACACAAATAAAATTTAATTATATCGATAAAAAAAATTATTCTAATGCTTGAAATTAAGCCATGAGATGACTTTAAAATTGCAATTAAATGGTGATATGATTTTTGTTTTTTTTCTAATTCTTCCTGCTTTACATTGGCGGTTGATGGATACATTATGTGAATGATTTGGTAATTTTTTTACAAAATTAACAAAAACTTGAGATCGAGCATATTGTTTTTCTTGCACAGTTACGTTGAACAGACCAGTTATGTTACCACTGTTGTCAAAACTCCTGTAACCTTTCCCTGCTGCACCACTCATAAGGCTGACACATACGAGCAATTCTTACGCACCAGTGAAAGGATGATGACTAACATTGCTCACATGATGACTCTCGGACGTCATCATTTTCCGGTACCGCATAAATGATAATGAGCACCGTTCTTCTTTCCATAATTTGTTGCTGTCGCGTTTTCCATTACTAAACACGCACGTAAATCATAGAAGCAGAAAATCAGAGCACAAGATCAGATGTAAGTTGTGGAAAGGCCATTTAGCTTTACGATAACGAATAAAATAAACATCATAGATGGTGCTAATGAGCTGGCGATATTGAAAAATTTTATCTTCAGCAATCGTATTCCGTCTTTGGGAAGCATAAGTGAAATCATCGCTAGACTTTTACCTGAAAAGTGATCGTGGTATTCGGGCTTTAGCTGCTGGTGCTCTGCGGGGAGACCGTGGAAGAACCTTGGGAGAAGGGGTTGGAAGAGGAGATTTAGGGAGAAGTAGGGACGATAAGGGAGTAATGGTGTAGGAAATGGCTTAGAGGCAGCCTAGTGTAAATTGGAATGAGAGGAGATGGTGTATCGCGTTGGGACGCACGAATCTCCGCTCACGTCGACTGCCATTGAGACTTGTCGCTTCGCCCGGAATACGGGATAGTCGCGCGCTGACTCTTTAGAGGTCTATCGCAAGAGGAGCAATCGCTCAAAAGGTACGGGCTAATTAATTAGGGATTGGTGACAGACTTGAGTACGGTTTTGCGTGACTGTGTCATGCCTTATAATTGCAGCGCCGAATAGAAAGGTGACTTTCCTCGAAAGCCAAAATAAAAATTCACTCACTCATCTTTAAATCTATGGTATTCCATTTTAAGGTTTCTCGCTTGGATAACTATTAGTTATACCGGTAAGGTCTAGCATGGTTCCGCTGCCAACGGAACTACCGATAATATATAAGTATAGTTTGATATGATATAAGTATTATAGTTATCCCACCAAGAAAACCAAAAATACGATCTAAGTGAATAAAAATTACTGGGCCCGCAGATGCCAAAACACTGGTGGTGAATTTGTATTGGTTCAATTACTATTTTTAATTGTAATAATAATAAAAATGTCGGTCTCTATATCCTTCAGGAACATCATAGAAAGCGATAGTTTTCTAAAGAAATGGATGCAATGTAAAACTAATAATTCTATTACTGAGGGCGTTTCTTCAATTTTGGATTAAAGGTTATGCCTACCCCAGTTTTTGTTTAATGGGCAAAATATAATATAATAAGGGTAAGCAAACATTTGCGCAATTTCGCGTTGTAAAGTTCAATTACTTATTTTTTCAATAAAACTTTCATTTTTGACCAGGATTTCAATAAATGACTGAGAGAGTGATAGTGAAAAGATTGTTTAAAAATTGAACCAATTTTTACTAGGTGACAATAAAATATTTGTACTGGCATCTCAAGGAAAGAGAAGCGGTGCAAAGACCAATATTTTTCATTTTATAGGGTTACACCTCTCGCATAATCAAAAAAATATACATAGTCTGTACTGATAATGGTAATGAATTTCTTAAACCTGCATATTTAGGTTGTATATTGCGCAGTATAAGTGTCTTACATCGACGAATGAAAAATATTTCCAATGATTTTGTAATTTTATGCGCTGCTACTCTTAAGGTGCTGGTTTCGCTTTTACCGTTGGAATTAATTTGAAAACGAGTTGTTAATTTTTGTTTATAAGGATGTACATTTGATATGATTTTACAACTTTTTATTTTCCTTTTTCCATTATTAATTTGTACAAAGATCGGGCTTTCGATTAAGTGACAACAAACTCTTAGTTGTTTGTTATTTGCTTCATATTGATCTTTTTTGTCTTCCCAGGCAGTCTTTATAGTCAAAATTGCGAGAATAAATGCTCAGGAAAGAAGATTAAACAATTCTTTCGTTTACTATTGCTTGAATTTTGAAAGTGGGTGATCTTGTTGGAATACTGTTGTATGTACATCATGCGGTATAACAATGGTTCCGTTGCCAACAAACTGTCAGCTGGTATCGATGGACTTGTTCGTTGCAGCGAACCAGATAGCATCGCAGGGTATTTCTTCACCGTGCACTCTGGAATTACGCACGCTCCCTAGATTCATTATTATCAAACGAATGTCTCGCGAAGAGTTTTAGTTGGAGAACTGGTTCATTAAACTTACCCCAAACTCCCCACTCCTCTGCATTCCCCTCCAATTTGTGTTGAAATATTAAAAGTCTGCATCAGAAATTAAATTCGCTCCCTAATTGGCGATACGCTTGAAGAGGAAGAGGAGGGGGTAAGAATAACAGGGGTAAAAATAAATGAATAAAAAAAAGAATATTTTTCTCCCGGAAATTGGAGTCTATCACGGCTGACATATCCGCGGAACCGGCCGATTGAAACAAAAGCGCAGCGGCCCCCGTGGTTGCTCTATTACCAGCCTTGTTTCCCCGTCGCACAGTTGCTCCGACAACAAGCAGTTACGGGCGCGGCCCGATTAATCCTCCTTCCAGGAACACAGTCGATAAATAATCCGGACCCCTAGCGGCAAACTCCGTTCTGGGAATCAAGGCATGGTTCCCTGAACGGGTTCACGGCACAATCCTCCTTCCTTCCACCCTTTTCGTCGTCCCCTCTCATCTCCTCCTTCTCTTACCTTCCCCTCTTCTCCATCCCTCGTGTGTGTGTGTGTATCCTTGATTTCCTTAGCCCAGCAAACCTCCCTCTCCCATTACGCGCCCTTCTCGTTTCTCCATTGCCTTTTCCTTACCTTCCCGAGCCTTTCGGCCCATTTGACTCCCAATCTCCATCCGCTGCCATTTGATTTCCCGAAAGCCCCGCCCCGTCTAATGCGGCCAGCCCTCTCGGCCCGCTTTCTCCCACTCCGACCGCCCTTTAAACCAAGTCGAGAAGGAGAGAGCTGTGGGGCTTTATTCCATTTAAATTTTCTCCGGATTCCGTTACGATTTTAAATCAGGGTTTCTCGTGATTCCTTGTTACCACTTGTGCGTGAAATGCTGAAGTAGTTTCTCTGAAAGAATGATTGAAATTTAGTATTTTACTCATCATTTGTTAGAAGTAAGTTGCTGTGGTTTCCACATGAAGAGTTCTTTGTTCAATTTGCATTCTTTCCTTCGGTAAGACAAATTTTTACGTTGATAGGTAGCGTGATGGTGCGATAGTTATAGAGATAGTTATATAGATAGTGCGATAGTTATAAGTAGATAAGTTATATAAAGGTTAAATGAGCTATGGTAGTTTCCTCTGTGCCAACATTCCTATTGAATATAAATTTCTAAAGTATTTGTATAGATATATGAAAAAGTAATGTAATTTTTCCACTTCAAGCTAGAAAGATATTCCGCCGTTATCATCGCAGCATTCCGTTATATAAAAAGTTATGATTTCACATGCTTCTGCTGTACCTACTGATCGTGCTTAATACGTCTTTCTCAGAGAAAAATTATTTGGTACTTATGACGAGATTTTAGTCGTTGTGGAAGGCAGTGAGCCTTAACAATGAGAAAGGAAATTTTGTTTCAATGATTAGAAAATCTGTCCTCTTACTTTCATCTAATGTCCTGTGGTAAGTGACTTTGGGTAATTTTTATTTTCTCAAGTTTTCATTCCCTTAAAAAATAACTTTAATTCGCATTTTAAAGAGGTAGCTACTATTTAAAGCTTAATTTATTCGATCAGGTGAATTAAAGGAGTATTTGAAATAGTTTATTAAAGTTAAGTATTTTACTCGTCATTTTCGTTAACCCGTTGGATGAATCATGATTGTTATCATATCTGGAATCTTAAGAGCTCAGGATTATATTTTATGCATGAAGTATTGAATCACTTCCGCTGTTACAGTAATTCCGCTGGTTCATCAATGCACTCTTAGGAAATGGAAATCCCATTTTTTTTAAATATATGCTGCCTTATTTTGTAATTTGCGCCGATACATTAATTTTTTTCCTTCCGAGTAACTATTTTTTAATAATAATTTAAGGAAAAAAAATAGATCACGTTACAGAAATTTATATTTCACGTTCATGGGCTACAGTTTTTCGTGGGTAAAAATTCCCATCTTCGTTGCTTGGTGGTGTCAAGACGTCGGTTGTCATGAGCTATCCGTCACCGCACACCGTTATCGCACTAAGCATTTCCATATGGATTTTACATCGATAAGTCAGTTAATGTGAAAAGGATATCCTAGTGAAATTGTGGATAACAAGACAGCACCGAGATAGAAAGCCAGCTTAACCCTCGAGCGGGCGCGCCTGATATTTTTACACGACCTGGCACGTGGCGTACTTTGCCCACGATAAATGCATTTATATGATGAAACTCGATTTCTGTTAAAATTTATCATTATTTGCATAAATTAGTTCAAGCTTGTACATTTATAGGTGATACAGATATGAAGGTACAAAGGTGGTACACGGCCTGGTGTCGGGTCCCTCTTGACGATCTAAAAAAAAAATTACTGCAATAGTTTTTGCTGTTTCCACCCACCGTAACCATATGGCTACATACTTCCATTCTGAGTATGTGACGCTATTTATGCAAAACTATGCTCTATTTTGTTTTTAAATTGCTACAAATGTGCTCCTAAATGCTTTGTTGACCTAATCCATACATTAGTTTATTTTTGAAGCTGTTACAAGTAATCGCACTTGCTTGAAAAGATGGGTGCAAATAGGAATTTCAGACATTATTCTGGGCGGAAATGGGTAACCCACGAGGTACACGGCCGGTCGCGCGGCGTACTTTGTACACCACGGGTGTCGGTTCCTCTTGCCGATCAAAAAATAAATTTTCTACAATACTTCGAGCTTTAAAAACTCCCACTAAAGACAGTCAAAGTACATTGTAAGAATACATGAGGCTATTCTATACCAGAACGTATTTACAATGTTGAAATCCTTGGTTTTCGAAGATTGGCGTACATTATACGCCAGCGCGCCCGCTCGAGGGTTAAGGACTCGACATTGAAACTAGCTGCGGAAAAGCCCAAAGCAGCTCAGCGGCATATTTCACAATCCCCTATGAAGCACGTTTCAAAAACAAGATTACAAAACTCCTCAAGACAAGCGTGAATTTTACAAAAGAGGATTCCAAAGTTGGCCTCTAAATGTGTTGTCAACCGCCACTCATTTACATCGGTTTACAGAAGTCGCCACTCGTTTCGCTGACAGACAATTTGGTCCGAGCTTCAAGGGGAAATAAGGTATAATTAAGGGTGTCAACCAGAATTCACATTCACGATGATGTGATTAATCAAATTCATAACTCTATAACGCTATTCCTCGCAATTACAGTAATTATAATGCAAAGTATCGGAAAAAGTGGATCGCATGGTACTCATCACTGCGCCGCGGACATTTTTGAAAGCCTCCTTTATACAGCCCCCTAGATAACAAGCTCAAACAAGGTTTTAGAAGACTGATGAACTTCTACTTATATAACATATTGAATCCCTCTCCATGCTAATGGAGGATTGAACGAGGTAGATTGTCGCTAAGGGATGTGATACCTTGGGCAGAAATTGTATGCTGTGCTTTACGTTACGTAAAAAAACACGTGAAAGAAATAATTCCATCTTTATGCAATATCGGAAGATTCGTGCTCTGATCCAGGTCACAGTGAAATTGATGTCACTAAGACGATCGCCTGTAAATCCTGTCATTTCCCTCTATCGTTCGCAGGACAGAGTAACGAAGCAGAAATCTTTTTATTTTTATTTATCTTTGCCAAAGAGCGCATTAAAGCCTGTAAAGCATAGGAATATGACAAAAAATAACGTAGGATGATCATAAACACTGGATGTCATCCATTCCACCCCTTCGCACTGATGTAATGTCTGCCCAATCATTGGTCCCACTATCCAACCGTAGGAATATTCATGATCTTTCCTTAATTTACAATGCCATAAATGGCAAGTTCCTATCCTCATAAATACTCCTTTTCTTTTCACACCACATACCCAACCACACCTTACGTAATAATCACATACTACACCAACCTAAATTCCGTCTTTATCTCTCTCGAAGATCACTCTTTTACAGACTCCCTTCCTTTTTCGATACTATTTCGACTACTCACCCTTCCCTGGATCTTTCAATGCCTAACAGATTATTCAAAAGGCAGCTTCAAAAAGCCATCTTCGTAATCTTTTTTATATACCCTGGTTATAGTTTTTGATAACTATTACTTGTTAAAGCTGCAGATTTCATGTTTTCTATTAAATTTAAAGACCGTTTCTGCTGTTTTTGAATTATTAAATAAATAAATAAAGGTTCTGGATAGGGGCAACCTGCCTAGGCAGAACTAAACTTTGCAGAAGATTATTTTTCCCAACCGTCACCAAGACCAGCAAGTTAAATTGAGAAGCAAACCACCATATCCCAAATATTCTGTCGAATCTTTGGCCATATATATTTGAATATTTGGACTATTTAATCCAAATTAATACATTCGACGGCGAGTTCGTGGATGTTTATTTATTTTAATAATTTTAATTTAATATTTAGTTATTCTTTCAGCCTTTCTAATCTAAAGGGAAACTCATTATTGGATTGGTCCATATGATGCAGATTATTGTCATAATTTAGCTCAAAGGCGTCGAAAACGCCTTCTTGGTTGCATGAAGGAAAAAGTAGCCTTTGTCAAAAAAAGCTTTATTCGTTCAAATAAAGAATTTTTATGATAAATGAATATGTAATATTTTTCTTGAAGTTGCGTTGTTGCATAGTTTTCGTGAAGTGTAATCTTCGATAGATATTTAAAAAAGTATTACTTTATTGCATCGGAAGCTATCATTTACTAGCTTAATGCGTCTTACTATTAAGGTATTGTATTCGTGTTGCTGCCATTTCCGTTCTAGGTCTCGTACGAGTTTTGAGTGCGCATAACGTACCAAAAACTGGCAACTGCGGAATGATTTTCTGGGAAGGAACACAAATCAGAGGTAAAATCTAATATTTTCTAGGTACAAGGAAACAGTCAGAATAATTTATCTGCTTTCAATTGTATTTTTAAGGAACAAAATTTTTACATAACATTTACTCTAATGACGACCATGAATCATCTTGGGATATTCATAAGTCGTAACCCCTCAACACTGTTTTCAACATCCCCTACCGGTTAAGTACTGGCTCCATCCATACCTTCTGCCACCTTAATATCACATCTAGAACCATAATTATTAAAAAACTTTAAATGATCATCACCTGCCAGGTGAATCGTTTACGTCCTGTGGAAATCACTTTTAATTCTGTTATGCCATGGTATCTAGTCCTCCTGAAGCTTTTTTATATGGGAGGATGAAGTAGCTCGTGTAGGCAACTCAAGTATATTCCACCTGAAAGCTTGATGATGACATCAGCGAATACAGGTAATGTCCGTAACATCAAACATCGGCACATGCTGAACGAACGGAAATGATGAAGGGGCACTTAACCAGATTAGCCTTTCCGATACGCACGTGGAACCCAAAGAGGGGGGCTTTCGAGTGACTACCGTACCCTGTAAAAACGAACGCTATTACGCTTCGGGCTTTAAAATTGATCGCGGATCTTTGGAAAAAGGATTTAGGCTTGGAGAATTGGGGCCACGGTATGGCGTAGTTGAGGAGAAAGGGAAGGAAAGGGGTATTGGGGAGAGAAGAAAGGATCAAAGTAATTGGATGTGCAGTGAGCTAAGAGAAGAAGAAGAGCGAAATGTGGCAGGGGACCAAGGGAAAGAGACTGCGCTGAAAGAGGAAGAATGTGAAGTGGTAACGGAGTGGGTTAGGACTGACGGGCGCGGTACTTAAATTGGGCGACCAGGTAGCGTCCTATCCTTTCCGCGGAAGCACAGCCCGGTTTTTCTATCGTCGTCTATTGAACGCAGGTGCTCCGATGTGTAGCGAGCTTTGCTTGGAGAGGAAAAGATAGTTAAGTGAAGCAACGGATCAATACAGAGGATTGATTGATTCTCGCGTGAAGGCTGGAGAGAATAGCGTTCCTAGAAAGTAAAGGCATCAAGTCACAGGGAATTTTTTAAACTAATTATTGCGAATTCTTCCGAAGCAAAGCTTGCTTTAAAAGCAGATTGTTTTACAATTATTTGTTCGAACCCGAACTTTGCGGGGCAAAAATGTTAGTTCTTTTAATAGGTTTCAGGCCTTAGTGAGTGTATGAGTTTCGGGCATGTATTTATCAGCAATTCAAAATCTCAGATGAAGTATGTAATCTTACTCATAATGTTTACTACTAGTGGAAGGGCACATTGATTCTCAATTTATGGGACAAAATAAAGGAATTTAATTTTCATTGCATCACCAAAACAAAAAAATACAGGTCTTATATTTCCCTAATTCCCAATATGAAGAAATACAATGCCCTTCAGTTCAATATTCTCCCATTTAAATTGGTGTGTATAGTGCTTTGTCATGAATCTCAGACTCATGCCGTACCGAAGATTTAAAGTTCATAAGCCCAAGACAGAAACAGGGGTGCAAAACGTTGAAAATATAGTTCTAATGACGTTTTCCGAATTCATGCTTAACCTTTCCCTCTCGGAACACAATAATACGCCTTCTACATTATGCTGGTGAACAAATAACCCCAACTAATGTCCTGAAATTCTTTGGTTGAAGCATTGGTATAATCCTCGTACTGCTTTCGTCTCAAATGCGCAACATCAATTCCGCTTGCAGCGAAATTTTCAAATTGGTCATAACTAGGTTCAATGTGGTGATAGTCCTCTTGCACAAACTGACTTGGTGGAGGATATAAGCTCAGTTTATTCTACGTTCTAATAACGGACAAACATTTCTGCCGACAGATGTTCCGCTTAAAGCTACTTAAATCATTATGCTGTTCACTCCTCGGTATAAACCCATTAGTTGATTAAAATACGTATTTTTTATTCAACTCACTCACTAAATTCATGATTTCAGTCATGGATTAACATGCCTAATCACTCCGATAAAAAGTTATGCCTTTTTTTCTAAAAAGGCTTCTCAAATTCCCTCCATTCCTACGATTATCCGAATATAATGCTTACTCTGAATTATCCAGCTACAATTTTCAAATGATTACCATTCGAGAAATTACACGTTTGAATGAGTGTGTGTACGTTCCTTATTTCCCTTAAAAACAAATTTTTCATCATAGGCACTACATGCAACCTACGAATTTCCTACCAGCGTGCAAACGCACTGCATTCTTCACCAATTTTACGCACAAAACAGCCACTTTCAATTTACTCAGCAGTTATTTCCTTCATTCAGTTGTTCTTCTTATTAGTGATTCCCGAGTGTCAAGATTAGAAAATGAAAATTTCCCTGTTTTACCTTTTTATTTTTTAGGAAGAGAAATTTCACTGTGCGCCAAATCATTTTTGTCGTATGACGGTCGTTATCCGTGGCAATGACTATTTTTATGAGTTCACGACTTATTAGGATAAGGAATATCTAAAGTATTATTATTATTATCATGAGGCTTTCTTTGACTTTAAATTGCGAAAAAAATTTACGAGATAGGCAATCACAGATAGATTTACCTTTCTATCTTATAAAGGCTTTCATTACGATAATCTCTGGGATAGAAACGTCTTAATTTTTTTAAATTTTATTTGTCAAAAATTATATTAAGCAGGAAGGTGACTAGGAAAGCAGCTTTTAAGACACGGTTGTTTATTGTTTTCGGATTCTTAAGTGAGATAAGCAGGAACGTACAACTATAACTTTTTTCTTTTCAAGGCAGTGAACGTGAATAATTAAAAAGGGTGATTCAATGAATTCACATTTTCCTATAACCTGTAGACCTTCTCAAAAGTTATACACCTAGTATAGGCATGAGGGATACCTTCAAGGCCACGGAAAATTCGGGGAAAGGTCCCTTTTTGGTGTGAATTTCACGGATCACGAGGCTTAGTGACAGCTTTGCCCCTCTCTCTGTCAAACTCACTTCTGTGATGGAAGCAGTGCCTAAATATTCATGGGATGAATCTTTTAGGAACGCCAAAAGGGTTTAGTTATAACCCTGAGGGATCCTCTGGAAGACTGTCAGCTTGGATTGCAGAGAAAGGAAGAAGGTCGGAACGGAGCAAAATTGATGGGAAAGCAGAATATGAGTGAAAGAAAGGCAGCGATAATCTACTTTAGATTTTGGTCTCATGCGAAGAAAAAAAATTATAAGAATTAAATAATTTTAACTGCGAATGGATGTAACAGGTAGAATTATTAGTTCAAGGTGAACGTACACAAAACACGATGACAGTTTGAATGAGTGAATTCAAAAGATCCTGAGTAGGTGGGAATATGAGAGGCACGATTTATTTTTATTGACTGTTAATGTCAATTTTTGCTATAATTTAAAAATATTGTTTCCTCGAAATTTCTAATTTATGAATTCAAAATAAAATATAGTAATAAAATGTAAATAATAGCTTGTAATAAAAAACACAGTAATATTTCACTTTTAAAGAAAGTTAAGGAACATGCAGACCGGTACTGCTAATTTTACCATGACGTCAATGTGTAACCTAACTAAATAGTAACTACTTGAGATCTGGAAATAATCAAAAACATACATCGAAATCAAAAATAATTTGCTCGGTATCGGTAGAAAATAGTTAAAATGCTAAAAGTGAGCATACAAATAAATACCAATGTGCTTTTTTTTAAATTTTGTATTATTACTCATGATACGTATGGAAATTTGTTGATGTTCGTTATTTGTATCGAAATTTGGGAAAATTATTTTGTGAAAGGAAAATTTCTCCGTAGTCAATATTCATCTGCGTTCACCGCACGATACCAATTCAGGAGAGAAAGGTAAGTAAATCGTTGAAATGTATTAGATGAACCAAAAATTGAGATTTGTGAGAAAATCTGCTACATGGAGATCTGGAGCAAGGGGAAATGAGTTTAAAATGAAGGAATTGATGGACGGAGACAGAAGCAGTATCAGAGATGATTCTTCTGGCAAAAAGTGTTGTAATCGAAAAGAGGGTGAAGTGGAAAAGGGAGGATTTTCGATATTGTGGCAACGGAAGACGAAAGGCGGAATACAGTGGGAAGTCGGTAGGGTGTGACAGAGAGGTTGAACAGAGGACAAGAGGGATCGCGGTCAATGGTAACGACTTGCTGGACTGCGTCACTCGTGGACCTAATTCGCGAGCAACGTACTCTCCCGGAAAATCATTTCAAGGGTCGATTCTATGATGTGGAAGTGCTCAACGACATCTGTGCTTGCTGATGGGCGATTCGAAATGGCATTGCCTCTCCCGCGAAAGCTTTGGTTGTTAACATGTTGGTGAGTGGTGCATCATCAATGTTCATAGTAAAGTATAGTTACGTTTTCGTTATTTTTCGGAAATTATTTTTTTATTTTCACTTTTATGAGAAGAGGGGACATTAAATTGATACGAGTTTCAATCCGAGTTGAAATCTCAATAGAATTTAACATTTACATCATTACCTCTAAATATTTTTTTGATATCATATGGAAAAAGTAAGTGAATAGTTTATTGACTGCAGTTTTCATGATAGATGGCATCGTTTAAACCCTATCCGGGTCGCTTTGTGCATAAATCGACAGTGGATATAAAATAAGAACATATTGTAATCAATTCGTTGTATAAATCTTATTTTACATAAGGTTTGGCACGTTTAATGAGATGTTTTTTACGTAGCCAATATGATCGAGAGTAGTATCCATCAATTCCGATACTTAAGCGCTCTACAATTAAGACATATATCGGTTTCTTTTCAAAAGCAAACACGCTGTGGGAATGAGTAGGTTATGCGTTGCAAAATACTTAAAAAAGGATATTATCTAATAAATAGCTCATGGTTTCATTCAGCTAAGCGTCCCCTACCGATGCTCATGTGAATACATACTTTATACTATACCCCCTATTTAATACATACGTTATACTATACCCCATACCATTATTGACCATTGATAAATAATGCTCTCTTCACGGGATATAGCACTCTTCCGTTATTAATTTCTTCCTCTTGTGGTTTGATCCCCCCCTCACAGCCGATATTGTCCGTTGTTGCTGTTCTTAGGACTATTCGGAGAACTGGTAACAATGTCCGAAATTAGTAGTGGCATTACGTTCGTCGCAGATGGAGGAGAGCTTGCACCTATGGCCGCCTAGGTTGTTGGTGATCCTTTGGGGAAATGTACATCTCTTGCGGTGAAGCCCGTGTGTACGTACTGCTGTAGTAGTGTACGTTTCCGTGTGGCGACATGAACCCACAAGAATGCTGCAGCCATGTGAAATGAACGTTCGGCGGAGAGGTTAGACGTATAGATAATGCCATGTTGCAGGCTGGAGGGAGTACGTTTAGCCTAAGGTTAGGAAAAATTACAAAATTTGCTTTCTACGACTTTACCTTTATTCATCGGCTAGTTCAGATACATTGTTTCATTTTCAAGACACAGGGTATCGAAACTAGTCGACGATTAAATCTTAAGTTGTCTTCAGGAAAGTTTGTTATTTTTCGTAAATTAAAATAGAATTCTAGAGGGTTAAGGTCTTAAAAATTCGGTGCATCGACCGTAAGGTTTTCGTGCATTGGGAAGTCAGTGATCATGGAGTTGGAGTAGGAATCTTTGACGAATAGAATGAATCCACAACCTACATATTCTGTTTGGAAGAAATAAATGCTCAAATTCGTGGATTTTATTGGAATGCAAAAAAGTATCGTAGTCAAGTGGGTAGAGTACTTGGCTAATGACTGAAGGATCTCAAGTTCTAATCCTATGTGAATACTTAGGATATCCCTAGGTCAAATCAATTAGCCCAATATGCGCTTCGTCCTTCCGCCTCCAAACCAATTACCGGGTTGAATCTGAACTGATTGGACGACGGGGTATTAGTTGAAACTTGGTTTAGAATGTGGAACGGAGGACCTTTTGATTGAAAAGGGAGTTAAATAGCATTAAATAGTGGTAGACAGTTTTGGAAGAGGCATACTGGTAGTTAATAATAAAAACGTGAATGAAGAGTAGGTAATGGTTATAATTTTTAGTTGCACAAGTTGAGGCTATATGCGAAATATATTGACGAGTTATACAGGATGTTTCAGGAGGAATCTGCAATACTTCAGGAGGTTTTCGAGAAGACAAATTTAAGCAATTTTTTGTCCATAAACATGGGGTCACTACTCCTTATTTACTGAGCAATAGCAACGCAAGCATTTTCATGATACCCTTTCCAGTCATCATGACAACGTTTTTTTCTTGGGTATCCAGCCTTGTCGACATTTTATTTAATGCTCTGGATTTTTAAGGGCATATAATGATTAAGGTTGGACGAAAATGAGCGATCATTATTGTCGGAAACAATTAATTTTTGGGCTTAATCAATCGAGAGCTTTGTTTAAATATCAACAATAAAATTGCACAATCTCACCCATTTTGAGACTTACCGTTCATGTCAAAATCAAAATTAATCGAAAAATTCAACGTTGTATAATAAGGATTTTACAGTTTTTTGACTAAAATAATGGAACTACTGTACAAATTATAGTATAGAATATATGATAGAATTGTCTTAAAATGTTGCTTGGATAGTGTCCAGGTGTTGGATAATAAACCCTTAAAAATTAAATCTTACATTGGCCGAGTGGGGAGGCCACCAAATAAAATCGTTCCAATCTGAACTAGACCCCAATCTATTTAATAGAAAAACTTCATTGGGCGTGAATCGTAGGAGAGCTTTGGTTAGCGTTCTAATCAATAGGAGACAAGATTTTCATCTAAGATTAACAATGGCTAATATTTATCAACCAAATCTCATACCTCGTGTATATTTATTTAGCCAAATGCCATCGGTAGGGAGACAACCCAATGACATCATTGCAACGTCCTCCCTCTCTCTGATACAGCACAATTCCTTGGGAATGGGTCCGAGGAGATCTAGGTAAGCGTTCTAATCACTAGGCAATGATCTTTTCCCCGACGATTAACAACGACTATTATTTGGCATATCATTCATGCCGGCTGTTCATTTCCTCAAATTTATCAACCAAACAAAACACACTTCACACACAAGTTTCGCCGACCATGTGGCATGATAGCTTCACAGTAGAGTGTGGGTTCAGACGTTGGATAATTAATCTACCTATCTTACTTTAGCCAAGTGTCATCGGTGGGGAGGCCACCAAATAAAATCGTTGCGACCCCCTACCACGTTCTCCCGGGAGACGAGCAGCCCCATATAGGCACGCACGCTCAACCCCTTCCAAATCCCTTCCCTTACTCACTCCCCGCCCCCGGCTGTGCTCAATGGGTTTGGTCCGCGCACCCCGGGTGTGCGCCAGTGGCTATACGTGCAATTCCGTTCAAAAGGAAGGGGACAGGGTGGCTCTCTTCCCGCCTCGAGGGAGGGATGGAGATTCGAATTGGGGTTTAGGGGCTTCAAATCGGATGTGCAGGGTGTTTGGTTAGGATCGGGGCGGGGGGGGGGGGGATGTGAGGGGTAGTCTGGTCGAGGGGTTGGTGCCGGAAGAGTAAAGGCTCTTAATTGGATGGCCGGGGATGTTATTTGGGGGTGGGGATATTCAGATGAAAAGAACGCGGTAACTCTTTTTTTCTTTTTTTTTTAATGCGCCTTTCCCCGCTTTTTTGTGTCAAATGCGTGCGGGTGAATGGTTAATTTTGGAATTCTCTCTCTTCTTTTGTTTCGAGTAGCTAGCTATCCTATGGGATGTGCAGTAATAATGGGATCGGGCTCGTAATACCACGAATATTCGACTGGAAGTGAAAAGGGTTGAATGGCATGTAAAAGATGAATTACTTCAGATAGCATACGTAATTGGATTGAAACCTAGGAAGCGAAACCAAATTCTGCTTCTTTTTCATTCTGTTTCAAATCGCGCAAATTATGTTTCATGTGCACTTATTCATTTTGTAGATTATCAAACGTGACAAGTTATTGCCGTCAGTTGAGCTTACGGTAAAGCTTAAATTGCTTGTTTTATGGAAGAATGGCAAAAATATCCTTGCTAATCGAAGAATATATTTGATTATCAGCTAAGCGTTGTTGTCCAATTTGCGGCCTTTTTGGGATATATGCAGGAAAAGTTTTGTTGCCCACGGGAAATTTTTGGCCGGCCTAACGTTATTTGTAGCGATGAAGGAAACTTATTATCGCAGTCTCTCAACTTACGATAAATTATTTGTCTTTCCAAAGTTTTTATGATCTCTTACCGTATCATAATAAAATAGTACCTATTAAGAACCTAGGTATCTAAAACCTTTCAGCTACAATAGAGCCAAGTAACGAACTACAAGACAGCACATTTCTTACGTCGCCAGCATCCATGATGGTTCCAAAATTTCATGAATCACAACCCACAAGTCTCGACAATGCTGCTGAGATCAGCATTTATCCTGCTTATTTCGTAAAATGTATGGGCAGTGTCCAATCTTTCGTAGAAGCATTTTTATGGTGTATAAAATGTAAAAACTCAACGTATGGTCCGATATGAAGGCACTAAAAATGATAGAAAATATAATTTCGGAATATAGCACCATTGCCGTATAGATATTGAAGATTCAATTGTTTAATGTTGGTCTGGTGTGAGTGGAATAATAGGTGTGAAATCTGACTTCACGATGCAAAGGTATGAGTATGTGCATCGAGGCAAACTCATCCAGACCCACTCTCTCAAAGATTTATTGAATTGGTAATTAGCATTGGTCCATTTTCGAGTCATTTTAGCGTGGAAGGACGACACTGGGTGTGATTTTAGCATAAAAATTCATCTACATTGAAAAAAATAAATTCGACTACAGTTCAATGTACAACTGCTACTGACGCAATCGAAATAAATAATCGTATGATTTGAAATAGATATTCTATCCACCATTTCATCATATCATTTAGAATTTATTTTCACTCGCTGACCTTGTAGAGTTCTACCTAATTTCCGTTTCTTGCATGCGAAAGTTGCATTGTAATAAACCAATATGGTAATATGGACAATATGTATGCACGATTATCACTTGTGTTTAATTTTACATTTAAAATTCAATATATTCATTACAAACTCTGAAATTAACACTGCAATCGTTTTCTTTTTTTAATCTCTGCATCCCAAATGCCCCTGGTTTATTTCATATGTTCTTTAGCTGGGAATGTCGGAGCTTAGCTGAGTTTTATTCGCAGCTGAATGGACTTGGATACTGATGCCCCACTGCTCTTCGATTAAGGCTGCGATTCCCATTACGCTCAACCGATCGCCTTAAACCCAATAAACTCCACCCTTCCCCCTTTTGCCTTCTCTTGATGCCCTCTGTTCGACCCTTCAGCGTTCAACCCTCCCGACAACGCCCCCTTTCGTGTTCTCCTTTCCCTCTTCACCTATATTCCTTGCCTCATTTTCTTCTCCTCCTCCTTTTTCGCCTCCTCCTTTTTTGCGCATTTTATCATTCGGTCACGCTACTGTGTCATGCTTGCGTCGATATAAAATATATAAGAGGAGGTGAGAAGCCGCGGGGTACACGTTTTTCTCTAAACAGAGTCAAGTACAGAAATTGATAGCAATATTTTACAAAAACTTGGTGGCCGAGGGATACAAGTGAGTCCATGTTCTGTGCATACGAGTGAAAAATCAAATGCACCTAAGGAACTCTAGTCGATCTCGTTTGCTTTATTTGCCTAATTTCTATTCCTAGTCCAATTTAGGAAAAGAAAACATGTGTTAGCCTTGGCTTCTCACCCCCTAATATGCTTTCGACAAAACAAAAAATTTTTACTCCTAAGGCTGGTGGTGTTAAAAAAATTATTTCTCCGACCAGACCACAAATGAATTGAAATCGCTATGTAGATAGATATTGCTAATGAATTGCACACACGAACTATTACTCCCAAACCTCTTTCAACCAACCTTATTGTGGCTATTTTTCTTAGTTTTTGTACTCCCAATAGTGCACAACTCTCATGTCGTTATTTCTTTCAGTTCATTTATTTATTAATAGCAAGACCAAGAATATTTCGTTATAGCAGTCCTAAAAATCGTTTAAAATCGTTGTATTGTTATTACGTCTGCTCTCAAAGTGAGTACATCTTTTCGACAAATAGTCCCAATTTTAATTTTCCTTTTATTTGCTTAAATTGACCATTGTGCAAGGTGATTTATCGTTGAGTATCGAGTATTATTTATCAAAGAGTAAAAAGGAAGGCCGCGTGTCGTTAGAAAATGAAAGGGGGAGAAAAAAGTGAAGAAGGAAAGAGGCTCGGACAATTATTGCACGATTGAGAATTTTTTTACTGATTTCATAAATGAAATAGTATTTGGTGCGAAATCATTTTCGGGTTACAGCAACATCCGGAGGCAAGCCAATCCAAATAATGAAAATCTTTTTCATCTCCTCGCAAACTAAGCACGTCAGCCGAGAGACCGCAAGGATTTTGCGTGCTAAAATTCTTTTACTCGCTTACTTCTTGTTTTGTGCAGATACGGCCCTAAGTTGGAGGATGCCTTCGTGCCCCTCCCAAAAAAGTATTCACTTTTATTTTGAAATCTCATGGGATTCGTTTCGATGTTCTTCCATTTTCCCTCCCTTCTCCGCGCAAAACCCACAGAATGCATGGATTTCCAAGATACCTCATCTCATTCGAGATGTATCTTTCTTTTTTCCCTTCGCCATACATTTTTACGCCTCGCTGCGTTTTTGACAGCCGGATTAAATCTCTTGATGACTGTACACATTATTTTTTTATATTTTCTCCCGGGAACTCGTGAAAAAGGGTGTATGGGGAGTCTGTTACTGTCGTTCTTCTCCCGTCAGTGTTAGGTGTTTTTGTCCGAACCCGTCGACGGAAAATATCGCGTGGAACCGTGAACATCCGAATGGAATTCTGCTCAAAGCGAACACCTACAACCGCGGTCTCAATAGAAATGGAAGCCTGAAAAGTTTTGGCTCCTGATTTTGTAACATATTAATATTCTTGCTCGATAATTTTCGTGTTTCGTTTTACTATTTCGTTCTTCCAAAATCGTTAGACTTCGCACCTGCTGGAAAATCGTTGAAAAGTGTAATTATTTAGACTTTCGGTCGAAAAATGATGAAACGCCCAAGTTGTGGAAATAAACTGAGTATATTATGCAAGGTTAGAAATAACACGATTCAGCTTTCAACGATGATAGGTGAGAAATTTCTTATTTGGTCGAAGCGTTGCATGCTCATGTTGGAAAAATTATTGATATTTCGTAAGGAATTAGTATTCATCCTCAAAAATTTGTCATTTCCCACGTAATTTTTATTGCTTGTTCCGTGTGAGGTTGCGCCAGCATTCCTCATTCGTGCTTGTAATATAGAATTTTTTTGCGTGAAGGTTTCCTCTAAAACTTTCCAGCAAAATATGTGCCTTTTACTTCTTTCAATCTAGTTTAATTGCTTGTTCCTCAATTTTTGGATGGCATCTGATTCACGAATTATCAATTTGTGATCTGGTTTAATCTTATTTGATTAATACTATGCTCATTTAACCACTGTGCATAGCAAGCTATAATAAATATGAGTAACTATTACCATATAATCAGAGAATTTCTTGAGTTACGGCTAGTTTATGCCGTGAGTGGTGATAATGGTAAAAATTGATTTGTCTACGCCTTATCAAAAACAGCGTATAAAATGAGTAAACTTTCTTATTTATTTCTATAGTAATGCGAGTAGTGGGTGCATATATTGCACCCATTGTTTGTCCGGTGATCAACCGGTGTCACAACCTTTTTCCGTTTAATTTTGGCGAAGACAACAAATTTAAGATATTTCGTAATATTACCATTCTTTTAGCGTTATCGGCTACATTAATTCCGCATGCCAGTTATAATTAATTATAAAGAAAGAAAACTAGTGAATATGATTTTTTTATGGATTGTTTTCTAACGAATTGAAATGCCGTTTGCGCTAATTCTACGCAAGGCAAAATTTGATATTTTTCGATTTTTATTGAGCTTGTATAATGAAGTAGCAACTTCCTTCTTTGATACTCCGTCCACAATTTGCACTACCGTGAGGCCTTCTGGGAACATAATGAATTTATACTGAGAGGAACATGTGGCCAGGGACAAGGAATGATGTTTACCTTTGGCCGGAAATTGCTTCTCTCCCTTTGACGAAGACAGCCATCAAAGTAATTTTTTGACGCGCGTAGGTAGCTAGTTTAAGGGTCACTCATAGCAGCAACATTTTCGCTCCCTTACGTAAACTGCGTTCATCCTTCCTGCCGTTTCGGGTGAAAAATATAATAATCTCCTCAGATTTCTCGAGCCATTTCCCTTCCTTGAGAAATCCCGAGCCCAACCTACCCCTTCAAATTTCCTACTCCTCTTCTCCATACCTGACGTAGAATTTCTCTCCAATTAATTGGTGGAGTCAGTTGATCTTCGTCTAAAGTAACGTTCCCCTTCCGGTTGCGTCCAGTCTTGCTCTGATTCTCCTCCCATTCTCCCATTACAACCCTTTCATGCCTCTAAAAGATTTCACCGGTCCACGGGTGCCGTGAGGTCGTAGATGCTATCCCAGGAACGAATTTCAGGCGATGTTGGCAGCATGGGTTACCATCTTAGCACACATATACACTTGCCTTTACCTCCCTACGCACGGTTATGGTGTGGGATTCCTATGTCATCTAATTGCCGTGGGTCGCTCTAATTGCAGGTAATTTCGGATATAATGTGGGAGGGCTGCTCCCTTTCTCAGTGCCCCAACACTCCTCCCAAGTCATTTCCTATCGTCTTCCTTAATTTTCTTCCCTTACTCCCGTCTTCCCTACCCTTTACTAGCCCTTACCCCTTGATTATACTTAATTAGTTGGAGACCTATCATATCAAGGTACACGTATTCAAGGCCTTCAACAGCACGACTTGTCTAAGTTTTTCTCATTGAAAAATAACGCAATAAAAGAAATAATAATTAAGATTTTTTTTCTCCTGACAGCTATGTTAACCGTTGATAAGTGTCTTGAAGTATAGGCCATAAAAACTTTTAATGCAAATGCTTGCCAACGTTTTGGCATATGTATGCATCTTTTTTTGCAATGAACTGGATTTTTTTTGTAACATATGAAATTCATCAAGCCCTGATAAAAAACTGGTAAAAATTTGCATTTAAATTCTTCAAGATCTATACTTTTCAGACATTATTCCGCGGGATATAATATTTTATTGGAGGAGATACCAAAAAAATTTAGGGATTGAATATATTTTATGTCTACCACATCACTATGAAATACTATAGCCGGGTGAACCGCAGTATTTAGAAGATGAATTACGAGCGTCTATGTTAAAAAATGAGCAGTAATATTGCTTCGTTTTGTAGTATGTAGGATGCTTCGTTTTGCCACATTTTTCCCGAAACCAATGACAGTATACCTAAAGAAAAATTTTCCAACCTAATGCGATATAATTTTTTTTGAAAACGATAAATACCATGTATCAAAAATTTCTAAAAGCCTCCTAAAGTTTATCTGGACTCATCGATACCTCCACTGCGTGTGCGCTCAGCTGGTAGTAGCCAGAGCACGAACGCTCACCTCCGAAGCTGGGAGACTTGAAGTGAGCGTTTGTGCTGCGGCTACTGCCAGCCGAGAGCATGCGTATAGGGTGATTTCCTATTATTTTTTAATTTCCTAAATCGAAAGATTATTACTCCTGGAGTACGTATTTCACGCTTTTAGATTTTTAAATGACGATATCTATTTTTCGCGTTTAAATGAAAAGTGAAAATTTTCAAGCGCGCGAAAACGCGACGGCTAAGTATGAATGCTGGAAAAACTCCGTGTGACGTCGTTCTGGTTCCCGCTGCTGCAAGTGAGGTGACTTTGCGGCGACGCTTTAAGCGCTGATACGACGCAGGATGCTAGCAGGTAGCAGAGTACCCTGCTAGCTGGTAGCGCTTGGCTTAAATAAGGATTATTAATACCTTATGAAACGAAGAAAACTTTCCGACCTCAGCCAGTTTTAATAGGTGATTGACATGTTTCCCTGAGCTCTGTGCCTCATGCATGCATTGGTAATCTCAGACGATGTAAAACTCCTATCTACTCGTATAGAAACTAGGTCCCTGTGACGTCACGTGGAGTGATATCGCATGGGCGCCAATCTGGCCTTTTTCAAATGCGATTAAAATTGGCCATTGCCATTCGTCTAAACCGGTATTTCTAAAACCAAATTATTTGTATATTATGAATACACTAATGGTGGGTAACGAATCACAATCAATGCCTTTCGTTTTCTTTGATGAAGGAAACTACCCTATTGTTGGTCTCCTAGATGAACGGATTTGATCCGCTGGGGGGTTGTTGAGCGCTCGTGCAGCAGAAGTATCATAATTTAAGTTCAATCTTATCAGTGGAAATGCCAATTCCAATACCAATTGGCCATCTGGGAAGTAGGCGGTGTATTGTCCAGAGATTCAGATGCTTTGACACGTACAAAGACTAAGGAAACTCTCACCAAAAACTTATAGCAATTTCATGTCCACACTGTACCTAAGTCAGTCTATTCTACTAAATTTTGAAGGATTAGTCTCCATTTAATTTCTAGGAAGTTGGTTTACTCTCCAAAAACGATTCAGGTACAATAATGAAGGCCGTATTACACCAGTGCAATTAATTTTTACACTCGTTTACGTAATAGTATGTCATGGTATCCGAAATTAAATCACAGAAATAGGCTTGTGTCGGGAATTGCACATGTGGATGATCGAGAGACGCCAAAATAGCCCACTTCTTATTCTTATCTCAGTAACAAATATGAGCATACGATCAATCTTATCCTAGACTAGTAGTTACGGGTACATATTCATAATTTGAATTGTTCTAAGCATGGCGGATAAAAGGAATCAGGAGTGATAATGCTTAAAGTACTTTTGCTAACTTTTTTGTTGGAAAATATTCATTACTTCGATAAAAGAGAGTCTTTATTTAGTAAATGTGCATAAACTTCTTATTACAGGCACCACATTTAAAATACTGTTTTTGTACATAAATAACGGCCACGTTATACTCCGATGTATTTAAATGTCTTTAAAAATATTTATTGGTAATGGTAAACATTATTTCACACCATATCCGAAGATTTCTTTGCAAAACTTTGATGATTGCCTTGCGGAAACTTCCGAGAGTTATCAGTAACCTAGAAAAACTTTTACTTTTTCGGCGAAAGGGAAAATATTGAATTCAGGCATTTTAGCTACTGATTTAACTCTCGATGCCGCTGACAACGAGGTATGAATTCTCATCACGTAATAGAAAAGCAATGTAGGGAAGAAGTTTACATGTCTGAAAAAAGCAGCGCTAATTAACTGTTTCTAGTTATTTCTTTCAGTGGCCAATTCCAATATCCACGCCCTCTTTGTTTGATAGAATGAATGTCTCCCCGCTTCTGTAAACAATTAGTTAATTATGAGTTGGAGAGCTGAGCATGCCTGGAAAGCTTCGCAACCCTATGTTACGAGTTTATTTCCCTAACAAAATTCACCTCTCCGGGAACATGTTGACGCATACCTTTCACTTTCTATTTATATTAATCCAGGCGTTTCCTCGAAAGCTTTCAATCTAGGAGCCTCATTCTAGTGGAGAGAAATCTATGGTGAGCTGGAAAAGGACCTTTTAGAGTAAATGAAACGCTGATTTTCTCAATTTCAGCATGTGAGAGGCAGTTGAATGCTTACGAGGAACGTTTTTCTCGTGTTCCGGCGCTCGTTTTCATTTTAGCGACTGGGAACATTCAACTACGTGATTTTTTACCAGATTTTTCATCCTACGCCTGATTTCTTCCACATAAACACATCTGGAGCATAGGATACAATATTCTGATTTCCCTCCGAATCTCAAATCACCGGCTAGTCTGCTGAATATCTTTGCGCAATCACTCATGAATACCTACTAAAACAAAAAATCGTTTGAACAGGAAATTTATTCTTTTCTGCCTATGTTTCAGCTTGAAATCATTCGATTTGTGCCAGAATCCTGATCAGATAGGCAAAAATAACTCCCTCAAAGATTATGTGAAACATCGGTTATAGTAAGCAACGGTTTTGTATCGTCTCGACTTCCGATAAAATTTCACTGAGGAAAATGGCATGTTGCCTTACTTCTTGTAGTATATTGCGTTTATTTGGAGGATTCTGGTTCTTCGGCCAAATGATGTATTGAAGATTTTAGCTTTTTTAGTTGCTGCATTAATATTTCTGTTTCTAAGACACATGGACTACTAAAGTATGCGCAAAGTAAATGAGCACTTGCAATATTTACAAATAACTATTTTAGAACTCGAGGGAGAATACATGTGTATTGTGAGTACACGAATATCTTGATGAATGCGTATGAATATTGACGCTCATTTTAGTTGACCCATGATTATGAATGAAGCGTGTACTTAAAGTAGGATATGCTCTATCTCTTACATAGCAACATAAACTAATAGAGTATGGTTAGCAATTTCCCATGTATAGCGATGTCAGTGAGGGAGAGGGATGTTGAAGGACTAACGGATGGAATGATAAATAAAATTTCATATTTGGCACGGGAGAGTGGAATCTAACTTTGGCAGGCGGAAGTGCCGTTGTGATTAACCTATTATACTCTTCAAACAAATATTATCCTGTATAATTCCTTTCACAACTTAGTCCCTGCGTAATATTGTTTAGATCAAGGTCCGAATAATATTTAATTGACAACAAGTATTTTGATTATATCGTATCAGCGTTAAGGGGATGATCAATGATCGCCTGTTTGGATATGGCGGGGGACGAAAACGGTTCTAGAAGGGTCGCACAGTGGGCTGAAATCGACAGAAGGTGGAGAAAACCTCAAAAACGATTTTTTTGAGTGCGGAATTTGAAACTTTGCACAGTTGTTGTCAATAAATTAGTGCATTTTTTTACGCAAACCGTTTTTCATTGCTAAATTTTTTAACCAAATTACTTGGTCTAAAAGTTGAACAAATTTCGCAAAAATGGCCCTCATTGAATTTTTTTCGAAAATCAGCATGTTAAAATTAATGACACACCTTCTGCAGTGATTCAATAGAATAAAAAATTTACGACATTATTATGTGGTTTATTATTGCTAATTCTTGGTAACTTTCACGACTCAGTTGTATTATTTGTGGCAAATTTGCCATTGTACTCTGGGTTGGCCGCGTCACAGCAGTCCACATCATCAGGGAGCTGCCGCGGACAGCGCGCGCGACAAAAACATCTATTATGTTTTCCTTGATGCTAACGGTCGTAGTTGATTTCTTTGGATGGAAATTCTAAACATTTTGATGTAATTTTAACATAATATATCGAGGTAACTCGGTGATCCTTTTCTTATAATCCCAAATAAACCAAAAATTTCGACGAAAAACAGAGTCCTACAATTACTATCGTATCGACGATAAATATCGTAAGACAGCGGAGAAATTAGGTTATACGAAATGTAAAATAAATGTGGCACGAAATACATTATATCTTACACACAATCACTTGCTAAAAGATTCACTTTCCAACGTCCGTCGAGCACGGTATTCCCCGTGGCCAGCGGCGAGCTTCGAACTGTGCCGCACGTTCGAAAAATCGATCTTAATTTCGGCGTCGCAAGTTGGTGGTCGCAGCTGTCCTTCTGGTATCACACTCTATATGCTTTGTTATATATGTGGTGTAAATATCTCGAGGTAACTCGGTGATCCTTTTTTGAAAATCCTGCATTAACACAAAATTTCGACGAAAATCATGGTCCACCATTTTGTATCGTATCGGCCACAAATAATACAACTTAGGGCCGGTTGCAGGAACGATACATATGTATTCAATAAAGTTATGGGACTCATAAGCCATAGCAACCAAGCAATTTGCGTTGCAGGAACGTTCAATAACTTTATGAGTCCCATAAACCGTTCCATAACTTATCGGGCCGAATGAGCGGGGTTAAATAGTTATGAGTTCCATAACTCTTGAAATTGGCGGACGACTAATCAGCTGGTTGGATGATTTCTGAGGTAAGAGTAGAACACATCAATTGGCCCTCCTCCGTCCACAGTACATTTGTTTCCCTAAAAATGAAAATTTAGTTAATATGAAAACAAAGTTTTTTAATGTTGCTGGGTTTCCTTCTGTGATTGGTTGCATCGATGGTAGACATATACCAATTCAGTCTCCAGGGGGAGATAATGCAGAACTGTTCCGCAATAGAAAAGGCTATTTCTCCATCAACGTGCAGGTTGTTTGTGATGCAGACCTAAAACTTATCAATATTGTTTCCCGATGGCCTGGGTCCACACACGATAGTACAATTTTCAATGCTTCCTTTGTTCGTGCTCAATTGGAAGCTAAAGAGTTAGGTAGTGGTTATCTTTTGGGAGACAGTGCCTATCCTTGCAGGCCCTACCTAATGACACCCGTAGCTAATCCAGCCACAGCTGCAGAGCATCGATATAATTCTTCCCATATAAAAACAAGGAACATTGCTGAGAGGGCAATAGGGGTATGGAAAAGGAGGTTCCCCTGCTTATCACTTGGTCTAAGGACTACTATAAATACAACATTGTCTGTAATAGTAGCAACAGCCATTCTGAATAATTTGGCTATAATTCCTGATGACCATATTGATGATGTGGATGACTTTGGGGAGGCAGAAGACCAAGCTATTGAGGAAAACCCAAATGCTCTTGGGAATGCTGTCAGAAATACAATAATTGATACCTATTTTAATTAAACTTTGGTCGTACACCCCAAACTTACTTTCATAAATAAATGTTAACAGCCCAGTATATTGTATTTTATGTGTGCTTATATTGCTTTGAATTAATTATATCACTACTGTTTGAGTTACATACTCATTTTCAGTCAAATAAATGACTGAAAACACATGAAGTTTACTTTTGCCATATGCAGAAAAAAATTAAAATCAATGATAAAATTACATGGGTTGTGTGCCAAGATGTACACTGGGCTAATTGCCTGGTAGAAAGGACCAAGCAATGAGTCTGACTAAAACGATTGCTAAATTTGTGTTTAGGAGTGCAGCATCTTTGTATTGGAGCCCCAACGATTCACGCTAAAGTTATAATGCAACATATACCAAAGCGATATGAAAGCCCTCATTAGCATTCAAAATGCATTGCAATTGGTTGGCAAATAATGTTAAGGAGATGTTGAGTTGGAATAGTCATGATTTATCATGGATAAGGCTATTCTAATTTGGAGTTGAAAATGACTGATAATATTTTATTTTTAAAATCTATTCTAAAACATTGCTCCAAAAGTATGTAATGCATGCTTCATGAGGTGATCCACTCACAGCCCTATGTTCTAGCTCAAGAATAGAAAACTTTCATGAATTGGCTCTGCTTGGCCCATAAACATTGAAGCAGGTAGGAAATGACCTCCACTCAAAGTGTATGGCACTAGATTAGTTCTTGGAACAATGATTCAAGTTATAACTCACATGGGCCACCCCTTAAAAGAGTTGGGCACTTCTGATATTGAATGAAATTCAATAGGAATTCAATTGAAAAATTTGTAGATAATTATTAGTGGCTTTTCTATGAATTAAAATCAAATAATTTCATTTAATACTTTTAATTATCAACCCTATATCATTGCAAAATCTGGAATAAAAATGTTACATATATCACAATGCTTAACTCTCTTCATGCTCACAGAATTCATATAAACTTTTTATTCTATTCAATTCCAAAGTTTTCTTTTCCAGCTCAATTTCTTTGCACTTCAGTTCAACACGCTTAATTTCAATTTCCAAGTCCTTTAATTTTTCCTCCTTCTCCATGATTACTAATGTTCTTCTCGATATTTCGTCTTTCATCCTCTGTTCTGTGTCTAGAATTTTGCATTTTTTGGTATGTAATTCTTTATCAAATGAAGATTTGGTTATTTTTCTCTTTTTAATACTAGTACTTATTAATTTTAAACTTGCAGCTGAAGTGTTTGCTCCTTTCTTTGTCTTATTTTGTGCTTTCTTTTGAGTAGTAGGGTTTCCTATTGAAGTTGAATGTGAAGCAGAATTATTTTCATTTTGGATCAACTCATGCGTGCATGGCACTTGGAAGTCTTGTTGACAATTTTCATTTTCCAAAACTTGGTCACTTTCCTCGGTAATTTCTTGGGAAGTCCCTGCACCCTCTACAATATTAGAATTTTTATGACTGGAGGTTGTGTGCTATGCTTTATATTAAGTAGAGGCATAATTTGGTATACAATGAGCATCTGGCAAGTTAGATTTTATGAGGTGTAAATATTCATACTCAAACAATTTAATCATAAATGGAAAATTTATAAATCACCTTCTCCATAAAAAGTTGCATTTGAATCATATGCATTTGCCAATGGTTTGAATTGGGGTGTCAGCATTGATATAATTTTCTCTCCTGTATTGTCGAGTTTTCTTGTAAAACTTCCTCCTCCAGTTTTATACAGTTCAATCTACTGAGGAACAATAATATTAGTAATAAAGAATAACTTTGCATAGAATAGCATACAATTTCAAGTAAAAGGCAATTGATAATAACCCGGTCATCGTGCTGATCACTTCGTGCCTTCTTCTTCAAAAAATCATAAAGGGCATGCAGCTGTTTGGTCGTCCTTAAGCCCGTTTGGCTTACGGCGTTGTATTGCCTTGCGATTTCCTCCCAAGCTGCGATTTTTTCCTTCAGAAAAACGGCGTCTGTCCTTTTATTTTCTACTATGTCTTTCTTTTCACCAACCAGTTCAATAACTAGATTTCTCTCAAAATCGTTAAAGTTTTTCCCTCGCTTTGCCATTTCAGTTGATTTGAGTAGGCTTCAGTGGCTTCTTCGCGTGTATATTTATTACCTTTCAAAATTCGCTCTTCAAATTTGTTTACGTTGCTATAGTTGCGACGGTAACGCCATCTGTTGGATTTCATATTAACTACGTGCTCAAAGCAATAACTATCGGGAGCTAGGTTATGAGACCGATTGTTTCTTGCAACCCAAAATAAGTTATGAGTTCCATAACTTTATGAGACCCATAGCTATCGAACCAATAGCGAAAGTTTCTTGCAACCGGCCATTAGTCGTGAAAGTTACCAAGAATTAACAATAATAAACCTCATACTTATATTGTAAATTTTTGTTTCTATTGAATCACTGCAAAAGGTGTGTCATTAATTTTAACATGCTGATTTTCGAAAAAAATTCAATCAGGGCAATTTTTGCGAAATTTGTTCAACTTTTAGACCGAGTAATTTGTTCAAAAAAATTACCAATGAAAAACGGTTTGAGTAAAAAATGAGCTAATGTATTGACAACAGCTGCGCGAAGTTTCAAATTCCGCACTCAAAAAAATCGTTTTTGAGGTTTTGTTCAGTTTTTTTTTCGATTTCAGCCCGCTGTGGGTCGAAGCCTTTTTTGTAGATGCGTGCTCTAGCAATGAGGAGAACATTTACTGTGCATGACATTAGTTGATACACATATGAACATCAGCTGTGCAGTAAGGCCTTGTGCGTGTACCGGATCGAAAGGAAACCACGAGGAGTAGACTACAAAATATGGGAGGTCCCTGATGTGATTGTTTTTGGATTGGATTAACTGTGCCAATGAACGGGAACCTGGTTTTGGAGTACGCAAGTATATTTTGCGAGGATGGGTCTGGTGACGGTTTGTGATTGACATAATAATGCGAGAACCAATGCGAGTCGCCAATCATCGATGGTTTAATTTTTCGATCAAATTATCAGATACTATTCGAATAACTTTAAGCATTTTCAACAATATTTTACGAATAAATATTCGCTATTTTCTTACAAAATCAGGTAGTTGCCCATTCGGCAGTCTGAAGGAGGAGTAAACTGATTGTGATAGTTTTTTCCTACGAATGTTACTTATGAGGTATATTTTATATTTCTTGTTTTATTTAAATTAATAGTCTCCTGAACTTCGGGATAACCTGAGAGACGAAAATTTATTATTTTTATTTCTTTTTTTTAATATCGCAAAATTTGGGATCTCGGTCACATAGTGGGTAGAGCACTGATCGAGGTGTCTTTATGTTCCGAGGTGTTCATATTCTTTGTGAAGCCTTATGACATCCCTTAAAGACATCTTCTACCTTCACTCAAACCAGTATTTGGGTTGAATCCCTAAGTGAGCGAGTGAAAGGAAATTATGTTGATAACGTACTTATGTCCCAGAAGAAGCTGTCTGATGCTCTTAAAATAAATCCTCACTGCGCTGCAAGGTGGTCTAAGGAAAGTAAAAAGCCCCCACACAGAATTAATTTTTCAATTCACACGAATATAGCTTAGTATGGGGTGAGCCTTATCCTCATTAATCCACAACAGCCTTATTATCGATTCACTGAGGGAAAAATGTTTAATATATGCGTAATCGCCCATTTATACAGCTATTCCTAAGTTTACTGTTCTCTTTCATGTGCTTTGTTGACATATTTTACTCACATCCCTTATCCATACCCAAGGGAATGGACTCCCAACGGACGCAAGTCAGCAATTTGAGAGTCTGAGAAGAGAAGGCATGCAACGAAAGTTATGAGTAAGTTCGGATATGATGCCTCACGTATTTTTTCCTTCGTATCTTTTTTTTTCGCTCGCTTCCTCCTCTCCTCTAACTGATTTTATTCTTCTTCTCCTTCGAGGATTTTTTCAGGGAAGGGATAGCCGAGCAAAATGAAGAGGGATGGCGAGAAATTTGAGGAGACAGGTGGGAGAGAGGTATTGGAGCCTCTTACCGGTGCGAGGATGTTACCTCAGCGGGACGCCCACTCGCTACTTATATTTGCGATTTCGCGGAAAAGCGCTGTGGGAAGAGCGAGGTAGCAGAGCGAGAAAAGCCCCCACCTGCTTCACGGGCTCAACGGGGAAGCGTTCATTTTTCATTATTTTTGCCGTTAAACTGTCTGGGTAGGATGGGGATTAAAGGTTCTCTGGAAGGGAAGAAGAAATGCCGCTTCATATCAAAAAGGGTGAGCCAGGGTTCCTTTGCTGCGCCAGACATTATTAATTCCGCCCGCTTCTGTTTAATGAAAGGTTTCACTGAGGAAGCAACAGTTGCATTTTCCTTCGGTTGCGCTGTTTAATTATTATTTGAAGGGGGAATGACTAAATTGATATGAAAATTCATATCAAAACTCATTGCCTCAGAGACGCCTGTTTGACAGTCTGGCGAGCCTATTTTTTCCCTTGATATGGCAAAAGAAGGGATAAATACCACTAAACGTGCATTTGAAATAAGATATTTCTGTTCATCGTTGCTGGTATATTCACTACATAAGATAAAATCAGGCAGTTGAGAGACAAGCATGGTCAGCGATAATCACTTAATTTTTCTCGGCTTTGTAGAGAAAGCAACTATTGCTGTTTTCTCCGGCTGCACAGTTTACTTCTTATTTGAGGAGGGAATGAGTGAAATGATGTGAGTTTTTATCAAATCTCATTGCCTCACAAGCGGCTGTTGGGCAGTTTGGCGAACGTATTTCTTCCCTTAATATGGCGAAGATAAGGATAAATACCATTAAACGTGTACATGAACTTGGGGTATTGTAATTACGTTCATATTTTTCGGTTTAGTCACGAATGTAAGATAAATCAGGTAGTTGAGGAACAAGTATTAATAGCAGTAGTCACTTAATTTTCATTGGATTCATGAAGAAAGTTGCAGTTTTTCGTAAGTGCGCTGCTTATTTTGAAACAGAGTGAATAATTGTCATAAATTGTGTCTATCTCCCAAATAGCCGAAAAAATCCAATTACACTGTTTGGAAAGTGTGGTTATGAGAAATGCTATTTACTAAATTGTCGGTAAGGTTAAGCAATATATGTCGATACACCATGTAACGGAAATGCTTTTTGTATTGTTAAATCTTATCATGAATGCTAAGAAAAGATAAATTCACTCGGCTTCTGCTACCCTATGGTTGAATCAAACCTGTGGCAGTCGCTAAGTCTCTGTCTTGTTTCAGTTATGAAGCCCTTGTACCACCTTATGGCGTCTAGTTGTGATTTAATCTAAGCATGAATGCCAGATGAATCTAGAAGTCAAGTCACTAAAGTGAAGTGTCCATCAATCAAGTTACCTCGCTCTAAAATATATAGAGCGGTTGAAGCACATCCTCCCTGGTTGAGGAATGTTAGACCAGTCACACGTATGGGTCCTTTGCGTGTCCAAAGGCCGTCATTACATTTACAAGTATTGCTGGCTAAGCTTTCCTAATTCATCCAAATGCAACGAAGAATTACTCATATCCCACGTCCAATTCCGATCGAGCATATTTTTCGCTTTGAAATAATGAAATTTTGACAGGGAAACGTCAGTTTTTATAAATATTCCACAGCCATTTACAGTACTCATTATTTTTTTGATCCATCATTCCTGTATTTTAAGTGAGTGTAGATTGTTCTAAATTATCTTAGCACCCGCTTTAACCGTTTACAGTCCAATGTTCCCATTTGGGAACAGATTTTTAAAAATTCATAAAAATTATATTTCATATCTCTGATTAATTTTATAGCTTAGGTTATATTATTAAGTATGGAAGTATTTTTTAAAGTTAATTGCATGACTTGTTCATACATTTGTCGATAATTATACATTTTTAAAGTTGGTTATTTTCATTACCTCTGAAGTGAGTATGCGGTTTATCCAATATTTTTCTCTACACTACCTCTCAAGTAACAAATACTCATTTATTAAAAAGATCAATATACATTACATTGTTAAACTCAGTTTTTTGGTCAAGTTTGTATTTATTTTCCAAGCAATAACAAAATTTTGAGGTGTGTTCCCATTTGGGAACATTGGACTGTCGGCATATCTAAGTCAGTTGCTGTTTTTTGCCTCCGATGAGTTATCCCTAAACTCTTGTTGTTATATTTTTTTCGTCCAATACAAAGGAGTTTTGAAACATTATCGCTTCTTTGGCCTAATTATATCTGAATTCGCCGCCTCAGACTGCTTGCAGCTATGTAAACACATTGTAGTTTCTTGTTGGACATTGTGGTATGAAATATACCCGGTCAACTCATTCTATCGAATCTCTATTTAGTCATTCTGAGAGTCGGTTTTGTGATCACTATCTTTGAAGAACATACTTTTTTTAGAAACTTCGTTAAAATGAGCTCATAGGAGTTTCTTAGTTTGGAAGAAGTAGTCGAATATTTAGACGTTCTAAGTGACGATGAAATGTCGGAATACGAGTTGTGCCAGCTTCCTCCTGAAGAAGACCCCCGTTTGACGGATGAAGAAGATGTCAATGAAAATGATCTAGTGGAAATAATTCCGGTTGACAAATTAGGGAAAATTAGCCTCACTCACTTTACCAAACAGAGATGATGATGGAGAGAAAGAGAAAGACAGTGTAATTAGAAGGAAAGGAGTAAAACAGAAAAGAAGTATTTTGGGAGAAGGTCAGTAAAATAAATTGTCCTCTTACTTCGTTTCGGAGTTATGTTATTTTTAAAATTACAATTCAGCATCTTTTAAGAATTCAAAACTTTTAATTTTTCAACTTATATATTTCTAAGCCATGACGTAATTCAATGATTGTATAATTCACAGGCAATGTTTGGAAAAACAGAATCAATTTGAAAAAGAAATTCCGTCAGAACCAATGCGGGGGCTAGATAATCATCTGGAGGAACTGGTTGCCATGGAGCCGATTGAAATCTTCTTCTAGTATTTACCACAGCAGTACCTGAATCATGTTGCAAACATGTCCTCTCTTTATGCTCAACAAAAAGGCTCATCTCTTGATGTTACGTGGGGAGAGATTGGTCAGTTCTTCGGAATACTTTTGTTTAGTGGATACCACACGGTCCCCCAAGAAAATTTGTATTGGTGTTCTGAAGAGAATATGTCGATTCATATCATTCCATCAGTGATGATCAGGAATCATTTCAAATAAATAAAAAGATACTTTCACTTGTCTCATAACAACATGTTGCAAAAGGGTGACAAATTGGGAAAAATATCTCCTCTGTATAGAGAGTTGGGAAAAACGTCGTGCAATTTGGAATCTCCCATAAGGAACTAAGCCTTGACGAATCTATGGTTCCATACTACGGCCATCACTCGAGCAAAATATTTATCAAAGGAAAACCAATTCCTTTTGGGTACAAAATCTAGATGCTATGTTCATCATCAGGATATCCCTATGCGATGCAAATATACGCTGGGAAAGAAAAAAAATTCTACTGGACCGCTGGGAGGCAGGGTAGTATGCAATCTTTTGGCTGTTGTAGAGCACCCTAAGCAAATTGAGTTATACTTCAATAATTTCTTTTCATCCCACTCACTGCTAGTAGAACTGGCAGATAGAAGCATGAAGGCAACAAGTACAATTAGCGAAGGTAGGATAGCCAAATACCCGCTAAAACCATCAAAAGTGAAAAATTTCACCGAGGGGATTTTGATTTCATATGTGATGGAGTGGTATTTTTCTGTCGATGGAATGATAATTCAGTGGTTACATTAGGGTCCAACTGCTTCACTAATGAGCCATTGGGTTCTGTAAAGAGATTTTCTAGGAAGGAAGGGAATGGGATAGAAATTACACAACCGCAATTGATAAAAAAATATAATTTGGGAATGGGGGGAGTTGGACAAACTTCTGGGTAGCTACCGACCAAAATTTCGAAGCAAGAAATGGTGGTGGAATCTTTTTTCAAATGCTTTGAATATGAGTGTCGTCAGTGCATGGCTTTTGCACAGGGAAATCCACGAAAAAAATTATTTGAAAACACACTTGGAGTTTCTCCGCGACGTAGCGACTAGTCTCATGCGACTACGCCCAAAAAATAATCTCTCATCCTGGATCTAAGACGCACTCTTCAGTGAAACGAAGAAAAACTGGGGGGCACATTCTAAATAAATCTTCACAGGGAAGATGCGTAGTCTGCAAAAAAACACTCGCCTCCAATGCACCGAATGTGAAAAAAAGATGCATCTTCACTGTTTTTCAATGTATCATGAATAATCAATAAATGCAATTTATACACTGTATAATGAGAATGATGTCATTATAACGTGTAATTTTTACCAAACTTATGATATTTTCGAAAAATATACATGCTCAAAATAAAAGTTAAACTTCGAAATTTTATTCACTTGAGTGTCCAATGTTCCCATTTGGGAACATGCTTGAAAACGCATTTAAAAATTTTTGTTCGGGTTTTCTTTCATAACATCTCTTAATTAGCTGTAAAATAAATAGAATATGCAATAAAAATAATAAAAATCAGTTGGTAAGTTAGTTTGGTCTTTAAAGGGTTAATTAAATTGTGAAATAAATTAGTTAGATATTAGGAGCATAGGAAGAAATGCTTATGCACTAATGACGTTGGTATAATTTTATTAAAAAATAGAGTAGAGTATGAGAATAGCGTAGAGTTGTTATTATGAAATTAAAAATAAAATTATAACACTCCTAAAATACATGTTGATTACCGCACGTCTACGTCTTGCATTTGTAATATTCTCCTTTTTGTGACCTGGTTGCTTTCAGTTGGTGAAGTATCGGGCATTAAATTTCTTGTCTTGCACAAGGTATTATTGGTTATCAATAGACATGAAATTTAATATAATGGCAGGGTATCAGGCAAACTTTCTGCGTCGTGTTTTGATGAGGGAAACTCAGTACGGAAGTTTGAAGGAGGTTCAAATTTCTGGAACTGATCCGTGTTATCTAAATTATATTCTCCTGTCATGTCATGTGGGGCAATACACTCCCAGCGGATTGAGATAACCTGATCAGTGGTAATTGAATCCGCCTCTAGTGCGTGCAAATTCAACTACGGTAAGTTTTCTTTATTTTTTAGCGAGGGTAGATAGCATACGTAAATAATGATTTGTGAGATCATCATTTTTCTATAGTTTTCATTTTTCATCCATTACTTCTTTCATGTAATGAAACCCATTAAATATCAGCAAATTCACTGAAACTGACCTTAGTTGATGCATTTCTTATGTCTTGACCCTTTATTTTTTACGAAGTTTTGGTTTAATATGTAGGAAGTTACGTCTGATTTCAGATCTTTAGTTGATCCCTGGTCGATTTCTATTTTTAAGGATAGGTACTCAAATATACCTCTCAGTCTGAAAATATTGAAACAAACGTTCCTTGGTTATGCTCATATTCAAGGATGCTTGCCAGAATATGTTTTCCTGGACATAAAGGGTGCTCAAGAACTCAAGAATATTTATTGGTTGCGTCACATGGTCCTTGGGACTTAGAGAAGGATTTTTGCTATGTTGCTATGATACCATGGAAAGCTTCATTTCTCTCAGAAGGAAATTGAAATTTTACTTAATCAAGACTACTCAGGTGTGCAATACGCGGTAAGTCTAGGAAATCTGTTTTATGTCATAGATGCGTACACTTGACTCTCGTAATGCAAATGTTACCAACAGCGTGTTTCATTGATCGACGGCCACTCGGTATTAATGAGAGCAAGAATGAAAACGTGTTTGGTAAAAGTGATGGGAAAAAGCAAGTGTCGCAAAAAGTGCGCAGGATGGAAGCAAATGATTAAGTCCGACGACAGCCAGGCTGCTAGTGATGATTCAGAATTTCTAGTTGGAATGCTTGCTGTGAATCACACAACAATAGAAATTCAGTACCTGCTGTGGTTCTTGCTCAAATCCATGGATTAGCAGTGCGGGTTTCCCTCCCAGATGGTTCGGGTACATATCCCGGCGGTAGCAGAGATTTTTTTGTCCAATCCCGGCTTGAATGCTATGTGGCGGTTACTTCAAGTTCAGCAATCCGTCCGTCGGATGGGACGTTAAGACGTGGCCCTCTTGGCGCCTTTCCTTAGGAGTAGGCTATCGCTGACGCGGGATTTCTCTCCACCCTTAACTTCTTGCCTTTCCCTAATGGTGCAAATGACCTTAGCTGTCGGTCGCCTCATCCAAATACCATGCACTAAGGATTAGCAATGGATTTCGGGTTACTGCAAGGGTCTTCCCCCTAGAGCCTTAGCAAGAGGCCTCAAAAAGGAGTAAGATGACCTCAATGAATAAAGCGATAATTTCGGTTCCTGGAGGTAAAAAAAGGTTTTCATACACAAAGAGAAAATAATGGTATTGCTATACAAACTATCAGTTTGATGTTTCTCACAATTCACATTTTACTATTAAAACGGCACGACGTAAATAATAGTAATGTACGTATCGTCGGACCTGGAATGTTTTCCGTACACTCCGGAAGGACCCAAAATCTCCGGTAAGCAAAATGTACATTATTCTGGCTACGCTATTGCAAAGGATAAGTGCCCTGCCAAGGTCATAGTGTTTTGGCTTACTATGAAATCCAGGTTGAGCAATGGCACTTTTAATCGCTATGTCCACGCCGGATTTTTTCCTCACTCTTCCCCTCCCCTCATTTCCTCCGGGATGCGTCGCGAATAAAAACATTAGCTGACAGGGGTAGCCTCCACATACGGATGCTGGCTTATTGAGCCAAAGAAATCAATTACACCTCCCCGATTAAAATAAATTATGATATTAAAATTCTCCGCAGTAATTTTACGGGAGACCTTGAGCGGTAGAAGAGTCGCACGAGCAATCCATTATGCGAATATAAATTCATAATTTACTCGGCAAATTGCCAGATCGATTTCCCGGGGATACATGCAAGAGAGAGAGAGAGAGAGCGTCCTAGGATATTCCGACTTCGATCTCCAAATCGCGTGACCTTGGCAATGATCGTGCGGGCGGTGGTGATGGTGGCCTCTCGCCCCAAATTGATTGCTTTAACTATTCATTTCGAATAAGAGCAGGACCCTTAACGCTCCCAAGAACAAATATAAAATTTTGTTTCCTGGTTACTTTTGACCCCCATTTATATGGGACTTAGACACGTGTAAGGCCCCAATTAATAATTTTTGTGTGTGAATGCGACATAGTTGGCACGATGAAGCATGCTCCCGGAAAAAATTGAAATATTCTATCGTTCTCGATGCGTTTTCTTCGGTCTGGACATTCTATAAATTACTTCTATCGTCATGAATCAATGAGAAATAACTCGTTCTGGCGTTCTACCCAGAACCCCATGATTTGGTCAAAATCAAGTGTTCCGATTTGTATGGATATTGGTTTCTCGGCGTATCAAGTGGTCTTAATTCGAAAAATGGCATTTTTGAAAAATCGAATCTTTCACTCCCAAATTCCAAAACCCCCAAACTCCCAAAAAGGAAGACATACAGGCATTAGGCAACACAGTAATAGGTGGAAAATGTAGTGCTTCAGCAGTAATTTTTAGCATTTCAGGCCATTTGATGACTTTTTGTCATATACCGTCTCGTATACGTCACACATTTGTGTAGAAGCTGTTGGAAACCGTAAAAGACAAAACAATTAGAGTATTGACAACTTTTTTCACGGTTTCAGAGGTGGTGAATTCTATGACTTTTTGTCGTAGTTATGTAGTCGCGTTCGCCCTAAATGTTTTTATGAGTGAGTTATTGATTCAGTCAGTCAGTGAGTGGTCGGAACTGGATATATGATTGGTTTATTATAGCATATGTGGGGTAGATAAATTATGTCTGGGTTTCATCTCTTAGCTAAGGTCTAACGGTAGACCCTACTCGTATAATTAGACCTTAAAATAATCAATGTTTCTTGATAGTTTTGCTTTGAAAGTGACGTTGATCTGGTTGTACTTAATAGATAAAACATATCATCATTGTACAATTTATAAATATATGAAGAGGTTTGGGAATAAGGTTTGAGAATGTAGGTTCAAAGATTTTCGCGGCGTTGAGTAGATGATCTCTGCATTCTATTCGGGTTTTCACCGCGTCCGTTGTGTTTTAATGACAACAGTTTCGCTGACATTGCAGTCAGCGTCTTCAGGTCGAAGGTGAGGAAACTCGGAAAATTTTCCGCCTTCTTTTCCATGGACTTGAACTTCCCTTCCTGGATGTTTTGGTAAAAAGAAGAAGAAATGGGCTCCTAGGACATGCCGTTCACAGAAAGAAGACGCATACTGACCGCTACCTGAACGCTTCTTCGCATCACCACCCAGTGCAAAAAATCTCCTTGGTGGCAACACTAATACATCGCGCCTATGCCATCTCAGACACCGAGTCACTATCTGCGGAGAAGAAGCATCTCATTGAAGTGCTGGGAAGGAACGGCTACAGGAGAAGCATGGTGGATAGAAGATTTGTGGAGCAGGAGAACAAAGCCCCGAAAAGGACCTCTGAGGAAGAGAGCCGGCCGGAGCCAGAAGCATACGCCACAATTCCCTTTGTGGCGGGTACATCAGAAAAGATTGCCAGAATGCTCAGAAAGCACAACGTCATAACACGTTTCAATTGCGTGATAAATATATCAGACATACTATCCGGAGAGAAGGACAAAATCCCAATGGACCTTTATGAGGGAATATATCGAGTGCCTTGCTCATGCGGTAAATATTACATCGGCGAGACTTGCAGATCAATGAAAGCCCGATTGCAGGAACATCAAAGGGCTACTAAACACAAACAGCACCAACTCTCAGCCATATATGAGCATGCTTGGAGTGTACCTGGACACAACATACTCTTTGAAGACGTCAGGATAATAACTAAAGAAAATAAACACTTCCCTCGTCTGATCAGAGAGGCTATTGAGATAGCAAAAACGCCGGCGAATTTCAACAGGGATCAAGGCTACAGCCTGCATATCGCATGGAAAAGGATTCTCCGACCACCAACAATGAGAGATAGATAACCGACCAATGAGAGAGCAGCAGCGGGTCAGGAGCCGCCGCCGCCTATATAAGGCGGGAAATTTTATGCCTATTCCTATACCTTTCACGACGGCACGGCACAAAGCGTTCCTTCATTTCACTTAGGCCATCTGAAATTCAATTTATCTACCGCAAACTGCTGTTAAATCAAATAATTAGAAACTTTTTTGAAAAACAAGGAATATTTAAAAACCTTAAACTTTAAACACCTAAAACCTTACGATACCTCCACTGTAAAAACGCTCAACAATCGCCCACCGAATCAAATCGGCTCATCTAGTAGCCCAACAATACGAATCCGCTCAGCTGGCAGTGTCCGGAGCATACACGCTCACCTCCAAGCTTGGAGAATAGGAGATAGGAGCGGTTATACGAATTCCGGACACTTCCAGCTGAGCGGATTCGTATTGTTGGTCTACCAGATGAGAAGATTTGATTCGGTGGGCGATTGTTGAGCGTTTTTGCAGTGGAGGTATCGCTTATATCTTGATGTACACTTTTTAGTTAGCGATGCTTATCCTACCTGTTCTCGGTGGGTCTTTTCCATTTAAAATTTAAAGAGAGATAATGAGAACTAAAGCTAAATTTCGCCCATCTCATATTTTTTATCGAATTTCTTTGCAAGTGTTGACCCATTGATTGGAAAAGGGACAGTTGATATTTTGATGTTGTTGTTAGGAGTTAATACTACTTAAATTAATTGAATATTTTCAGATTTATAAAATGACGTTTCGTGAATTTATTGAAAAACAGAAGTAACAATGAAGTGGCAATAAGGGGCCCCAGTTGTGGAGATTTCTAAAATAACAGTATGCGCACAAAATGCTTAAAAATGAGGTTTACTTCACTGCAGTTGTAATCTTCCCGAATGAACGCAGGCCTGTACTTACACACGCTGGTTACAATTGCTTTTTGTTGATTAATATCTTTATCTGTGGATGTATATATGAGGTTGACTTCGGTAGCAGGAGAGGATGGATATTTTTTTCGGGAAGGGAAAGTTTTTTGGTGGTCAGCCTTATCACCATTAGCGCCACAGGGGTGCAACATGAGATTTTAGACTATAATAATCTCATCACATATAAAAGATGAGGGAATGTTTTGCGAAAGAACAATGTCCTGAATCTGAAAATGATAATTTTTGAGGCGGAAAAGCCGGCAAATTAATCAAAAACCTCAGAGTTTTTTTTTAAAGAAAAAGTGATCATGTGGATATTTAAAATGTTTGTAATTTTATATCAAACTCAGTGATGCAAATATTTTCTACAATGAATGGACAATAAGCTCATCACACATAAAAGTCAGGACTACTTTTTTAAAATGTACCTCGCACAGTGAATCCTAGCTTGCTAGCCTAAATTCAAGTGCCGGTAAATTATGCTTGTCACATATTAAATTCTTCATTTCGTATCAATCGTGGCTTGCCCCAGTGGCTTACACGTGGTCCTACTTGATGGCTGTGACCATTTCAAAAAATTCACCCCCCCTATTTTTTCATCCCTCAACCGACGAGAAAGACCCGGTAAGGGAATATCTAATGGCGTAGCTAGTGGCGGCGTAGCTGGCGGGGGAGACGGAGGAGAAGTATGGCGGGGAGTGGCCGGCTTCGTTGAAGGGAGTCTTATTGTTAGTGGGAGAGACCACGGAGTGGCCACATTAGGGTTCCAGAGTGAGACCAGCGGAGGTTGCCTCGGGCAGGGCTGGGAACACCCTCCCCAAGCCTACGTGACGGATATCCCAGGGGCCAGGAGGGTATCTGGTGGCAGAATGGGCGTCTTTGTTATTGGCATCATTTGTTAACAAGCCATTCTGGCTCGGAAGGCTGTGTGTCGGACTTATGAGGCTCAGCGGGGGACCGGGCGGTGATCTAAGGAAGGATTTTCTGAAGAGCACGGATCTCCACGGGAGGTGAAATCTGGGGAGCGGAACTGTTCCTTCAAAAGTTATGAAAACTCTCTCAATGGACACCCAATGGCACACGAGAGTGTATACTCGCAAGCAAGATTTTAGCAACCGAGAAATCTCCGATGTATTCCGCTCGTATTCATATTTGCAATAATAAAAGTTTTCCTCACTGTATGGAAGACGCTGCAAGCAAGAGCGAAACGTATTTGCAGCAGAATTAAGAAAAATCAGCAAATCTGGAATAGCATCCATATGCATTAATAAATGAAATACGACCATTTTAAAATATTTTATGGGTTATATCAGATTCAACTTGCCGAGTAAATATCCTTGAATTCTTATTTATTTTACGATTCCTTATTTTTCCTACAACTGTGGTTTCCACGTTGTAATTTTCATGTTAAATTATGAACTTTTGGGCTATGCAGTCGCGTGAATTCTCGGGTGACCCCAAAGTTTCCCGACCGATGCCGGTCGATTTTTGAAGGGAGACTGTTTTTCAAAAGTTTTTATTTAACATCACCTGCAGTTTCGTGATTCGTCTTAGATCATTTTCCTCACTAGTCAAAATCAAATTTAACGTTGTAAAACTGAGTGAGAGAATGGAGTAAGCAAACTTCAGCATGTAGAGTTACGGAAAAAATTTCATATTATTATCCTGTGAATCAGTATTGAATGATGGCAGGTGCGAAACAACAATTGACAATGTAATATTCACAGCAGAAGTTATATACTAATATTTTGTCTTGAACTTTGCGATAACGGACTAATTCTCTGAGAATGTACCACGTTTTTTATAGCCCTACTCTACTTTTTCCTATTTACATAAGTTACCAACTAGAGATTTATATTTTCAAAACTTCGCATAGTAATATCACCACGGGATGTTTCAGCTCCTTTATACCTTTGGAGAACCATCCGATTTCCTCGCGTCGACCCCTCAAATCTGCTCCCTCGCTAACGAAAAAAATTATATGGCAAGAGCAGAGATTCAGACCAAACCAAGACCACTCCTCAGGGACCCCTTCCCCCGTATATACCCCCCTATCCCCACTAATCGCTTCATGCATCCCTGTTTTTCTCCTCAACTGGTATCTTTTTTCTCGACCAATCTATTCACCCCCACACCCTCTTTCCCACCCCCTAGCACTCACTTCCAATTCCCGTAATTTCCCGGCCTTTCTCGAAGCAATCTGCTTTTCGTCTCTCTCCGACCAACCCCGCAGCGAACCACCGCCCACCGCGAGTGCAACCGGCGCGGCGGGGAGGCGAGCGGCGCCCGAGGGGGCTGAAGGGGTCGGAGTAGGCTGGTGGGCGGATGGATGGGCAATTAGGGTTTGCATGAAGATGGGTCATTCCCCATCGGATGTTCCGGGGCGTGATTGCACACAGTTGTTTTTCCGGTGATGAAGACGATGATAATGATGATCATCCACGCACACGTACGCAAATGAAGTGGAGGGAAAAGTGAACGGAAGGAAGGAAGGAGAATTGGAATAATGGGTCAGATCATTTCATTCTGTGGCCTTAATTTCAATGTATCTCTAAGAGTAACCAACCATTCGCAACAACATCTCATCACCCGCTTTTACTAATAGAATTTGATTGAAAGAGGTGCTCGCATCAACCTCTTCCTGTTAACCACCTTGAAAATATTTAATATAATGTTCGCCTCCACTTAAATAAACGATATAATTCGCGTTTATATGACTCATATGTATAATATCTTTCAAGCCGCCTCGAAAATATTTAGATAAATATGATATTCTGCTCAAATTAACAATTTTTGACGCTACATTGTGATAAACAAGTACCGAAAGAGAGCAAAAACGTCATTTATTGCATCTGGATTAACAGAAAATTTCTCACATATTCTGGATATTTTGTATCGAATGAACAATCTCGTCATGGCTTAAAGGCTAAGTTCATAAATTTTGTCGTTGATTCCACAGTAAAAATACGCAGACGCGTTAAAATAGAAATAAAAACTGTTTTTTATGTGTTTCTACTGTGTTTTACGTACCTATTTTGTGGCTGGAAGTAGGAGTTGTCCCAAGATGGGTCATTCTCCATCGGATGCTCTGGGACGTAATTGCTCGCAGTTGTTTTTCCGGTGATGATCATCTATGCACACGTACGTATATAAAGTGGAGGAAAAAATGGAGGAAAGGAAGGAGAATGGGAATAGTGGGTTGGATCGTTTCACTCTGTTGCCTTAATTTATATATATATATAAGAGGAGTGACCAACTATTCACCAAAACATCCCGCCAACCGCTTGACATTGATTAAAGATTCTTCGTTGACGCTTTCGCGGGACATAACAGATGTTTTGACGTTCTATTTTTATAGTGTGCCCCGCGTTCTTATTCGGTTTGTTGCCTGAAGTTTCGTTGCCGTTACTGGTAACTTTTTCGTAGGTAGTCCCTAAGATAATCCCCAAGGAATTCCTTCAGAAAAAGTGACCAGTAACGGCACGAAATGTCGGGCAACGAACCGCGGGTAAGCACGCGGAACCTACCCGAAATAACATCTTCCACAGCTTTCATGGAAATATTTTTAATAGTTACTTATTAAAGTATACCGGGACTAGCCACGGTGATAACGTTTTACGAAGTCACCCGCAATGCACAAATAGTGCGAAAAATCCACAGAGGAAAAATCATTCGCACAAAGTTTCCACAGGGGAGAATGACGCCTCGGTAGCTTAACTGGCTAAAGCACTCGGCCGGAAATCGAGGGATCCGGGTTCGGATCCCGGTCAAGGCGAATGATTTTTCCTCTGTGGATTTTTCGCACTAGTTACTTCCTTGTTCTACTCCTGTAAACTTTCAGTTCATCCTCAGGGGATCTTCTGAATTTGATCTTTCGGAAGATCCCCTGAGGATGAACAGAAAGTCGCTACTCGAAACGTCGGGAGACATGCAGAACATTAACTGGTGCAAAACCCGAGAAACATTTCAGCACCTCAAAGATATTAGGAAAAATTCAATATTCCACCCAAATGAACAATTTCTGACCTTTCATTGCTATAAAATGAGCAAACACGTTCTTACTTAGAAATGGATTCATTGGCGTTTTGTCACTTTTTCGGGACATTTCGTATTTACTGAATGATCTCCTCGTGAAAATATTATTAAGGTTTTCGTTCATAGTGTTTTTAGCTGACTCCGAAAAGAAAATATCCTGGTTCGTGAAAATCCATGTAACAACTGTTTTAATCATGTGTGTCGAATGTGAAACTTTTACTGACCTATTTTGGGGTTGGAAGAAGGAGTTCTATTAAGTTGGTCATTACTCAGCGGATACTCTGGAGCGTGATTGCAGAGTAGTTTCGCCGGTGATGAAGATGACAATGACGATCTTGTACTGCACGGGAGGCTTGGATTATTAGATGGAAAATATCATTCTGTTTCCTTAACTTCAATTTGTCTTTAGGGGTCACTACAAGTTGAGGATTAGAGGGATGAAGTGTATGGAAGAGAGGGAGAAGGTTTTGAAAGTTGTCATGGATTATTTCACTCTGTTAAATTAATGCGAATTTACCTCCAGGGATTAGACCATCAACAACCTTCCACTAGCCACTTGAACTAATCAAATTTGAGTGAAATCTTCAAAGAGGCGCTCCACTTTTACCTTATTTTGTGAATCAAGGCGAGAGTACTGATGATATTAGCTTTTTCTAAAATGTGCAAGTGAATATTATCTCATATTAATGTAAAAATCCGTAAATATTTTTAAATATGCCTGGGTTTCTGGATTTTAAAAAGAATGGAGTTTGTTCATCTTTTCCAACCACCCTTTTTTGGGCTGAAGATTCCGCAATGATTGTTAGGCAAATATCATAGGTACCGTATGACGATGGAAGAAAAATCCAGTTGCGAGAAAACTGAAGTCAGCTCTCAAATACACAAAAGGATGTAAATGTCACAGTCTGCCGACAGACTGGGTTAGTCGACATTAGGATTTAGAAAAGATTAGTGGATAGTTAGGGCATAATTATATTGTTGCCGCAATTCGAGCGGATAGTATGATGATCATCTCTGCAGACACCCAGAGGATGAGAAGGAATAAGTGGGTGGATTAGAGTAAGGAGTAATACATGATGGAGTGGGCCATTTCATTTTGTTTCCCTAAGTCCAATATGTCCCCAGGGGTGACTGTTTTGTGTGTATAAGATAACCATTGATATGCGTATATGATAACCATTATAATATTTAATGGCTACAAACAACCACGCAATCAGAACCGCATCTTCCAACAGGAAATAGTCCATCATCATGCAACGCTATAAAGCTAATGTCTCAAGAATGAATTTTACACAGTTGATAAATGTAATGTCGACCACCTGGTCGCCAAACCGCCCGCTGCCCTCATGAACCAATTAATTTTGATTAAAATATTTCAAAGAGATCCTTCATTTGTATCGCATGCTTCAAACCCTTTTCATAGTATATGATAGGAAGTAACGGTCACTCAAATAGACAAAATTATTCTATGTATCAATTTTATAAAGAAAAATAAATAAGCGAAAATTCGTTTGCTATTTCCATGCATCCGAATATAAAGAAAAAGTTACATCATCTCTCATATTCCGGGTATTTAATAGGTGAAAAATAATACCACCTTTTCAATTATATAAAGCGAGAATCTTTAGTAAATGCGTCATCTTAAGCGGAAAAGTCCGGATATGGGCTAACCATTAAACAAGCGATTTCTTTACATTTATCAACTGTGTAAAATTCATTCTTGAGACATTAGCTTTATAGCGTTGCATGATGATGGACTATTTCCTGTTGGAAGATGCGGTTCTGATTGCGTGGTTGTTTGTAGCCATTAAATATTATAATGGTTATCATATACGCATATCAATGGTTATCTTATACACACAAAACAGATGGGATGAAACAAAGTGGAAGAAAAGGAGAATGGAAATGTAAAAGATGGATCGGATCATTTCATTTTGTTACCTTAAATTCAGTATATCTCCAGGGGTGACCACCTAGTCGCCACAAACCCTCGCGACCTTCTTGAATTAATGTATTTAGATTGAATTCCTTCAACAAGGACTCCAACTGTATTGTATCCAGTAAACAATCTCTAGACTTTTCGGCAGAATGCTGCATTCTACCCAAATGTGCTATTATATGCGCGGTATTGCTTTTGAATAGCTTAAAAAAGGAAACAAAGATACCGTATCCACGTAACAGGGCATTGAAAAGGATAAAGTTATCTTTCAGTTCTTGGATATATAGCGAAAAAGTTTTTGTCAGGCTCATTATTTCAAAATGAAAATCATCAGCCAGGCTGGCTATCATTCCTGATAACGACGCGATGTCTGCAGCGGAAGGGTAAGAGCTCAGGCATGGGGAAATATTAGGCGTATATTCTGCCGATATGACTGTCAGCCGTTAAAGCTGTAATGAAAGAGGTGGAAGAAATTACGTCGGAACTAAACTTTCATTGTCAATCGTTCAACGTATATATCTTTTCACTCATAATGTCTGGTGATATTGTAAAATTTTGGGATCATGTATCCGACGCAATTTGAGCACTCGCTTGGGAACTTACGACTTGTGCATACGTTACCAGGGAATAGAACTTATATACGCATTCTATGAAGCGATAGTTTTATAAGGCATAACTCCCGTAAAAATATTGAAGCTCAATCCTTTTACAATTTGGACATACTTGTTATAATTGTCTGATTATTTTCAAGATTCCTTTGGGGCATGATTACAATAAAAACATTCAGTAAACTGTATGATTGGCTTTCTGACTAGGTACGTAATAAAAAAAATCTCCAAAGTTATTTTGATATGATTGGAAGGCTGAAATTATAGCTTTCGTTTTTAAGAGGATTGGATTAACTTTATGGACCTGGTTTCCTCTTCTCGATTCATGCGAAAAACAAGTGAAGAGCGAGCGAGAGAGATTAAAGGTGGCTGGTGGGGAGGTTACCATTTGATTTGGAGAGGGTTGAAAACGAAAGGAAGAAAGAAGCGCCCCCCGGGATGGAGTGAAATTAGCCTTGAGGCTTCCTGAGTGGATTCAGGGAGGTCATTTTGTGAATGAGTGGTGATTGGACAAATTCAAACCTCGTTCCCGTTTTTGTGCTGATTGTCTGTCTTCTGCTCAATTTTCCTTGAGGAAAGAAGGTTATGAAGGCATTGCATAGCAGTATATGTACAGGTATGCTATGCGAAGTCATCCCAACCTAAAGACATCTTTTTTTGGTATCTTACACGATTTTTCTTAACTTGCTACGTCTGGTTTCATCGATGGATTCTCGAAATTGATTTCGATACCTCTAGTGCACAAACGCTCAACAATCGCCCGCCGAATCAAATCCGTTCATCTAGTAGCCCTTGTAGTATTAGATAAGTTGATTTGATTCGGTTGGGGTTTGTTGAGCGATTTTGCAATGGAGGTATCGATTTTTAACCCACTTTCCATGAACTTTCTGACTTGAAAATTTGCACATTTACTTTATTGTGATCAAAATTTAATATTCTACATACCCTTATTTCAAATTTTGTTCCATTATGCTCTGATTAATAAACTGAATTTCTCGATGGATATATAGCTTAATACGTTCTCTCTAGATGCGTTAGTCATACATTTTTCCATAAAAATATTTTTTTAGAGCTTTGTTTTTATCGACTCAAATTAAAAACCCCAAGATCTTAAAAAAAATTAGTTTTATGCTCATTGAAATTCATTTTATGCTTGAGAAAATTGGTAAAAATAGCTTTACCTGTAAACGATTAATTATTGAAAATGACGGCGTTAGTTATAAATAAAATGAAATACGTATGGAAAAAAAGACGCATCGAGCGGGGGAAATGTGTTCTTCTAACAATCCATCGCCGACAGTAGACCACTGAGAACTTTTCAGAATTCTAAAAATCAATGCGAAAGTAGGTAATGATATAAGAGATATTTGCGAGTTTTATGCATATTTTAATTCATAATAAATGGTTTCGAAACTGTTGAAAAGAGTTATATCTGTAAACCCTTAAACGTTTAAGATGACCGAAATACAATAGAGGTAATAAGTTTTGAAAAAACAAAACAAATCAAGCGAGAGCAGGAGTGTGGCCAGGTTTTTTTAAATCGGGGGTTTACCGGAGATTACGGGACCCTACTGGGGTGTAGATAATACACCAGGGTAAAAGGGGTCCGGTTGGAAAATTTTGGGAGTTTTCATGTTGAAAATGTGACTTTTTGGACTCGAAAATAGTATTTTTGTAAGAGTATTCATTCAAATAAAATATTTATAAATTGGATGAAAGGGCCTCTTTTAAAGGCTCAAGGAGGAGGGAAGGTTGTAATCCGGGAACCTCCGTGGCTACGCCTTTGAGCTGGAGTAATGCGTTCTCATAAAAAATGCCAATCAAAAATACTGCCGAGAACCTTTCAGAATTATCAAAATTAATGCGAAAGGAGGTAATGATGTAGGACATAATGGTGAGCTTTCTGCGCATTTTAATTCATAATGTATGCTTAAGAAAATGCTAAAAATAGTTTTATCGGCAAACCCATAAATGTAATATTTGAAATTATCTAAAATGTTTTTCTCATGGCAATTCGTGCATAAATCCCTTAAATGTTTAAGATGACAGCGTTAGTTGTAAAGGAGGTAATGCGTCTTGAGAAAAAGATATCGAGCGTGAGAATTGCGTTCTCCTAGAAATATGGAACGCCAATAATTAAATAGATACCGCTGAGAGCATAGGCGGATTTAAGGGGAGGAGCTGGTACGTACCCCCATGCTTAAAAAATAAACAAGGTTTTAAATTCAGCTGTTATTACGTTCTTTTGTTTTGTATATCACTGAGCCTCAATCATTTACTTTAATATTATTAACATTCATATTAAAATAAATAGAATATTTTCTATAGTAATTGCAGTATTTTTTATTTAATCTCAATTATGAGAAGACCTATCAGACCCTTGTGCCCCCCAGAAAAAACTCCTGAATCCGCCCCTAGATTAGAGTCCTTCATAATTCTAAAAATTAGTGCGGAAGGATAAGGTAATAAATAAATGGTCACGGAAGAAAGATGCGGGTCATGGGAGAAAGAATAAAAGCGAAAACAAATGAGACCACTCAATCCCTTTTCCCAAATCCAGTCCCATATTAATGTATTGCAATGGCGAAGGGGGACGATCGGGTCGAACACACCGCCTGGCACCTGGCCCCGTTCCGCCCAAATTGGATTGTGTGCGGAAACGTCTAGCAAATTGCCTTCATAAATATTTTACAGTCGTTTCCCGGTGAGGGAGTGAAGCTCTACGAGGGGCTAGTAGTATCGCGGCAGTCGGTAGTATTGTGTTGGTATGCTTTGCGCGCGACCGCCGCCACTAATTTCCATGCAACCGCCTCGTACCCGCAACAAGTACCCATCCACTCTGGCGTGATGATAGAAGCGTCTGCTGATTCTATGCCGTTGCCCACGCAATCGAGATATCGGGATATTGAAATTTAAAGCATTCGCATGTTTGTAAAATGTGTGCAGCGATCATTATCGAAGCACGTCCGTTTATGTGTCGCCTCCCTTTTGGCACGAATTTTCAGCTGATTCCATTTTCAACACGTATCGCACACCATCATAAATTCAACCCTACGTAAATTTCCGTGAGGAAAATAAAACTTGATGACTTTTGAGCGAAGGCTCTTCGGATCTGCTGTAAAATGCCCAGGTGTTTACGCCATACAGATTCCTTAGCATGCAAGGAAAATTGATAGCATTTCAAGAACCTATGTTTTTAAACCATCATAACATAAAATAACTGCTTTCAAATTTTTACAATTAATCAAAAGTCTTAGTTAAATGGAAACAATTTTATACAAGAGAAATATTGTGATTAAGTGGTAATATGTGATTTTAAGTGGAGTGATAAATTCTTCGTCATACGTGAATTTCCTTGAACAAATCAAGACTTAACTATTTAAAATATGCAGGTATGAAAATATCTTTTATATTTCAATCTATAGTACTTAAATGTTTTTGGCATGATACAATAGAGAATTTTTAGCATGAGGATGACTTTAGGATACCATTGCATGACAAAAACCATGGATGGAATTTATGAAATATGGACTCCACCTCACAACATAATTTTTCTAATTTCTGTTCAAATTTATTCAGCATGGATCTGCATTGCTGCATTGCCCGCAAAAAATTACTTGTACAATATTTAAGTAGATTGCATGAAAGCATTTAGGTGTCGAATCTACCAATTTCACTTTGCATAACAGGGGTGTGAAGTAGAGAACTCCAGTCCAACATTGTATTTAAAGCGTACATTTGCACCTACACCTACACATAGCAGCTGCGTAGACAACCTCGGAGAACACACTTTTTAGCACAATTCATGTTTATTTGTTCATCCTAGTCACCATTGATTCCCTCGCTTTTTTCGACGGACATCCGTCAGGATCTGATGCGCATGCAACGGAATAAATTTTCGAAGAAAATTTCCAGCCCGGTATTTTGGCTAGGGCACTTTTTGGGGGAGGGGGGAGATATTTATGAGCTCCCCATCCGAGATCGAATAATGCATTCCAGGAATTTCGGGGCGAATTACCCCTTCCCCGCTTTCCGTGCTTAAAACCACTCCCTCACCACTACCGCGGTCCCCAGCCATGTCCCAGCTCCAACTCACAACGTTAATGCATCTCACTCCCACCCAAATTTCAGTGCTCCTCTCTTTTCCATTTCGCGTACCCAAAGCGCACTGCCGTGTTACCGTAATTCGATAGTAATCAAATCTTACGCTGTTTTATTTTTATAATCCAATCACGATGCGATTGGAAGCGAGGGGCGACCAAAAGAGGGCATATCGCTGCGGGATATTGGAGTTCATGGTTGACGGTAAATGGAGAGGCTCTAAATTATCAGTATCGTAATTTTTTTCATGATAATACGTTGATATGGTTCGGTGTTCATCTTTTTTTCGTTTTTTCCTCTCCCGTTCATCAATGTATACGGGAAACTCTCCTACAAGCACGATGGGGTTGTATTTTTAAGTTTAATAATTTTTATTGGATTGAAAAGCCAGATTTTATGCTTTTTAATTATATCCACGAGATGATTTTATGGAAATAATCGTTGCTGCCTTCAAATTTCCTGAGTTTTTATTACCTGGTATTTGCTTGAGAAAACCATAGGGTAGGAGTATATGAAAAAAGATACGGTGCGTAAGTTGCGTATAAAAATAAATGGGTCCTTATATCGCTGATTCTTGATCATTGGCAACTCGGAATGCTAGGTAGCGAAGACCATTTTTTATAAAGATATGAGGCAAACCATTAAATTTATCGGATTTTTGAGCTATTCGATTCTTAAGAATCTAGTTTTATGGACTCTAATGCGAATGAGGTTTTTCTGCACATTTGGTAGATTCCTCATTTAATCGCGAACTAGGAAAAATAATTTATCAATTAGATACCTATTCATTAGTGATTTTTTAGTTTTGCAGCTGTAAAGATCAATTTTTTCAATATTTCTGTTAAAATGCATGAATAGTCTGTACCATGTTCCTAATATACAAAAATGACGAAAATTTCGAATTTTATTTTTTAATTGTTACCTATAGTGTATGTACGGCTTTTTTTATTACTGTCGAAAACTTTGCTAAAGGTCATTAATCTTATGCTTTCGATATTTTTCATGTCACTTTTTAAAATCTACTGTCGATATTCTATTGTAGTATGTCAAAATTGAACATCCAATTTCATTTCACGAAACAGTGATGTTGAAATGCCCGTTAGCAAGATTACATTTAGTACAATATGATAAATTAGCTGAAAAATGATTTTCTAATATATTTGATTCGGAACATGACATTTCATGCCTGCAGATAAATTATATCAATAATGCATAATGAGTAACCATGTTTTCGTTCTGAAATACTTATCAGTTATTATAATTAGAGCCGGAAATGTTATAGGAAATTAGGGTTTCAATAACTCGCGTTAATATTTATTTTCGAAAGAGTTCTATCAATTTCCATAGGGAAAGTTTTGCTAAAATTTTAGTGAGTGATTAGATTTGTTTAATACCACAGCTATATTAGATATATTCTGCATTATTTTGCTAATCACATGCTTTACGCTGTGTAGTCTTTTACAATTCTTTCCAGGAATGTGTAGTCCCCGAAAAAATGTATGATGTTAGGTATTAACCGATGATCTTAAGCTGAAATATACGAAACATGTAAAATGCATAAATACGAACATACAAAAGTTAACTCATGTATATGAAAATGTATATATTTCAGCCTTAAAAATATTATCACCAATTGAGTGCCTTTTATTTTTGCTCAAACTTTAAGCTCTGAATGCATTTGAACTTTAATAAAAGTGCTTTAATATTTTATGAACAAAACGAAGTTAGTAAGTTGAAATGAAAATGAATGCCTCACATGAAAAATGGAGATAAAAATAAGAAATTAATTATCTTATTACTCTGATGTGGTCTTGCGAAAGAGTTCGGCAGCCTTGAGTGAAGGAAAATTTCGAATAAGGTTCTTCCTTGGGCAAATAAGTTCCTTAGGCTCGTGCGACGCTGAGAACTGGTTCATTTACTGAGAGGTGTATTTCATTGAAAGAGTTCAGCTGAGCAAAGGGGAAGATGGATTTCGACGATAATTAATTGTTCCCCGTTTGGACCATGTATCGTTACCTTAAAAGAAAACAAACGCAAAATTTTCCGCTCACTTTTTATGACTTGATGACGTCGTTAGAGTTCCGGTTGTATAACTTGTTCACGAAGAACTGCTCAATTTCGGAGAGAATCTTTTACAAGGGAGTAAAACCTGTTTAACACGGAACAAGAAGTTGTACATCTCGATAAAGCATATCTTTCTCAATTGGGCGTCCAATTTTTATCTAGAATTTTAGAGCCATATCGCCACCTATCGACCGATTTCCGCCCACGTTATTGAAATTCACGGCCACACACGATCCATTTTAAAATGCATGTTCTTATGTGGATAAGCTTGCGCAATTACGTTCCCCGTGTGGAAAGGGCTTAAACAACAATGGAACACCCAAAAACTGGGGAGTAGCTTAGTAACGGTAGCACTTTCGGCGTGAGTTCGTGACGTCACCTATCTAGGAAAGGGTGACGTCAGAAATCTACTCCAATCTAGTTAAGGTAGATAAAGCGCCTCAGTAAAAGTTACAAAACTTTGATGAAAAATTTGGTCACATATTCTTCAAAAGACGAAATTTTAACTATCCAAGAAAAAGGCATAATTGGATTCCCATGTGCCTTTTTTGGGACAATTGGCGGTAACATTTGGATAATTTAACATGAAATCTTATGGAGAAATTTGGCTTTTTTGAGCTAGCGAAGCTGTTTCCAGCAAGAATTTGTTGAGACGGCACTCATTAGAAGCAAAAGTTTTGAAAAATCGGAATATGAACTTGAAAGTATAAGTCCATGATGAAATAATAAAGATGTATGATTTAAGGTTTTCCCGGCGTTTCAGGTGCAGAATAGTTTCTCGGGTTTACCACCGTTTGATATTTTCCATGTCTACCGACGTTTCAAGCAGCGACTTTCTGTTCATCCTCAGGGCATCTTAGGAATATCTCCTGAGGATGAACAGCAGGTCGCTTCTCGAAATATCGGGAGACATGGAAAACATCAACCAGTGGAAAACCCGAAAACATTTCTGCAAACTAGAAATATATTTGTGATAACTGGCTAGGCGGCAGGGAATCTCTAGTACCAGCATCACAAAACGAAAACCACAACACCGACTTCGCCCAAATTGCGCAAATGTATTTAGTTTCCCGACTTTTACATATGCCTTGCATATATTTTGTTTATAAATAAATATGTTTATTCAGGATTTACTCCTTGGATTGTGAATATTTAGCCAAAGCTGTCGTCAACAGGTCTGTGTTCAAAGGCTCTAAACAGTGTTGAAACTAGTTAAGTTGACTACTCAAAAAAAAAAAAAAGAGAGGAGAATGGAATGTTATCAGATGTCAAGTCTGAGTTCCAGTCTATTCCATTCTCCTCTTTTCTATGCCTTTATTCCGTAAGACTTTTACAGAAATTGGGGTTCCTTTAACATTTAACCCCCTATTAAATTAAGTTACAATTGCTTTAATCAAAAGAAAAATAATATGTTAGAGAGAAATTAATTTTTTTTTTTTTTTTTTTTTTTTTTACTACTGTAAATAACCATTAAATATCATTTTTTACGTTTCCATTGTGTTGAGGTGTAAAATTACCCTCGCACTTCATACCAAATTTTTTTGGCCACTCTTTTGCGTAAATAGTAGTTAGCTCGAGTACATCACTTGACTTCAGCAGATGCCGCTCTAACCACCGTAAAGGCCATCGATTTTGGATCGTGGATAGGTTGAAAAGTAGGCAACGAATCGTAAAAAACTGCTACGGGCGTACAGACAGCGTTAACTAGATGTTAAGCAAATTAGGCTGGGAGCCGCTGGAGGCTCGGAGGCTTACATTGCTTGAACAATTGAGAATGGATATTTTTGAGAGCGACACGGAGAACATAATATTATAGCCCCACTATATTTCCTGGTCCGACAAAAGCGATGAATTAAGAGAGATGTTTTGTCTGATGGATAGATATGGGAATCAGTTTTTCCCCCGAACCATAAAGGACTTTAATAAATGCTAGTCGTAATTTCGTTAGAGCATTTCCTTTTCTGTGTAAATGGCTGGTGTCTTAACACCCGCTGCCACACGCCTTTTAGGCAGCTTGCTGGATAGTATGTAGATGTAGATAAATCAAGAAATGGAAAATTATGGGTCTCATAATTTTTTAAACAATACAACTATCGACAATAATTTAAAAATTGGTGAACGCGCCCATTCTATAGTTATCCGACCACAGAGGAATATTCAGAATGAGAGCAAAGGAATCTTAAGGTGGATAGGGGTAACGTGGACGGTGAGCCGTATAAACGTGACTCGCCCCCTTTGGTCTCGCAGGTATATAAACGTGACTCGCCCCCTTTGGTCTCGCAGGTAACGGAGAGGAGAGAATTTGGAGGCTCCACCACCCTCCTTCTGTTCCTATCTGTCCCTTTCTTCCGGCCGCCTTGCTCCTCGTTTCCACATGATAGTCACGTAACTGGTGAGCCCAAGTGTCGCCCTCGAGCACGTAGCCCAAGGAGATGTGGCCTAGGCAGTGGAGGGGAAAAAATGTATCCTCCTCTATAAACCCTTCTCTCCAGAGTCCACAGAAAAAAGTAAACGAATGGTTACTCATTCAGGCTAAGTCATTCATATCTCCTTGAGAAATGTGGTCTCACCTTCATACGTTCTCCTTTTGAACCGATGCCGCCTACATTTAAGGCGCTAAGACTCATGCTTATGGCCAGTGTAGTCCGGTATAATATCCCGCTAAAACGCCTGACCCTAGGAGGCCGGAGGGGATCAGAGTGGATTCACTTCTACACCCTCTTTAAGTTTTTAACTGAAGCTACTACTTTAAAAATCATAGCGGCGGATATGATTCTTTTCGAGGGTGACTTCATTAATATTTTGTTGTAAAATGAGGAGCTTAATTTCAACTTAAGCCCGCGTGACACTTTCCAATTTATTGGCCAATAAATCGGCACGCAATATTGTTTTAAATATTGGGCGTTTCGTACCGTACGACACGCATCAATATTTGCACCAACATTGGTCACAATAGTATTCTAATGTCCCGCTAGAGAACGCCACTGTATTTCGATGATTATACGCTGTATAAGCATGCGTGTGATTGGTACGCTTCAATAAATAGGGAAACAACATCTTTCGTCCACATGGTAGAAACTACTAGCGAATTTTCGAAAGAAAACAATGTTTTACCGGCAAACCTAGTGTTTTGCAAAGAGCTTCTTGTTTTGGCCGCTAGGAGTCAACAAAACTTACTCCTGTTTGGAGATTGGCCGCGAGAAAATAGAACCTGTTTTAAATTCCAAATTGGGCAATAAATTGTGTCCAATATTGTGAAAAGGATATGGGACTAGAAATTGTTGTGTGTCTGTTGGACCACAATCCAATAACCAATAAATTGGGAAGTGTCATACGGGCTTTATATGGGAAATAAATTGAAATCAAGCTTCTCATACTGAATACATATATATTGAGACATGGTGGTTGATGCAGACAACCGTTGAGGGAATTGCAGATGGCATGGAAGGTAAAGGAAGATCTCGAATGAAATACATGGAGCAGGTAAAGAAGGATGTGAAAGAGAAAAAATGCGTAAATCTGAAAATATCATTTGATAGAAGAGTTGAGTGGATAGCTTCATCAAACGAAGCTAACGATTGATTGATGACGATGTTAATGGGCAACATATCTGGATATAATGAAAAGTGAAGGCCCTAGCCTCATGTATAATTATTCGAAGAAGATATTTTCTCAGACGACGTGAATCATATCCTTCGTATACAATCGTACTATAGAAGACGTGATCATGAGAGTAAAATAAAAGAAATAGACTGCAAAACAGAGAGATTTAAAATGTCATTCTTCCCTCTACTGTTAAGGATAGCAACGTTGTCTAAATTGATAGTATTAATGGCGTCACTCGCTAGGATGACTCATTGCGTGTTTATTCATAGTTCTAACCTTGCATGTATTTGCTATAGGAAATACTAACCATTAGCAATTTTTTAATGAATAAGGAGGTATATTTTCCTAGTGTGCGTAATATTTCTATGACCTTGCGGTGTGCATATGGCGATCCACTTACATGCAGATGCTGGTGATTTGTAGCCCCCTGCCAAACACCCTAAAGGTGGCTTTCAGGGTATTATGTAGATGTAGATGAAAATTTGAAATCATAATTATTTTAACGATAATAGCCATTAGTTGGTCTCTCGATCACTTATTTTGGAAAAAATATATTTTCCCCAGTGATTATATGGCTTACGCAGAAGTAATCCCAGGAAAAGATGAATTTTTGGAACGATATCGAGGAAAAATGTGTGTCTGCGCGGATATAAAAAATTTTAAAGCAATATCGCCAATAAATATTCACAACCAAGCCAAGAGCCTAGAGAAAGGGTAACTTTAATTTATTCCAGGAATTAGGTTAACAAAAGATCAATGTTTCAAGATCCACGTAAAAAATCAATCCGCATGAATTTATTTTAGAATTAAAAATTGCCGTGATTAATGTGCTTTTCCATTTCCTAATGAGTTCACTCGAATGTAGTGATAACGTATGCCATGCACCCAACTTCTGAGAAGCATCGTCATAATAAACGCTATTTCGAGTTTTACTTGCTCCCGTATTTGATTAAATTTGTGGTCCATTTCTGGCAGCAAAAATTGAAACTCGGCTAAATGTTACCAGATTAATCATTAATGTAATGCTACATTCATGAGAGGTATTTTTATGCACAAGTCTAAACAAATGAAAATAAACCGGTCGTTTTTAAGACCTGAGACCCATTACGAGGCCAAAGTCTGGATGCATGACGCCCCATTTTTCACCATGTTTCATTGCTTTGGTGGTGCAAATGCAATCGACCGAAATTCCAGCTTTTGTTCCCGCCCGACCCTTTCTCTGGAGAGTGAGCCTGCAAATGCCTACTACACGTCATCCCGGCGCTGAATGTGACTGACATAACTTACGGTGGCGTTCGCAGCGTGCAATTTTATATGCATATATAACACAGACTCGCGTTCACGTGTACTAGGACATAAACGCGCTGTTTGGTTGGACGTACGGCATTAAATCGACCATGCGCTGTAATCGATGCGATGGCTGAGTCACGCATAGTTTCGGTCGGAATAATAAGGCCTATCGTGTACGGGCTTGATTTTATGACGGACTACGAGCTTCGCAGTATCTTGCGCTGCTTATCTCAATCCGAATGGTGGGAACTTGCCGTATGAAGAGAAATACATTTCACTTTTCGCGATAGCGTTTTGCTTTGTTTACAAAAACTGTTTAATTTCATTCTTTTGTGGTCCGTATTTCTGTGTTGTAACATTTTTGCTGTTTTCTGTTACATATTTATTTTCTTTGACTGGTTATATTTATAAGGGAATTAAGCTACAATAGAATTTTTATCGCTTAAGCTTTTCATTTCTTTTGGTAGATATTGTTAGAATAAGGCGTGTTAGTAAAAAAAATAATACCTTCCGGCCGTGTTTTTTGCATAAATGAAATTATTATTTTTTCTATTAAAAATCACAATAAATGCGTTTCAGCTGGGAGTATCTACTATTGAATTCGGATACGTACTTTAATGAAGAGAATAGATAAAGTTAATAGAGATAGAGTTAAATAATATTTTTTTAAACATAAGCGAGCATAAAATATTTATTTATACTGGTATCAATGAAGAATAAATGATTACAAGAATCCGTTTTTACATTTAAATATTTATTTTAATTAAAAATTGACCAAATTTTGTTTTTATTTATATAAGCCATTATATAATGCTGAGACATACCTATTTTATTTTGTAACACCAAATTGAAGAACATTTTTATATCAAATTAATATATAAATCTAGTTTACCGTTTAACATTTCCCAGTATCAGTTATTGATCACGTATCCGAATCCGAAGCGTTTTATTGCTCGACGGGAGGCTTCTATGAACTCCAAATTTCCATTTTCAATATGTAGTTTTAAAATAGTTTTATTTTGTGAACTAGATAAAAAATATTCTGGTAATATAATATAATATATAGTAAATATGGTATTCTAAACCTGTATCACATCTTTTCCTTGTTTCTCTTATGGATTACTCGGGGGCAATAAGCATCCATGTGTTCAAACGCTTATACATTTGATGAACCGAGGATTTTTTCAATTTTTAGGAGAATAATCAAAATTTGATGCATCATTCAGTTGAATGAATTCATTGAGCTCCGACAGATGCTTTGGGGCAGCATTATCAATGGTTATAAATCACTAAAGTTGCTGCTCATTGAATTCCCATGTACATTAATTCGTTTCGGGTGCATTTATAGGTAATATTCGACGTATAATTTGGTATTCTGTAGGAGCAAATGCTTTATTGATGGTATCAAAGATAGCGCATACTTTCGTTTTAACTGTATGCTTATGTGCATGCAAATTAATATTTTTGATACATTTTCGACTCCTATGTCTTCAGCAGTAAGGTTTTATATCTTAATGCCCGTTATGCTTGAATCTTATTTCCTCCTGAGAAAATTTCCTTAGTGAGAGTAGGTAGTTGCCTCCTTGGATCACATGTGCATGGCTATTGAAGGGTGACTGAAGATGAATTTTCACATTCTCATTCATTATTTACGTTATAAAGTACAAATCATTTAATCTAGTCAAACCCCATACTTATCTTCGGTTGAAATCATATATTCAATACTTTTTAGGTATTGCACTCTTCTCGCTAGCTAGCCATCAATTACTAATTGGAGTTTATGGATGGTTATGGGGAACCAGGGTGCGTTAATACTGTGCTGAAACATTATGATAAATTCTGTGTTTATGGTTCTTCATTATAGATGCAACACTTAAAGGCAGCCGATAATATAAATTGTCGATCAGACTAGCTCTCTACCTCAGCAACTTCATCGTGAGTCATATTTTTATTCACTGAGTATAATTGCATATACCTAATTTATTTTTCTACCTGAGTTTTCTGTAATATAATACTCAGTATATATTTACATAACTTTTGTGATCCACTTTAGTTTTACAATTCAAGAATTTTCTGTTAAATATTGTGCAGTATCCTTCATATTTACGTCACATTACAAGTTACAGCTATACCAATCTTATCCATTAGATTTAAATATAATCCCAAGGTATGCCAGACGAAAGATACTCTCAATGTAGATACTCCATTATGTATGGGTGTTACCAGCATGCAATGCGAAATTTTGCTTCTTATTTCAATTTTGGCCTTTATGGAAATGAGTGCCAATACTATACCCTCAATTATTCAGACGCATTTTATGGTAAAGCTTTTTTATCGATGTTTTTAAAGGTGTTTCCTTCTCAATTACGCGTACATGTTTCTGGTTTCCTTATACCCATATCCATGATAGTGCTACGCGTTCTATTGCAGATTGAAACGGAAATCGGGAGTCGTAACTCAACCTTGATGCCCTTAGGCACTCGACTGTCTGTGTTCACACCTGCGCTGCGCTGCCGTGTGGAGACGTGCTGGCGGTTTGCTCGCAGCATACTCTTCCGCGATAAACACGTCCGTGGCGATGCCGGAAGCTCTGAGCTGCAGCAACAAAGTGAGTCCCTGTGTTTCCCGGCTGCTGCCGCGTTACCATGTCAATATCCACAGGATGTTGCCCTCGCGAGAGACAGGGGGACAATGCTCTAATTTTGATCGCTTGAATTGAGCGACGTTGCACCTCGAGAGCAATATTAACTCCCACTTCCTTGCGCAGCATAGGATATTAATACGGTTTCTATAATAACTATTACGCTACCTAATATGTGCTGCAAATAGTTTCTCATGTGTACTTAACTCAGTCTGCAGTACGAAATGCTGCTCCTCATTTCAATTTTGGCCTTTATGGAGATGATTGCCATTACTATATCCTCAAATATTCAGGCGCACTTTATGGTGAAGCTTTTGAATCAATATTTTTTAACGTGTTTCCTTCTCAATTACGCATACATGTTACTGGTTTTCTTATAGCCATATCCATGATAGTGCTACGTCTCATATTGCAGATTGAAACGGAAATCGGGAGTCGTAATTCACCCCTGATGCCCTTAGGCATCATTTGTAGAGCAGGGTGGGAATTTCATCAATGATAGGTGGATGCAGTACTCAATATGAATAAATTTGCGAAGTTAAGTTTCGTTATCATTCGGTCATCGTGTTTTTATAGCATATTTTTTTTAATGCCTTGCCACAACTGAGGATATAATTAGTGTTTCAACTGTTCCACATTCTTCAAAAAAGTAAGTTTTTTCGTCAATTTCTCTGTAATTATTCTTGATAATTGCATTTTGTAACATATGATTCCACCTAGATTACGCAACTCACTCTTGATGAAAATTTTGCATAATATCCTGCATATAATGCTAGCGAATAAAAATTTTGGGGCAAGCATCGAATCTAATTCCTGAAAAATAATTTTAGCGGGAAATCCATAGCCGGATGTGTTTCATCATTTTGCAACGAGTGCTGCTAAGAAAAGAAAGTCTGCCAGAGGAGCGAATTAGGTACTTCTACGGATATATTTCAGCTGCATTCATCTTCGTTCCGCCGCTGCGTTGCTCTTTTGCTTTAGATCCTGCTTTGCAGGGCGAAAATTTCATCAATGATAGGTGGATACAGAACTCAATATGATTGAATTTGCGAAATTTAGTTTCGTTATCATTCAGTCATAGCGAATGTACATGTGAATTTTTTCGAATAATATTTAATATAGGTATTGATCATGTTCAGGGAAGAGTGAAATATTAGCACGGTTAATATACGAAAGAACCATATAAAAGTACGTGGATATTATTTGAGGTTATTCATAGTATATATTAATCCCAAATTGTATTACATAATTTACTTAGATTGTAGAGCACACATGCAGGACTGATATTTCACTATTTTGTTGTTTTTATCTAACTTTTTTAAATTATATAATAATCAATTTTTTAGTTTTTCGTATGTGTGTATTTTGATCTTTTACTAAGCAAAGTATTTGCTGATTTACATTTGTAAACGTGCATATGAAATATGAGAAAATTCCCTGAATGCGTGGCATTGAAGTTTTGTCTTATGCAGCTGAGCGACTACGAAAGTATTTTCTAATCAATGGAAGTGAAAGTAAAGCAATGTGAGATGTCTTCCATTGACGGTGCATGATTTTTGCTCTTATGACATTTTTTTAAGGTGCATAAATATTTTTTATCATCCACCAAGAGTAGTCATGCTTATGAAAATAGAACCATATTCGATGTAACGTACTTAAAACGGCATTGATGAATGAGCTAAACTTTTCGAGTTGAACAATTACTCCAAATAAAGAAACTTCCCAAAGGCTTGTTATTTATTAAGTTTCCAAAATTCACTCTAGCTGCTGTGGAAAAATTATTAAAGCAAAGCCAAAATATCATCGTTATGTTTTTTATTAAAATAAATGAAGAGCCTCATTTTAATCGTATACCGTTTACATTGCAGGCAAGTGCCAATCTCACCCTAAAAATACGTTTTTGATGTTCATTTTCAACCACGTCTTTGCATCCCAGGCTTAACTCCACCTCCTCTCTTTTTTCCTCTAGACTTTTTAGGCAAGTTCGGGCTAGGAACGTCATTGATCGGGGTCGGTCACGCATCCGCGGATGCCGCTGCCAATGATTAACAGTGAGTCGATGTCAGGCGGACAACGGAACCCACCTCCTACACTTGTCGGCTTTGGCCGTGGTGCAAGACTATTGATCATGCTAAACGCTGCCAAGATTTTTCGTATTGCTTGGCCAGCGGCGCACCCATTTTACTCCTTGACTTTTTTCCTCGTAAGGGTTACGGTTGAGTGAGACAGGATTTCTGTTGGGGAAGAAAAAGGAAGGCGAAATACAAAATAGGATTGTAAATCACCGATAGGAAGAACAGTGTAGCATCGTTCAATGAAGGTGGTATTCCGATGCATACGGGGACTTTACTCTTTTCCAATATTTTTTTTCCATGCGGAGAAATAGAAAAATGGACATAAAAGGCATAAAAATATATTTCTTTTCGTTCGGATTCCATGAAAAGCAATCGCATTAATATTCTAGTATCTCTGAGATTCCAAATTGAACCTAATCTTTCATAAAAAAATTATTTCATTCCCGAGGCGTGGAAGCATTGGAACGGGATGAAAGAATTATTTCTTCGTTATCACGATGAGGTTGCAAATCCTTGGGTTCCATATCTTCCAATTTCTGATTCGATACTGTAATCGTTATGAATAACATTGAATTCAGAGAGAAACTAAGATAGTATAAAATGTGGACGGTGATATAGAGACTGCGACACACCTTAGTGAAAGAAAATATATCATGAAAGAATTGGATTTCAATTCTTACGAAGCTGAAAGAATACAGCTATTGAAGTGTTCTTGAAACGGGAAATAACTTGAGTGACTTTTAACGTAGGGAGCATTCAGTCCGTAGGAAAGTCGGATTTTTTCATAGAAGCAATCCATGCATTCATGCATACCTTAAGCGCTGATATTGAATACATTTTTGCCATTTTTTCCTTGTAGAGTACATCTCTGTTGACCTTATTTCCCAGGTACCCGATTATTTTTAGACTTCAAAATCTATAATTCTTTCACAGATCATTCCTTCGTAGCTCTAGGTATTTCTCCAAGATTGAATTATATGACGACTAAAAATTAAAGTTTACGTATATATTTTAACTATTTTCGTTGCGTTTGATTGAAGTTTTCCTCGCTGAGAATTAAGTACTGTTGTGAAGATGAACAACCTTTGTAAATTTTCACCGAATGTTTTATTGGTACGACATGTTTCGGCATTCAGGCTTATTTCTCGAGCACAGACAACATTATGCTCCACAATGAACTCTTAGCGTCGTAATGCATCGTGCCAATAAAAATATTCTGTGAAACTTTGAAAAAGGTTTTTTGTCTTCCGTCAGCATAAATTTTCTCCAGGTCAAAGCCGAATCTATTTATTTCATTGCATGTTATAGGTACTTAACAGATTATGTCAGAGGGTGATTTTCAGGCAGATATTTCATTAATTTTGTGGTCTTTAGCCTTCAATATTTTTAAATGAGAAAATATTTGTTTTTCAAAGTCACAAGGTTCATATGTAATACATTGCTGGTTCTTGCAACTCGCTTATTATACAATGTGTGTGAGAAAAGTAATGATATAGGCAACACTGCGGGAGACCTGGAAACGTTGAATCTACCGGCCTTTGATAGACCACTTTGTTCATCCCTTCCACTTCCTCCGCCCGAATTTCAACTCCATACAGGTAATACATTATTTTTGACAGGGCTATCAGTGACGTTGTGTTTTGTTGAGAAAATGGAGCATTAGAGTTTAGAGCAACGTCGTGCAATTAAGGTTTGAGTTAAACTTGATGAATCCGCAAGTGTGACTTTTGAAAATTTAAAACTGGCCTATGGGGAACATCAAGAGCATAAGTTTTCCGCTGGCTGAAATCATTTTTGGAAGGCCAAAAACACGTTGAAGATGAACCTCGCTTAGGAAGACCTTCAACTTTAAAAACTAACAAAAACGTTGAAGGTGTGAGGACTCTAGTGAGATTAAACCATCATTTAACAATAAGAATGATGAGTGAACAGTTAAGTTTAAACACTTTCCCCGTGCATCAAATTTTGACAGTCGATTTGAACATGCGAAAGATTTGTTCCAATATTGATTCATGTGAGACCAGAAATTGCAGACAAGCGAATGCTTCACAATGACAATGCCCCGTGTTACATGGCCATTTCCACTGGCAAATGTTTGACTTCTAAACGCACTAATGTTGATTCTCAACCCCCCTATTCACTTGATTTGAGTCATGATGACTTTTTCCTTTACCCGAAATTGAAAAATATATCAACAGGACATCATTTTGGAACTCTGGAGAATATTCTAAAGTTTTTGACCAACCAGTTAAAAGCCATGCCAATTAAAGACTTCCAGGAGCTCCCAAGAGCGGGAACAACGACTCCGCCGGAGTATAGGTAGCTGCCCAAAGGAACTAAATTGAAGGGGATAACATTGCTATTTGAAAACATAAAAACTTTAGCTAGTACAAAATCAGTCTCATTACTTTTCTTACTCACCTCGTATGCAAGTTACCCATTAGTTCAAGCGTAAATGATGACAGTTAAAAGGTGACAAATGATCAGGATACACGACTTAATTGACTATGGGTCACTGTGATGGATGTTTGAGAGTCATGTGGTGAAAATTGTGCATCTACAAACATACAGCACATTAACGTCCGTGGCTCACCTAAATAGAATCTAAGTGCGCAGCTTACGAATCCTCACGCTAAATATTCTTCTGTCAAAAGGCCATCAAGCAGGGGTGATGTCAAGACCCCATTATAATGAAAATTAAGATAATGGAGAAAAATTGGAAAGATAGGTTACACGCGAACCAAGGGAGGTATTACCCTAGCATTTACTGGTGACACGCGATACGGACAAGGTTGTCGACCCACGGCGAGTCACACTCAAATGTCTTCTGAGCCGTGCGCAGTTATATATTGTCGTGGTCAGTTCCATTTCTTACATGACCCCTCATAAAGTAATATTTGTAAATCATCTCTCAGAATGTTATCTCGTACTTGAATTTTATGACTTTCATGAATTTTACAGCAGTGAACCTTTGACTGTGTTGTACATTTTAGGTTTTGCGAATGTATTTTTCTAAAAATGTAATCAATATACTATAAAGCCCAGTTACGACCACTCACTCACTCATACAAATGTATGGGGTGAACGAGATACGACAAAAATTCTTATGACAACCCCCTCTAAAATTGTCTGAAGCGAGCAAAAGCGAGCTTAATTCATATATTTCTTTAAAGTTGTGCGCTTTAAAATTATTATTTTTATTATTTTAAAATAGTTAATTCTCCGTCGTATTGGTTGACTCTCTTATGCTGTGAAAACATATTGTTGAAAAATTTTGTTTCTTTTCCCTCCTGGCCTTCATCGAGATCGTATTATCGCATCGAGATGCATATTACCTCGTATTTACGTAAATATTAAAAGAGAATCATAGGATATTGCTTGAAATATCGATGTATTTATGTATAAGTACCTGCTTTCTCTTTTTCCAAACTTGAGGCCCCTGGAAAGTTTTCGTAGGCTTTAGGTGTTATGTTGTCGTACTATTTGTTAGAGTATCGGAGTTATTTTTATTTCTTTTAGGGAGCACGGTGCATCATACTTTTTTAAATGTCGTAATCCTATTACTATGCTTGAAGCATGCAGGTAAATGCTATTTTTCTAATCAAATACGGATTCAGCAAAAGGCTAAATGTATTACAGAGTCGAAGTACTTTATTGAGTAGCCCTGTACATACGCATATGTATATTCTTATGAAATGAATCTAGAGCATAAATGTTTAGAATTGCTACTTGGTCTAAACAGTTAAATAATCGTAAATTTTATAGCATCCAATTTTAATAGGCTTCCAACAGCTGGTTAACGTGTTTATGGTTTTAGCTTTTGTAAATTACAATTGAGCTTCATATTTATCTAAGATTTAATGAAATATCAATGGGAGATTCTTTTGCGGTATGCTAGTGTTGAGCATTGTACTGAAAAAAATGCTAAAAGCATATTAGATGATCAAAGTTTCAATTTATTTTTAGAGCGCTATTATTCTAGAGATTTTTTGCTACAACAACCATGCAGCTTAGGACCCCACGTCGTGATGGGGAATGATACTCTCACTCATAAGGTTCATGAGTGCACTCATGGATTACCATTCCATATTTGCCTCTCAAATCTACGTCAAAATCCAATACAAGTCAAGGCGTGTACGACAAAAATTAAGATTGGATTAAACCTAGATAATCTTATCTTTTGCGAAAAATAATTGGTCTTTATGGGAATCCTAAAACGTAGTGGGTGGACGATATATTTGTTGTGTTACATGCAACGTGATGGTAGTACCGACTTTATTATACCCTAATGATTACAATTTTATGGCCTAATGGAGTGTCTTTTATTGCGGAAAATTTGCATGTGGGCAACGGGAATGGCTTTGATATGACGTACATGGCCTATTTCGCAGATGTTTTCTATAAGGAAAAGGAAGTGCGGAGATCAATAAAATAATAAAATCTGCACCAATAGTCGCCAGAGGCCGTGACAATGTTTGAGTTTTCTGGTCATAAAGGAGTAAAAATCTACAATTAGACCGCAATTCGAGACTTTCCACGATATATATACTTATATGATTTGATGGATTTCTAACTCTCCAATTTGAAATTGCGTGTTCACATCAGTTCTAGGTAGTGTTAGATAGCTACAAATTTGTGTAACTTTGACGATAGTTAACTTCTTTTTTATTCACGGGCCGATGAGTCTCAATACATGAGTTTTAGAAAGATAATTTTGAGCCTACAATATAATTTGTCATTACGTCATTATTTTTTTGATTACGTATACATAATTACTTCTTGCGTTTGTTTATATTCTTGGTTATTCTTAAATTTTAATTTCACTTAATTTTCCTTCAATAGAAGATATTGATACTTTAGAGGGGTAAAATCGTCTTTGTCTTTTTGACATGGAATTGTGTCAGGGTTAATGTTGTTAAATTTGCCATGGTGGAAATAAAACAAAGCTTGCAAATTCCACTTGAAAATTTTAACTCCCACAAAACTCAGGTTTCGTCTCTTTGTGTTGGTAAGATAGAATCACCTAGAGATGATGCAGATTATTAAAACGTTCAGTTTAATTCGTGAGTGAAATTTTGCTAGTTTCTTTTCATTTACATGAATTTTATTTTTTATTTGAGTTGTCGCAGATAATCAGTAATTTCCAGATCTGAAAAATATGCATCGCGCATTCTCTTAAACTGTTAAAATTTCAGACTCACCGCATTATTTTCAAATGAAATTGCGAATTTTTCCCTCGATGTAATGTTATTACCAACAGTTATACAAAGATCTCCTTAAATTTTGCTGTTAACATAATGTATATTGATCAAGGATATTAACAAAGGAGACTAACTGTAAAATCTCAGGAAAACTGTCAATCGATCATTCGACCTCATTCATCATATGGATATTTTTGAACTGAGCTAATTAAAAATTAATTTTGTATTCGTTTCCCTCTGCAATCAGATTGATTGAACATGTGATGCAATAATGCCTTATCACGTAAAACAATTGTTACGTTCATCTCATCCACCTCAGTAAAATTTCTGAGTGCAATCACATTATACCTTTATCTGGCCCACATCAATATAATTTAGAAGTACAATTGGATGGTTACACTTTTCGTTTCTTTTCATATCATATGCACCTTCCTTCAATGATTTTCCGATGATATAATTGTCTTTCCACTTTCGCGTAAAAATATTTTTAAGGATTCAAAATAACCCGACTATTTAGGTGACGCTGAAGCCTATCCGTCATTCAAAATCTTTTTATTCAAATGAGAAATTAGTTCGATAGCATGACTACTGCCTTGTATGTCATGTTTATTGCTGGAAGTGTATGAAGCAGTTTTCCAGACTCATATCGAAAATCTTACTCTTGCCACCCTCTATCAAACGGGTACAATTCAAGCATGGCTTAGTAGCAGTCCTAATTTTATGAAGACCGTGCCTATAGTTCACCTTTTAATATTAACTACTTAAAATCTTCGCAAAACCCCTATCAAGTTGTTTACCCGAATTTTATTGTTACATTGCTGATAAACTCGTGAAATGAACCGGTCGTTAATCTAGCTCCATCTTTATCTCGCCAACCGAATTTGTTTCCTGTGTTTGGTGCAATTTTGCAACATCTTTTTTTAATTTTTCATCTTTCAGTGCTCCTTACCACTTTCTCTTTAAGAGATATGGCGTGAAAGTGGCCTTGCCTGTAAGATATAGGAACATGGTACCGTATTAGATGCAGTGCTTGGATGTCTCCCTGGATCAAATCCAGATGGGATATTGGGTTACAGGTATGTCGACACTGCCCAACGATATTCCTCGGTATGATCAAGGGAAAGGAAGTAGTACCCTCACCTTGGTTGTATGTAATTCACTCTCCTATGTCTTACCCTGGCGTGGGGTTAATCCTTGCGTATGTAAGGAGTGACTTTAATTTTAAATACCATGCAGTTAGTGCACATTTTCGAATGACGCCCGAACGCTGAAAGTGGTTTGATTTCAAACATCTATGTAGCAATATTATGTTGCGAATTTTGCTCACCTTGTCATTTAGCGATGAAAAAATGTTGGAAGAAATTGATTTTTACAGCAATCGATTTTTAATCGTAATGAAAATATCGGCTTTTCAAAAAATATTTGAAAATAATTGAGTAAAAATACACGTTGATTCATATATTCATAAAAAAACTCAAAATGCATATTTGTGGAAAAAAATCTACGTAGGCATGCTTTAATTATGTATCAATATACCTAATCTAATACAAACTTATTATATGTAGTACTTACCTTCTCACACACTGCCAAATATGCATTTGAAGAACATTTAAAATACATATTTATGGATTGGAAAAAAATCTACTTAAGTAGTATGTGTATTGTAATATTGGTGGTAAAAATTTACCAATGCACACCAATTTAAGAGTTGGGATCACCTTTGGATACATTCGGATTCCCTATTAAAAAAAAAAGATGAACTGAATGAAATGCTTTCTTGTTCCGTTACTAATTTTACCGGGCGTAGAGAAAAGTCTTCGACATGCGACGGATGTCGTTATCATAGGCATGTAGTGACTCTGCTAATATTAAACGAAAATGTCAAGTTCGAAGTTGGGAAATCGAGAATAGATCAAAACTCGAAGATTATTACTCGATCTCTGACAATTCAAACTCGATTTTCGATTTAAATCGGTCGATCACCAGTGGCGGATCTATTGGGGGGGGGGGATTAAGAGGGCTACAGCCCCCCCTTGGGTATCCAATTTACGATGGATAGAATTGTAATTTTTTTGACCCCCACTACTGCTGGTAGATTAATCTCCACTTAGCCTACCCCTTGTCCAAGTGTAGTGATTCAGAGATGGAAGATTTCCATTTCCAAAATGTGCATAAATATGTTGTTGTGCGACGTCTTAGAATGGCCAACTATGTCATACTATGTCTCGGGATTTGCACCTTTCGCTTTCGAGAACGTCGAAACCTTCCTGTTCCTATTCCTCTATGTCGAAAACATTCTTGAGTCACCTTCCCTATATAATGGCACGGTGGAGATGCTATTGACCACTCACTTACTGGAAACACTCACTTACGGGACTCAGCAACTCATACTCAGTCACTGGTCACTCATCTATCACCACTCGTAAGTCACTATGTAGCCGTCGGCGGGAGTCGAAGCGCGGACTGTATGGCCCGTGCGACCTAAGGGCATCGCTATCCACCCGTGCCATCACCAGCAGCTCCTCTTACTCGCGAGACTTATGTAATATCCTACATTTTGGCTCTTATAGACGCACTAGTTCATTGTTACTTTGTCTTTTCATTGAATTGATTTGGCAATTGGGATTTTACATGGAAATACACTTTGGGTCAAAAAATTTAAATACTTGTGCGTGATTATTCGCCTCCCGACACCAAGGGCAAGAACCCACATTTTAAAACGTGCGATCCATGTTGCGTGCCGTTCCCTTACACCTATTCTGGATCCGCCACTAATGCCACTATGCTAGTGAGCAGAGCTGCCATCGCTTAAAGTTACGTGGGATAGTTAAAGTATTAGACGAGATAAGCTTTTCTGGAAAATACTCGATGGTTTCCTAAGTATGATTTGTTTGTGGGTTGTACTACGTGAGCCTAATGTATTCTACCTTCTTAGATGTAGATAAAAGGCCACATAAGTTTTGAATCCTATCGTTAGTGATACTCTAATAATCATTTCACCTATTTGTACATCTACGAGGTACCGTGCGAGCCGCCACCACGGTGTATGGGACGAGGCGATTCCACACTAGGCATGCAAAAATCATCCTAGCTTAAGTCAGACACGCGCTCGCTTCCCTGACACATTCCAAGCACAAAGGACAGTGAGATGCGGTCAGACTTGACTAGTAGAGTGCTAAGGACACAAGCATCTTACCATAAAAGTAAAACTATCACTTAGCAGGTAATATAGATAAGGAAAGCCTCGCTGAGCAATTGATCGTCACTCTTCAAACGGGAGGAATCGGGTATATTGATCATTGGATCAACCCGCTTGCGCGCGCGCACACCATATTTTCCGTTTGGCGGGAGGGAAGTGAAGAGGGTTGAATGAGAGGGGTTTGGAAAGGGGAGCGGAGGGGAGGTGGAAGCGTACGCGGGAATCGCCCCCTCCTTCCCCCACCCCCTCGCCCTTGCAGCCACCCACCTCCCCTCCACCTGCAGCCGCGCACCGCGTTGGAATTCCCGATGACCACAGCTGCTACTGCGAGGGGGAAGAGGGACGGATTTCTCCCGGAGGGGAGGTTCCTCAGACACGCGGCAGACGGATGCTGCTGGCTGCACACGAGAGCTGCCGTATATCGAGGGAAATTGCGTGGAGGTCGGGCACGGCAAGGGAAGAGATTGTGTTAGCATAGCGGCACGGGACAAAACATGTGAAAAACGTGTCATGATACCTTGCCTCACCTTGTGGCACCTCTACCCTCGTACGGGGTTATTATGTATGAAAATGGCGAAACGAATTTTAATTTACGAATGAAAATGACCACATGCGGTCCGCTCGTAGGTCTTAAAATGAATCGTTCAGTGTGCCTTTCATTGATTGAGGTATCGATGACACGATGGAAATGAACAGTCCGCGTCCCGTGGAAGTGAGTCCTTTGAGATAGCCGTAACTCGTGCGCCGCAGTCGATCAAACAATGAACCTTAATGAATTTCATGTCAATATTCCTACTGACTTAGAATGACCTAACATGTATGACATCGATGTTGCTCCCCTCTTGGTAGGCCTTCCGTCATCACCCTGATATTAGCATTTTATCCTCCACACATGACCTGCCCACCTAATCCTCTGCATTCGATTGGTTGTTTCAGATTGTCCACATTTCGTATTCATTTTGAGACCTTATATGCATATTTAACTTTATTTTAGAAAACTATCAATATTTTTCCTGCTTTGACATTGCCACTATTTCTCACCTATATTTGTGACATTTCATGATAGCTCAATCAAAATGTAGTTATATCTGAAAACGTTTGGGGTGATTTTGATTACTTCCTCTTTTATTGCTTATGCAGTGCGCCAAACTCGAATTTGAGCTCTGTGTACTAAATTTCGTTACGTTACAAGAAACGGTTAAAAATTTTTATCGTTGAATTTTTCGTTAGATCACGGGAATCTATCAGAATCGTAACAGGTAAATTTTTTCATTTCAAGATGAAAGTTCTCGGATTTTCTTGAAAATTTAGTCCTCAAGACTTTTTTCTCCGACGAATCGCTCATATTTTATTTGCATATGATAATTGGTATTTTATTGTTAGTTGAAACCCAGCATTTCCGTTGCTAAACCGTCGATGCTTATGATGCTTATGATTTTGCCACAGTATTAATATTGATGAAAATAATTATTTTACATAATAAATTCACTTTGTCGTACAGATGATTTTAAAAATGACATACTTTTTTTCCAGAATGTCAACACTTTTCAAAATGCAAAACGTCAATGAAGTTTATAAACTATAAAAGTGCCAGAAGTGCGAAAAACGTATTTTATTTTATACATATACACGAGTTTTTACCCATTTCACGCCTTGTTTACACTAATCAGTTGGGAATACAGAAGAGAGTGGAAGGGTGGCTAAGTGAACCTTTACTTTCCAAAGCAAGATGGCGGTTATGTTCGAAGCATCCTCGTTCCCATGCGTTAGCTGTATCCGGTGTAGAAAGAAACGGTGGGAGGGTGTATATTGAAGTCGTTTTCTGTAGTCGTTAATGGTTTGGGTCCCCTATTTGAGCCCTGGTAATTTCAATGCCATGAATTGGCGAATTTAAATATTGTAAAATTATTAACTTCGTAAAATAATTTTATAAATCTCAAAGTAATTAGTTATCAACAATCAGGTTGATATCTTGATCAAATAAGTCTTAGAAATGCACCCATTTAGTGCTTTAACTAGTTTCTTTTGGTACGAGTTGGGCTCACCGCTCGCTAAACCACAGGATTGCATGGTAGTCGGGGAGGTTCCTTTCCCTGGTCCTCCACGCACCGCGGGTTTATTTGCGCCAGAATTGCAGCTGGTCTTTCTAGTGATGGGCACTGCGTGAGGTAGTCCGTTCAAATGTGCGACTCATCAGATAGAGCTGTGAAGCGAGAGAGTCTTATTTGGTGAGTCGCGACTCCCTCCCCTCCGCAGACCGAACACGACTCCGTCCGTTCACAATGTGCGTGTTGGAGTCGTGAGCGGTGAAAGTTGGACACCATGCGCACACTATGCGCTGAAATTGTGCGAGGTGAAGTCTGACTATCGTCGCACATGACTCCCTCCACGCACATTGTGTATGTCGGATTGTGAAGCTCATCGCACGTTTGGCAAGTCAAAGGGAGCACATGGCACTTTTCGCAGATAGCCTTTTCACTGCTCACCTTTTCACATCGCGTCGCTTGAAAGATTCTCCTGATTCATTTTCTGGGTAACACTCTAAAGAATCTCATAAGATCCTTATCGTAATTCTCTCAACTGCATTTTCTATGCATTGTGAGAGAAAAAGGGCTGAGGATGCTCATGAAGAAGTTTTCATCAACGGAAAAATTTATGAAAATAATACGAGACAAAAATGAAAAATTGTTCTAACACAAGCAACTAAGATCGAGAAAATTAATTATCAGATGTTAACATGATCATATATTTTCAGAAAGAATATTTTATTACAAAATTATTTTTTAAATTGTAGTAATCTCTAAGCACAGAAGTAGGAATACATTTTCCGTCTTCCATGAAAGATAAAGCGTTATCGGCAGAAATGGTTCCTAAAAGATATCATCTGTTAAGCATTATGGCCATGCGATACGTGATTGATTCGAAATAATTTTTTTTCAAATTATGATCTAGGAAATGCTGCATTTTAAATGTTCGTTCAGAAATCCCCCATCACCACCTACCCCTCTTCCCCTTTCTTCCGTCCCCCTCTACCCCCTCCCCTTAACTCAGAAAGGCTTTGCTGAGTCGCACTGTTCGAGCAACTCTCTGGAGTGTGCTGAGAGCGGTGAGGCAGCTCCTCTAAAAGAGTCGTTTTTGCCATCACTAGGACTTTCCAAATGCATGCAGACTATGAAGTTTAAGTTTGGATAACATGTATGTTTTATTTTACAACGTTTTTCTTAATAAGTAAACGTCTTTAAGCAAAATTGAACGTGATAACATATGGAATTTCAACGTGACGAGGATGATTTTGGTGGGGATATGTAAAACGTATCCACGTATGCTTTGAGTGAGGGTTGGTTGCGGTTGGAGTATGAGATTCAGAGAAGTTGCCATAAGGGACAGGATGGATGGTCGATCTATATGCGTTTTTGCTCGGTTAAGATCATCTGCCCCGAAACCATTCTTCTTGGCTCTCACCTACGATTTTTTTAGCGACATCTTTTTGGGAAATCCGATTTCGATCCTCATTTATTTTTACATTTTATTTACTCCTGTCATATCTTTGCTTCCCTTCGGGTATACCTTCGTCTCAAGTGCTCGATGTAGTCGGCTTGGACAGGAAGGTTTTTCTTTAGGAGATGAAGAGTCAACAGGAAAGACAACCAGATGAGAAAGTGTAGGTGAAAGAAATCTGGATTCAGTATGTGTAAGGATTTTGACGGGCTGATAGGATGAATGAGTAATATTTTTCTCCTTTTACTTGAAGCATGAAAGATTGTGTTTTGCAATCGAAGAACGTTTCGAGTGAAATGCATATTTAATTTCTCTATTGTAAACATTTCACTACCTTCGTGAAACTACATACTTCATTTCGTAAGTACTACCGCTCTTAAAATATTCGCATCGTTCTTCTCTTTCTAAAATTTGTTAATAATAATATACTTGATATTTCCAGCTTCTATAACAAAATCATTTGTTAATTTACTATGCTCCCCCTGTTTTATTCTTTGAAAGTTTTTTTTTCTGATTTTATATATTTATTTGTTGTAAATTAAGATACTTGGATACCTATTGCCTATATTCATTTTACTCTATGTGTCAAGAAAAAAAGGATAGGTATTGAATTATGCGTGACATTTAAACGTATAGTTCGGATATATATTTTCATACTTAAATATGTCGAGTTATTTTGTTGTTCATATTTATTAGTTAACTACTGCGTTACCACTTATTTTTAATTCATGAAAAGTTTTTCTTATTTATCTTTTCTACGAGGTAAATTGTCAGCGTATTTAACGGCAGTTATCAATGAGTGATTACAATTACGTAGGGTTCGCCCCAATATAGTTTATCTCATTCAGGACATGTACACTGCTATATTAAATTTGGCGTGGTTGAATAGTATCTGGAATATATCTGCATAGGAGATAATGAAGTGAAATACGTACCTTTATTTCAATCTTTTTCTTTAATACAATTTATGTCAGGTTCATTTTTGCTACCTGGTATTACTTCATAAAGGGTTTATTTAAGGTTTTCACTTGCGTTATTTCCTTCAGAAATAGTGGCTTAATTAGATTATTGGCCGAATGGTACTCATAAAATACTTTTCGTAGCATAGATATCTTCTTTGCGATATTTTTTAAATCTCATGTGGTCACTCCATCGAGCAATGATAATACATTATCTGCGCCTCTACTTAGCGCAATGAGAGTAATTTGTATTTTTAACTGTACACGAAATGCGTTTCCAGAAGCACGATAAAATGTTATCTCAATGGAAAAATAGTCTTTCCCATGAAGATACACCAAGTAGTTCATCGTATAATTCTTAGTTCTAGCAAGCAAAAAATCTAAATGGGTAAAAATTAAAATTATTGTTCATGGATAGCAAAGAATGTAAAGTATAGAATTGCCACGAACCCTTTGTTCAATTTACTGTGAGAAGAATGTGAGTTTCAGCGTCCATAAATTTCTCAAATATTTTTTTAAGCGTTGCATCCCAACGTTGCGTGAGATAGCTCCATTTCGAAATTAAACCATTGGTAATTAATTTGTAACATCTTAGTGCAACCATTTCCACCTAAATTCTGGTGTAATTATAATAAATCTTGGAATACACATGAGTGGACTCACTTAACATTATTATTATTATTATTATTATTATGCTGTACAAGTTACAAGTTGGCTATTTGTCAGGTGGTAACAGTTTATACAAAATAAAAATAAAACAAAAATATTGTAAATGGAAATGTATCACCAAAATGAAACTAGTTAGTGAATATTTAAAATGCAATGATATTAATTTTACAATAAAAATCCTTTACACCTCTTCTTGAAAATCCTTACGTTGTTAGGGTAAGGCTTGAACAGTTCTGCAGGGAGTCTATTCCATTCCGTAATCGTCCTGTTGAGGTACGAGAATTTCTTTACGTTAGTCCTTTGTGGCCGGCATTTCATCTTGTATTGGTGATCATTCCTACCAATATAGCTGGGGTATTCAATCTTCTTCCGTAGTTCCCCCATGCTTTTTCCCCTTTAAGTGTGCGGAAGAGTGCGCAAAGCCTATTTATTTTTCTTCTCCGCTCTAGTGTGTCCCATCCCATTACTTTCAGCATTTTACTGACATTTTTGACAAATCTTTTTGTGTTTCTCCATGACGTACCTTGCTGCCTTTCTTTGCACCTTATCGATGGATTCTGTTTGTCCCTTTTCATACGGGTCCCACACTAGTGACGCGTACTCTAAAATCGGTCGGATTAGTGTCTTATACGCCTTTTCCTTTGTAGTTCGATCACTTTCCTTTAGATTCCTCATCACCCAATGTAACATTTTAAACGCCTTTTTTGTTAATTGTTCAACATTTGCCTCCCACCCTAAATCTTTCATTAAATACACCCCTAAGTATTTACATCGGTCGCTTTTTGGAATAACCGTCCCTGAATATAAATATTCTCTCCTATTTTCATTTAGTTTCCTGCTAAAAGTTATAAATTTACACTTTTTTACATTTATATCCATTACATTTTTTGACACCCAAACTGTCATTTTATTAACGTCATTTTGAAGCACTTCTCGATCGCTCTCCCTTTCCATTTTTCTGTAAATAGTGCAGTCATCTCCGAAAAGCCTAATATGGGAGTTAATGCTATCCGGGAGGTAATTTATATAAATGAAGAATAAAAGCGGTCCAAGGACGCTACCTTGTGGGACACCCGACGTTACTTGTGCTTCTTCGGAGCACATTTCACCCACTTAAACCTTTTGCGTTCGACCCTTCAGGAAATTTTTAACCCAAAAATACAGTCTACTGTCTGTCTGAGGTGGTAATTTTCTCATTTTTTCTAAAAGCCGATCATGCTTTACTTCGTCGAATGCTTTTGACAGGTCGACAATTATTGCATCCACTTCTATCCCTTCATCCATGGAGTCTGCAATTTCTTGGCAAAAACCCAGTAGTTGCGTTTCACAGGAGTACCCTTTTCTATACCCATGTTGAAAATTGAAAAACCAGTCGGCGCTCTCCCATAGTTCCCAAAGATAATCAGCAATTATCTTTTCTATTAATTTGCACACTGTTGACGTCAAACTAACCGGTCTATAGTTTCCAACCAATCCCTTATTTCCTCCTTTAAAGATGGGTGTTACGTATGCTTTTTTCCAATCCTTGGGTAGGACTTCGTTATTTTTCGTAGCATTGAATAAATGTTTCACATATTTTGAAATTTCAATGCCTCCCATTTTGAGTAAATTTATTGATATGCCATCTGGCCCAACTGATTAATTCTTCCTCATTTTACTAATTTTTTTATAGATCTCAGGATTAGAAGTTTTAATGCATTTTACATTTGCATTACATACCACGTTTTTTTCTCTCTGATAGTCTTGGAAGCTGAGTTCCATGCCCAAAGTGTCTACTTGATTTGCAGCATCTGTGAAAACCCTTGCATACCATTTGTTCAGAGCATTTTCCTTCTCCTTGTCGTTAGTGATTAAATTTCCGTCCCCATTTTTCAAAACCGGAATATTTTCTCTGTGGTCCTTTCTTCTCCTTAGATACTTATAAAACTTGTTTCCGTTATCTTTTGAGATAATATTTTGTAAGAAAGCTTCCTTAGCAATTTTATTTTCCCTGTTCAATGCTCTGCATAGTTTTCTATAATTTACGATTGAATCACTACTCAAATTGCGTTTTTTGTGACTCGAACTTAGCCTTTTTTTAATGACATAATTCTGATGTTGTAGTACTCCGGATCGGTATTTTCTTTGAGAATTCTTATCGGAACAAAAGTATGCATTATGCAACCCCTCTTCCAGTATATCCTTGAAAGAATCCCAAATTTTTTCGACGTTTTTACCTTTGCTTACCCACCCCAAATATCTACTTCTCAGAAAACTCTGAAAAGCATTGTTATCGGCTCGGTTATATTGCCATATTGTTTTTCTTACCCCTTTGCCACTACACTTTACCCATTTTTTAAACATTAATTTCTTCCGAAAACTGAAGGAAAATTTTCATTAAATTAATCGTATTTGTAATGAATTCAGAGCTGCAGCCTTGCTAAACAATACCCTCATTGATGCACGCAGAATATTTTTTTTCCAAATATTAGCTTCATTGTAGCACGCGTCTCTCATTTCTCGGTGCTATATATTAATAGGCTCATTTAACGCGATTTTTTCCTTCTGATGATGTATTTTCCTTGTATTAATTCACAAAAAATTATATTGGTACTTTTTTCCGGCGTAATAAATTTTGAATAAGTTACTTCACTGTTTTTGGAGGTAAACACACTTTAGTAAGTATTAGATCCTTCCAATCTATGTAAATGAACCTAAGTCTTTCTAACCTACAGCTACTTTTGGGAAAAGTTAAATTTGAAGACTCCTCATTTAAAAATTGTAAAGATTTTCTTCTCAATCATAATTATTGTGGCAGCTACATATTCCGCAATTAAAGTTTACAGCACAAAAGAACGTGTTCGTTAAATCTTTCTGGAATTGAGTTAAAAATGTATAATTTTTTATGCTATCTAGTAGCAATATCGGATCATAATGGTTTAAGAGAATACCAGAACCACTTAGACCATATTTTACCCGTAAAACAGGATTGCCGTTTCATTAAATAGAGGCTAATACTGCCATGGTTTAATAATGGCAGTGGAATACTGCGTGACCAAAAGAAGTTAGCGTTGAACCCATCTTTGGTGTGATAGAAGAAGGGATTCTGGTCTGAATAGGAGATAGGAAAACACCCTTCTCTTCTCCCTCTATCCACGCACCATGAATAATGCAATGCCTGCTCCTTCGTCCTCTCGCTGGACTGGTCTTCTTCTCGCCCCAGAAAGAAGAGCCCACATCCGGACGACTTGCACGCACAATAAAACAAGTATAGGTCTCTTCTTCGCGTGCACTTCCGAAGACAGTCAGTGTCCAGGATTGCCGTGACCTCAAAGGGGATGATATATGTTTTCATCGCTTCTTCTCGACTTGGCCATCTTTTTTTTCCTTTCTTGCACTCCAAATGTTCCTATAGTATATCACATTTACATGTAAACTATATCTTGGAGTAGAGGTCCCTATGTTTTTATTTGTTAAAAGTACACTTTTACACTTAAAGTGCACTAAGCGTGTTCCAGAAATTTATTTTTCTCTATTTTAAGGCGTCAACTACTAAATGTTACTCAATTTAGACACTGTTCAAGGACACAGTATACAATGTCTGGTACGTATTTACTTAGCTAAATATAATGGATGCCTGTACTCCAAGAAAAAGTTCACATATTAAAAAAGTGAAGACTAAAACTCTATATCTTTAGTTGCTGAAGTTCTTATTTCATCCGTAGAAATTAAACACATCATATTTTTACTAAATTTAATTAATTTAAGATACTGTTCAAATATGCAGGGAGCAATGAGTTGCACGTAGTTACCTAAAAATAATATAATCCTCTTCTCCACACACAAGTTCACCTATTAAGCAAGAGGTGAAGTAAGGTGTATACAACATGTAGTGAACTAATTTCGGCTGATGAACATATGTAATCGAGGAATGAAGTGTGGCAGTGAAGATTTTTATTATTTAGGAAGTATTGAAGCTCAAAAAAGTCATTTACATTGGGAAAAAAAATAATGATTACATAACAGTTTTACTAGAAGCACAGTTCTTTCATCGATCTGTATATTTAGTTATATTTCAATCTCTATTTTCATAAAAATATCAAACCATTTCATGCAATAAATCATTCACGTAGTCTTAGAGATCCTAACAAAGATCAGTTTGAAGCCACGTATTGGCCATTATCTTGTCTATCTCAGTTGACATGTTTATCACATGATCCATTTTGATTGATGTTTTCCATTTTTTTCACTTCTCCTTTAGAATAATTTTAGAATAAAACAGAAAAATAATTTTTTTGTGCCAGTTAGAGTCCTGAGGTGTAGGTGTGACGGCATACTTTAAAATTTACTTAAAAGGACGTTTAATCTCTGTCCAGGAATTTCGATTGACATTATGCCTAATATGTATAAATCACGCTACTTATTACAGCATAAAAAATAATGTAGAAAAAAAAGATATTTTTCATAAAAATTAATTTTCTTCGACATTAAAATAATGAAAAAGAAACCAAAAAAAGAGAAGTAAAACAAGAAATGCATGAAACATTACATTTTTTATTATGTTTCCTTTGAATGACAGAAAAGAATTTTAACAAAAGATGTAAGATTTATTTTTCTGTACATGAATACACTCTGCTGAAGACCTGTGCTCTGTGCTGAAGACCGAGGACCTAAAAATTGTTGATATTGAACCTTACGCTATGGGAGTGTGATATGCATATGAATGATTGGATGAATCATGAGGGTACATAGGGTTCGAAGTACCAGAGTTTGAGCGAGGAATGAGTTGTTATGGTTGCATACGGCATGAGTTAGTTCCAGTATTTTCCCAGTGGGGTGCAGTGCCTTAACATGTAAGCCCCCATGGCTTTCATAAAGTGCTCCACGCAAAGCTTTCGAGGTCTCTAGGTTTGAGTCATGAAATTTAGAGTTTTCGTGACTTGGTAAATAAAATGAAAACTTAAGCCTTGTAAAGGTACGCGCAGCCAAGATTTTCCTCTGCCTGTATCGAGATGGAAATAAAGAAAATTAACATTGGCTGAAAGTATCCTCCTTACTTATCCATTTCTTAATATATCTATTGCACCCTTGCTGAGTTACTGATGGTCAGAGGAGTTCTTCAATGGTATAGACACAGTATCATTTCTGTTCAATGGACTTCATTTAACAGAAATTCCGTGTGTGCTTGTATGTTAGAATAAATTATTTCTTGATAAATTTTAAGTTATTTTTTGGTTTCAAGGCTCATGGTTTATTGAAAGTAAGTCTGATTTTCATTGAAAGTTATTTTATTAATGACGACAAAATGGAACTTATTTTTTTAATGGCGACTAAATTACCGAAGAAGGCAACTGATTGCTTCCAACCGGTCAATTTAAATCCGCTTTTTAAGCAAGAAATCTATTCTTTTTTTAATGCTTTCAGGTGCGCGTATGTTGAATTTTTAGGTGAACTCATTTTTTTAGTATAAATAAATAATTTAAATGTTTATGTGTGAGTTAGATATTGGCGAAATATCATTATGTATATTATAGTTCATACTAAATTTAAACTGATGGGAAGTAATTGACTTAATGATCCTTGAATAATGACGTGGAATATCCTCTTCCAAAATATTTGTAGAAAACTAGTAATATACCACATAATGCAAAGTAGGTTTGAGTTCCTGTTTCGTATTAGGAGAAACATTCTGGCAATAAATGCCTATGGAAGTGAGATATCTGTTAGCAAAGTAATACGTGCATGTAAGTAAAGATTTTATAGTTTCAAAGCCCATTTTAATGGTAACTAATAATTATCCTAAGCATAATTTCATTGAACTGGTTTGCATTCGAGGGAATTCGTTAATAATTTTTTTCCCTCACAATTTCAAATTGTATTTAGTCACGGCTTAATATATTAAGGAGGAGTTGGAGCATTCATGCCATATGAATACAAAGAATAGCTTGGAAACTAACGCCTAGATAAACTCTGGGAAAGGCTATTTCAGATCACTGAGAAAGTTTGTGGAGGGGCACATATTTCATGCGAAGTTCCCTTCCTAAAGAAAATATTTTGATGCATTTGAGGAAACTGCTGTCTACTTACGGTTCTCAATAAACATCACCGGCAGTATTTTATTGGCCTATAGGGTATATGAATAATATTTTTCATCACCTAACGTAAGTTTTGCGGTGTTATGTTTCTCTCTGGAAGAAGTCAACTTACCTTTTGGACACGCAACCCAAAACGCGTGAGTAAACCCAACGTATACCCATAAAATGTAATTTTTTCGTGAAATATAGCATTGTTTTTGAAGATGGACATAAGAACCTGAGTAATGTGTTTTAGCCTAACCATTCACAAATCTGTGGTAGTTTGGTAATGAGCGAATTACAGAGGCAAAATACTGTCAAATAATTCGATATCAGGTTATAGCTTTCTTATTCAAGGCAAGGAAATAATATTATATGTGAAAGATTTTTACTGATTATTTCTTTTGAAGGATCGCTTAGAATTTGAGGCATGAAATGAGTAAAGGTTATATTATCTCTTTTTGCATTTAACTAATCTTAAATTTTCAAAGTTAAATGAAAATGCATATTAAAGATACAAACAAGTTTTTAGTGTTTATGAAACAATTCAAATTACATTTTAAACTAATTATTTAGTGAAAAAATTTTTTCGTTGTCAATTGGTGAAGTTTTGATGATAAATAGGATTTCCAAATCAAACGGGAACATCTTATTCTTTCCTCCTTGGGTTTCATGCGACGTAAACGGTTAGGAGTGAGCCTGGCATTGTAGGTGTTTGCTTGTGAAAGCGCATTGCTCAATGTTGAAGTTCAGTTTTTAGTGTTCATTGCAGGATATATGACGAGCAATTCGAAATCTTCTCAGAGTCTATCATCATGAACGCATCACTCAATACCTAACTTTACAACTATATTGCCAATCACTTACTGTTATTGATCCATCTTTGTAAGACGTTACTAAACATTTTTTGCCGGAGTACGTGTGAGAAAATAAGAGAGAGAAGCTAACCCCCAGGGCCGTAATCGCCTATATGAACTCGATGAATATTCCTAAAGTAACCTAAGTAAGCGATTGTCTCTTGTCAGCTCGCTTTTACGCTCCGTTTTGAGGCTTGACCAATTTTTAGAGCCGCTAATAGACCAATATTAGGGAGATGGCTCTTGTAGCCCGTCGAAAATGGGGATCCACAATCGGTAATGACCGTAAAGATTCACCATGGACGTAATCTGAGGCCAAAAAAAGCGCAGTCTTTGATGAATTGTGCTTTAATATATTATTTTCGATCACTGTGGTCGTTTGGCTGACAGCGTTTGCATTGATTTCTCGTTCTAATCCTGAGTTTTCTCCGAGTTTTCAGTACTTATTTTAAATCGCCGTGCTTGCATAGTGTGTATAATTCATTCTGGTCAAGGATTGTTAGTTTGTGTACTCAAACAGTATTCAAATAAGATTTATGATCTTAATTTTTTTCATCCTCGAAGCCTAAGATAAAACAAGCAAATTTTTGAAAGATAAAACTGCTATTTTTTGTTTGGTGGAAAAAAAGATTTTTAAAACTTTTGATACTTACAAAAATTTGGGTATAAGGCAGATCAGATAGAGAGTGGAAAAATGCGAATACGGCTCTGGATTTTATATCACTGTTTAATGGAATCGATCGCGTGGTAAATGAACAGTAATTAGATTTTAATCCGGGCGTAAGCTCTGGTGGATAAAATTAGTCACATCTGTATCCATTCTCTTCCGAGGATAAAATTCCCATTCTTCCGCAATTTCTCCCTTTGTTTCTTCATTAGTCATCCATTTCTTTCATTATGGCTGCCTTCTGATGCCTTAAGCTTCGATCCGTATCCGGCAATCAAAAGGTTGTTTAAGAGCATTCACGCAACTCATTAGGCGGCGTTCGATACCTAATTAAAGTTTACTAGTAATCTCAGAATCCTTTCCAGTCGTTTCCACTCCATTGCAAAATCCATACCGATCTCATTTCTTTGACCCACAAACTTGTTTCCTTTTCTTATTCTTGCAAACCGTTGATCCAGTTGAAAAGAATCCAAGCAACCATAAAGCTACCTTTCCCTCTTTCAATTAATCTTTAATGTGACTTTGCATCTAGTTGTCATTGTGGTTTTTTCGCTTGATTTTCTTTTATAACGGATTAAACAGTATGCAATCATTTTTACATACTTGTTATATTACATACTGCATATTGACATAAGAGAAAATATTTTCTCGCATCGGGAATCACCTATGACTTTTTGCGCCTCTGCAGACATCATTGCCTATGCCATTTATTTCAGCACTGTAATGTATTCTTAGAAAAATCATCTTAGAAACAATTAATTTACCAGTCGAACAGACACGATGAAATAAACCAGATATTTTTGCAATTTTAATTTTTTAAGAAATTTATTAAATGGTTGGACTAAACCATGCTGCCAATTTTCTCTTCACGCGCTCCTAATTTTTTAGCAACCTCGTGCGGGTCAACAAGGTGTAACATAATGTAAACAAGCCACCATGTTGTTTGTAAATAATTTAAAACTAACAATGGTAGTGAGGGAGAGGGAGATTGTTGTAAATGGAAAAAGAGAAGAGGGGAGTCGTGTATGGAGAGAAGGAAGAGATAGACGTGATAGAAAGGATCGGGAGAAAAATTAAAGAATGGTATATTGTGCGAACGTAGGAAGAAATACGGCAGAACCCAGGATCGGCAGGAGGAATTAAAGAACGCGGAGAAGAAGGAGGCGTCTACGAGAGAGAGAGAGAGAGAGAGAACGGAGGAAAGGGATACGAAGAGCTCAAGACCCCCACACTGGTGCAGTTCATGGCGGTGGTTCAGTGAGTGGTAGTACGGATAATATAAATGGGATTGTGATTGTCATGGTGGCTTTTTGATGTTGTATTTTTGCTCCCAAGTTTCAAAATATAGAGCTTGTTTTTGGATTGTACTGAAAATATTTGTTAAGTTAGTAGTGGATATTTAAAAACGTTACAAAGGATCGAGGTGGCTTGCTGGGTAGCGTTTTGATGTAGATTTACTCTAATCGCCTAATTTCCAGTAAAATTTTGAAGAGCTTTGATTCGTACCGCTGCTCGAATCTTTCGCGGAGGGATACCTACCTTTAACTCCACTTGAGTAAAATTCATCTGTAGATATAGTTTTGTCGGGGTCACTAGCAAGCCATCATAATTTTTAAAATGAAAGCACTATAATATCCGAAGGCACAAAACAATAAATTACGATCTCAATAATATCCTATAACCCCCATTTGAGACCCATATGCAGAGTCGAATATTTCACCATGGGTGGCAGCTTCTTATACGTGCGAGATTTTTGTCACGTCTGCTTTCTCCAACTCCAGTCTCCTTTTCCCCTATTCCGACTCCAATTCCATCTCTATCTTCTCACCTGCCTCCACTTAGCACACGACTTTGGTAGGAGTGTGCGCGGGAGCAGTAGGAATAATCCAGGTAGACTTAGAAGCACTCAGCGATTCCATCGTAATCTCTTGGCATGGGCGCGAGCGTCTGGGCTATACCTTTGTGTTTTCTGTCTTGAATTCCAAATGGTATTTAAGTTTTCACGACGAAGTTTACCCCATAATCTCCCCGTCGCCAACAATACCTCCCGTCTGCATGTTTGCCACTCGCCTCCATTATATTTATTCTGCAAAATTATTTTTTTAGTCAGAAGAGAGTTCTTGTTAGTCTTTCTCTCATCAGTATTTTTAGAAAAATGGCATTGTAATGATGGCGAACCTTAGCAATGTACTTCTAAGTACATCTATGTTCGAAATTTACTGGACCAACTGGTGGTACTTTTGTCCTATAGATTAATTTTTCACAGTCAAGGAAAATTATTGCAATAAATATTTAAACATGTCTTGATCAATTTTTCCATTTAATTAAAAAAAATTATTTGCATTTTTTATGACAGTAAAAAATAAAATAAATACATCGGCCAGCGCTCAACACTCAACTCTGCGTAGCCACAAGCATGACTGCTAATTTGCTAATTAATTTTTACTTTTGTTAGGTTTTTGATCATCTTGGACAATTTTTGGAAATGACGCAAAGGCTTTTTGCTCTCCATTTCCACTTTATCGAGTAAACATTTCATCATATAGGAAAGTACAAATGAAGAGTAGTGCATATTATCATTATCTAGAGATTAATTGACTAAACGATCCCGTTATTTTCAAGGAAAATTACCCTTTGTTTTTATCCATTTATATGTACCTATACCAGCCATAATCCAATCTCTGGTGAGCTATATTAAAAGGATCGCAATCAAATGGATAACCAAAAATCATCCCACATGGTTGTCATCGTTTAATAAGCCTCAGTACATGCTCCTATTGCTGTCGGTTGGATTTTTATATCGGGATCACCATTAATCTCTGGTGCAAGAATCATGGCAACTCTTCGGGATTTTTATTTCCACCTTCCTGTGTAATCTACCAATGAAAACCGCTAACATATTTCCTTTAGGGAGTCGTATTCAGAGCGAGGATAAAGCATTAGAAATTGAAAGGAGATAAATTTAATTTCAAAGTTGATTTTATTTTTATCCTGCTCATCATGTTTGCTTTCCGTTGGACGCTCGATGCGGTACGTTGAAAGGTTGTTCAGGGCTTTTCCGCTGTAAGAGCGCTTCCATCGGCCTTACCTTTTAGAAGGCAGAGGCGAAGGGGAGTTTTGACTTGCATCCGGGCGTTAAGAACCATCTCGTAGGAAACTATGGAGTGTCTCTAATGAGGAAAAATTCTCTTCCCCTTCCCTCCCATCGGCGCCCAGCCTAGCGAACGCAGCGCGCAGATTGCGGGGAGTCTATTTGCGGCTTCGGGGCGAATCAATGGTGTCACTGACCCCTCTCTCTCACGCACCGTCCGTCCTCTATTCCCTCATAACACATCGTCCTTATCCCTTCCGACCTCTATCAACCTCCTCCTCACCCATTTCCGCCAATACATATTTGTCAGATCAAAACATTATCCAATCCAATGAATAAATTTATTCAACCATAATAGGCGTCAATTCGTGGGAGTTATTTGTATTCATGCAAACATTTTTGACTATTCCGAAACATTATATGTGTGGTAAAATATATAACATAATTCACTTTTGAATACCTGAAGAAACCGCTACGATTAAAATGACTGGATGAAAAATAAAAAGGAAATATTACAAAATATCAGCATGAATGTGATAAATAGGGCAGTTACAGAGTTTCTTTTTGTGAGTTCATGGCACAGTAGAGATGACTAGCTTTTTTTGCCTGCATAAAATATTGACATGCAGCTAGTTATATCTAATCACGAGATGTAGACGTCGCGTCGGAAATCTTGTATCACAAGAGTGCACTTGGGTGAAACTGCAGCCACATCTCCTCATATCAGTGGAAGGAATATTGTATCCACAGTATCTTTTGCCCTCGAAAATGTGATTTCTCTTGAAAAAGTTTTTTTGAATGTAATGTTTACTCTATATCAAGATTGTAAGGGTTCAACAGATTAAAAAAGCGCACCTTCAGATATTCTCAGAAAAGGACCGTCAATATCTTCTAATTTTTGTCTCAGATAATGAGGAAGTGTTAACTCAAGTAAATTTCATTCAGTATAGCAATTCGCTCGTCAATTTCACCGTTTAGGTTTGGACTACCTTTGGGCAATGAAGAAAGATGACGAGGAAAGTAGTTTTTAAAGCCAATAATGCTCGGGATGAGTGAGAGGGAGAGCTAAGATAACATATAATTAACATGTGGTATAATAAACATTTTCTGTGTTTCACAACAGCAGACGAAATGTTTGAACGGATTTTATACCGATATGGAGGATATACATATAATATTTATACAATCTTACAGCCTTATTGTGTGGTATATTTTTTATTTATTAAATTTAAATATTTCATGCGTATTTGCATGAAATATTTAAATATAATTAATCTGGTAAAAACAACATTTAACAGTCACTGTGTCTGCTTGAGTATGATTCTTAACTTGAAGAAACCATTCCGTATGCTACTGGTCTATTTCTTTTTATTTGCCAGAGGTGAGATGTTAACCGTAAATATTCATGATACGGATTGTTAACGTTAGAATTTTAAAACCGCCATCTATAGCAAATATATGCATGAAATATTTTTGCATCTCATGATATTGTAATTTTACTTTATAATCGCATGACGGCAGGTATTCCACTAACATAATAGCGAGTGGAAAGCTCCGGACTTGAAAAATATTTATTCTTCGCGTTTTAGTACACTAATGGCGTTCTCCGGTTCTACCGCCTGGAAGGACTAGGCGTGTTAACGTATTCTTGCTTCAGGTACTCTGCTTAAGAGTGTCCAGGCGTGACGGGAAGATGGGTTAAACCTAGAGTAATGACTCCAGCGTTTTGACCCGGACATGAAAATCTCAGCAATCGAACAACTTTACCGCACCTTACCGTATTTTTTTCTACTCGTTAGGTATTTTTTTCTTTTCTTGCAACACCTGATATTTTTTAAATCCGTCAAATAAGTAAAAAAAAGGAAATTTTTTACAAAGAATATTTCGGGCTTGAGAGAATTATATACATGCCTTAACTACGATACAATACAGCCTAAATTTCACGAAAAATTATTTTTATCGTAAACGAATCAATACATTTCATGAAATAAGACTCTTTGACGATGCATGTTACAATGCAACGAGAAAAAATTGAGAACATAGCATGGATCAAAAGAAACGTAAAAAAACGGTCGTGAAAGACAATGATGAATTATAAATCCGGTGGCCCGGACACTTTTCTCAATGTATGGTTTAGTCTTCGAATATATATAAGTTTGAGGGACCTTGTTAAGGGCATAATTTTTAGTTTTATAGTTATAAGCAGTATAAAGGCCATAAGGGGTAAGCAGGCAAGCAGAAGACGAACGAAAAAAAAGCTGTAAGCGGAAATTAATAAGTTGGACGTTACATCGTTCAGAGAACCCAGAGGCAAGTGAACAGTTGAAGGATTCAGTACCTCAAGCGATAAAATTATCTGAACGTCATGTGAAAAGGGATTCAATGAACACCCGGAAGAGGACCAAATTAAATGTATCAAGTGCAAAAATGGTGGAATTTCACTCTTTCCAATTACAAGGGTTGCACGAAATTCAAATTCTACTACTGCTAAAAGCAACTCATACTAACCTCGACAAGAGTAAACATATATGTGGCGTATAGTTGAGTATTTAATCATACTAATGAAAATTTTCCAGTATATATTGTGTACTATAACCCACAATGCGTGAGCCCCGTCCCCGTCATTTGGGAACTTTTGCTCCTCCCATGGAGGACAGTTTTTCATATAATATATTTAAAAAATGTTCTACCGAAGCTCATAGCGTAGATAAAACATCATGCGGTTACCGAGTACCAGAAGATTATTTTCTATTAGTTTCAGTTCAATACAGTTCCATTTAACCTATTTATTAGGGGATGAAAACTTAAGTGCTTGAAAAACTTGCCCCGAACTATGATATCATTACATTGTTTGAAGTGTTGCGATATGTATCACTAATGGCTTTGCGAAGACCTTGATACCTTGACGCGGGGTTCATAAGGCTAACGGGTGGCCGACCCTTGATCCAATGCACCCCAAGGTTTCGTTTCCAAGTATTGCCCTTTGAACTTGAATGCAAATGAGTCATTCGTAATCCTATAGTGTGAGGATTCAGTTAACGGTGTGCATTACCCATATCTACGGCGTAAAATGCTGACATTGTATGCTTCAGTGTATATTTCAATCACAATTTACATCTATTGCCCGCATTCTCTATCTATCCTTCCCATATACTATTTCTCCCATATTCATATCACCGTCGCGTTATTCCTTGCTTATCGCCTCATTCCGGTCGTAACCTGGGAGCGCGGTATCATTCACCCTCGAACTTTGATTACATCCGGAATGGGGTGCAACTGACGCCGGCTTCTATTTAGCTCTCCGGCGAACGTATCAGCGTTTTACTCGATGTTCAGCCGCTCATCGCACTCTGTGATGCGCGTGGAGCGTGTCTTTCCTACTGTGAGCCGTCACTGTATCCGTTTCGAGATAATGTCAGCTGCAGCTTTTTTCTTTAAACAAGCAAATCCGGCCATCTTGAGGAGATCGTATCTTTAAATTTTGCTATCAAGTATACCTTAATATTATTGTTTCGGAACGGCTGGGAACGGTACTGCTGGGCACGGGCACGGCTGAAGGCAGGTATTGAAGTGATGATGATGCATTTGCCTGAGTGAGTGACACACGGTTATCGTAGGAGAATTGCATCAACCGTCCTCAACTGATCTGTGTTGAGGGGATCGCTTTTGTAGTATTGAGTGGTGGTATATTAAATGGCTCACGCGCGGGTGACTTTTTATTTGCCGCAACAATGAAGACGCCCTTGCGCGGGGCCACAGCGAATGCCGTGTGTTTCATTGGGACTTCCTCAAAGCAACTTAAATAGTTGCTTAGAGGAAGTTGCCTTATAGTTTATATCCAAACGTTCAATAAATGCTGGCAATGAATGCATTACATTTTGTAAGGAAACTATGTCTTTATAGTCTTTAATTATATACAAATATAATATAATATAAATAGTCTTTAATTACTCACGGTTTTTTTAATTTTTCACGTGAAATGAAGTGATCAGCCATATGAGGCTCTAGTTTACTGCTGGATTTCTCTTTCCCCTAACTAATTGGTTTTCTCTCTTCTCTTCGTAATAGGTGTAACTGCGTACCTATAACGAAGAGAAAGATGAGAGGTTACTCTTCAGTAATTTACGTTTTCCACGTGTAAAATGAAATGTAAAATCTCCTATCAAATTATTTCATTCAATATGTTAGTCACAAATGGAATTCTTTCGGAACTATGTTGACTCATTTTTTTTTAATCAACAAAGGTTACAAAAAAATGCTGTGAAGATTAAAATGAAAGGCACTTGCCGTCATCCGACAACTCTTCTTAAATTTTACTCGACCTATCTCAGTGTTTCTTCGTTTTAAGGCGTTCGCAATCATCTTGATTGCGCGCCACAATCTTCCGCATTGTTGGGATGCGTGCAGTATCTCTTTCATACGCGATGGGACGCAAGGAACACGACACAGCGCACTCTTTTGAATGCAGGGACACGTTAAGAGAGAAAAGAGGAAAAACGTGACCCCGACGCGAAAACTCAAGAAAGAAAACTGTTTGCCTCTTCCGTCTCTTCCTTAAAATGTTTTCAAGATGCTTCTTGATTCTTTTGAAATGAGGATTTAAAAAAAATCGAGATTTTACATAGCTTTTCCTCCCTTGTAAGAATTGTTCACGAAACATCTTAGACCCTATCATTCAAAGCAAGGTGCATTTTTGCCCATTATTACTCCCGCTTTCATCTTCTCATTGACTGCTATGTTCTTGGTCGTACGTTTCCTCGTATTTTATCGTAAAATCAGACGTTATTGTAACCCGAATAACGTGGCAGCTCGTAAGGGTAGAGAAGGAAATGGTGCCGTCGTTTTCATACGAAAATTTAAGCAATGATTTTCACGCTCTAATAAATAGAATACATCATACGTTGAAGAAAGTGGCAGTGAAAATTGCAATGCATAGTGGGTGACTTAAGAAAGTGCTACAATTATCTGTGAGGTCAGGTATTTTTGGAAAGGATTTTCTTAGTTGTAGTATTTGTAAATATTCTCTCCCTTCATTGAAATTTAAATTCCATTAATATCATAAGCCCTTTTTCTAGTAAAAACTCTGCCATAAAGCTTATTACATTAACCTTCCACTGTTAATGAAGTAATTCTATTCTCAAAACAGCATATGAAATAAAAAACGTTCTTACTTAAAGCCAGTCATTGTTTCATTTAAGCTCTGGCGAGTGTACTGTAGCTTTTATGTCTGAAAAAGGGTCACTGCAACTGAATTCAATAAACCTTTGTCCCCAATGGTCTCAGTTATCAGTAAAAGTTACTGTATGGGAATGAATCAACCTCAAATCAAATGCCCAAGACCCGTTTTTCTCTGCATTATTATACGTTTTATTTACTTTATAATGTTTTAAATTATAAAAATGACCTAGAATAATGTTAATCAATAATATTTCACGGCAAAGTATTTCTGCAGCCATAAATTATGGCATGTTCATAATCTTAATCTTTGATTAGGACTCTAAGTGTGTAAAAAAAATCACCTACTTAATAGCCTTTTTTTATTAATCTTACATATAAATATATTTTAAATAAGTAATTCAATTGTCTCAAACATATTTTTCATCAAAATCAAACTTTACTTTTATAATTTAGGAATATCTACCTTGGTATTTCAGAAACAAGGACACATAAATTGATTTTTTGCATGCTTTTGGCATTTTAAGTTTTCTCTCATTGGCGTGCTGTATCCTCTATTAGAAATACATGACATAGCCTTGCAAAATCTGTGGATGTGATAAATGCTCCAGACTATACCAAATATTACATGCAGCTGCAATTACAAGCCATTAACGTTACAAATACTCGTTAACTACATTATTATCAATATGCTTCAGGCAAACCTTGCTAGAACTGTACCGAAGATTTGAATCGGGTAGCTATTAAGCATGACTTCATTTTCAAATTTATTCATGTTATAATGGTTAAGAACAGGTTTCCAATTGTTTTTCATGCATGAGGCATTATTTAAAAATAGCTAGCAAACAAAAGAAATCGTCAAAATTAATCCCTATGAGAGAAGTACTCGTTTTATTTCTATATGGCTCCACATAATTTTGGTTAGAAGTAAATGTGTATGAGATAGGTATCCTGAATGTGAATCGTACAGCAATTAATTAATAGTATCTTAAGTTAATCCGTGATATCATCCAATGCCTTCACATTCTAAGGCTCCTTTTCTGGCACAACGCCAGCTGCCATAGGAAAAAATCACTTCAATTTAGGCCCACGTTTAATCTCACCCTAGTCTTTACATCAATTAATAATATCATTTATGCTGTGGCATGCACTCATCTGCCTTGTTTTTCAATAACCGATTCAAATGAGTACGCTAGTGTTATCATATTCTCTAAATTTTCCTATCTCCAACGTATGTCAACTTCATTGCATTGGTAGGCACAGTTTTTATCCTGGCTTGAAGGCATTCTTCCATGTATAACTCGACAGTTATCTACCAAACCGGGGTTATCTCTATTGCCACTGTTTAACTACTACTGTGATACCATAGATGTGTATTTTTGAAAATGTGTACCTTTGAGGAAACAATATTCTCAACAGTTTTAATGATGACAAAGTCCATTCACTGAGGCCATTTTCATCTCATTTTGATAATATTTTTAATTAATACTAAACCTGGACACTGAGACGGCTTTATCTTTGTTGAATCGTATGTCGTTCTCGTTCCACTATCGCCGCTGCATCCTTATCACTAGTTGCTACATGGGTGGCAAGATAATATTTCCGGGTTCATTATACTCACCAGTGTTCTCTTCCATTACAAATTGGAGTTACTCTTTGCTCACTTGGGGCTTCTCCTATGGTATGACAGAACAGATAAGAATAGCATTTCGCAACTGCAACTCTAGCTTTGGCAATTCTAAGCTTCGTTCAGTCACCTATTAATTCATGTTACAAGGATTTTCCGTTCCTTATTTTTTCTTACTTTCTGTAATAAGGATAGTCTGGTTAGTCAAGGCTGTATATGCCATTATTATAATTATGAACAGTTTTGAAAATTTTTAGTCAAAAATTGTGTAGTCATAGACATACTTTAGGCTATTTCGCTATTCAGCACTATTATTGCATTATGAAAATGTCTGTACTGTTCAGTTCTCGACATATTTTTATAATATTTCAATCAGTAAAATACATCGATGACCGTGTTACAATTTTTTATGTTCCGTCGTGACCTAATCTTTCCGTGTTTTGTCGACAAAAATGAATTAAACACAAACACGTGAATTGAATTAGGTTTTTGTCCTTAAATTTGCATGCTGGATATCATGAAAACATTCGTATTCGTATTGCTTCTTATGTGATGATCGAATGAGCTGGGTGATCACAATGCCTCATCATTACTATTCTGAGGAGATGGTCACGTCTACAAATCAAGTATCAAATTAGGATAAAAATCTAGTTTGTTCAAGAATTTGTAATGGAAACGTTTATGTAACTTTCTTGCCACCAAATGTCCTCCTCCAGCCGTATCTTATACCATGCTCTTAATTATTTCCTCCATTTCACAGTTTCCGAATGAAATTTTCCTCTATAATGTGTGGGTATCAACTCTTTTGAGTTCCTGAGCGGTATTGATTATTATCAATGTTAATGCTTCTATTCACCCCTTTCCTGTATTATCAACTTTTTCTCCCAGAGGCTTCAAATTTCAATTTGATGACCTTAATACTCTTACTAAGCCAATTTGATGAAACAATGTGCCTAATCAATAGGAACAATTCTGAATCCGTAGTTGCCTCAGGGAACATGCGTAAGCTCTATTGATATCGTTTCTTAGCCTTCTCCTCACCAAGGTCTAATCTATCTACGTTTATCCTTCAGTATGTCTTGCGTTCATTCAAGTGTATCTGGACCAGATATTTTGCTTATAAAAGTACAGAATGAATAGTGATTAGTTTACTTCCCTGGCAATATTTTACCGTCGTCCTTCGATAAGCCTTCATTGCATTTAGTCTAAACTCCCTATATTTTTAAGATTCCGGCTTTCCCAAAATTTCGGGAGTGAAAGAGAAAGAAAGTTTCATTCTTTTCTCTTCTTTCAGTTCCAAAATGTAGGTTCTTACAGCTCGTAAATGCCATTAACTTCCTGCGCCCAGGTATATTGACATCTTTAGCAATTGGAACCCAGTTAAGAAGTGTAAAAATTGCTTCATGTCCGTTAAAGTTTAATGTTTGAAAATGTATGTGCATTAACGTCCACCTTGAGTCTTCATAAAACCGCTTACGAGGTAGGTATCTTTGTCAGCCACTACTAAAAGAAAATTTCGCTTCGATAGCGTCACCTAAGTGTGCGACAGTAGCCTTATTGTTTTTAGTTGGCTAACTGGTACATATGCCTACTTTACATAATGATTTCATGACGAATAAAATTTTAACCGTTATTTTCTTTCCTATCTTATCGGGGTTGATTAACTTCAGCGATGAAAAAAATGCATCATAGACGAAAGGTTTTAAAACAAATTAGCATTGCTCAAAAGAAATTGGTTTTCAGAATATGTCAATGCTCATCTACTGAGAGGAATTAACATTATTTTCGCAAACATTTTTAAATCCATTTTTAATAATTTTTCAGAAATAATTCGTTGAGGCCTTATATTAAAGATTGCCTGCATTTGATCTCAGGTTATTTTTTTCATGTGCAGAAAATGTGGAAAATTATGAAGCATCGTCGTTTGCTTTTCTTTCATTAGTGCTCATTCGCTTCTGTTGTAAAACCAGTCTGTGAATTTTTATTTCATGATGAGAATTATGATCATGACTTCATTTCCTCTATCTCAGACGCTCTTACGAACGTATTTGATATCATGTCTTTTAACTAAAATCTTTTCGTCCCACCTTTTACAGGCCTAATGCTATATTATTATTAGAAATGTAATGAAACTGAAGGAAGTCTATGCAACCTTCTTACCATATACTCTTCCTAGGATCAATAACTGCACCTTGTTATTTTATATTTAGTTTTCTACCTCTCAGAATCCACTCTGAAGTCATTACTAATGCTATTAGCTCCACCCTTCGGGGGTTCATTTTACGGTGGAGAAGCAGTCGACTTCTCTATTTTCTGTCGTAATTTTTTCGGTCGGCAGGAGTAAAAGGACTCCGCGTTCCAAGCAAGTCATTCACCTCTCTCGTATCCCTCAAAAGATTTCCTCCCACTGAGGCAGAAAAAAATGTATCCTATCCTGGAGACAGGATGAGAGTCCCGGGTTAAAGACTGAAGGGTTTTGGGGAGGGTGAAGAGCTAGGAGGACTCGGAGTGGTTTATCGAGTGGAGCGCGAAGGCAAGGTATTCAGTAAATGCGTGTTTATTGGGGCGACGATTTTTAGATTCCCGCCCACCATTCCTCCAAATACTCACTCCAGCCTCTCTACTCCTATTCCCATGGCATTGATTCCACTTTTTCCCAGGGGTCTTCTTCAGCTTTCCCTGGGAGAGAAAAGAGATTAGTCCCATTCAGTACCATACGGTAAGTGTCCTCGGCCTTACTCTGTTCGTCAAAAACTGCTACGGGCGTACAAACAGCGTTACCCAGATGTTACGCGAATTAGGCTGAGAGCCACCGGAGCTGCGCGCTAGGGTTAGATTGTTAGAACAATTGAAAATGGACATCTTTAAGAGCGACACGGGGAACGTCATTTCAGAGCCTCACTATAGTTCCAGGTCCGATAGAAGCGATTAATAGATGAGATTCAGAGATGTTTTGTTGAACGGATAGATATGCGAATTACTTATTCCCCCGAACTATAAAAGACTTTAGTAAATGCCAGTCGTAATTTCGTTTCCTTTTATGTGCAAATGGCTGGTGTCCTAACACCCCCTGCCGCATGCCTTGTAGGCGGCTTGGGGGGTATTATGTAGATATAGATATACTCTTCTCGAATTAATCCTTTCCACTGCTGAAATTGTGTCATATTGTAGAACATCAGGATAAGTTCATGATATAGCGTTCGAGTAGGCTGCAAATCAACGGGAAGCTGTGGACAACGCTAAAACCATGCGATCTCGAAATTTGCCAATATTATTATGGGAACTTGTCATAGTTTGATTAACATTAACATGGAGGTCTGAAGGTTTTTTGGGAGAAAAACTTCACAAAAACAGTTCGTGAGAGGCAATTGTTTAAACGTTATCTCTGTTATAACATTGGTGCTATGTTGTCTGCCAAACCAAATATGAGAGGAAAGCCAAAAAATTCGAGAAGAATATTTGGGATTAGTATGTGTGTATTTTTTCAATAGCTTTAAATTGCTTTCTTTCTTGGATCTGTTGCAGCAAGTTATTGAAGCAACAGCATTGATGGATGCCTATTTTTAGTATTCATTATGTATTCGCGGAAATCCCATAACCAAGCGTCGTGGTCTAGAAATCGCAAACTAGAATCTGATAGATGAAAGAAAAGAAATAGTTTGGCAATCTGGGAATCGTCCTCAGTAAGCCATTCACTTATTATTTCAAAATAAACAAATGCAAAATGCCCGCCTTCTTTTCGTGAGTTGGTGATATCACCGGGAGGAGGGCTTCAACGATGCATGAATGCAAGAAATGGCTGATATGTGTTGACCAGCTCGACAGGAGTTATTTTCGTCATTAACTCATGTGCGAAAGAGTTAAGGCCGTGTACGTTTTACTGAAAATTTTAAGAAGGAGGTGACAAATCCAATGAGTGCACGGTATCTTTTTTTCTTGACACAATATTACCATCGAAAATGATTTTTAAAAGAACCGGTTAAGTAGCCCAATCGGTAAAACCAAACTATTATAACTCTGTTCATTTTATCTTTGCGGGTGAGCTGGTGTGGCCAAAGAAAGTGGAGATGAGGGGTGGGAAAGATTCTCGACATGTTACTTTGCCTTTGCCAATCAGCCAACAGTAGGCGTGGCCTCAGTCAGTCGCTCTAAGACCTCCGCCGAGTGTACATCGTGAATCTGCTCGTGTGTGCACAGCAGTGTTGCCAAACCTCACGCGTTCTCCTTGTATATGACTGAGTATGCCTTCCACCAACGGTGCCTCATTCAGCGCCGTTGCTGAGTTTCTGCGAAAGGATTATCCCCAATGCCTTCCAAATGAGTAGGTATATTGTCTCGGCGCTGGGGCCAAATTACCTGTGGCCACCTATGACTCACACGTTGTCAGTGACAAAATAGGGCGGCCATGTACATTTGGCAACGTTATGTTTACTCCTGCTCTCTCTCTCGGTAGTACCCCTCCCCTATCAGCGAAGGCATCCGAGAGTGTCCGGGCTCTCACGAAAGCTCATCCGCATACATAAAGTAAATAGACTATAGCTGGAAGTTTTCACCGTCTCTGACCCCGCTGCTCACTGGCCATTTCTTTCTTCACCCTTCCACCGTATCCATATCCTCCCAATCCATAATCCAACTTGTTTCGGCGAGGTTTTTGCTTCGTCAGCCAAACGAGCATCGCGGTCATCGTCTCAAGACAATGCTTTTTCTTCTTCGACGGCTCCAAATCCTCCCCAGTTGTGCTGCTCCCAAAATTTTTCCCGTTGCTCGTCCCTTGGATCACCTGCAACGTGCATTCTCATCTCCTTCCCAAGTATTTTCCGTCTGGTTGTTTCTGTGCGCTTGTTAGTGCGCTGCTACGACCACTCATGGACAGGGGATTGGAAAAATCTCGGACATACCACTGGATTATGGCTCAATGGAATTATTCCTTTTTCTGTGCGGAGAATTGCTGAGACTAGGATTTTTGTCTTCTTGTTTCTATCTTTTCCCATGAAAAATATTTCTATCTCTTTGTTTTCTGTCCAGAGATATCTGCTTCTACGTTTTCCAGAGACGCCTTTGAAAGGGGATTGTGATGTCCGTTAAAAATATCATTTGAGATTAAGGAAATGGTAAATGCTAGGTAATTTTACAGAGTTGAGGCAAATGTGTTTTTCCAATCGAATTTCGGTAATCCGTGTACACATTTTATAAACCATTATTTTTAAGTGTGATTTTTGTTAGAGAAATTTTAGTTCAAATTATAATTGTATACCTATAGCACTGCCAAAAATATGTTATAAGCATTGGTTTCCATAATTTAAAAGTGCTTTCAGGTGAATAATTGACATAACCGAGGTAACAGGATTCCATCGCTGTTGTCTTAAATTATTCAATGAGAAATATGTAAAATGTATATATGTGTATGAATGCTTTTCTCTGGAATTCTACCTCACATTTTCGCCCGATAACTAATGTTTAAATGACGCCATGCACGAGGTCTTCTTCATCAGACATCGTTATTTTCACGCAAGTTATTTTTTTTAACAATTTTGACTAATGAATTTAGCTTGGGGCATGCAATTTAAAGAAACATCAGATAAAAATAAATGCAGGATACATTTGCCATCAATTAGTTAACAACACTGATAAAGGGTGTCAGGATCGGGTAATGACACGGTGAGAAAGTCTGAGTGAAAAATTTGATAAGTTTATGTTAACCACCTAATATTTGAATATCTGAAGAACTTTTCGGTGAAAATGAAAATTTCTTAAAAATCCTGGATATTTTCTTCAATCAATATTCACTGAACTCACCTGAGAATTAAAACTTTTTGCGGGATAAACGCATTGGTTTGAATTGTGTTTCCATGCTGATTTCAAAAAAAAAACATGCATGCTTATGATAAATCAGTGGGTGTAAATTTGAAGCCCAAATAAACCTTTCATCCTACGCATTTTCCGTTATGTGAACGCTCTTGCATTTAAATCGAAATCAATTATTTTAATAAGCTTTTCATCTTCAAAAGAATATCGCGTCCGCTTGTATAAAAGAGCAAACATCTTTTTCACTTGCATAGAGGTAGGTAATGCTCAATGTGAAACACTTCTGTATCATTTCCATTGGTTTTTATAAAATATTTGGCTTTTTTCTCTTCCTTGCTTCCTTTTAAATGACCCGTCCGTCGTATTTAAATTTTTATACGAGCCTCATAGTGCGATAAAAGCATTTTGTTTAGCTATGTCCAGTTATCGCCATTAAAAATGGATATTTCCCCAGAAAAATTTGGATAGGTTTTAGCCTATTTACTCGCCATTCCATTGTCATATTATCATTCAAACTTTCTCTACTTTCTCGAAGCGAAAAAAATTAAGCCTACCGTTTCTGTGTAATTTAATTAACTTGATTTATTTTAATTAGCGAGAAATCAAGCACAAGTTATATTCATTTAGCATTTAAATTATAATTACGTTTTTCCATGTAAACCATTCACTATACGTCGGCAAAAGATGAGTTCTCCAGATGAAGGCGAGAAATGAGCATAAATATTTAGTTTTTTAATTAAATACGGATATTGGAGGGCTTCGTGGGTATAATTTTCGTGTTCATGGGTCGCAGCACCGGATTTAGATGAGTGGGTTACGTGTCGTTCTAACGTACGGCATTTTTTACTATTTTTCCAGTGAACTTTGAATGATAAGGTAAAGTGTTTCTCTGGGAAAATTTTAATTTTTAGTTTAACCATTCATGCAGTGGTATTTAATTTGGCACATTTCGGTGCTCTCCTTGTTAGTATTAACTTTATGCAACCGTTCACGCATATGTCACGTAAAAATGTTGCGCAAAACGTTATTTGGCGGCATAAAGTATCTACCGATTTAACCTGGTTTGTATGGGTCCTTGACCGTCTATCGAAGTCGTTTGTATCGCGCTCTGCTATTGAGCCCGGAAAGTACGTTCTCGTAGAGCTGATAAGAGTGCAGAGAGAGCCACGCGTAACCCTTTGGACTCAGTGTTCACCTCTATGCGTGCGATTGGCTATGCTAAAAGGCTTTTGGTATGTGGATGGCCAAGGTTCTTGTACTTGAAATGAATGAGCATTCCGAAAGCACGTGGAAGGAGCGAACATTAGCCGTGTGCCCTTGACTTCCTCCGCTTCCGATTGTTCACATTACGCCTTTGGGCTCAATTTTCGAGCGTCCTTTTAGCAAACCACATTTCTTCTTTACTCGAGTTTCTTCTCGACAGTCGTGCGTACACCTGAGCCTCATGCAGCTCCTTGGCTCTCTATGTGAAACCGTTTGCAAACTGCTGCGCGTTTAACTACGTGTGACACGTATTGAAATGATTGAAATTCACGCGGTTGAAATTTCGTATCGCTGCTTGAATGTAGAGTTGTTGGAGCATTTGGTGGTCAAAAGTTGATGTGCGTTATCGTTTTTTTGCAAAAGAAAAATATTAGGTATATTATAATATATTCGGTTTAATTTTCATGCAAATAAAAGTAACGCCCGGAAAATTCGAGGAAATGGATACAAGGAAAGCCGAAGGAACATCTATGAGCGTGCTCCAGAAAATATACGACGACGAATAACTACAATGGTGGAAGATTCATTTTAATATAAAATATAGCTTCATTTGTCGATCCTTTCTTAAAAACTCATATTATATTTGACTGACCTCTGTTTAATAATGGTATAGGCAATTAGATATATAGATTTGGTCAAAGGAAATAATACTGATTTTAAACCGACGATTATATGTAAATGAATCTAGTCTGGTCTTTTCAACAAGTTCTTGGAAAACCTTTTAGGTTTTCCGAGTACTTGCGATCTAGTTTACTTGCAACCAAGTACCTTTTAGGTTTTCTTAGTACTTGTGGCTGCCACACATTACCCAGGTCAAAAGTAAAATCATGGAGGAATGAAAAAAAATCATGCAATGAAACATACGGATTTTTAGCGAACAATTTTTCGTGTTTACAAGCAAGCAAAAGGCATTGCCATGCTTAATTAGGTCTCAGTTTGTATTAGCTTCGTTAAAAAATCTACAAATAGCTTCGTGTTTATTCAAAATATTTTGGAAGAGATGAAAAAAAATAAATATTTGGCGATTCTTTTTTTTTTTTGTTTTCCCGAAGAAAGTCCTTTCAGTCGTTTTTTCGAGAGCTGTAATTAATTTTGCTTGATTTGTTTTTGAGTTTCCAATTTTCTATCTGAATGTTTTCTAAAGCCCATTTATAATTAATTAAAAGTTTTTGTGCGTGTAATAATGCAATTAGATTTTATTGGTGCTTGAAACTTAAATACGTAGAAAAATTCCAAAAAATGTTCGTTTTGTGATACACATTTGTGGTTTTCATTCTGAATTATTTATAGTTACCTCACTTTAGCTAGTTCTATAGTGCGATGGCTATGTGGCTTGCAATTGCTAACTCCTTTGAATGAAAATACTGCAATGAATTTCGATAATTTACTAACGGTACTTTCATTCACGTTGATAATTTCCGTTCAAAGAAACGAATTATCCTCTATAATCAAAAGAATCATCCGTTTCATTTTTAAATGCACATGTAAGGCTCATAAGGAGGAAAACAATAAACATAGAATATTTACGAGAAATTAAAGCTTACAACCACTTAATCGCGTCTAACAACAGGTATTAAATTCACAGGTAAATGTTTGTATTCCATAATTTTTTAAGAATATAAAATTGAAGACATCAATGAACATGTTAATATAAAAAATTAATTATTAATTACTGCACAGTTTTTAATGATGGTGAATTTTAGAAGGAAGGGTTTAGCGCACGAAGAGCACTAATATTGAGTAAAAGTATAACTATAGTATTATAATATCATCAAAATAAAAATAAATAATTTTTTTTATTTTCTACATACGCTCAAATAATTCCAATTCTTTGTATTTCATTTCCGTGATCTTCTGGACAAACTTCCTTATTTATTGCACAATATTTTTAGGTACTCAGACTTCAGTCCAAATGTGAGCGTTTTTTCAAATCTTTTCATCAAAATATTGTGTCAAAGAATACTCAAAGGGGGAACTTTTTCCGCATGCATTTTAGTGTTGTAGTCAGTCGGAAGTCACTTTTAAATGAACTTATAAAAAAGTTGAATCTTCGAATTTGCATGCCATTCTGTAATTCTTCCTACACCCGTAGCAAAACATAAGTCCACACATTCATTTTAAGTATTGATCTTCACCATATAAGTGTAATGAATAGTGCATATACTGGCTGTCAACCAATGTAACTCGTGGTATTTTGACAGATACCAACTTGATGACAATATATTTATTGAATTGATGCACTATGAATTGATGACTATAGTGTTTCAATTGTCTCAAATAAATTTGGATTGCGACATTCGTATACATGCTTTTATTTCAGTTCTATTTATAATGGATTAAGTTTCAAACTTTGATAGACTTTTGAACATTCAGCAATGAATAATCTTCCTTCGCTGGCTACTTGTCTTTCGACGACCTTATTTGGCCATCTAATTTGATAATTCAGTCTGGTCCATCAGACGTCTTATTCTGTTCTCTTTGTAAAACTTTATCTTAAGAACTATCATTACATCCAATTTTTTTAGGGTCTTCTCACAGCTCAATCCGTCAATTATTCAGCTTAGTAATGATGAAAGTTTCATATTTCATCCTCCTTCGTTGAGGTTGGGTAAGACTGAGATTAGAATTTCTTTTTCTTCATAGAAGCCCTTGCTCAATGCAGAATACATGTTCTTGAACGTATCTTCACTTGCGTGGCTTCGTTCATGTTCCTTCCAGTCTTGTGTATGAAGATGTCTTAAAAAACGTTTGAAAATATCGTGCATTCAAATTTTTACTTAGATTTTCCTTCAGTAATTCCTTAAAATAAGCACTTAAGGGCACCCAACTTATTGTTGGAATTTTGAAGATGAAATACGATGTACCAAGATTCTATTCTGCCATCTTATTGGTAATCTCAGTCCCTGACTCTCCCAAAAAAGTTCCCCTTCCAGGTACGTGCAACCCAATTTTATCTCGCTGCTAACCCTTTTCATCTCTATTCAATTACAATGTCGCTATCGTAAAAGGCCAGTCAGCTTAAGGTCTGGGAAGGGCGGGTGGAATTGGTTGGACGGGGAGGGGTATGTTTAGATCAGGGGGAAGTGCATTCAATGGAAGAAGTGGGCGGGAGGGTGGCAGTATTAAGGGTGGCATTTTGGAGGAACACTGGATGTCGCTGCGTCGGGTTGGGGATGAGGGTGGGGTCTCGACATTAACGGCGGGACTTTTTCGTAGGGCGGAAGGGAAGACGATGGAGCTTGGGGAGTGGCGTTCATTTTTGAATCGTCGAGTAAAAGGGTTGTGGCACAGGCGTACCAACCCAATAAATTCTTCAGAGTACGTGCAATCAATTCGTACCGATTCAATTTTGCTTCAAACTTCGCTGAACGTCTTTTTTTAATTAGTAAAACGTTAGCATTACTTGGTCTTCGATGATTATAAATGTTCTTTGTGCATAATACCGTGTCATTGCTAATTTATTTCAACGTTCATGAGCCTATTTTTCTTATTTCTATAAAAAGAACCATACAGTTCTGAGCTTATAACCAACCGTTACTATTAAGTTTACCATTTATACATTTAAAAGGTAATGCTTGACTTTACTACTGTATGACTAGAAAATAGTAGAATTGTGTGAGTAAAACGGGAGCATATCGTTTATGAGGCAATACGAACTTCTGGAATGCATGGCTCATTTGAATTGCAAAAATAGTTGGAAATTCACAGGATAAAATATTCCATGGATAGTTACCTTAATGAAAATATCTGAAATATTTTCCTTATTTTAGGAACATTTTATTCATCACTAAAACTAGGATTGTAGATTCCCTTTTTCAATTGTGGAATAAAAGGACTATTTACCGGAATTCTCAGCTGAGATCCCGAAGGACGCATTTTATCGTATGATCATCTTTTATATCAATATTTGAGAACTGCTCCCACATATTACATTGCAGCATTCATTAATCGGCCAGTTATATGCAGTGCCAGTTAGCCATTATTTTCTGGTGCTTTGTAAGAACATGGATATTTTGTATTGAATAAACGTATGGGTGAGCATGGAAGGGTATAGGTCTTCTTAGTCCTTCAACCATCCACACTAGAGTTCGTATATTTTTTTAAAATGATGTTTTTTTCTATTTTTATACACCGTTTCAATAATTTCCCTGATTTATATCTTCCCTCTAATCATAAAAGTACCGTAAGATATTTTGATGAATTTTGTATTACCGTATTTACTCGTGTAAGCCACCCCCTCGTGAATATACCGGTCGAATTCCATTTTTGGACCGGCTCGTGAAAAAAAAACCTTAAACAATAAAAAGATATGGTACGTTTTCACACAATTTACTTAAGACGACCGGTTTCGTCGCAGAGGCGACATCTTCAACTACAGAAATCGTTATTTTTATAGTTATTTTCAGAACCAGGCTTGTTTGCAATGGATTTTCACAAAGCTAAACCTGAAATAATCGAGTTTATTTAAAAAACACCTTCCCTGCGCTTGTTGAAGTTGTTTCGGGTTTCCCACCTGATGAGCTTCTCCATCTTTGCCGACGTTTTGATAGCCGTGTCCTCCATCGAAACGTCGGCAGAGATGGAGAACCTCACCCGGTGGGAAACCCGAAACAACTTGAACTACATCATACGCCCGAAAAACCTCAGATCTTTCTTCTTCCTTGCGTTTATTGTGCGCGGTCTACTATAGGATTAAAGTTACGTTTCTGTGGTCAATAAGGTTAAATAATGTTAGAAATGTAATTCCTGCAAAGGTTTCCTAGTTTCAATTCTTAACTCTAAAGAAATATACGAAAAAGAATTTGAGGGAAAATGATACGTGGCTCACATTAAAATTTGGAGGATTCGTGTATGCCGCGCACCCTCTTTTTTTCACCGGCATTTCTGAGGAAAAGGTGCTCGGCTCCTACGGGTAAATACGGTAACGACACAGCCTTAAAATTGAGTTCTACCATGAATATTAATCTACCAAAAAACGTAGTTTATATTTTCCATAACTTCTCTAGAAGTATTGCATTAACCTTGATATTCATAGTTTCCCTGACGAACTATTTTGGATATCATTTATTGATCGGAGTTTCCACGTGTCCCGTCTTAATGTAATCCTCATCGACATATTTCGTAAAATTTACCTACCACAGAGTATTTCGGCGCCCAAGGTGAGTAAATTACTGCGATAATAAAGTAAAAATTTGCAAACCCTCACGACCTAACATTTCACTCGTCCTTTTATAGTACAAAATCGAGGGACTATGGAGGAACCTAGGCTTTAAATAGAAAGTCTTATTTTTGCGTGTTTTCCTAAGCGGTCTGCCTCGAGCAAAAGCTCCCAACACACACCACAGCATGTGGAGAGCTTTTAATCGGATCCGCTTAACATTTTGCATCCTTCTGCTTTTACGTCCTGCTAGCTTGTATCTTTACTCTATGTGCTCACCCGACTGCAACTCATGCCCACATTTAAGCCGGTGCTGAAGGAGATTTACAGGGCCTAAGAGCGTTTTAAACACGCTTATTCAAAACATGAGTGAGTGATTCAAAAATCGTACCCAAACCAAATGAAGAGGTTCTGGAGTGTATATTTTTTATTTACACTGTATATTGAACTCTCTAGATATTAGCCTCGGGGATATTCACCGTTGATATATTACATAAGCAGGGATGAAAACTGCTTTTACAAATGCACAGACGGTAAATGCTATGGCATTAATTTGCAGCAAACGAAGCAACTCCCATAGATATTTTTGCAACAAGCAGGAACAATGTAAAAGCTGAAAATAATTTTGCCTAAAAATTATACGAAAATATCTCTGGAAATATAGCATATTTTACAATTACAATGATAATTACAATGCGGAATGATTTCCAATTAAAAGCATGTAATCCATGAGTTTAGGAGCTGAAAATGCCTGAAAGTATTTGACCTTCCATAAGATATGACATATCCTTCTATTACCCAATTAAGTTCAAAATAAAAAAGAAACAATAATGTCAAAATTCCCTGATAAAAATGGAGCATCGAGATTAAAGCTGGAATGAAAATCCTGGGACAAAACTTATTCAATATGGAATATGCTTACCCCCATGAGACGGATATATTTGTGATAAATCGTATGTAATGCAATAAATCCGTTTAAGCAAATAAAATTATCTGACCGAACTTGCCGTGGTTCCAAACTGTATAATATCACATTTTTTCAAAGCACTGCAGGAACAAGTGACTTTGCACGCAGTTACGCGTATTTTGAAATTCGTCGTCGCAGACCAGCGACAAAATAAGGGGTTTTCACCCCGACAGTGGCTTAGCCCATTAGTGCATAGCGTCCGATGCATCGGACGGGTGTATTTTAATTTTTTATGGGCTCCAGTTGACTTGCGCCACATTTTAATACTGTATTAAGTTCAAATGGATGTCTGTCTTCACCCCCCCCGCTAATATTTTACTTGACTCATTGAACATTGACTCGAGAAGCGTTTATGTGAGACATGGACACGTCCGATATATCGGACGCTATGCACTAATGGGTAAGCACAAACCTCGCTACATGTGCCACAGTGTGGACTGTGACATCAACATCTTGTTCGGTAAAACCCATCCCGAAGTTCGCTCTGAGAAAATGGCTTGGTGGTGGAACTGGTTAACTCCTGACTGGTTAAATCGGGAGATCCGGGTTCGAATCCCGGCTAGGTCAAGTATTTTATCATGGCGAACTTCATCCTTTGGTGTATTTTACATCACATTTTTAAATTTATTTTCTACCTACATATGTCTTTTGCATTTTATTTTTTCTCATAATGGCACACAATTTTTGGTATCTCTATAATAATTGTACATGAGGTATAGTTATATTTTAATATTAGGTACAATTTTATTAAATAAGTTTGTACTGGTGATAATATTATCCAGGTATACCATCTCGAGGTAATTATTTACCCATTTTCAAGTGTATTCTCCTGGTTTTTGTTGGCCTTGTCTAATCGTTTGATTGATGCCCAGTCGGAATTTAGTCATACTTCAAACCAGGATGAATATTGAAAACGGGGTGGTAAGTACTCCCACCTAGACGTGCTCCATTGATTTGTCGGGGACGATGACCAATCCGGGCGATGCGTGGGACGTGGCAAGACCCCCCTCCCCTCCTCCCCCTTTCGTCACTGGATAACGCACGCTCCGATGAACGTGATCATGCGAATACGTTAATTTCCACGTCACGTTCCCGTTGGCCATATAACAGTGCTCGCCCGTCCGTAGCCTTCCAAAGGATAAAGAGCGTTTTTAAGGATTTATTTTCGTCTTGGGTGCGGAGGATGATCACGGGAATATAAAGAGGGTGTGATCATCCGGTTGTTTGGCCGGTGACAGGATTACGCTCAGTCAGATTTTCTCGTTTACTATCGTGAGTGAAACAATAAAAAATAGAATAATAATTTGGACGGAGCCGTGTCTGGGAACAGAGGCCTGTAATGCCCTCCTCGGGTGAGTGTCAAGTCGCTTAAGTTTTGTGTGAATATTGGAAGTCTGTCCGTAAGATATGACGCCTGAGTTGATTAGAAAAGACATAGCGTTCTTTGTGGGAGTAAAAGTGGACGTTTTTCTTTGTCTTATTGTCTACCTTATCTCTAAAGGAAATGGGAAACTTGAAGAAGTGTCTTACAAAGTTTTAAATAGTTGTTATTTCAACTCTCAGAGTAATCGGTGTCCATACGTTATGTAAAAATAATATGAACGTCTGTGTCCTTTGAGCGAACGAAAAATTTTAATGCATAGTTCTGAATCTATCAACTTCGGTGAAATAGACTCATATTTAGTTCGCGGATTTTTCAAAATTACGTTCACAAAAAAATGCATATGGATTAGTGAGCATTATTTGCCTGATGAGATATTTTTTTTTCTTCTCCCTCATTATTATCCATTCCTTATACCATATTCCATGTTGGAGATGATATATACCTCCATAGAATGTGGAAGTACATACCATCACCGACTGTGAATAATTGCCCCCGTATGCTAAGGGCATGCCTTCTCTAAGTGTCATAGTTACAGTTATTTTACTGTTTAAAGATATTAAGATTTAATATACATATGTTACTATATTTTTTGGGCCAAATTTGTTAATCTTGCCAGTATTTAAGTCCAAAATTAAGGAATTAATTTCTCAGTGTGTTGCTATGATGGTGATCCTGGAATTACAATAAAATTCTCCAATTATCTCTATTTTGATCGTAAGTCATATTTACTAAGCTTTCAAGTAGGATGTAACCATATGCTGCACTATATCTTCATAAGTGCTACAAAATCATGTAATTGTGGATTTTCTAACCCGAATCTATAATCGTCCAACTAACTTCTGCGCTGTCTTTGATCTGTCTCGAATGGTAATATCATTATCGTAGATTGGTGCTTTCAACTCATAAAATTGAATCGGATCGCTTCAATTGACAAATTAATCATATAAATGCGAAAAAAATATCTTCGTTGACATTCCTTTATTACGTTATCATAATTGATGCATCCATTGGACTTGTATTCGGAGTGCCATTGATTTCGGTGGCCAGCCACCGTGACATCGTTAACGTTTTATTTTTCAGTGGCTGATTTCATATCCTACTTTTTGCTCCTTTTCCCTGCGAAATTCGTTTGGGGCAGGCCAATCTCCCTCCAATTATACTCTGATTTTATTATGTCCAAAAGATACAAAAATTGATTGACTCTTCCCTTTATAACCTTGATGTCACGACCTGTAACCACCCACTTCCATTACTCTTTATCATACTCTCTTTGCTCCTCCATCTCCTACCCACTTTTCTACCCTCCCCCATCTACGTAAATGTTCCCAGCCGGATTGCCAACCTATCGAAAAAAATTCACGAAAAGACTAGGATTTAGGAGCTAACGGCAAAAGTCCTGGAAAATCAGTTTGAATCAACTTTAAAATATCTTATCGAGTAAGTTACTACTAGGAAATAATTCATCATGCTATCTAAGCCAATAGATAGCGTGAAATTGCACTGCCAACTCTAAAACTTTATCTCAGCCTAACATCCTTAAGTGACACTGCATACTTGCATAGTGTGCCCATCGCTCCATACTAAAGGAATTATAATGTTGCCCTTGTAGCTATCACATTGAACTTGTCCATTCTAATCAAATTTTCGGTTGATGGAGTAGTTAATAAATTAAACCTGTTTTTATTACCTGGCGTTAGTCGGGAAGGATAGTACACAGAGATGTGGGATACTTGGAACGAGGAATTCATGGTCAATTAGTAGGAGCTATGCATTTTCTCTTTGAGCGTATCATGAGGTGTGCTAACTTTGTAGGATTTCCAACTGCAGAAGTTGTATGACGTGTTGTAACAAACAGTAATAATAAAACGACGTAAAAGACGCATCAGATGCAACCGAAAGTAGCACTACGGGATTTGGGAGCATTAAATGCACACATGTACTAACTTCGGCCGCAATCCGTGCAGCCGTGAGGAAATGCATAGCGGACAGACAAACAAACACCCACTTTCATATACAAAAACGTGAATTTCATGTTACGTACCTTATTTTCCCCTACTAACCTTAATTTGTACCTAACTTGCGTATTTACCTATTACCTACCTTAATCATATACCTACAAATGTATTGGATAAGAATAAATAAATCGTATATTGAGCAATTATTGACGCTTAGAACACAATTTAATATTATCAAACTGTCATTGAAGTTTCCATTGTTTTCAAGCCAGATAGCATTAAAATCGTGTTCTCAAAACTCCTTGAAAAATTGCTAGGAAAAAAATGAACAATGTGTACTCCAGGTCACCGTGAGTGAACTCGTGAATTTTATTTATTGCGCTGCCATCTTGATTCCCTTCCTATCCTACCCCTTCAGCCCCGTCCCCATCCAATACTGAACTGCTATCATCCTCTCCACAGACCTGGCCCACCGCTCCGGAGCGCAGTCTGTGTTTAATTGCGCTTTGAGATCGAATGATCGGCCTGACGCTGCGGCTCCATCAACAACAACCCTCTCTCGGTTCCGCTAGCCCAGCGACCCTTTCCACTTGATCGCATTAAACGGGAGCTGGTCGGGGTGACGAGGGAGAACGAGTTTTTCAAACCGACTGGGACTACGGCCGGAGGGCAGTGGGAAGTTTAAGAGAAGTTCCACTTATATTCATTACTTAATTAAATTATATCACATTCGATTTTCCTTATGAAGCATGAAACCTAACAGTTATTTCCATGCATTGCATAAATGAATGTAGGATTTATTTTTTACTTAATTAAATTAAAATGAATTTTATCACACATGTGATATCCATCGGGGAAGGAATTAGGCCAGACTACCGACTAGACTTATGATTTCACTGTCACGAGGAGATTTTTCTAAGCCCATTGCTTAGGGCCACCATTATTGTATGTAATTAAATGTTTATGTTATTTAAATTAGTAAGATGCTACTGCAGTGCACGAAAAGGTCCTGACGGTTGCTGTTGATTTTCTTTTGGACTTCCCACCGTGTTATACGCTCCATTTCTGCCGACGCTTCTAATAACTTTTTCAGCCACAGCTCACTGAGAAAGAATCAAATCTTCTCAGGTCCTAACAGTCGATTGCCGTTAGAGTGAAATGTTAATTCAGAATGAGAAATTTATTCGAACATTATGAGTCATGCACTGAATTGTTGAGGCCTTTACTTTGTTAAATTCCATATTTAATGTTTGGAAGGAAATTTCTTAGCTTTTCTACAAAAACACACACTTTATTGCCGACTAGTTTCGGTTACACTGTACCATTTTCAAGACTGAATATGTCTTTCAGTCTTGAAAATGGTACAGTGTAACCGAAACTAGTCGGCAATAAAGTGTGTGTTTTTGTAGAAAAGCTAAGAAATTTCCTTCCAAACATTAAATTATGAGTCATTATATGTCTTTGCATGTATTTGACTATTCATCCGAATGGAAAAAAATCAGTCATTTGGGAAGTATTTTTCGTTGAATTTATTCATGTAGCACCTATTTTTCTCCCTATATCTTTTATTCATATCGCCAATATGGGCCTAAAAGGATTCGTTGTCGTGCTTACTTTGGGAGCTATTGGCGAAAGGATAGTTCAAGGCCTGACTGGGTGCAAATTTTTTGTTCCCCATTTTCTGGGACACTAATCTTGTTTTTTTTTAATATTGATGCGTTTGTTTCAAATCCGACCAAAAATATTTTCCAGGGAACTCGTGAAATTTCGGCGTTGCCTTGCTTGCAGAAAAACCTCCGCATTTACGACTCCGATGATTAAGTCACTGAACTGTGAAATTCGCGTTGGCAAAGCCAAGGTGAGTGAAAGGAGATTGTATCCTCCATGCGTGCGGAGAGCCTTTAGGAAAGGTGGTTCGGATGTATGGGTTTGTTGAACTTGATGTGAGCCGCAAAAGAGATTGCAAAATGTTCCCTGCGGTTTCTCAGTCGTGAATACTGCTCCTGGAAAGTCTATGACAAATGACGCGGAAGAGTTAAAAGCATTTGCCTCGTGCACGAACTGTTCGCATTCAACCTTAGTGAGAGGAATCACTTTGCGTTGGTACTTTCGGGCCGAGCTAGATAATATCTCCGTCATAAACATCCGGTACCCAAATTTTTCGTCTCCATGTCATACTGTTTGGACATATCTGTGTTCAGTATTTTTCTTGTTTCAAACGAAATACCTCGCTTAATGTAATGTTGCCTTTTTTCTGCATACTTGTTCCATGAAATGGAAAATTTTAAGTTTTATTTCTTCAAATTAATCAGTGACGACTATTTTTGAGACAATGTGTCATTGTTGATTCCGGCCCCGTACTTGACATGGGTGCGTTGCAATCAACAGTTATAACAGATTAAAATTGCCGCTTCCCAATCCAAGGATATTTTTTAATTGCTCTTACTTAGCTTTTTACAACCATTTATTTTCATGTCACGGAAAATACAGAAGATATTTTTTTGGGAAAATTTCTTCGTATTATCTGAATTTTGCATATTTTATCATTTCAAATAGGACGAAGGGCTTGAAATTGCGTTGCTTAGTCTTAAATTGATTTTTATTACACTGAAAATACAACATGGTTTACAGGTCAATAAATATGTACTTACACTTAATTTCAGTTTAATTACTTCTTGCATTAAAAAACGCCATTATTAAGCCGTTTGAAACCCCGGTGCTATAATATTTAAAGTGTATTCGTCATTTCTCGACAATATAAACGAAAAACGCGGCGAAGGAGTTTGGTTTACTGTTAAAATTCTCTTTTATGATATAATTTGATTTTTGATTTGGGTTTTTCATGAAATTTATATTTGCGTATTCTACAAGCTAAAAATATCATAAAAATACCTCAATATATGAAAAAATTAATCACTAGCTGCGTCTAACAGGGAGAGCCCAGGAAGCCTGAGTCCCCTCCAAAATGAGGTATTATTTTGGTGCTTAAGCAATTTCACTATCGTAGTATTTCCTGTCATATTCCATTATTTTCTATTTTTTTTATTTTAGCTTTAATTTATATTAATATATCATAGCTGATCTAATTTAAAATGGTTAACTTTTTTTTTCTTGCTACTTCTTCTCCCAAAGATCTTTCGTGTACACGCTGTCGGATATTATTTGCTTTTGTTTCGGCTTCTTGTTGATCTACAAAAGGCAAAATAAATCTCGGTAATATATAAAAGGCAAAATAATACTCAGTGCATTGATTATTGCAAATACTTACCTACTCATTCGTGGGGCTTGCTTTGTTTTTAAATTCTTTTTGTTAGAAACTCTTGAATAGACGTATCGTATATGGATATAGAAATGATGCGAGGTCGAATATCAGAGAAATGATTTATCGAAGCATATGGCGTGTTATTGGTCTAGGGGACTATTGCTAAATGAGTTTACCATCTTCTGTAAATTGTGAGAATTGTTTTGTAATTCCTTCGACAGAAACATACCAAGTCCATTTTTTTTGACAGTTTTAATTTTTTTCATCATTCTTCTCATATTGTCTTACATATGTCCTGGCGCTCAAGACGGCGAGATATTTTTTTCACATTTTGGTGAGTAGGTTCAGATATGTACAGTCAAATTGCCACAGGCTTATTCTCCGCCTTTGGAGCCATTTTCAATCTCATTTTGAGCACGATAAGGAATAGAATCTCCCAGAATATAATTTTCCGAGTCCGCTGAAAGAGGTCGTGCACGCTCGTTGTAGCTTTTTATTGCGTAGGGTAATGCGTTGCCGATTAATCTCGGGCAAGCTTGTTATTTTATTTTTGCCGTTTGTCCGTGCTAGCCATTTCAAGCATTATTACTCCATTCATCTTTGAAAAGAAAAGCATTTCCCGCTAGCGAGTAATGAATGAACTTTAGCTTCAATTTACGAAAGTAGTCTCAACAAGACAAATTTTTGGCGGATTAAATTAGACATGTATTAGGTTGGAATAAAAATTAACGCCATATCCTACTTACATTTTAAAAGTATTCTCCGATGGACATAGTTTGGGTAATTTTAGGTTTTTAGGTATTCTCTTTAATCTATTTTAATCTATACATACACATTTTAAATAAACGATCAATGTGAAAATATAAAAAAATATAAAAAAGGTAAATCACTAGATTTGGTTTAAATAACTTCTTTTTGATGCTCGTAAAATTAACTCGATTTCTTATTTTAATAGCATTAGCTACTAATGGTTATGACGTGCGACATTAATGAAGTAACTGGGTCTTAATATTAAAATATTTTAAAAGGTTTATTCCCCCTTTAATAACTCTATCGGGCGCGTGTTGTTTTCCATATATATTTTTCCCTGCGACTTACATCATTGACATGAGGATATATTTCATTTATAGTTATTAAATCAGTCATTAGCTCGGTTTCATGTTGAAGCTAGATGATGGTGAGTTGTGATTTGCTGAAGTCTTTTCTACCTAATCACGTGATAAATGAGAAATTGTTGCTGGAGGTTGACATCCATTAAAACGACGTCTGGAGTGAATGACCTTATTATAAATGCTTCGCTTGTGGCACTTGTTTTCGCAGCATTAAGCAACCCTAATGTGGCAGGATAGGCATATCTACGGATATGCCCAAAAATCAGTGTTTCGAAACGTCCTACAGCTTAAATTTCCACAGTAAAATATCCTTTCCCTGGAAAATAATCAAGGTTATGCAATATCTCTGCTTTCAAGCAAGGGATAAGAAAAATCACCCACCGAGCATTGTATATAAAAGACATTCGTCGCTTGAAATTTCTAGACCGTTTACCTTCAAGGGAGACAAATACTCCCATTCTTTTTGCCTTCTGGAGCGGTTGCCTTTCTTTCAAGAAAAGAAGAAGAAAATGTCGCAAGAATTGGGTAGGCGGGTCCTCATTCCCGGATGAACATGAGCTTTACCCTGGGAAAGATTTAATTTAGTCTGCCATCACTTCTTCCTTAGTTTGTATTTTCTGTCGTGCTTTATCTTCGCCGATTATTTTTCCGGCATTTACCATATATCAATAGAAAAAGTTCTTGAATGAGAATATTTTACCATTTCTGTTGGGTGTTACGGCACGGTTACCGCTGACGTTATGGCAATATTAGTAGTGCCGTGAATCACTTTACTTAACTTTTTCTCGAAGTGAAATATTACTCTGTCTGTTCTTTATTACAGATATTTTATATTATTTAAATTTTATTGAAAAACTTATTGTTTTGGTTGAGAATCCATGTTATAGAAATTTCAAGGGATCATAATTGATAAGTGTTATCTGACTAAAATAAGTGTTTGCTGTAGTATTAAGTGTTAAAGTACTTTTATGTCTTTTGTTAACCCCGTTCCGGTACCATCACACCACTGCTGGTTACACGATACATTATATCCCAAGAGGTATTCTCTAGATGTATGAACGCCTTTAATGGCTCAAAATGGAGCATGTTGGTTGTATGGACTAAATTAGAAGAAGTTCTATTTTATGTTCATGCTTTCGCACAATTAAGGTTATTACACAATGCATTTTGGCGTTTATACTTTTAGATATAAAATCGTATGTGTTAATATATCATGTAACCAGACCTGATGGTACATCATAGATATATATTCTTAGTTGAAAACATACTAAGGCAATGAGTTAAGTAATGAATCATGGTTAACAAATTAAGCCCGTGCCAAAAGGTGGCAAAAGAAAAAATAACTATAAAAAAACTCAATGAAGGTGGGAGGTAGAAGCTCAAAGCTTTTACATGCAGTACAATTGCTTGATTTTGGCGCACGAAATATGTTGATGAACATATTTACAGCCTTTATTATATGCAGTAAGTTCAAATATTGCCCTCTCTGATGAAATATCTTAGTACGGGAATTCATTAAAACTCTTCAGGAGTCAAATAAGTTTTCTTCTATGACCGTTCAGTAGCCATTGAGTGTAATATATATTGTTTTATCCCTGAAATTGGCATTGATTTTCAAGGTCATTTTTGCTCACAGCTCACTACTTAGCTGCTATCGAGTCTTGTTCTATGTAGGAAAAGCTGCAATTATTAGTTATTGAGACCTGTTTACACGGCACATTAACACGTACAAGTTAATGTGTGATTGCACGAACGATTTAGTTGGACCGGAACGGAACATAAACGAAAGCATTGGCTATTGTAACAGGTTCTATTTTCTTTTCCTTTATTTTCACAAGTTGGGTGGTTATATGGTGAATTTTTTCGTTCATTCATGCATTCATATATTTAGATATTAACTGGTAAGGGTTTGTACTGTGCCAACCGGAGTTTAGTTACTGACGATCAGTGTTCTTATTCTGGTACCTTATAAATATTATTCTGATCTGGTACCTTATTCTATATGTTCTGGTACCTTATAAATACTTTGCCGTTAATAAAATTTTATCATGGAGATACCCTCGTATGCAAAACTACTTAACCTTCTTACAGGGCTCATTCTATATTTATTAATGAAAATAGACACATTAAAAGAGCTGTTCGATGTTAAAATGAATCGTTCCGTGTTTCATTCATTGCTCGGGGCAACAAAGATGACGCGATATAAATGAACGTTCCAATGGAAGTGAGCCGTGCCATGCGTGACGCAGGATGTAACTTTTTGAAATTCCAGGCAATGTATGAAATCGATTCAGACTTGACTTGGTTTAAATGCTATATATATGCCATTTCCAAAGTCTAATGACATTCAATGTCGAAAGAATTCAAGGTCGATAGTGGAGTTTTGCATTAAGTTGTTGGAATTACCATTTGCAGTTTACATTGTATCATCCAGGCAATACTTATTTTTCATACTAGGTGAAATCTTTGTCGTCATCCGAATTTTAATCCAAACTTGGATAAACAGAAGAACCCCTCAAAGCTGCCTCGATGTCTGTCATAATTCGTAGGTTGTAGCGCAGCAACCACTTTCGCTCGATTTTCGCCGCGTATTTTGCATGAAGCACTTCATAAATCAAATCAGTCGGCATCTATTCTTAGATGAGAACTTAATTCTATATGAAAATCTTCTCTTTAATCCTTTCTTTCCAACGCACTCATTCATTAACGAAGTTAAGGAGAATCCCCAACCACCAAATAGGGGGTTATGGACAAGCTCCCCCAGGCAGGGGATGGGACCCGTGGAACAGTGTAACGCCTTGAATACCCCCGTTATCATATCCCCCTTGACCCTTTCTCTGTTCTCCCGAGAGAAAGGTATTCCGACTAGCTAACCGATATGACCCTTCCCCAAATCCCTACCCTATTCGCTTCATTCGAATAACCCTCACCCCCAACCCTCATCCTGAAACCTTGTCGGATGCTCTCTCTCTCTCTCATCAGCTTACGACGCACCCTGATCTCTCATTCTCTCAAAGCGTCTGGTTCCCTCGAAACGAGTCTAGAATGCTATGCCCCCGAATAAAATACTCTCCGATTGAAATGGGCTAAAAATAATAATGTATTAACAATAACATTTTTTTTCTACATTATGGTACATGGAATTTTAACAGCTTAGTTTTTACGAGGTAGAATGTAGGTAACCCTGTGGTAAGGATCAGTGTTGGGGTTGCCACCTCTTAAATTAACAAACTGACAGCTGGCTGGTGCGGTCAAAACAAAAGAATATGCCATAACTTATAAGTCAAAGTACGCTTTTCTTTAACGTGTTTTCCTTTGAGAAAATTGTGTAGGATTGAAACATAAATCATAAATACTACCTCAAGGGCAATTTGCGTACAATTTCCTACTTTTTTATTTTTTGTCCCGGAGAGAATTTCAAATTAGTGTTATTGGTTTAAAATATCAAGTAGTACGAGGCATATTCGAGGCAAGGCTTCGTATTGGACAGAGCATTAATTTGATGGGTATCGGGTGCAATTTCACAGTGAAATCCCTAGGCATTGCCCAAGTTTTGCAGGGATTTAAGGGTTACAGACCCTTACTAATACCTGCATTACTACACCCAAGAACTCGGGTACCCGCGTGAATTAAAACTGGAATATGAGGCATATTTATGTACCCAGAGAGCAATCCACGTGGAGTGGCCTAAGAAAATGAAACACATAAAATTCATAATACTGTAGCGTATTTTGAAGTGAGCTCTACCCGCACCTATCCTCACCAACCTTTGTCTTAATGCGTTAATTAAGTGAATTACCTAATACTGCCCTGAATATGGTGCCTAAATCTACGCTTACGACCTAACGTCTACATTCAATTCGTAGGAAACTTTGTGAGGGGCCTGCTAACGTTGCCTTTGCTGAGATACAGCTTCCACACTCACGTGTAAATGCAACACTTACTCCTTGGCCTGGACTCACGGGAGAAAACTGTAGGACTAGAGCGATGGTACGGATAATCTGGACAAGATCAAGGGTCCGATTTCGAAATCAAAGATTTCCTTCTCAACACAGTGGAGGGTCAGCTCATATTAATAAAATGTAGGGTGATGGCAAAACCCTCAAAACAACAGGGGGTTACATATTAAAATTCACGACAGTCAGTGATGGCTTATTATTAAGTTCTCTGCTGGGAGAGTCTTTTTCTTCTGCTTCCTGATTCCACGACCACATTCATCTACTTCCCTATGCTTCCCTACATCTCTCGAGCTCGATCTTCTTTCCTCGTCTAATTCTCCCGCTATCTCTCCCCACCTCTCCATCTCTTCCATTCTCTTGATGAATTTTATCCCTCTCGTCCTCGGTCAAATCCCTGGAGAGGACTCCCTTTCTCTTCCCACGGGCTAACGCTCGCTCGCTTCTCCAAACCCACGCACCTTTCATTCTGTTAACCATGGCTTCTGCTCGTGACCGTGCGTCCCGCTCTCTCCGATGATCCAGTGTTTTCTTTATTTGCCGTCTGCTTTGAAAGCTCAACACGCCTTGGTGCTAAAGATACTTCCTCGGATGTATTATAAAAAATGTTTTGCACTGACAACAGTGCAGTTGGTATAATGTGTTACATTATTATTGTTTAAAGTCATTGCGTACTTATTTCTTCAAACATTGTGCACTCATGTGACATCAGGGACGTCAGTTTATACTAAAATGTGTCTAAAATATGGATATAGAGCAGAGTTGGAATTAGATTTACTATTTTTTGAGATAGATAACGGATCTTAATTCTTAGGAAAGGTTCATTCCTAAGGTAATGGAGGTGTAGCTCTAATCTGGTCTAGCACTAAACCTAGGTCTATTAGAAGCAACAACTGGAGAGGGATCGAGTTGGTATGGTGACTAGTTTATTAATATTGGCTTTCCTCTCCTCGTGTGCACAGGTTCAAATCCCAGCAGTGGCAGATATTTTTCAGATCCCTAACTGAGTTCTTTGTGAAGAGGGCATTAAGTTCCATACCAAACACCCTGGAGGTGGATCGCAGGATACTTTATAGATGTATTTTGTAGAAGTGGAGCACTCAGTCCGTCGAATGGGGCGTTAAACCGTGGTACCCTTGGCGCCTTTTGTTAAGAGCCGGTAAATGCCTTCAGTAGATTAATCTCCCTTCCCTTACCTTATGGCACAAATGACCACAGCTCCCGGGCACCTTCCCCAAATACCACACAGTACCAGAAACAGGGAGCCCAAATGGGTAGACGAATAAAATGAAACAGCTAATAGGTAAAAGGAATTCAGCCGAGAATTCAATAAATGGAAAACGGATCTTTGTTCTTAAGATGGGTTCATTCAAAAGGTAAATTAGGTGTACCTCTTATCTGGTTTGCTAAAATTAAATTCTTTAAACCCGTGATTCAGTGGCATAATGATGCATTAATACAGCTTTAATTTTTAAATAACTTTATTTTTAGCCCATTTCGTGCACTAAAGATGCTCTAGGAAACCTTTGATACTTTTTGGCGTGGAAAAATCTCTCATTTTACAACCAGGTATCTTTTTATTCTAGGAAATGCCACGGATTAGGCAGCGGCGTATCTTTATGGAGTAACCCGCAAGTAAAGTGTAGAAATTGATCAAAGAAAAAAATCCCTTGTGTTAACCAGGATTGGAACCGCTCGAATTCACACAAGGAGGTCTAAAGGAGGATTTAAACTAGTTGTCTGAGTAGTTTAAGTGATGGAACAATTGGTGCATATTTCGGTGGTACGGGTTCTATTCCCGGCGAAGAAAAATGATTTTTTTCCCAGTGGAGTCTTCTCTCTTGATATTTTATATTGCTTTTAAAGAGAGAATATGAAGTCTTTATTTACTATAAAAACCACTTCCGACCAATGACGCACTCATACAAATATTTGAGGTGAACGAGACGAGATACGACAAAAATTCATAGATTCGATCCCCTCTAAAATCGTCTGAAACCTTTTCTAAATCGAATGTTAGGATACATCGATGCATTTTTCGTCGACCAACATGATACATTTCCTGATCCTAGTTACTTGCGGTGCTAGGATTGGTAAGTATGGATATAATTATCAGGACATGTTGGTACATTTCTCTACGACTAACTTGATACATTCCCTTGATTCACGTAAATTACGATGCTAGGATTGATGTGTATATAATTACCAGGACATATTGGTACATTTCTTACGACATTGGCAAGTATTGAAAAAACAGAGAGATGGCTTTTTTCCACAGGTTAATTATTGAAAGTACGTCGCGTTTCGATCGCACTTGAGAATGATCTGACGGTCGAAACGCGACGTACTTTCAATAATAAACCTGCGGTAAAGTGCAGGATTTCATTCAACTATATATCCCTGCTTCTGTTACATTGGTAAGTGGGTGGATAGGTATGATTACCACTCACGCAACTATAGGCCCCTCTGATCCTCTTGACCATAATTTTGGCTCGCCCAGGTGGTACAACGCGAGTTTAACGATATATTAGACCGGCTTTGCCGGCCTCGGTGGCGGCAAGGTAACGCCATCGCCTGCAGAACGAGAGGTCGCAGATTCGAGTCCCGCCTGGGTAGGTTTCTCCTGTTCAGGGCATGGTTGTGCGTGTGCGTTTATTTGTTAAATTTGTATACCCCAATGTAAAATGGCCAATATGAGCTGTGTTACCCAAGGTGGTTTGAACAAAAATAAAAAATAAAAATGAAAAAATAGTGAAAAGTGAAGAAAACTTTGTAATTCCACATAAATAGTTAATGTACGAACTAGGTTTCGTCGTTGAACCTTATCATCTGGCATAAATACATAGACGACAGAGAATAAATAGTTACACACAAAAGTAATTTCCATAAAGTCACGCCTGAAACAACTAATTATATGTTGGTGCATTTCACTATGACTCACTTGATACATTCCCTTGATCCAAGTAAATTGCGTGGCTAGGATTGGTAGTGCGTGTACACGATTACCACTCATGCATCTATAGACCCCTCTGATCCTCTCCACCATAATTTTGGCTCGCCCGGGTGGTACAACCTATTTTGGTCTCCGGATTTAAATCCCCGTGAAAAACCTTCGAGCAAATTCATATCACTCCGGTCAAGGACCTTCCCTTGCCCAACGCCCACATCCTGAAAATCCCAACCTCACACCCTCCTTCTCTCTCAATCTACTGATCCGGGCAGCCCTCTTGCGTCCCTGCTGGCTTTGGCCCTCTCGCCACGGGGGAGAGGGGCGAGGATACAGTGGGGGGGGGGGGGGGCGCGGTGGGGATTTGTGCAAAGATTTTCGGACAGGAACCGACGCTAAGGTCGGCTGAAGCGCCACCGCCGCCCGTCTCAACGCAAAATCCCTTTCTCTCTCTTGACCCTTAACCTTAAACTCTTCTTCACCCTCCGCCCCAATCCCCCCGTTTGTGGAGTATGCGTGGCGCGTCCTATAGTCTAGTGGGGGATGTTATTCGTCGGCATGGTACTGCGCCCGGAGTGGAGTTAACGTGCGAAGCTATGCTGGATTCTATGTGCATTAAACTGCGAACAATCAACAGAGAAAAAATCGTTCTCCTTTATCGGGATTCGAGCCCGGATCTCTCGATTTCCAGTCAAGTTACAGGGTCCGGCGTGATACGGTAGAAATCTGTGATATTCAGCTTATTAAAACCACTTGTATGTTTCCACACACTTTTATTTACACCGACCATGGTTTCGGCAACTTGTGCAAACCTTGATAGTTGCACAAGTTGCCGAAACCAGGGTCGGTGTACATAAAAGTGTGTGGATACAGACAAGTGGTTTTAATAAACTGAATGTCCAGTCAAGTTCTCTACCCAGTTAAGCTACCGAGGCGAATTCTTCTCTCGGGGAATTTTGAGAACTTTTTCCGGACAAGGACCGGGTTCGAACCCCGATCAAGGCGAATTATTTTTTCTCTGTAGATTTTTCGCACAATTTTCGCAATGCGGGTAACTCCGTAAAGTTATCACCGTGGCTAGTCCCGGAACACTTAAATTAGTGAATTAAAGTGTTATTTCTACAAAACCTGGTCTATATTTCGGCAAAATAGGATCGTTAACTCGGATCCAAAATCGCTAATAATGAAAATAATTAATTCTATCGAAGGAAAAGATAAGCTTCGGCGAAAAATTCTTTTCCATTCATAAAAGAAACAGTTTCGGGGGGTATTCGGTGGGAATCTCTGATGTTTAACATGATGAAAGTACTTGTCTGTTTTCAAACTTATTAATTTCTATCGAACGAGTTTTTGGCTCATAATATCATTTTCCAGAAAAAAGCAATGCTTGAAAATGTCATTATGTTCCGAAACCTGGTTCGGTTGAAATAAAGTACTTTTATTGTTTAACTTCCTCATTCAGTCTTCTATTGCATGGTTAACTAAGTTACAGCTGCCATCTACTTTTCATGACTTATTGAAATTATTAGAGTTCTGGTTCATTTACTCGTTCAGACAGAACTGCTCATTTTAGGAAGGAGTCACCTACGGTAGCGTAAACGACAAGGAACCACGCGAAGACCATGTAAAAGACCGAGGAGTAGTAGAGGCGCGAAGATACCATCTCATAAGTTCGTGACGTCATCATATTATCTGTCAAAAATCAAATTCATATCGCTCCGGTCAAGGACCCCCAATGTCCATCGCCCACACCCTGAAAACCCCACACCATGGTTTACTCTCAATCTATAAGTATAGGCAACCATCGTGTGTCCCTGCAGGCTTTGGTCCTAGGCACTGGACATCCAAGACAGGAGACCCCATTTTGCCTGTTAATTTTTCGTCGCCTACAATAGGGTGGTTTCCTATTATTTTTTTATTGTCTAAATCGAAGATTATTACTCTTGGAGTACGTATTTCACGCTTTTAGATTTTTAAATGACGATATCAATTTTTCGCGATTATATGAAAAGTGAAAATTTTCAAGCGCGCGAAAACGCGACGGGTAAGTATGTATGTCGGGAAAACTCCCGTGTGACGTCGTTCTGGTTCCCGCTGCCGCAAGTGAGGTGTCCTTGGGGCGAGGCTCTGAGCGCTGATACGACGCAGGATGCTAGCAGGTAGCAGAGTACCATGCTAGCTGGTAGCGCTTAAATAAGGATTAATAATACCTTATAAAACGAGGAAAACTTTCCGACCTTAGCCAGTTTTAATAGGTGATTATTAAGACATGTTTCCCTGAGCTCTGTGCCTCATGCATGCATTAGTAATCTCAGACGATGTAAAACTCCTATCTACTCGTATAGAAACTAGGTCCCTGTGACGTCACGTGGAGTGGAATCGTATGGGCGCCAATCTGGCCTTTTTCAAATGAGGATAAAATTGACCCTTGCCATTCGTCTTAACCGGTATTTCTAAAACAAAATAATTTGTATATTATAAATACACTAATGGTGGGGAACGAATCGCAATCAATGCCTTTCTTTTTTTTGATGAATGAAACTACCCTATCGACTGTGTCTAATAATTAAAAAAGTGATATCATGTGAGAGTTAAGAAGAGTGAGACAAATAATACCAGGGTTCTTATCTATGGATGTGATGATTCAGTTTCATATGGTCACAAATTTAACTTTAAGACATCTTCTTATTACAGAGTTATGGTCCATAATATTCTTTTCATCCTCGTCCTCTATTGGAAAGCAAACTTGAAATAACTTATCAGTAACAGAGACGAATCATGTATCAAATCCATAATGATTTACGAGAACAAAAAAATTAATAACCATCAAATCCTCAACACGTAACCTTTTTTGCTTCTCTTGAATTATATGTGGCACGATTTGGTTCAAGTTATTGACTTTATTATTGCATTAGCTAAATTAGAAATGCAGTATTTCTAATGAATTATTTGTAATAATTGTAATTATTTGTAATAATTGTAATTGTAATTGCAATTTTTTGTGTCTATCTAATACAATTGTCATGCTGCTTTCCCATGATTTTTTGGCGCTATTAATACCGTTGTTCTACATGATCATCTGAGTCATTGTGTGGTATTCAAACTTGCATAGCTAAAATCTATGAAGAATAAATGCTATCTGCTCCTAAAGTAATCTTGCTGTATTGGTGAAAATTAAAACTCTCAAAGGGTCACAATCAGTCTATTTTATCCGTAGAAAATAGTTCCAGTTACTTCTATTACAACTATTTTGTCTTTTATTTGGTGTATTTAACTTTTTAGGAGTCTAATTTGGATTTGAATTATATTTTGAATATTTATGACTTGTTTACGAAGTAACAACATTTTATAGAGTGAAAGGGCATAATTTTAATTGAACTAAAATCACGTTAAATTTCTACAGACTGCTTCTTCTCATATTGCGTTTTATCCTTAAATATTTGAACTCATCGAAAACATCTAATTTCTACTCTGTTATACGTGTATTTATCAGAGACAGTGGGTATCATGTTCAGTTGATTTAATTCCATATACCACTTAGCTTCTCTATTTTATAGAGGAAGCTAACTTTTTTACGGGATGTTATACGGGAAGAAAGAGCAGTGAAGCTATCTAATTTACAATTATCTCTCTCGCTTACGATGCTTCGTAGCAAATGAATATCAGAAAAAGATAATTGACTTCATAGAATTAACCATGATATCATTAAGGCAATCACCTAGAGAAATAATGGAATTGTTATCATCTTCTATATACTGATTACTTTTCAGAACCAGAGAAAATCTTTTGGCATTAGGTCATGAACTCATCTGTCCTAATGAAACTAGGGTCACCTAGCAACCACTAAGATCAAAGGAACCTGCTAATCATGTACGCTATAAATGAATGCTCTTGGTAATGTATTCTTTGATATAATGCTATTCCCCTCTTATATTCATTATTTTCCATGTCCGTCAACATCATTTCAGCAAAACTTTGAACTCAATACGAAGCTGTGTAGCAGGAAATTTTCATTTTGATACATCTAAAGCTTATAATATCAGGTCTCGCGACAGTTATGCATTACTTTTTGCTTCCACGAAATATTACATATTAACTGAACACTTGATATCGCTTTGTATGTCCTCTCTGTGTGATTGAGGTTAGGAATGGGAAAGTTTGAGATTGCAATTAGGGAATAATAAAATGACTTGAGCTTCATTGCTATCGGTAATTCTTTGATCAAAATATTCTGATGACTGGCTGCTTACCATTTGCCATTTCCTCCGCTTATATCTATTTTCTAGTGATGCTATTTCTTAGATTTATACTAATCTCCATTCTAGAATGGTTCCATGTAACAAGGAAAACCTTTATTTAATGGAATTTGATGAAATTCTTTGAACTAGAAAAACTACAAATCCAAAGGAGCAGTATATCGTGCATTTTTGTTTGAATCGTTTTTATTGAGTTATTTTGGAAACACGATGAGCAACAAAAACTCGGTGAGCATGTATATCTGAATAAGAGAGGGAGAAGTAATACGTTTACATATCCCGGCTTATATTTCGCAATAATCCTGGCTTACATTGGTAATGAAAATGGCATTTTATTATAAAAAATGCGTGAGTATTGTAGAAAATTCGAAATTGAATTACCATAACATAGGAGTTGACAAATAAGGAAACGATTTTCATTCGACTTCTGACTTTAAGATGAAATACTTCGCACGGAATATCACTTTCTTTTTAGCATTAATTTTCCGATATTTAGTATCGATGGAAAGTTATTGAGGAAGAGAAAAATGAGAGCCTATTGGAGCAAACATATGAGAAGTAAATACTCCCACGTGGAAGTCATGATCACGCAGAGAAATATTCGATTAAGGAGCCAATTCAACTAGTCAGTACAAGTACATTGAATTGGATTGAGTTTAATTCTGCCTTTTGAAATCTATTTAGAGAGTTTAATTATGAATATTTTGATACAGTAATAAACCACCTATCTTTCAAAAGTAAATACACACTTAATTCCTAGAATATGCATTTTCCTGCCTTTGGTTCATCACATGAGAAATGAGGAATGAAGAATCATCATTATAAGGAAATCATACAGTAAATTCCAAAATTGGAGTGGTATTCTGTATTTTAATTGGTATATCTATCCTTAAGTATAACAGTGATGTAAATATTTGCCATACGATCTAAATAGTGGTTTTACTATGTGTATATGCGTTACATCAGCCAAAACTGGACTCTTTGGATAAAAGTACTAGGCTTGCCTGGATTGAGTTCAGCATAGCCATCGATAAGGGTGGGCGAAAATAGTAGCACAGGCAAGGTTTAGAATGTTGGGGTCAGGGGATGGAGTGAGGCTGTGGGCGAAATTAATTAGAGGTCGCGCCTTTTCCTGCCTGGACTCCATCCTCACTGAGTGCTCTCCAGACCCCAGCCCAATTTCTCCTCGTCCCTTCCTCTTGAAGTTCTGAGCCGTTGCCACAACAACTTCACCCACTAGTCTGGTCTCAAGTACTAGTATTTAGGTACACCAACGGTTTTCAATTACTCGAGTACCGATGCAAATATTTGGGTATTCATCTGGGTACTTGAATGCCTTCGTTAAAATCCTATTATTTCGACTAATACGACACTAGTGTGTTGGTATACCCTGATCAATTGGTATATTGGTAAGAGATGCAAATATTTAACATTTTCTTTAAACAATGGTTTTTCTCGTCGCGTAAGCGTTAAAATCGTTCTTCTTTAACCATTTATTCACCTCAGTAATCGAGTACTTAGAAATCGAAACGTGTATTTGAGTTCCTCTCTGTGTAATTGCTTACCATTGGGATGTTCAAATACTTGCACTAGAGTGCACTTGGCTCTCTTCTTACTCTGCATTTGCTGCCGGTTGTGCTGCTGTAGATTTCTGATATTCCACGCATCGTTTCATATCCAACATAACATCCTTGTAAGGTCATCATCCGTTTATAAAACAAAAAGTATCGCAGAAAAAATGTGTTTCCTTCCATTTTTCATTTTACATAGGAAAGAGTCTTTCTCACTCCAAAACCAGTCATAAATTCCCATAATTCAATTAAGTGCCCTTGGTTTATATGTTTGGCAGCGTTTGCACATTTTTGGCACAAAATTGTAGAAATACCTTTTTGTCATTTAGAAAAATGCGTCTTCATGCGCCCTAAGAAAATTGTGTTAGTTGACTTTTTTGATTTAATTTTTATTTTAGGACATTTTTGTAAAAATATTATTTCGATTAATACAAAAAAGTAACTCTACCTGTTCAATAACAATTTTGCATAAATATTAATGGTATCACAAAGAAATTGTTCTCAAATAACTTTTTAAAAATCAGATTTGCCCACATTTGTCTCAAAAATTCTCTCGCGCTTCATAGCATAATTTTTGGAAGGAATTATGAATTCCGTCCGCGCGTCGCCCACATTTTCCGTTCGGGCGAAACGCTGAAGTGATATAAGGGAGTGAAATAAGCGCCTCCATCAGATCTTGGACGTTAAGTCGGTTTTTCACTGATAGTGATGTTTCCCTCTTTTGTTCCACCGTCTTCTTCCATTGTCCTTCCTTCATCCATCCACTCACCACGTAATCCCACGCACTTTTCTCTAAGCTTCTCCAGGTTCTTCTCTCCTCCTATAGTCCCTTTCCTCGTATTCGGAGGCTTGAAAATGCTGTCTTTCTCATGTCCACCTCTCTCTGGATGGCCTAACACGATATAGATCAGTTTGTACGGAAAGAAATAGCAGGCTTTGGATTAGACACGCACGCGTGCCCGGATTTTTTTAGGGTAATATCATTTCGGCATTTTCGTCGGATGGTCACCAAATTTTGGATTCAACCCATATTTTATGCTTGAAACAATACTTAATATGGACTAAAGTGTTGCGACGACATTTAAAGTGTATTGCATACGATACTGAAGAATCTGAGCTGTTCCCGGTGAATAGCATGGATGAAAGCTTCTCACGTTTCCAACCGGGTCAGGGTCTGCATGGTGTAGGCCGATGTTTCGTTGGGAGGCTTTCCCAACATCCTCAGGGCTGATGCCAATGTCAATTTTCAATTTGAATTCAATTTCAAAAATGGTTTATATCCATACTGCGAGTTTTACATAAATATTTACATAATAAGTATTATAATATATATATTCAGTAGGTTCCCTTTATAGGAATATTTTCCTCTTCAGGGCATGTCATAATTTGTTATTATTTATACAGTGTTTGTGAGCATGTAGCAGATATGGCAAATATCAAAAATCTGGAACTCTTTTCTTCTGGGATGGCTATTGGTCTGACATTCGTCCGAGACGTGAGGGAAACTGGCAAAACCCCACGTAGACCCATGTTGCTGTTGATGGTGATGTTCTCGCGGTGCAGTTAGTCGCTGTTTTCTCGGTGTCCTTGGATTGCTGGTGCGTCCGGTATTGGAGTACTGGCTATAGTGCTGCAATGTCAGAGTGTGAATTAATATACAATATAGTACAACCTTAAAATTAGCACAAGCTTCTTATAATATATGATTTTATGGTGCTCGGAGTCATTTATAGCACTCGCATGTCTATAAAACAAAAAATAAATCAGAATTGAAAATTTTCTTTAAAATGGAGTGTAATATATATTTATGATATGCACTGAAGTCCAGATATAAATTTGCAAAGTACAGCGGCATATCATTTTGACCTCGACAGTGGGCGAAGGTGAAGGGTACAAATATCGAGACGCAGCGACATCAGAATCATCAGCCCTGAGGATGTTGGGAGAGTCTCCCAACGAAACGTCGGCCTACACCATGCAGACACTGACCCGGTTGGATACCCGAGAAGCTTTCATACATGCATAGGGTACTTATCCCGATTAAGGGTTGGTACTCATTTACTTCGACTGCCAGAACGCGTCTATCGGTTGGATAATACTGGAATGGGTCGGGTTTTGGGACGTGATGGGGTTTGGTGTTCATAAAACGGACACTATTCCCTCGTCTTTCGAGAGTCTGGTCACTAAAAATGCTCTTGCCATCCCTGAAATCTTGCTCTAATTATTGACACTCATCCTCATCTTAATTTCAATCCTCCACGTCCCAGATGTACCGCATTAGCTAATCCTTATCCATATTCCTTTTGAATTGTGCTTCCTTATTAACTTTATTTTCTGGCATGTCGCATAGCTGCTTGTTCAATTCACCCACCGTTATCGTCTATTATGGATGCCGAAGAATACGAGGTTCCATCCCTGAACGAAATGATAATTTTTCATATTTAAATGGTCTTTGTTGGTACCTGGTATTGTTTAGAGTTCGTAATAAAAGAGATGTACTAAATTTTGTGGTTATCGGAAAGATACTGGTGAAATGATAACACTATACAATAACCACGTATCCTAATTTTGAGTGTTTTTTATATTACAAATCGTTTGTGCACGTTTTTGGCGGTGGATCTTTGCTGGAAGCGATGGTGAACGCCGAGAAAATCAGCTCTGTTCTACCTCAGGTCAGTATTTCCGATTATTTTATCAGTATAGAAGCATTAAATTTGTAAAAAATGCAATTAATTCAATTTGATGGTAAATAGTTGATCATCTTTTAGCCATTGCTAAATTAAGTAGCCATGCTACCACGTCAGTAAGTTAATAACGACTTCGTGACCAAAACAAGTACTAAATTAGGGAGCATTCTTCTACTCAATTATATTTATCCATTTATACCATGGTAACCTGAATAACATGTATTTCAGTGGAAAATTTTTTGTTAGTTCTGTAACTAAGCATCAAATTTTTCCGCTTATATACAGGGTTTATATGTTTTCGATTAAAACAAAGCCTTGAAATCCAGGAACGTTCATCGTTTGGATACAAACTATTCTCCAGTTTATCGTCAATATATCCTCTTACATTAATAGCTCATGCCAATCTTGCTCTAATTATTGACACTCATTCTCATCTTAATTTCAATCCTCTACGTCCCAGATGTCCCGCATTAGCTAATCCTTATCCATATTCCTTTTGAATTTTGCTTCCTCTCACTTATCTCCTCCTCGAGAGCGTAGGTTGATCTGACTGGATACACTAACTTAGTTATATCTTGAGTAGTATGTATTCGGTGTTCGTTTCGTGGACTCGTTATAAAAACTTTCGTTTTCCTCCTTCCAAATTTATATGCTCTGTCAATAATTCTAATTCTTCCTCATTTGCTTTGTTCTTGAAAACTCAATTTGACTTTACTTTTTTGTCTCGCAATATGGAAGTTTACGAAATACGATTACAGTGAGGTAACCTTGCAGCGGTATTTTTCGTCTTGGCGAAGCTATAGATTGAGATAAATTTGATTTTTTTTAATGACTACTTGTTCTTTATGGAAATGCCAAGCAATGCTTATGGCCTCAATTCCATAATTGACCAGCATTCGGAACCGTCAGCCCTCAGCGCTTGGGATAATGGTCATTGTACTATGTTTTTGGAAATGAATGAAGCAATGGAATACTTTTGATAGCAGATGGTGTACCTATTAACATCACAACGCACGCCACTTGAGGTGGTTTGCGCGGTTGTGTGTAATTGATTACTACTGTTTCCCACGCCAGGGGAAAAGGGCTTCCAAGGCATCTTATAGCTAGGCGCTCACTAATGCCATACATATTCCCCAATTTCCGGATAAGGACAAAGCACTTAGATGCAGTGACGTCATTACAAAATTGGCAGTGCCAGAACGCACTTTCCTTAGCTTTTTTAGAAGTGAAATATTAATGAGTGTTTTTTTATCGCAAGTTATTTTATTACATTTTTTGTTTTGCTTGCAAATGAATATATTAGACATTTTAAAGCAAAAAAATTGTTGAAAGTGTTATTTGACTATTATGTATTTCGCTAACCAGTGCCGGAACTCCGTTTAACAGTGAAATTTCAGAATTCTTAGAAAAATAAGTTGAAAGAACTACGACGCCAAGTTGCCGTTTACGAGGATTTTGTTCTCAACCCTCTCCGACTTCACCTCTATTCGCTCATCCTCATCTTATCCCCTCTAACCTCTCCTCGTCCAACCCTTCCCAGATCTTCCTTCCGCTACGACTCCCTCTCCACGGCTCCCGATCCCTATCCCCCAGTCCTATTCATCCGCTTGACATTCATGAGAGGTCCTATGTGAAGTGGTTTCAAATGAGGTTCTACCACTGCTCTTGAAGTGTGGATCTGGCGGAAGCGGAGAAGGGGGCGTGGTGTGACGAAGGTGGGGAATTCGGGCTCACTATGGGTGGGGTTTGAAATTTAGAAGTGTAAATCCTAAATCCAATTGAATAGGGTAGTTTCCTTCATCAAAGAAAACGAAAGGCATTGATTGCGATTCGTTACCCACCATTACTTTATTCATAATATACAAATTATTTGGTTTTAGAAATACCGGTTTAGACGAATGGCAATGGTCAATTTTTATCCTCATTTGAAAAAGGCCAGATTGGCGCCCATGCGATTCCACTCCACGTGACGTCACAGGGATCTAGTTTCTATACGAGTAGATAGGAGTTTCACATTGTCTGAGATTACCATTGCATGCATGAAGCACAGATCTCAGGGAAACATCCCTTATTAATCCTCCATTAAAATTACCCAAGTTCGGAAAGTTTCCTTCGTTTGATAGGGTACTAATATTCTTTATTTAAGCCTTACCAGCTAGCAAAGTTCTGACTGCTAGCATCCAGCGTCGTATCAGCGCTCAAAGCCTCGCCCCAAGGTCACCTCACTTGCGGCAGCGGGAACCAGAACGACGTCACACGGAGTTTTCCCGGCATTCGTACTTAGCCGTCGCGTTTTCGCGCGCTTGAAGATTTTCACTTTTCATTTAATCGCGAAAAATAGATATCGTCATTTAAAAATCTAAATGCGTGGATTACGTACTCCAGGAGTAATAATCTTTCGATTTAGGCAATAAAAAATAATAGGAAACCACCCTATTAGGAAGTTAAATCTCCGACAACCGTTATTTACGCTCGGCTACGAAACCATCAGTGATGAGGAGAATGTGTCTTAACCGTCCGAGGACGTGGTAAGAATCGAAAATGTCGTAACTTGGGTCGCAAGCCTTTGCACTACGACAAGGTTGTAGTCAAAGAGAAAGGATCAATACTATGGCCAGTTCGAATTAAATGTTCTGAAAAATGCGAATCATCCAGCTGATGCCGGTTGAACGCTGGAATTATGGAATCCTGTGTAAGCAAAAAGTCCATTATAATCGTAATAGGTAATTTTGGTTTTTTAATTGCCAAAATTTATTTCCTCAAGTAAAAGCAAAGTATTATGACTGCCATGATGAAAGTTCAAACTTTTTCAGCACAAAGTCTCCGCTCCTAATAATTGCGAGTCATGGCGAGGTTTTTTTTTGCATATTTAACTTGCATGAGAAGTGTATTCCAAATATTGAATGATTATTGTGCGAATGCCAATATCTATACGAAATGCAGTAAAATTTAATCTATGGAAATGCATGCGTGGATATAGAATTGTATAAAATAGTAGACTATTATCACGTCCTTGGACACGTTAATTATTAGACACTTTCTCATCCCCGAGAATGGTTGCCTAGCCAAGCGAATTCCCGTTTTTGTAAACATTAATTCTAATTTTAATTGTATTTAAGAGATACAGTTCTAAATTTCATATCAGTCTTCGAGCAGCTCCACAAAATTTTCTTTGAGGGTGGGGTGTGAATAGCCTGTTCAGGATGGGTAGATGTGGGTTTGCGCTCTCACTTAATCAAGGTGATACTTCCCTCCATTCTTGGTCTACAAGGAGATGTCTTTTCCTAATTTTTACCATTTTCTAGCTCGTCTTTGCTGGCATTGTTTTCTTTATCTGACGTTTTTTTTCATGTGACTTGCATATCATAAGTCACTTGCTGTTGTCGAAAAACCTTTTCAAAATAATAGGTTTTCACAGAAATGCTTTTTTCTTCAGTGACACAGTGCACTCAAGTCGTTCTTCATTATTGTGGAGTATTGCTTAGATTTTTATACTGCATTTAAAAAATATAGCTCGATTTTAAACATAATTTACTCCCAATTATTATAACTTCTAAATTATGGATAATATATGGGCTATTATTTACACTAATTCAAGCAAAGATTGTTGGCGTAAAGTGATGAAATTTGACTTTGTACTGGGTGAATTTTCAATTGGAAATCAATTCGGTTCTTTTTTATTCTTCTCTCGTCACATTTTGTAAAAGTTTCCATCATATTTTTTAGAAACAATAGAATTTTCCGGTTCATATAAACGTGATAATATCATTTAACACCTCATAATGGAAATAATCGGATTTTTCAATTGTGCTATCTCATTTGTGGCATACGTTCAAGAACTGTCTTCTACAATTCATCACATCCAAATTTATTTTCATGACTCATGCTATTTCATAGCCATCATTGTACTGCATTTTATATCGATTTTGTCCCTCGCACAGTAATATTGACATATTTTTGATGTAGTTTTCTTGGAATTAAATGCATTTTTTTCACTTTTATATTATGGTATGCAAAATGTATGTAATAAATATTCCTGGATTATTATCCAGTGACCAAGAGCAATCTTCATCATTTTATAACATTTTTGTACGAGGACATTGTCACGTGAGATTGTTAATTAAATTCCAGTCGTCTGCAAATTTGTGAATACCAAGTTTTTTGCAGGGAATTTACTCCATTCCCACCCTTAGATGTAAAAATAGATAAAAAAAACCTTGGTATCTTTTACTATGTATGTACCACGCTTAGATATTTTATAATCTTATGTCTGTGTAAGCGTTTCAGTAAAAGGATCTCGTAAATCCAGATTCTCATAAGTGTTTTTAATGTCTTGGTCACAAATCATTTTTGTAGCCTAAACAGGAACATGTATCAACATGCGCGTCTTACATTTAAAAAGACATTTGCATTTCAAAAGATGTCATATTAATGGGGTACTTAAGAATAGGATAACTACGGAGTTGAAAATTAAAGTGATAACTTATAATGATAATAATGACTAATTCGCGTCATAGTGAAATAGTGAGACCATCGACGTGTACTCCGACAGCCGCACGGACGCCGCCGCCATCGAATTTTACTGTTGGCGCCCAAGTCCACTTGTAATTACTTCCAAGAGACTTAGCCACTGCACAGCCAAGACGCTCGCTTCTGCAGTGGCGTGACCGGGTACATGCATCTCCAGATTCATAGCCCGCAAACCGCCCAGACAGGCGCAGCCGCTGCTTCGGCTCCAAAATGTTCAGGGACCATGGCTGCACTGCTGGTGAAAGGAAGCGTCCGTGAACCCACTCCCTCATAACTGCATCCTCTCCGCCCGCGCAATAATTGTCTCTGCCTCGGCACAGACCGCTCACCACTGCGGCGCACGAAGGAGCGTATCTGGCCGCCCGACCGTGCTCGTCTTAGCTCAGCGATTGTCCTCCCTTGTCGTAGCTTCCTCCATGGAATTGGACCGGAAGAATTGAGGACTATGGACTCCGTCGCTAAGTCTTCTTGTGCGTTCTCGTACCACCAAGAGGCTCTTCTCTTCCTCCATTGTTAGCGTGAACCGTTCAAAAGCTAAGGTATATATGCAGGGAAACCACTTCATGCAACGCACGAGGAATGATGAATGGATTTATTTCGCACTTTTAGCAATGATATATGAATGAATAATCGTCTGCATCCATCCACTGTATAGAAGGATGAGACTTTTGTCCGGCCACGAATGTGATATATTTCAGCGAAGTGAGGATCTTAGCAATTAATTTCTATTTTAATTACATGGATATTTGAATAAGTTTTTCATTATATTCCCTTTAAAGTAGCAGTAGTTGATAAAGATTTTGGGTTTAAAATTTCCAGAACTCGAGAGAGTTATTGTACTTGAAAGCTTTAAAATTTGTGCGATTGCGATGAAGTACCAATACACAACCGCATATGGCCCTTGTGTATAATATGTGAATAGATTTTTCGTCAGAACTATAAAAAGTGGTTTTTCCTGAATAATTTTTGTTTTTCTAGGAATCTATTATAAACATTGTAAAAATATGTAAGATAGGTTCTAATTAATAATATATCTCCTTTTAGTATAAGAGTTACCATTTAAAAATCTTTTTTGTAGGTACGTGGATTTAGAAGTTGCTGAAAGTCTGCTATTTTCTCCGCTGCTATTGGCCCTTTTTTACTAGAATATCCATCTTTCCTGAAATGGATACAATATATAATCTTTCAGTGTGCGCAACCACTTCACCAGAGTTTTTTCCTTTAACTATATTAGCTGGAGATGCGTCATGAATATTTTTTATTTATTTATAGATGATGATTGAATGTAAAAAATGGCAATTTTTATCCATTACGAATGCCAGTCAGCTTTACAGTTTGCATGCTGTGTTGAACATGGCTAAAAATACATAACTACTTTGAAAATTCCCTTTTGTATAATTAATTAATGTATTTTTCTTAGTGTAGATATTTGTGAGCCTGAGTTCTAGACAGTGCAGTGGTTTAAGGGTGAACGTATATTATAACATACTGGACCATTTTAGGATTAAGTGTTTTTGGTTTCATACGATAAATTTGCAATTTTTATATCATTGCAAGTCTAAATCAAGTTTGCAGTCTTGATTATGTATTGGACATGGCTGGAAAATATATAATCGCTTTGAAGATACCTATTGTATAATTGATAAAAATATTTTTCTTTGTAAAGTTGTGGGCCTCAGTCCTGGGCAGTTGTTCTTGACGTGAACGTACATTATAATACCCGAAACTGTTTTAAGATAAGGTTTTTTCGATGTCATACGATAGTGTCCGTAAGCATTGGAAAACCCGGTACGCGACCCCTCCTCCGTGCCTCGATCTCTCCTATTCTCTTCCCCATGGTCTGCGATCCGCTATTTGAAAACGTTTAAGTTTCCCGCGTCCTCTTATCCGAGGTCACCCTCTGCTGGCATGCTAAAGGTCTCTCCGTTAATTGCTGCGGGTCTGAACGGGTAAGGGAAGAAGTTAGACGAGCGTGGTAATGGCGTTAAAACGTTTGATTGGTCCAATGGATAGGGAACAATGGAAATGCGTTAATGACGCAAGCGGGGGTTCTGATCGCGACACTGGGACCTGAGAATGGGTCTCCGAACGTCGAGACAAAAAGTCCACGCTGCAAGGGTGGGTGGGTGGAGTTTCCCTCTTGTTTTTCAATCCTAACCCCCGTCGCGTCGCCCCCTTTTTATCGTCCTCTCCACATCCTTTCTGCTCAGCCCTTTTACAACGACGGCTCCTCGGGCATCGTGCATGACTAAAAGTTAGGTCGGATATCTGATTTATAACCACTGCTGATACATTAGCGGTCCACTTAAGGCTGCTGCCAACAGCTTAGCGTGATTCAAGTTGGTTAAATAGCAACGGAACGCACATTTATTCCGTTGCCTTCATAGGAATCACATTCATTGATGCTTCAAGATAAAAACACCTTTTTTCATAGGTTATTTTCTATGTCTTACTAGAACAAGTATGGACTCCCTGTGATAAGTTGGCTTAAAATCTCTATTTATCTACAGGCTTTTAAATTATGATTGGACAAGACAAATGCCAGAATAAACGACCAAATACGTAAATTAGTAAACGTGATTAATATTTTTACATGTATATCCGAACTGCTTCATAATAACTGAAAGGATCATATGAATGATACACACTAAAGAAACAGAAAATTGAATGCCAGCCACAACGGTAGTCGGTCAATTGTTTCATTAATCATGAAAGACTAAAAAAATGAATTTTGCACTACTAAGAAGATGGCAATCACCATGGGAACTGGCCGTTATGAAGCACCAGTATTTACTGATCATGGTTCGATTAGTTATCGCCGGCATTGGTATTAACTTTAAGCAATCGATTCTCGAGACCGATTCCAAGCGGTAGGAATTGGTGACATCATGAACGGGTAGCGTGAATGGACACATCCCTATCACTTACGCAGCTTAAGTGTGAATTAGATCTGAAATTAATGCCATCAAATAAATCATTTATTTTGAGAAAACCCAACCATCCAATTAAGGAGGAACTTGATGCACGCATCGTATATAAGGTGGAATCCTTGTTTTATCGTGAGTGCTTAAATTAGGTAAAATATTTCCTTCGACCATGGAGTATTTAGTGAATCTGTTGTTAATGAGGCTTGATGATATAATGATATGGTGATTAAATGGCTTGTTTTCCCAATTCTTCTTCTTAAAATTTGTATAACGTACAAGGATATTAGACTATTGCATTAGTATTCAGTTTACTCCAATGTTATTTATTTTCTGTTAATATTTTAATTCCTCTGACGAAATACTTATTGTCTTGGGCTGGAATATCAATTTTTTTATCCGAACAAATTATTTGTCTTGCAATTGAGTTTTGGTCGGGCATTAAGTGAGAGTGAATGATAAAAATGAAAGTGAATTTGCAATTAAAATGGCTTTAAAAAAGGCTTCCTAATCACATGCTTTATTTTCAACTGCCGCATATAAATACTTAATTTGACATACCTGTATCTAAAGTAGTGGTAATTAAAATAGTGAAATTAATAGATAATAGAATATTTTAATTGGTGACTTTGAAGTTGCGTAATATAAGGAAGTTGAAATATGAGTAGCATTCCGTAGTAGGAAGTATTCCGATTGGTGATTATCATTGATAATCAATGGTGGTCGGTCAACACTCGTTTCCCTCAGATGTATGGGTTTAACTTATGCAAGTAGGTAGGTTTACTTGGCAGTTCATATGTTTCTCCACCTCCGGAATTTGTGAATAAATTGTGATTTCAATTCACGTTATACCTTCCATCATCGCCAGAGCAGTTAGCAAGGATGTTATTCAACCAGTCCCTTAATAATAAATCCTTTTGACGTCCGAGAATAAATAAAACTTCTAGCCTTAGAGTAAATAATTCCGGCGGTGAAACGCAATGAAGCACCATGCATTGGATAGATTCGTTCAAGTATATAGTCCGTTCCCTGGAAGTATGGAGGCGGAAAAAATTGCGAAGTTTTCGAAAGAAATTTTGGCATACACGTGCAATTCCTTTTGAAAACACTGCGACACCGGAAATGCTCCGGTCGGAGGGCATAAATATGGGGGACCCAGGAGTCTCCAAGCTTTCCCAACGGAAGATTGAGGGGGAAAAAGTGGTGAACGAGATCGGAAAGTGGAAATACGAAAGTTGGCAAGATTCCTGGTAGGAAAAGGTGAACTTTGAAGTTTGATTATCTTACGTAACCTTCACTCGAATGGCACAAGAAATAAAAATAAAGCTTTACAAGCAAATAATGTTGACAATTATAATGTATTTACTCCGGATACCGAGCACTCCATTTAGCTTTAAGTTATCACTGGATCTATTTGTAAATATTAAAAGGTGATTGTGTGCGGCTTTATTTCACAATTATTGTTTCCAATAATGAATCTCGCAGTAATTTTAAGGGATTTAAAGGAGCAAGACTAGAAATTATACACTCTCCTTAGAAATACTTACCTACAAGAACTTGGGTTAGGTTCCTAATTACCCATAACGCAATTAAGCGAGTTACATCACGTAAATTCCATAATCGAATTACGAGATATTTTTCAGAAAGATAGCATGGGCTAACATGCGATTCTTAACAAGGAATGCATTAGTTTCGTCTGAGCCTTAAAATCCACCGTTCTCTACTTATTGGCTACCTCATTTTTCACGATGAAGGTTTCCTAACATCAATAAATATATACATCATATATACATATATTCGTTGCATCAACAAAATATACCCAATATTTGCTTAAGTTTTATTAAATTCGTGAATAGTATTATAAAAAATCTGTGTGTCAGGCGATACAATTTCATGAGAGCGTATTCTCAAGTAGAGAAAGTATGCGCAAAGGCTGTTTTACATATTTTTTCGATCCTTATCGATTTTTGAAAATCAATTATTGTGATAATCGTGCGATGAAACATAATTTTATCCATCATACGTGCCATGTGCCTTTATTTTCCTCTGCTCCTTTCCCTTATCTCCCATTTACATTCCCCACATATTCCTCCACCCCTATTCCGAGCGCATAAGCTTTCACGAGGAGGGTGCATTTCTCAAATTCTCCTCGGTGAGGGACGCAGCACCTCTCAAACAGAGTGGCGCGAATATCTTGAGTCGATAACTGGTTGGTAAGGATCTCGTGGGTGGGATAGATAGATAGGTGGCTGCGGATTGGGGCACTAACAATTCCAATACTCAATCCACAATACGCCATCCTACACACTTGAATATCCAGAGTGGGAGGAGAGCATAATTTTCGGGCATTGATGGAAAAGGGGAGTCGTATTGAGTGGGTGGTGGAAGGGAGACTTTAGAGTGAGACAGGGCACTTAAGCAAGGTGGAGAGGAAAGGGGGGGGGGGTCGGAGAGGGAATGCTCGCTAATGGATTTTCGAAAAGTGAGGCAAAGAGTGAAAGGGTTAGAAGAGGTTTAAGTGCGAGGGTAAAATGGGTTGGTTTTGGATTTCGGGCGTTAAAGCGGGAGTCTATATGTCGGATACGAACTTAGTCTCTTTCACCTTATGTAATGGTGAGCTAAATACAGGGTTATCAGAAACTAGCAGGCCTCCCGGCCTTCCACGAGAAGGATGGTTAGCAGACAGAAAATTGGGAAACTTGGAATTTGTATTTCATGATCATGTAGGACTTCGGTATTTGTTTTCCTCTTTGAGCGTGTTAAGAGGCAGGATGTCAAACTGCAAAAGTTGGACATCCTGGCGGGCATCCTAGCTGGACGAGTTCGACGCCACCAAAAGTAGCACTGAAGGGTTTAGGAGAATGATATACAGCTCTGTGCTAACTTTATTTGTAATCCGTGTAGCCGCATGGAAACGCATAGCGGACAGACAAATAGACAGCTTCTCTTATGTATATAGAAGAATGGTGAGGTTTCAGTAATTCATAGGAAGATAGGGTGGTAGAGAATTTTCGGAGGCTGCCTGATCCTAGTGTCCTTGATCCTGTATTGCATTTTATTAATTATATGCAAAAAATAACTGTAACGATAAATTCCAAAAAATAAAAAAATAACTGGAAATAATTCTGGTTTTTATTTAAACCATATTCAAAGCCTGGTTTCTTTTATTATTTTATAATTACCCACCATTATAAATAGAATTTTCAATGTCTGGTTGCACGATACATATACGCACTCGAGTAACTGTAAATGTAACGCACGTGCAGAACGTATCACCATTGGAGAATGATTTTATGTCTCTCTAATATTTCTTTTGTCAATCTTTGAGGATTTAATTCTATAATTAATCCTGTGCATCGCAAGGTATATTGTAGACATATCTTTTTTATTTCTTCTCGCAGATAATCTTAAGAGAATGTATCACTAAAATGAGGAGAACTTATAACTTCAGATATCTTTTCTAACTCAAGTAATTCTAATTTGAAGCATGTTCTGTTGGTTTTATTTCTATCAGTGCTTTCAGGTCATTTTGTGGAATATCGTTTTTTTTCTCTTCTCAGTCATCATGTGAAACACATTAGTCAAGCTGGTACGTATTAACTATGGACAGTGCCAGCTGGCATTAAACTGAAAAGGATGATATTTTACTGTGAGTATTTGCTGACGTGAATATCATGCTTGTATTATTTTAAATCACGTTAATGAGATCGTAATGTATTAATATGGAAAATATTTTTTTAACTTATTAGCTTGCAACCGTTTTCCTCAGGTCCACCAAAACGGCTATTTTTGGTGTGTTGGAATAGAATTTTGGCAAATAACTTATTGCTTCAGGGTAAAAAGAGGCATATTTTTCGCGCAAAAAACCTGAAAAACACTGAAGGAAAACTCCCACACAATCATGAGTGTGTGAAAAGCCTGCAAAGAAACTACTGAGAAATAGCTTATATAAACAATAATAATTCTCTCTTAAGCTTATAATATTTCTCTTTTTCCATCTAATTCTACATCGGTCAATGGACTTAGAAGTATATTCTTCAGTTATAACACCAATTTCTACAAGTACACATGATGCTATAGCAGCAGCTGTACGGTGAGAAACCTCATATTGATCACAATGGAAAGCTGTAGTTTGTAATTTTACCCTAATTTGCCATGGTGATTTATATTTTTTTGGATGTACTAGACATGTAATCCTCCTTGTTTTCAACAAATTTCTCCTTGATTGTTGAACTTTGCGTTGCGCCATTTAAAACCTCAACATCTTCACTTACGGTTTCAATAGGGTTAACATTCTGCCTTTATAAAGAGCAATTTTGACTTTCGATTCTAGTGGTTAATTTTATTGTCATTTTTTATCTGAAGGGCTTATTAAAACTTCCCAAAAATTATGCTCAAGTAATTATTACAAAACTCTGAAAAATCGGCTAAATTAAAAAAATTTTGCATTTTTAATGATCTTGTGTGATCGGAAATTACAGTATGAAACCATAAATATGTATATATTAATAATAATCTATACTATTTGTAATCATTTTTTGAAATAGCGTTAAAAAATATGAATTTTATTTTATCTCTTTACAACGAAAAAAAAAAACAATTTTTTTCATTTTTGTCATTTTTTTCAGGTGCTTTGCGGGATCGGAAGATGTCCGATTTTAGTGATTCTTTTTTTGTTTTTCTTGTACTAACGTATCGCAACTTTTCCGCGCTATAGCGACACCAAATTTGTAATATGAGTTTTTTTCGCACCACCCTCTTAAACATGCCTATCGTTCGTAGGATGTTACCTGTCCCGCTGTTGTGCTTGGAAAATTTTTATGCGCAGGGTTATTGTGATTGGATTGGTTAGAAGATTATAATTGATTAGAAGATTATAATGTATATTATGATCCCTGCTTTTCATATTCTGCGATAAGCTTCATCAGGGACTCCCAATGGCGTGTGCAATCAAATGAGCGAGGTTGTCGCCTGCTGTGACTACTGTACCTCTGCACGGTGTGTAGGTCGGCTTTAGAGCGCTGGGACTTCGAAGAGGGAAATCATTGCTCTAGCCACAGCAGCAAATAGATCTTTCCGCGGCGAGTATTCCAGGGAAGTAACTCTTCTTGCTGGGGCTTGGTCTTACGAGAATGGAGAGTTTCTTACGACCGGATTGCCTCAACCCCGGGAAGAACTTGCCTGAGGACCTGGGGCTTTCGCAAAGAGAATTTTTAATGGGGCGTTAATCACCGTCACTGGAGAGCTCGGAGCAAGTTCCGAGGCAAAGGGACGCGTGGTGGAAACCGTTTGGTAACCGTAGCGTTTGTTCGAGTAAAGCTTAACTGGAGTGCAGGGCGAGATGGAGCAACCCAAATGCACCGAGTACTAATGTAAAACATCCGGACGACTTTGCCACGGATTTCTCAAGGCTGTAGGCTAAAGTCTTGAACCAGGTAGCGGGAAGACGAATGATAAGGTCCCTTTTCCAAGATTAATAACTTTTTCCTAAGTGCGCCATTTATTAGTCTGGAACCTAAGTTTTAAATTTGCTGCATATTATGTTAGAATAAAAGTCTTAAAATCTCTAGAATGCAAAAACATGACCAAATTTAGCTATTCACTATAACAGCGTTTAACCAGAGAATATATGAAGATAAATGAAAGCCGGTGCCCTTACTCCTCCCACGCATCACGCAACACGCCTTATAAGTCGGATCGATGTCATTAATGCAGTTATTTTCCTAAGTGTGCAATATATTAGGATGGCAACGCTCGCCGGTTTTTTGAATTGTAACATTTCAATTGTCATTAAAAGTTTTTGGCATAACGTTTTGAGCCATTCTAAAAGAAAATGTTTTGACCTACTGGAATATATGTTTTGATTTTTTTAAATAATGATTAGAATGGAATGTCAAGTTGAAAAAAAAAACATTTTCAACTCCTCCTTCTTTTTGCTTTTAATAAAGGCTCCAAGGCCGCATAAGCTTCTCGCAACTTTGGCCCCTTGTATGGAGTGGATGCTATATAGCTGAAAGTACCACTCGTGATTAGCATGCCAAGTAAAAAAAGGAAATTTTGACCTCGAAGTTCTGACCGTCTAGTTATGTTGTAATCAATACTTATTATTTTATTGATAAATAAACATTTAAAAAATCATAAACAATAAAGGAGAATAAATTAGTGATTAATTCATGAAAAATAACTTTAAAAATTAAAAATAACGATGGGAACTTAGTTGCCAACCTAACATTTATGGAACAATCAGCTTCTTCATGGTAATATATATCGATACATCTATTCGCACGTACCCATTATGTATATAATTTTGCCTTTTTCTCGAAATTAATTACTTAAGGACGTTATATTTTATTAAAACATTACTGTGATAATTCAATTATTATTTTTCTGTGGTTCGATTGTTTGATATAATGACCCATTCTGTGGGTTATGGCTTGAGCATGGGAACTGACGGGTTAACAATAGGAACTAATGCTTTGTGAAGAAAGAGCTATGTATGACTTACGTAAAGAAACAGTCATTTTCTCAGGAGGTGATGCATGAGAGTATTTTAACTATTTTCAAGGCATCAAGGACGTCTTCTATCCTCATTTTTATCGTATCATTATTTTATTCTTATTTTATCCTATCCGATTTTCATCTGTGCAGAAAAAACAACTCTGCACTATTTTTCAGTGTACTCCAAACAAACGCTTTTGATTTAAGCTCAGTGCATCGTATTTTGAGGCAAATTTCCGAGCTCATTTAATATGGTATTTTTATTTGAATTTTTAATTAAAAACTGTGATCGTTGGTTGTTCAATGGGCGTGAATAGATGTTGTAAACGTGTTAAGTAACAGGTACATTTCCGTCTAAGATAAATTATTAATTTGTGCAATTTAACGTAATTATTACAGCTTGTAAGATTATAATGTGGTTCCATTTTTTTTGGCTACAATGTGCTGATTTTTCATCAATTGGTATACTATCGCCAGTGTCATTAGGGCAAAAAATTCCCAAGCTAAGGCAAATAGCGTAATTAGCTAGATAGAATAAAGAAAAGAAATATTTCCCTTGTTATTAATGCAAGGTTGTGTACGTAATGACTAATTAGTGACTCCTCATGTAAAATAGGTCACGAAGAGAACGTTTTGCTGATATTTGTAGTTTTACATAATACGGGTGAGCTTCGAGAAAGAATTGACCTGCGCTGCCCTAATCCGGAATTGCATACCTACGTGGCTTTTTGTAAAGAGGAAAATTCTTCGACTTTTCAATTCCGTAATACTGCATTTGGGGAAAAAATATGAAAGCGCGCATGTATTGCATTCCGATTCCATTATTGGGTTATTCCTTTTTTCAGCGTACTATTCTAATATCGTTGTTGAATGGAATTTTTTCGACTTTTCGAGGAAAAAGGCATTCTTTTTAATTCCATATCCTAAAATAAATGTGCAATGCTACATCTGACAGGCAATTGGAAGATCCAAGTTCGAATCCTGGCGTAAGAAAAAATATTTTTCTTGGTAATTTCATCCTTTGTATAATTTTCTAATTCATAATTAATTTTCATTGCTTGCCATTTCTATTGGTTTCTTTTGCTCAACGTTTACATACGATGACGTAAGTGGACATGGGTTTTATCACATTGATTTTGATATCCAAAAGAATTATCTTTAAAATTATTTTGTTACCATGAAAAAAAAAAAACAAATTTTTATAACTTGATAGCAGTTTTCAACATGATTGCACCCATATTTTAAAGTACGACTGCTTTTTTTTTAGTTGCAAATTTAAGTGATTTAGGATAATGAAACAAGGTGGGGTTGCCTTAAGTTTTTAATATTTGTTATAATATTTAAAACTGAATATTTTAATGAGATTTATTGAAGTTAATTTCAAGAAAAAAACAAATATTTCAATTTTCTGTTATAAATATACATTCGTTTAGGATCCCTCCATCGAACCTCATCGATAGACGTGTTCCAAGCGGTTATGGGACCACCGATTTCATTCTCTTCGTTTTCATTCATTCAAAAATTGTCTGGATAACCGCTTATGTTACGAGTAGCTGAATTTAGGCTTGGTTTTACAGTCAAGATGAAGTAGATTTTAATATTTTAGTCTAATTTGCCAAACATACTACAAAAAGAGAACTTATCACTGATATTTGCCGGGACCCGGTGGCGGCGGGGTAACGTTCTCGCCTGCCAAACAAGAGGTCGCGGGTTCGAGTCCCACCTGGGTAGGTTTTCCCGGTCCCCGGGTATGGTTGTTCATGTACTATCGTTTTCAAAAGTATGTAGACACCCACGAGCCCCACTTAACTTATGTGGTAGGGTCGATAAAAACTTAGAAGGTTGGCACATAAGTTAGCCTGCATCTCTCACCGGTACGCCAGCAATAGCCAACGAGGACTGACGCGGGGGCGACCGGGCTAGCGAGAAAGGAGTCAAACTACAGGCTGAAATGCCCTAGCGGATAGAATTCGCTGAGGAAACTCACGTCCACGCTCATGTTGGGCCTTCGAAGTGTTTTCTTGCGAGCTCCGTGGCGAGGATTTCCTCTCTTCAGATTCATATTTGGACTCACCGTGAACACGGAATGTTTATGTGATTCCGTAGCTGAGTAGGATTACTTCACGCACATATGATACACTGAGGTTATCGGGAGGTATTCGAATCCGAACCAAATGATTTTTTTATTTTGTGAAAGGTCGATTAATATCAAATTATTTTTAACAATTATAAAATTCTAAGCTTAGATTATTTTTATCTACAGCTTTATTTACAGCTTAATCGGCATGCAAAGTTTGTAAAAAAAATAATGAAATAAAGGTTTTAGAAGATAAAAGAGAACCTTATGCTTTTTGAAAGGGTTATTCGAAAGTTATTCTGGAGGATTTTTATATTTCAGTGCGGTTTTTAGGTACAAATATTCTAAATAGATAATAGAACCATCACACCTATCTAAATTTTTAAGCTATGTAATTTTCATTTTTCTTAGTATTTTTATTTACAAAATTGATACTTTTTATTAACTTGAATCTTAATTTTAAGAGCCAGAATAGCGTCAAAATCCATTTGTAGGCATGCGATTTCCCAAAATCTTCCGGTGGAGGACCCCCTATCATGGGCCCTAGCCGAGGTCACACAATTACCCTTTCGTCCTTTTTTAAGGGTGAAAGATTTCATGTATCAATTTACTTCAACTTAATCCTTGGATATATTTGTATTTCGCACTCCTATTGGAAGAAAAGCATTGTTGCTTTTAATTACATAACTTCCCACACTGGTGAACAAAGATTTTGTCCTGGAGACGTCGCGACGTCTCCAGGACGCGTCGTTGGATGATCTCAGACGTATTTTTTGGCTGATTTGGAATCTGGGCAGGGATTATTTCCATCACGTCTAGTTTCATTGGGACAGCTGAATGTATGTTTTTTCTTTTACAAAAGTAGTAATTTATTTCATTTATATATCATAATAGCATGAACAGGTAAAAATAATAATTTCCTGTCATAACATGTTGTCCTACGAGAGCATGCCTTCCTGTCCCAACAAAATATATAATTAAACTTGCAGTAACCTATCGTTTTTTTTTATGCAATGCATAATCAGCTTCCACTCCAAATAAGTATGTGACTGTCGGCGCGTAAAGACGTGTGTTTTTCATCTGCAGACGGTTTTAGAAATTTGTTGCTCGCAGGAAATGTCAGCTTATTACATTGTAATCGTTATGAAGTGTCTTAGCTTTCATCATGGGGTCAGTCCGTTTCAAATCACCGAGGCCATGTTGTTCAGCATTTTTAATTATCCTGAATTTTTTTCATTGGTTCCCTACAAGTAGACAATCACAAAACACCATTTGAAAAAATTTACAAGCCATACTTTTTTGGCAGACATTTTTAAAAGGGGGAATGGGTCTAAACAGTGCGTGAACTACCACGATTACTTTTACTACGTGTGCGGTGAAATTACTTTGAAGGCTAAAAGGAGGAATATTACCTTTTTGAGACAGTGTTTTAGACTTTATTATGACTGTCCGTTGGGTGACCTGGATACAGGATCGGAGTCTTCTGTGATATGTAGCAGGTGTGAAAGGCTTCTCACTGGTTGGACTGATGGAAAATGTCATATGAATTTTTCTGTCCTCATGATTCGACGGGAAGCTAAGGATCATATTTCTAAAATCTATTTTTGTGAAACAGAAATTAAAGGAATAACACCGCAGTCAAAACGCACTGTAAAAGATCCAAACAACCTAGAATCAACCCCACTCTTGAAAAATTTACCAGTGGTGGAACCACACAAAATGTTGATTTTAGCGAATATTCAGAAAGTATCTGAGAATTATGGATTCGAAAACTCGAAAGACCCAATTTTCGGACCAAACATTTCTGATACACCTCATTTTATGACAAAAGAGTATTTAAGTGATCTATTGCGCAACTTAAATTTGTCTAAAAAGCAGAGAGAAATCTTAAGATCACAATTGATGGGTTGGAATTTGCTGGATCCAAATACAAAAATTTCTATGCATCCACCTCTCAATGATGAATTCAAATAATTTTTTCTCATGATAACAAAATTTAAGTTTTGCAATGATGTTCTCTCTGTTATGGGTACTCTTAGTTTTGAATATAACACAGATGATCATTCAGTTCATTGATTCCTTTAACGTCATTTAAAGGCTGTTTTTTAACATAATGGAATTGAACTTCCCTCCAAAGCATTAGCTCATGGAACCGACATAAAAGAATCTTACCAGAATAGGCAGTAAATTTTTCATTACCCAAAATTTGTGGAAAATTAGAAGTAGCTGCATTTTACTAGGCATACAGTTTCACTGCACCAAAATATTATTGCTTCTTCCGCGATTGGGATAGCAGAGACAGAAAAAATCATTGCTTGAAAAAAGATTGGCTATAACGTAAGCACTCGTCACTGGATTCAAAAATGTCCTTTTCATCTTTTTTACGATCCTAAAAACATTATTTTGCTACCTCTAAGTATTAAATTAGGGATTTTTAAAAATTTAGTAAAAGATATGTGTAAAAATGGTGCAGGTTTTACATATTTGAAACAAATGTCCTAAAAATCAGTGAAAAACAGATAATAGAAGGATATTTTATTGGGCCACAGATTTTTTTTTGAAGAAGTGCTGAAGAATTCGGAATTTTGACAAAAAGAGTTCAACAAAAAAAATTCGTGGAAGTCATTCAAAAATGCATTTGAAGGTTTTCTAGGAAAGAGAATGGCTAAATATCACCACTATCTGGTGGTTAATGTAATTAAATTGCGTTAAAAATGGGCTGCTCTACGTATTCAAAACAAATCACTTCATTGGCTCACACCTGGACTTTTTTCCTGCATACCTTGGCGCCGTTAGTGCTCAACACGATATGTGTTTCCATCAGAATATTTCACTGATGCACGAACAGCACCATGAAAAGTTCAGAAACATATTATCAGATTAGCGGTGGACACTGAAAAGGGATTCGTCAGAAGCTAAATATGCGAGAAAATTACGAGTGAGTACCCATTTTTCACATTATTTTATTTATTTACTTAAACTCCTTTGAATCCGATTGCCCTAAAAAAAACTCAACGCGATAGAAAACATCTGGGCCCAGTTTCGGAATCAGCCCGAAAAATACCAGAGGATTAGCCAAACATATGGCTAGAATAGGAAAAATTATTTTTTGGTTGATCAGTGTTATCGATAGAGTTTCAAACATCATGATCTACGGCTATCATTCTGATTTCACACGAGTGTATCTGGCTATTTATTGAGTATTGTCCACAATATGAGTACAGATTTTTATCAATGGAAATTCGACAGTAGCAAGGACAAATTACAACCTCTGCCACTTCCCCTGCTTATTTCCACTCTTTGAATAAACTTGCTTAGAAATAAATGTGTTAAGGCAGATTGAGTCATTATTTTTAAAAAAATTAGTCGCTTAAAAAATTTGGTGGTAATTTTTTTATTGAGTAAACTATTATGTTGATGTTATCAATTGACCTTTCACAAAATAAAAAAAATACAATTGGCTCAGGTTCGAATCCCCCCCATAACTTAAGTGCATCAAATTTGCGTAAAGTAATCCTACTCAGCTACGGAGCCACATAAACATTAAGTGTACACGGTGACTCCAAGTATGAATCTAAAGAGAGGAACAACCTCGCCACGGAGCCCAAATGAAAACTCTCCAGACGGCCAAAACGTGTGCGTGGACGTGAGTTTCCTCGGTGTATTCCATCTGCTTGGGCTATTGCGCCTGTGGTTTGACAGTTTGACTCCCGTCCCGCTATCCCAATCGCCCCTGCGTCTGTCCTCGTCGGCTATTGCTGGCGAACTGGCGAGAGATGCAGGCTACCTCATGTGCCAACCTTCCAAGTTTTTACCGACCCTACCACATCAGTTAAGTGGGGCTCGTGGGTGTCTACATACTTTTGAAAACGATAGTACGTTTATTTGTTACATTTGTTGAGCATCATGGCGTAAAATGGCCAATAAGATCTGTATCCGGTGGTTTGAGAATAAATTAAAACATAAAAATATATGATTTGGAGTGGACAGTGGTGCCTCCTGACTCATGCGGAAACCATTACCTTTCTACTTACATAACAGGGGATGCAATTGTTGCGTAGAATCTTGTTTTTTATTTTATTTTTCTTGCATTAATCATGTGATTATAAATATGTGTTTGGAGTTAATACCAGCGTACATACATAATTTAATTTCTTTCTTCTATGGTCACCTTTTTCCAATGGCGTTCCATCCCCGTGATATTTTCTTTTACTTTTTGTACCATTCTGAAAAAAGACATGGACTTTTGAAGTGAAGTGCTGTATTTGTCTATAAAAACTTATATCTGCTTTTAAAAGACATGAGCCGCTCTTTAGGATATTACTTTGAGATTTCGTTAGGGTAAATATCGTCCTACAAATATAATTTCATACTGTCTTCTTCTGGCGCTTTACAGTAGCAATGCTATTTTTCGGCGAATGTTCTTTTGTCAGCCGCTTTTATTTTGCGTTGCTGGATACAGGCGCGGTTTTCTTGCATAAGAACTGAGATTTTTTTAGACATTTCATCTTGATTCTTAAAATTTTCCAAACTAAGTTGAATCGGTGTATATTCAGGTGTGCTTTGGGGGTGAACTGTTTAAGTGAAGTTGAGAATTTGTCAATTTCGCATTTATGGTTGGGTTATCTGATGCCTTGCTGCTGGTCTCTCGTTTTTCATCTCTGGCCTCGGCTTCCGGGGAGGACCTAACAGTATTTCGTAAGGGGTGTACCAGCAAAACGCCAGGTTTGGAAGTGTCTAACCGCGTGAGCTTCGTCCTTTTTCTCCTGTTCTGACGGCGGAGATGATGTAAGAGGATGAGGCTCCCATCGGAATCCCATCCGATCCTATGAGGCTACCACCGCGTTCAGGGGTCGAAGGCTTTTCGCCCCTCCACGACGTTTCGACGCAAGCGGATCAGCTTTTTTGGTTCCTGTCGCTCACACTCACTCCAACCTTGGCACTCACGGGGCTGAAGGGAACGATGCTTCTCGTCATATTTCCTCAATCGCCCAATCGGATGGGGCTTTAAGGTTGCCATAAAGATGTGTCGTTGGAGAGTAAGACTAGAGAATGGAAAAGCATGCCGATTACATGACTGGACAATTTAATGCCTATTATAAGGGGGGGAGAAAGGGGTCCTGTTCCCCCGGAATGAAGAACGCAACAAAATCAAATATTGTCTGAGCTACACGCGAGAGGGGTGGCTGTTGCATGAAAATATACTCCTTCGTGTGTAATATTATAACTATTTTAATATATTTCTGAATAAAAATCGTAGACTGTCCTTGTTCAAAATTAGATAACCTAACCACAGTCTATTTTGTGTTCATTACCCTGAAAATAGCACAACTAGGCCCTAAGCGTCGCAGAGTTTGACAACAAGTAATAATTGGCGATCAAAAATATCTAACCCCAGGATAGGGGCAACCTACCCCAGTGGGAGTCAAGCCTTTGGTTTATTGAGGACTTTTCCCCGCCGGCGCTGACACAGTGGTCGGCCGCCGTCATTCTATTGCTAAGCTGGAAACTTGTGAGGTATGGATAGAGGTGAATCCGAAGGGCCAAAATCGCTTCTTGTTAACTGAGGTTACACTTTGCAATGGGGCCAAAACAATGTTTCAGTTGCTAATCCTAGCCCTTTCAGGGGCGAATTCAAGGACAGGGTCCCTGGCCCGCTCCCGTAACGCACATCTATCTACTCCATTGCCACCAACAGGTAAATGAACAAATCGATGCCCTAAGAAATATTCATTGATTCAGAACTAGAACATTAGTGCAACTTTTAGGTAACTTTCTTACTGCTTGCGAACACTTTTAAATATTTTTTTGTTTACATATAGCGAGTTTTTAATCCTATTTTCTGAATATCTCAAGCTTATTTTTTTGAAGGGACCCTGTCACAAATTTGTCTGGTTGTATCTGATATCAATTTAATTCGTAATTCATTTGAGATAATGTCTTTTATCTTTTTTGATGCTTCCCTGGGCTGTTAAAAAATTAATACCGAACCCCTTGTTAGAATTTAAATTTTGTTCGGACTCAAATTTCATTTCAAATCGAACCATTCCGGTATCATTGGAATCGTTTCAAAAATAAATGATTCCTTTTTATTGAGTTGCAGTTAAATTTTGGTTATTTATATAATTTATCAAGTTTTACATTCTTATTTTCACAGTTTTCCTTAGTCTCTATACATGTGCAGCGTGTCGCCGGCTTTTTACAAAATTCACTCGGTGCCTCTTCATACAAGTACCTGATAGGAGGAGGTACCTATTTGGGGAAAGGATAGAAAGTAATTGCTCGGTAAAAGTCCTTATTTTTGCCTTCAACCCAGAATACAATCCAAAAGTAATAACTAGGATAGCTCTTACCCTCGCTAAAGTATTTTTCGTAAAACAAGAGATAAAAATCATGAATCGTCCACGTGTGCTATTCAATAAGGGATCTATTATTAAGAATAGTTACATCATAAATGAGTGTAAACAGTGTAACCTTGTAAGCATCCATGTAGTGTAAGCTTTATCCAGCTTTGCAATGCTCTCAAACCGCCTCATTTAAGTAATTGCTTTTGCTGCCCACGCCGGGAAATTAAATTATATTTCACAGGAATTGATAGTTGGCGTGCTGTTGTTTGTATTACCTATATATTTTACTCTGAGAACTACTGCATCTGCATTAATTTCTCATGGTACCTTTAAATAATCATGGAGGAGCCTCAGCCCTTTTGGTATTTGATATCAATGATTGTTAAGCAGGAATATTTACTACTTTTAATTTTTGTTGCGATACATCAATTAAATTCATGCCTACAGAAGTTTTAAGGATAGTAGAGTTAACTTTGCACTGATATTCAACATCCGTATACTAATGTTAGACAGCTATTAAAAGTGAATATGTTTGTGGGTGACTATAGGACATATTTTTACAGCTGGTACGTGTGTTTATTTATATGAAAAAGTATTGCGAACTCACAAAGAAGACAGTTTCACGATCATCGTGATGTGCTGCAAACTTAAGGATCTTGGGGAGCCAAGCTGTTGCTCGCGGTAATACTTTTTGAAGGATGAAAAAGCTGGTGGTTTCTGGCATTACTTGAAGAGTTGAAGGGACGGTTGGATTAGGGAAAAGCCTCAGTTTGGCGGAGAGGGTTTGAGGATGACAGCAGATGGACCTGTGTGGTGCCCGGAAGATTGAAGGCTGAGAAAACGCTGGAAGTGGGCATCGAGAAAAATATATACATTGTATTGAAAAGCGAAGGGGATATACGGTACTGTCTGAGTCCAACACAAAGGGTGATCGACAGAAGCTAGTGAGAATTGCATTCGATGGCATAAAGGAATTTTGCCAATATGACTACCGTTGTTTTGAATAAGATAAACCTACCGGAATTCTCCAATTGCAGAAACGGTAAGGGGATCAGTAATGAAAGATGCTACGATCAAGGTAAAAAATTGAAACTCGCCTTTTCCACATTCTCACAGGGAATAAAATTATGTATTCAAATAAAGATGTCTTATGTCCATCATTTCATGGTATTCAATGTAGATATGCTCCGTTGAATACAATCGTTGGGGGACAAGTGCAAAGCAAGAGCAAAAAAAGAAGACCTTGGATGTAATATATCGGAAACGTAGAGAAGGAGGTGAAAGAGAAGACATACGTAGGTGTGAAAAGATTATCTGAACGGAGAAGTGAGCGGAGAATTTCAACAAACCAGTATTAAGATTGTTGACCCGTGATGATGATACTCTGTTATAGTTTTTAGGATTCATATACTCCCACCAACCAAAAAGTCTCAGGAAGTCATTTCATTTTTATTAATGACTCTTTCAGAAATAGAACCGGTTAGTTTTCATTTATGCAATGCGGTATATTTTATAAGAATGCTCATGTATTTCCACACGTTTTTGTTTTGTTCACCAATATTTAATGTGTTTATATTATTTTGTAGGATTCCCGGTGTTTTTATATAATATTTACACAAAAACCAATAGTTAAGTAATTCATAAAATGAGATATTATTATATTTTATCATTCACTCTTATGTATTTGCACTCTTGCCCATACTTGTCAATGTAATAAGGACTTCATCATGTTTTTTTAACGTGGCAAGTCACAATATTTAGAATTACCTTGGTGATAAAAATGATGTATCATTCGCCCTGTCACTTGCAGTTTAAGAAAAGAAAAAATATGTTGAAGCCATTTCTAGATTCCGTTATTGCTCGATTGAGGAAGTCATCATTCCAAATTAATATTAAAATTAGTTTTCAATTGAATCGAGTGCTCTGAGAGTATGATTCTTCATATGGCTGCAAGTGTGAGTATATTGATGAATTATTTAAATAATAAACGATAAACTCTCATTATGTCTAGGTAACTAAAAAAAGAAATGGAGGGTTTACATAATTTCATATGCGTGGAAGAAGAGTTAAATTTACACACTTGCTCACTATTGTTAACGCTGTAATTAGAAAGTTATTTAGAACATGAATTTTTGTAAACCTCTTCGTGTCCACATATAAAACCTGGAGTAAAAATATTTAAACTATAACTAATTTGTGAATGTATATTAAATTATGACACCATTACGCCAGTGTGAATGGGCCTGATTACTAAACACATCGAAATAAGTGCCTACATATTGATTTAAAAAAAATTAAATTCTATCATTTATATCATACATCACAAGGCATACATAATTGTAGGCATACCATATTTTTATTTATTCCCTAAGATAATCTTTCGCAAATATTTCACGATAATGAAGAAAATTAAGAAATTCAAAATACCAATTGGAGATAATAAAGTGATTACGATTCTTTGGGATATAAATTTTGAATTAGAACCATGATGCCTTAAGTTGATAACTTCAAGTGCTTATAATAATTGAAAATAGTCAGCGATCCAGCAAATTACAGCGATCTCTCACTTAGTGATTTAAGTCGATGGTTAGTTTGGTTAGGTGAGGGTTTACCTCACCCTGGACTAGGCCAGGGGCTCATGAATATCACACAATCAGGGAAAGGGGAGCAATACCTTCCATTGGGCCACCTCGCACTTCAAGGATTTTGTATTTAGGGTGTCCGAGGGCTTCAATAGGGATTTGAATCCGGGACCCCTCAATAGGCATCCTAACGCTCTACCCACTGGGCTAACATCCACGCAGTTATAACAATAAGGGCACGTATATTTATTTGACCTGTAGTTCTTGTGGATGCGAAAGCTACATTTTTATGCGTCCCACAATACTCACCAATTATCAATATAATATGTTATATTGAGTTAATTGGGTAAATTACGGTCCTCTAACTTTACTTTACCTAACAATGTATATAACTAGTTTTATTTAGGATTTGATTTAGGAATCGATCCTAAAATAGTATATGCGAATAAAAAACTATCATTCAGATTGAATGTGAGGCAGCGTTAGCTGGAATGAAATTTTCAGGATTTCGTAACATACAAGGACTAACCAAAGTTAATAAAACAAATGATATAATTAAAATAAGACACGATCTCAGGCGTTACTTTGTGCAATTGACTCATCATAGAATAAAATAAAAAGTACTTTGTTTTATTCCACACTTTATTTTAAAAAGTACGACTCGGGTTTTAGCATCTAATGCTATCATCATAATTAATACTATAAACCCAACTACATCCTTCCAGGAAAAATATGGAGAGGAATTTTATCTCTGCTCCCGAGAAGGAATTCATTTCATTACAGATACCCAGGGGCATGTCGGAAACTAGATTTTTCCTTTTTGTCACTTCGAGACCTCCCGTGAAGCAACACGACGTGCTTTTCCCCCGGGGACTTCTCGACGGAGTCCAAAGACATCTGGGCTAGACCAAACGTTTTGCGCTCTAGGAGTTAAATTGTTCCCATGCATTACCGATTGTTATTTTCCATCGAGAGAATCACCGCAAACATTTACAGCGATTGGGTTTTTCCACGTTCCCTGCCCAAGGCTAGATGAAGAAAATTAAATTTTTATTTCTTAGGCTTGACTATTCGGTACCTCCATGCTAGTTCTATTTATATGTTCCAGTCCTTCTTTTTAGAGTCTATTCAGACGCTACAAATAATTTGATCATCTCGTTTGCTTCTAGACTGTTACCTATAGGTTCTCCGTAGTCATGTCAATTCTCATATTTTGCGGCTTCAGGATTTATAGAGATTTTTATATTTGGTGTTTGATTTTTTTCGTTCAAGTCCTAAGCTAGCCTTGGGAATCTGGATAAAATTATTTTCCTCTTACGATCGATTAAATTTTGAGTTTCCATTGCTAAAGTTAACATGCATAATGTATGTTTGGATAAAAAATCCCGTGTGCAAGAAAGAGAAACACAGTCCAAATTCCCTCTCATGTCAGTGCAGTCTTCACTGTCCAAATTTTATTTAAAATGCTCAGCGATGAAATTGTGAAGCTATGGTCATATTCAGATTCATATCCGTCAATTTCTGAGTTTATTACTTCTGACTTATAGTAAATTTGCATGCCTGGTTTAAATGACTTTTATGACTTCAGATTTTAAGAACACTCTAACATGATCCATGCCTAAACATTTATAAGATCTTAAAATGCCACTTTTTCTAGCACAGAAAGAATGGGAAGAAATTTAAAATATATGCTGTCAACAGGATCATTCCGTTATTGTTAAAATGGCAGCCAAATTAACGCCGCTGAAATATTGAATTGAGGCCACGTATTGCTCTGGCTAAACCAGTTTTACTTTATAATTTTTTTTTCGTTTGGCATATCGATCGTTTTTATCACATTTCCCCATTTTTTCAGGATACGTATAGTTATTCACCGAAAAAAAATACGTTTACCTTAAAAATAAAACTTTTTCCCTCCGATATGATACTGAAGTTTAATTTTTCTTTTAAAATATATGTGAAAATATTAAGGGTCTATCGTTTTTTCTACCATGGAAATTCCGAAGTATGGGTCTTTTTACGAATCATTAAATTTTCTACATGATAGTCTCAGTTGTTAACTAAGTGACAGCCTCAGATGTTTACTAGATGATCGTCTCGGTATTAATAACTACCTCATGAAAGAAAATCCGGTCAAGCGAGAATGTTATATTTTTAATAGGGAAAGTTATTTAATGCCTATATTTTATTCATTAACTATTAGATGAAATCAATTTGCAATTTATAAGTCGGAGTATTTTTAAAGCAGTGCAGTAATTTTAACTCTACTCTATGATTTCCAGGAAATAAAGTAATTAATTCCTGTCGAAAAATTAATGAAACGCAGTAATAGAGATACTTTAAAGTGCTTTTACTTCCCTCCATTCCCTTCCACCCTCGTTTATAAATGTGAGCGTTCCAATAAAAGTGAACTCCGTTTAGCTCCGTTGTTAACAAAGAGTAGGAGAGTTTTCCATGGGACTCCCGGCAAGTACAGCCATTTATAGCTCCGTAAGGGGCCTTGGGGAGCTCACGTCCTAGTTCGAATGCGTAATGGCTCCAATGCGCTTTTCTTTGTATATCTCTCTCTCTCGCTGGTATGTTCCGGGCAACTAATGGGAGTTAAACAATTACATGTTTCTCGTAACGACTTGTACATGCGTTGCATGCGGTACCCAGAATGAGATCATTACTAGATAATTTCTATGGCTTTCTAGAAGAGATCGAGAAGTACCTATCTTTCGTGGGGCATTATTTTTTTAGTAACGTTATCCTCATTATAATTAGCAGTCCATGCAATTACGGACTTTTTAGGTTTACAACCTACGTTCTTAAACGTGAAAGTAGTTCATAATAACTACATGATGGCTTTTTAGTAAAGAACGAATGCAATTTCGAAAATACTTTTGTTATTATTATTTTTAAGTCTCAATGAAAGTTGGGTGTATGGAATTATATTTTATAAAAGATGATACTCCTCATTTACGTACCTCTTAAAATTTTTGTGGAAATTATATTTGTTATTTAACTTGAAAATGAAGTTTTTGATTTATTTATTCACAATTGGATTAAATTCAGTTAGTTTTCATTATTTACTTGCCGTGCATGGGTCAAACGTTATAAAATTAAAAAATGTAGGAAAACCATTCAATTCGATAAACGGTACATTCTTAGATATCAAAATAGTAATCTAGATATTCATTTTAACATCCAAGAAAATATAATTAGGGAATGTGGGTACTACTTGGATATGCAAAAGAAAATTCTCCTTAAGTATTAGATTTTCGCTAGAGCCTTGAAGAGAATGGAAATGATGGTATTGTTTTGTCAAGACTTTTTCGGGTGGTTCTGCCATCAAAACGACAGAATTAAAGAGGGGTTACATTGAAAAATGTTATGAACCCGGGAACGGTGAAGTTTCAGGTGTGAGGAGTAAAAGATTGGCATTTTTATCACTCACTGTTACTAAGGTCTCACCGACATAAAATTTGCATTTAAATTTTTATCACATATCCACATCTTTGTTTGCATAAAATATACTGACAATTTATATTACTTCAATTTAACTGGACCAAGTGTTTTGGAGGGAAAAAATAAAAATGTATAAGTCACATCGCAGATTCGTGTAATTGTATTATTTTGGTAATTTTGAGGTGATAAAGCCGCCAGGTCATTGGAAGAGAGTATTAATAGTTTATTGTTATATATTTTTTATTCACAAATAGATATTTATCATTTATTCTTCCTTGTAGTTACAAATGCTCTTGATAGATGATTTTTGTTTCAAAGACGTACTTAGTGTTTTTTTTTAAATCCCAAATAGTACGAAATTTGATAGATAATTAAAACACTTTAATTATATAAAGTCTTGGATGAATGATCAGAAAGCCGTGCGTTTGCTTAATAACACCTTTTGTGGGACTCGGCCGCATTTTTCTACGCCTTTAAATTTGAAGAAAATAAAATATATTCCGCATCAAGTTAAGCACCAGACCACGCGGGAATTATGAAAATTTTTATAGGAAATCGAGGGAACGGGAGAGGAAATCCATATGTATCATTATAACCATTGCACAACTTGACCTGCCAGATTTGATTATCACCAGAATATAGCTTGTAAGAGATCGAACGTTAATTGTTTTCATATTTTTCTGCTTAAACCTGTGTATATCAATCCCAATATCAGTCCTAAGTACGAAGATGAAAGGTAAAATGCGTATATTCTTGGCATGCTTCTGAAAAGTGGCTCGTAAGACTTGAGAATGCATGTGACCACCGTTAATTTTGTTCATAGCTAATTATAATCCTCCAAAATTAAGCCAGAATTCAACCCAACGCATATTACCTGTGTGATAAATTCCAATTTTAGTCCTATGCATGAAGATAAAAAGGCCAAATGTATAAAATCGTGCCGCGTTCCGGAAAAGTGACTCAAATGCAGTGGCGCCAACTCCATGGGGCCTGAGCTCCCTCAAAAATTCGTTACGGGTGTGAGGAAAAAATGTGTCAGACTTTTCGATTTTCCCCGGAGTCTCCAGATAGCGAGATTCTAGTTATCGGGGTTCTAATGTTGATCGTGTCTCTTCTAAAATACTTAAAACTCACTACTTATAAAATTTCCCGGGGCAAGATCCCCGGTTTGTGCCCCCCCACCCAATTTTTTGTAAGTCAGAATCCGTGCTCACATGACTTGAGAATGCATGTGACCATTTCACTTAATTCATGGCTAATTTTAATTAACCAAATTTTTAGCCGGAATTAAGCCCAATACAACCAAACTCCATTGCGTTCTTCCTCATTCAATTTGCCGTCCATAACTACCGCTCTAGTGTATGTCGGCCTACACTTCGCGTTAACCCAACACCCCCCGCACGCCTTCGAATCTCTTTCTTCCTCATGCGCAGAGTTGTATTATTCGGCTCTGCGTGTGGAGAATCGCCTCGATGTTTGATCACTGTATCTGCAGTTAGACTTCCGGCCTAATGAATAATGGATGTTGATGTTAAGCCCTGATGCGTATGTATTCAGTGAATACGTTAAGGGGGACTGATGGTGGTGGTTGCTGAGCGTGTGTGAGTGGGTGTCTGAGGGTGGGGGATGTGTAAGGAACGAAGGGGATCTGGGGGTGGGGCGACTCTGGGTTAAAAAGAGGGGTGGTTATAATGGCTGTAGCGCTAGAAGGGATGGTGGCAGGGGGTGGCCAGGAAGGTGGAAAAAGGTTGGGAGTTGTATTGTGGCGTGGGTGTGGCTGAAGGTGTGGATATGGGGAAATGGCGAGCGAGGGTGGCTCTGTCAAAGATTGATTCGGGCCCGTTGAAAAAAGGTTGCAAGGGGATTTCCTGGAATGGAGCGAGTGAAGGGACTCCCTCTCTCTCTCTCAAAGAGGGCGCCATCTCGAATTGATGACACCGGTTCGGAATGAGCAGCCGCCCCAATGTTTTGTTGGTTATTGAAGCGGGCCTGAAATTTTTATTTCATGAAAGGGTGGTCTCGTGTTAAAGAGTACAATGAATTCGTAGAATCAACAGTTTTGTAGTTCCGTTTGAATGTTATTTTGGTAGTTCTAGCTTGACTAACGTTAATATGTTTTATTAAAGCACGATGTCGTGTAGTCCCGACCATTTATTTTTCATTGTGCAGACTAACATTGCTCTCTTATTTTAATGCTACACTGCATACAAGGTCCACGTTAGTTTTATTCTTTGCTTTGACTGTCATACAATATATATATAGAACCTTTACATTTAGCTTTATAAATGCACAACTACACAAATGTATAACTTTAAATTGCATAATGAATTTAGCACCGTGGAAGAAGCATAAATTGAGAAAAAATTAACCGAATGCTCCTCAAGGTGCAATTATTTTATTTCTTTGACCTGATGCGGGCATTATACAAAAGCTAAAGCTAGAGACTAAACTTCTGTTTTTTTGAGGGCTTTCTTCAGCGATATTTAGTGGCGTAATTCATTTTAACGACCAATGTCGTAGAATTCCAAGTATCTGATTATATTAGTTAGGAAGAATATTGTACCGTGAAAGAAGTTGCGTTTGAAAAAAAGACCAATGAAATATTGAGTACTTCTGAAGAATTCAAATACACCGATTGAAAGGAGGTGATTCTTTGGGGACAAAGCACCCATTATTTCTGAAATCTTAATCTAGTTAAATTTTACTTAAAATCTAAGTAGATCATATAAAAGTGCAGAGAAAATATTTTTATAATTACCTAATCACCTTTTGGTGTTCCTTGAGTAAAAGCTATGCAGAGCGAAACATATAATAATTAGTGTGAGTACAACTAAAGTAAAAAGTGGTAAATGATAATTCACTCATCAAAATGATTCATGGATTGAGCATCCTCTCAAAGATTCGAACATCGAAGAAGTTCTTTGATCATTTTTATATCCAGAGCCAAATCCCAGGTGAGGAGAGGATTGCAATGCCCGCAAATATTCCTTATTTTTCGGGGTTGTAGGATTATTATTCTCTCAGTACCCGTGTGTTTTGTCTTGAAAGGAGGGTGAAACTATCCTTTGTCTCCAACCCCAGAAGGCGTTCATGCTGTCTTTGCGTATTGATGACTTACTTTTAAGAATTAACAGGCTTCGTTTAAGTTTATATACAAGTTATATCTCGAGAAATAAAATTAATTGAGGATAGTTCAATTTGTCCATTTGTGCACCATTCGTAGGACTCGAAATATAATGAATATTAGCGGGCGTAAATCGTAGGAAGTAAAGGAATTTGTCGGAGCGAAAGGAATAAAAACTTTGCTTTTTCCACACGGCGACTTATTTTTTTGGACCATGGTTTTGTCAGCTAAGCAAGCACCGAGCTCAACCGCCACCTCCACCTAACCAACAAATGCAATATAATTATTGCTCAATTTATCTGCAATGCTTACCCTGAAAATGTTACGTGGCAACGAAGCAAGGGTCGGACAAAATAAATCACCATATGGATAACGCAATGTTTTTATTCCTTCAACTCCCACTCTCTCTCGTAAGCCTGTGGAATACCGTACCCAGGAGGATAGATGTTGGGTTGTATTCCGAGGGAGAAATGGATTAGTGTTAATATTACTATTAATATATCGTTTCGGTGCATGGGATTCAAATGAGATAAATTTTAAAAGTTTAATTTTAAAAGTGTAAATTGTAAATGTGTAAATATAAAATATAAAAGTGTAAGTAATAACCTCTGAAGCGTCGTTTATTTTTTTTTGCAAGTGTTACCCCTTCCTATTAATCATATTTCGGCCTCTATGTTCTTTTTTATGTTCGTTGTATGCTAACTTTGAGCTTTCCCATCGAACAAAAAATTTGTTAATAGCTATATTATTGCTATATGAACGCAGCGCACTGTCCGTAAGTACTGCATTAATGGGTTGATAAATTACGCGGATTTGTTTTTACTACACAGGAATATGTTACGCTGATCTTAGTATGATGAAATCTTATTTAAAGTTATCATGGAATTATAACCCGTGGAATGGGTTAGTGTCCAGTATATATGGGAGGTTCTGCGCCCTAGAGAGTGGAATGAGACGGAGACTGAGCTTGGAAGGATATTTATGAGATTGTTTACCAAATGCATTGTGAGAGGTTTATATCGAGGGGAATAAGCATTCAGGATAAATGGGGCGAGTTTGAATGGGTGGCTTGGTGTGTGAACCAGGGGAGTATTATTATGCACGTTGGACTGGTGAAAGTGTGAAGTTTTGGTGACCTGGAATGGGAGTGTGCAAAGTGACGGTTGAGGAGGCACTGGGGGCGGGGTTGAAATGGAAATCAGAATGGAAATTTATTTGGAAAATAAATAATGCGGGCATCTCTTCCAGTGGAGTGGCGTGAAGGGCGAGGGCGTAAGGAATTTGGACGTGACTACCGTTGCTAATGCTGTTTACTCCCGAAAATCTCTCATCTTCCCCGTGATGTGTGAAATTTCAAAAAAGGAAACTGCGTATCATGTTTTTCTCTTTATTAGTGGTGATATAGATCCACTAAAAAATTGGTCATGCTGATACAAATTTTTCTCGACGGATACTACTCGCATTACAGTCTATAGTATTATCAACTTTTCAGAGCCTGAGAAGTACTTACACCCGATACACGAATTTCTTTAGTAAAGACATTAGTCTTCCCTCACCTGGATTATTGAGCAGACTTATTCACAAACCTAAACGACGAAAACAATAATAGACTCCAAGTGAATATGAATTCAGCTGTAAGATTTATTTACGACCTAAAAAATTAGGACCATATTAGTAACTCTTACAACCGCCTTAACGGGCTTAAGTATAAAGAGCGTCGTACAATACAGATAATAACCCTAGCCTTTAGTGTCTTAACGACCCGTTACCCGCCATACCTGTACGAGAAATTCGTAAGAAAAACTGAAGTACATAATATACCTACCCGAAATCATACCATTGACCTCCACATTCCAAAACATCACACGCCTCATACGAACAAATCGTTCATAGCAACGGCCTCACGAATATGGAACTCTCTCCCAACCCAAATAAGAAGCACTACAAACAAAAATAGATTTAAACATACCACAAATGGGTGTCTGAAAAGTGCCTCCTTAACATCAAGTTGAATTTATTTTGTTTGTATTCATGTTTAGCCTAGTTATCATTATTATTGTTATTGTTATTTTTATTGATAAAAATGTAAATAAATAGTTAACTAAATTTAGAATTGTGCTAAATCACAGTGTTATCCCATTGTTATGGTTTCTTTAAAAAAATGGTTTGGTTGACATAATTATCATAACAAATTATCTCTTTAAATTCTTGTAATTAGTCTGTTATATTTAAGTGCGATTATTAATTTATTTTTTAAATGACAATAAACTTAATTGCCTTACAATTAATACATTTAACAATGAGTTGTGTTCCTGTTATGTTTTTATCTTTTTTTGTCACGAAGCCTTTCCAAAGGTATCATATTTTTGAAAGTGATAAAAATTCCTATAATGGTTGGTCGGTCCACCAAATTAATTCAAATAAAACTCCAAAGGGTTCAAACACATCTCCCCATCGGAATTTTCCATCTTCGACGTAGAATCCGCAGGAATTAGGTCAAAAGATTGTTATTACTTTCCGAGAAGTAAATGGATTTAATTGCCCAGCGTCATGTCCTGTCCTACCCGCAAAATCTTCTCTCACCATCTTGGGAAAGGAACGTTATTCACTCCACCGCAATACCACCCATTTCCACTCCCTTCACCAGCACTTGGTCTTCAATTCCTCCTCCACATGCAGCGTGTTTCGTGAGCCAAACTTTCACTTCATGCCAAAGCCTTTCTCTGGTCTCACCTCACATTGCGTCTCTCTCTTGCTCAGCTATTTATTTCTCTCTATACCCCGACACGTCCGGAACGCCCTAATGCCTCACAGGGAATTCCTTGGTCAATTTTTTCTATTGCACTTCACCGTGTCTTACTCAGAGTACTCACTGGGTTATTATTGCAATTCGAGAAACTAGGCTCAGTAATAATAATGACATGAAACTGTGGTTTACTTAAACTTAAATTTTTTATATGCCATCCATGAGAAGAATCCTATTGCTTTGACGCATTTCTCAACCTTATCCTCCCGCTCTCCTCGGATACACCATCAAATGTTGTGGTCTACTATATTATTACATTAGGCCTTCTTAGAATTAAAAATCTTGTATAGAATCAGGAATTATTCCAGTCTTTAACTTATCTGATCCTGCCCTAATAATTTTTCCTCTATTTGTTCACTTATTCCATGCATTGTGGGCTCTCAAGTATTATGAGCACTTATGGAGAAAAAAATCGTTTCGTAATTATTTAACTATTCTACTTTTGTGGGCTTATGTTGCTTCTTTTCGCCATGTAAAGTTATTTGCATGATTGGTTTCAACTCTCTTCATTGACATTATTGCGTTTTTCTTCAACAGGATGCTTGGAAATAACCATGGAAGAAAACCAGTACGGAAGAGGGTGGGCTGTAGGTGTTCTGTTTTCTTGGAACCTCGCGTTGCAAGGTAGGTGAACTTACTTCTGTATTCATTTTTTTACCTGGTGTCAAAACTGCATTGTTTTCGAGTACGCAATTGGGCTCAAGGCGGAAAAAAATTATGTTTTACATGTTTATTTCAGAAGAGAGAACTTTGTATGCATTAATTTACGTAGAGATGATTGAAATTGAATTAAAATGAAATTACGAGAGTTTGTTATAAATAATGTTTTTTTCTCTTTTCCGTGTAGAGGTATACAGAACCCTCCGTAATATCTTCTGGTTTTCGCATCTCAAGCTCCCTAATGCCTGTTAAGAAGTTTATTTTCGCGCAAAAAGTCTTTTGAACGTATGTATTCATTACATCTGAGTACAGAAATTGATCGTTTCTTTTTTAAATCTTTAATCGTGGCAACGTATTACAAGGGAAATTACTCTTCTTGAATATATATACAGTGGAACTTGGTTATAACGTCATCAAAGGGACCAGAAGATTTTTAACATTATATCCGAGTGACGTTTTAAAAAAACCGGCCTTAAATCTGAGTGATAGGACAAAGTAAAAACGCAAATGTTCTGCCATATACAACACTGTTTATTGAAATCTACTCGTACATTGGAATATGTATAGTAAAAAAACGTTAGTAAAAAAATTATATTCACTTATACACATGGTTTCTATGAACTTTGGGACATAATATAATCACACTACCACTTTTGCAACCCAAGAATCGCAAAATTTTTGACGCTATACCCGAGCGTCGCAATATTTGTTGACGATATAAACGGGTTTTCGTACAACATGAAATGTTCAATTTTGGCTGGTCTGTATTAAATGTGACGTTAAACCCGAGTTGACGTTACAGCCGATGCCGTTATAACCAAGTTCCACTGTATATTCATGACGACTTCCAAAATTTTCCTCGTCCATTGTTTTCAAATTCATTAGAGCCATCGTGTTGTACATCTACTCAAAGGTGAGCATAAATTTTTAATTCAATTCATTGGTCAAAGAGATAACGTTTCAATGAAGGTAATGTCAGTAGCAAATACTTTATTACAGGGAGACAAATGGTATTAATTTTTTAGTGGTTTCGACTTTTTCGTCTTTTGAATAAGATCTTAAGAAGCAGATATTGGTAGTTAATTTAAGAAATTCGAGTGGAATTTGGCAATTGTAGTTCTTACAATCAGTTTCATTGAGCTTATTCTTCTAAATTTGGTTGTTTGCATACATATTATTTGATGGGGCCGATGTATTTTTGTTCAATTAACAACCTAATTCTTGTTGGAAAGATCTTGCAAACCTTTTGTTACCGTTAATTGTAAGATCTTAAATTTAGTATATTTGGCCCCTGACCTTCATTCTACTAGATTATCTCAAGAGATGAGTATACCACAATGAGACTTTACTCTGCTCTAGTGAGTGAATGTCAGAATTGCTCTTTAATTTGGCCCAAAACCTTAGGAATTTCTGTATAAATTAATGAAGCCATTCTGGATCACTGCGTTTTAAGGAATAGTTCTGCCTTTATTTTGTAATATTAAAAGTTATGCAGTAGTGTGCTGATTGAATATTTACCATTTTCTTTAAGAGAAAATAAATTTATCGTTTATGTTCAGTGATAATTTTTGAAATACCAATAAAACCATTGAACAATTTACAGGTATTAGAAGCATATATCTGAGGAGACTCATGCCTTGGAATACATTTCATATTTGTGAAGCGTTATTCAATATCTCTGCCGGATATTGATATCGTTTTTGTTATTTTTATGCGATATTCCATGTACATGTGAATTTGATATATTTTATCTCAGTCCTCCATTTCAATACACGAAATTAGGAGCTGTTTATGCTTTTAGAGCATTTAAACACGTTAACAGAGTACGCAAGGCAAATACGACCCCCAAGAAGGCTTTTGGTAAGTGGTATCTTGAGTGAGCCATTGGTTAATAAAGTAGAGAGTGAGTGAATTTTTGGAGTAAATTGCATAAGGAGGTAATTTTTTTTTATTTCAGGTAACCAGATTATTTTACGTAGAGGGAAAGTTCAGAAAGACTTGAAGAGGAGAGAGAAAGAGAAAAACAACGAATAGGCAAATATGATTGAAATAAAATGTGAGACAAGGTTAGGTTTGAACACAGTTCTAATCATTTAACGCAATCGGCAGAAATTTCGCCAATTAATTATTGAATTATTTAATAATTATAAAATATGCGGCTGTCAGGGTTAAACATGTGCGCATTAAATTGAAAGAATATATTCCCTTCTGCTTGGAAATGAACCAATGGAACATATAAGATTAGATGGGACCATGCGACTACGTTAATATAAAATTTAAGTTCTAGTCTCGCCTGGGTGGTTGCCCCTATCCAACGCATGGATTTTCATGTACGCTGAATGGTTAGGTCAAATAAATTATATTTAAAAGGCCAATAATGCTGTTTTTGGTGGTAGAGGAATAAATAAAAATATATATCTATAATAAATTTAATTGGCGTAGCCACACCGAGTACAGGTGGATAATTTTGAATCCTCATTAAATACACATTGGTCCAAGAATACTCATTTTTTTTGGATAACCACTAATGCTTTATGTAAATAAATAATTCCTTTACTTTTGGTGTTTCAAGGTCTCGCAGTATTTTCACGCTTTGTTGGTGTGTAATTATGTTTCATTAGTGGAGGCAGAGTCTGTGCAAATCCTGCGTCATCTAAATTTTAGATGTACCTAACTCAAGTCTAGCGTATATCCTCCGAGTCTCTAACGGCTCCCAAACTTGTCAACCAAGTAATAAAGGGAAAAGATTGGGCACCAGGTGTGGGGGGAAGGCAATTAAGAATGTGAGACCACCCTCTAAATTTGCCAAACTCCCTTCTTTCCCTTTCTCCATCGTAGTTTGCCCTTAATTCATTCCAATGCCTTCTCCGTCCTTACAAGCTAAGTCCTTATTACTCACAAACTCCTCCTCTCCCGCGCACCTTGGAGAAGATACGTTTTTTCTACCTTCCCTCACTACGCCCAGGACTCTAAGGAAAAACGCTCTCATGAATAATTGGCCGAATATGTAATTGGTGTCATTTATTTTAAGAGAAAAAATGGTGCTCTTGAAGAGGGAAAGACTTATACGAGCTTTCGTGATGAATCATTGGATTTATTGGTGATAAAATAGGGACTATCTTGCCAGAATGTGACATAATTGTTATCAGTTTTTCAAGTGTGCGAAATTAAATAAATTAAAGTAGTTTTAAGAACATGAAAAAACTTTCTTCTAACGAGGTTTTATAAATATTTCAGGACAAGCACACATTACGAGTCTTTACCTGATCATTGCTCGCTCAGGTTTCATGTCACGAAGACCATAAATCGTTCGAAATAAAATATCAAGTTAGACGAGGACAATGGAATCGTGTTTCACCCCGCCCCTTTCTCGACAAATGACCTTTTTCAGCCAACCTCCTTCGAAGATCCCAGTTTCTTGAGGCCATATAAATGAGTCATGTATTAGGCCCTAAAGTGTCTAACCGTGACTTTCGGCTAATGATGAGGTATATTGCTTGGATTGAAATGTTCCTATAATACCAAAAGTTCAATAGAAAATGACACCAAACACGGCGTTAGACTAGTAAGTTGACAAAATTCTATTTGTCGTCACTGATGTTTTCCAAAAATAATATATTCCTTTAATTACAACATGTAAAACTTACAATTGCCTATGTATGTCAATTTAGATAATTTATACAGAAAATTTACAGTGTCTGTTATATTTTAGTGAAGGTTTTACGTCGATAGTATCGTACTCATCACTCAAATTAGGAAAATCGTTTAACGGGAAAACTGTCTTTCGCCTTAAACGCTAATTGTGTGGGCGTCATCGTTTTCCTGGCCCACCAGTACTTTTCTTTCCACATTCTTCATGCCAATATTCAGGGGCGGATCCAGGATTTCTTCCTGGAGAGGGGGCACAAGCAAGGCCGTATCCAGGATTTTGTTCTGGGGGGCAAAAGGATACCTCGCAATACAAAACGAACGCAATTTTAATTGGACCGTATTAAAAATATTGAACATTTTTTAACGGTCTGGGGGCGGGGGGGCACGTGCCCCCGTGCCCTATGAGCCCCCTAGATCCGCCTATGCCAATATTCGTATCTATTTCTTGCCCTGTGTTCACACAGGAAGTGGTTTGAACTTAAGGAGTATAAGGAACGTCATGATTAATAACGCTTGTTGAGGTGAAGCCAATAGGGTAGTTTCCTTCATCAAAGAAAACGAAAGTCATTGATTGCGATTCGTTACCCACCATTACTGTATTCATAATATACAAATTATTTGGTTTTTGAAATACCGGTTTAGACGAATGGAAATGGTCCATTTTTATCCTCATTTGAAAAGGGCCAGATTGGCGCCCATGCGATACCACTCCACGTGACGTCACAGGGACCTAGTTTCTAAACGAGAAGATAGGAGTTATACGTCGTCTGAGGTTACCAATGCATGCATGAGGCGCAGAGCTCAGGGAAACATGTCTTAATAATCACTTATTAAAACTGGCTAAGGTCGGAAAGTTTTCTTCATTTGATAAGGTATTAATAATCCTTATAAGGCGGCAGCGGGAACCAGAAATATGTCACACGGAGAGATTTCCCGACATTCATACTTACGCGTCGCGTTTTCGCGCGCTAGAAAATTTTCACTTTTCATTTAATCGCGAAAAATAGATATCGTCATTTAAAAATCTAAAAGCGTGAAATACGTACTCCAGGAGTAATAATCTTTCGATTTAGGCAATAAAAAAATAATAGGAAACCACCATATTGACGTCATTAATAGTCGTTTGTTTAATATCTTTCCGCAGTCGGTCTTAATTCAGTGTAACGCGCATCGATAGAGAACGGCGAATGAATAAATTATCTGTTACTTCGCTCAATTTAAAGAATAATATTAATGAGAAAGATGAACATCATTCATTTTATTATACGCCAATCCATTGTTTTTGCACTCATATTTTGACTGGCTTGAATTACAAGACGACCGCGCTGCTAGAAGCCGTGGTAGCCCTGTGGAGCGCTTGGCTGTGTTTTTTAGCTCCCCGGTTTAGATCCGTGGTGAACCCTTCGAATGCTTCCATTCTCGAAGTGTGAATAATTTTCCCTCAATACTTATTATTATAGCTTTACCAAAACATAATAGCAATAATTGGTAGCCTAAGGAGCGTTTTGGTTACAATTGTCGAATGACCATCAATTCTTATTAGACTTATTGAACCAACTACGCATTGAATGCCTCCTCATACGAACACCCCGTATTCTTAATAAGATATGTGAGTTAACTATTTTAAAATACCTCGAGCACTGCAATTGGAACACTTGATTTTTTTAGTATGTACTAACCATTGATCGCTTTATCCTGACCGTATACTAGATAATATTTAATTTGTTTCTCCTAACTATTCGTTACTCTAACTAACCGTTAATTACTCCGTTTACCTTAACCTGTACCTTGCGTGTAAAGTAATACCTCGCAATCGTCACTCAAGATTAATTTAATCCACAGCCAGATTCTTTCATATCTCTTCTTGAGCTTTTATTTACCTCTTCAACGGTGGCGGCGGGGTAAAGTCCTCGCCTGCCAAACCGAAGGTCGCGGGTTCGAATCCCGCCTGGGTAAGTTACCCTTATCCAGGGCATGGATGTGTGTGACTGTTAAATGTTATCAAACCCGATGTAAAGGCCGAACAGTGCTGTTTTCGGTGGTGTGTGAAATAAATTAATAAAAAATAAAAAACTCCTTCCCCTATCACATTGCCAAATCACTTTCTCCCAAGAATACCTCCTAAATTTCCTCGAACAAAAATGTCTTGCCTAATTCTTGGAGCCTTTTAATGACGCTGACAGTAGAACTCGGAAGCATAAAGAGAGTTCGCTGATAAGTGCTATTGTATTACCCAAATATTTTAGTCGCGGTGTATTGAATTACCTATTGAACAGGTCCTTAACTACATTTTCTCCTCCTATTCCAAGAAAGAAGTGGGATGATATTCAATGTGCCCATAATTAACCCTCAAATACTTGCATAAACTCATTGAATACTTCTAATTCTTGTATTAGATTACATAGCATTAACCATTACAGCTGTTATTTTCTCCGATTCCTTCTCATAATTTCCCATCTATGCGTCATAAAGGTATCATCGCTCGTCATAATCGTCATATATTTATAAAATATTCACTTTATGTTTGCGGATGACCTTCCGTGAGAGCGTGGATACTATCGGAAGGATTCGCTAATGGGGTAGGGGTAGTGCCGAGAGAGAGGAGGAGGCAAAACTTAACCCCACCGAGTAGCCTTCTTAATTTGTCACTGAAAACATGGGGGTCATGGGTGGCCACAGGTATTTTGGCCCCGGCGCCGAGACAATATACTTACTCATTCTGAAGGTATTGAGGATAATCCTTTAACAGAAGCCCATGACATTGCCAGCCACCACGCTGAATGAGGCACCATTGGTGAAAGCATTAATACTCTATGGGTGAAAGGCATACTTTAAGACACATGGAGAACGCATGACGTTTGGTAACACTGCTCCACGATGTTAACTCGATGGAGGTCTGAGAGAGACTGACTGATGCCACGCCTGCTGTTTGCTGATTGGCAAAGGTCACGTGTCGAGATAATTTCTCTCCCCTCACCCCGACTTCCTTTAGTCATAGCATTTCACTCGGAAAGACAAAATGAATAGAGAATAATTGTTGTCTCCACTACACAGATATTTGGAGATATGTCTTTATTCCCTGCCAGTTTTTTTTCATATTCCTTTATGTATTCTCTATACCTACAGTACTCCTCCTCAGCTTTCCTTCCTTTCATATGTATATCTTTGATAATATCACCCTAAAGTCCTTCCTTCCTGAAGAAATCCCTCCTTCACTTACCATTCGCCTTGTTCTCCAAACCCTTCATAGGAAGTCTTTTTACGGTATTATTAACAATTTTATGATACATCATATTGAATAATCCACACATGATATCTCAATACTTCTTCCAATAATTTTTCCCCTCATTTTCATAAGATGACCTGAACTAATACCAAACATGCCTCCATCGTGTATCCTGAATTGAATTGTTACCTATTGAAAGCTACTTACGCTGTGCGAGAGTACTAATATAAAGCATTTAGATTCAATTTAATACCTCCATAACATCTTAGAAATTCCAATCCATTCAATCTAAAGGGCTCATCGTTCGTTGGTAAAGCCCTCACCTAGTAGGCAATTGTGCCCCGACATATCGTAGATATTTCCGAGATATCTCTCTACTCGCCGTCATATTCGTTCATGTTCCTTCACACATTCTTTTTCTTACCTCTCCAGCTACTTGCCCAATCTCCCTGTCCTCATATATGTATCTCTTTGAGGATATTACCCGAAAGTCCTATCGTCCTCAAGCCCTCTCTCCTTCAGCAGGAATCCTCCATTTTTCCTCCCAGGTCCGTGTCCCTCCACTACTTTGCTCCGGATTAAAAGTTGAACGGCTATCAGCCTCAAGAGACGGAGGAGGAGCGTGGAGGGTCGAGTGAAAAAAAGTAGGAGGGGAAATAAGAAAGGGGTGGGGGAGGATGAGTCAGTGAGAAGGGAAATGGTATGGGAAGAGGCGGAACGCCAAAAAAAGACTTTCTTGGAGGATGAGGAGGTTTTTTTTTCCTTTTATTTCTTCCCCTCCTCGAAGAAAAGGGTTCAGCTGAGGGAGGAGCGCAAGATTAAAAACGCTAATTTAATTTGTGTTGCTTCTTCGACGATTTTTAGTCTCTCCGCCCACTCTTCCCTCGCTCGTCTTTGGCGAGTGCCACTTAAAAACAAAACTACCCGGGATCTTGTTTAACTTTTTTTTTATTTTGGACCCTTGTGAGATTTTTTTAATGCGTCATGATGAGGATGAGAGTCGTGCCATGAGTAGCATGTGCCCCGGGATACGAGAATGCAGCCGGTAGTTCGCAGGGCGTTTTGTTTAGTAAAAATGTCTAAACATGTTGTAAATTCACTATCACAAAATTAGTCGTTCTTAGAAATTAACCTAGCTCTTAGAAATTCAGAGGGCTTGAATTTGCATTAAGAATCATTTTTTGTGTGTCTGTGCTTTTTTAAGTCGCGTTTTTTCTCACTACATTTTGGTTTCAGTGAACATTTTAGGTCCATTAACTTCAAATCACTGGAGAATATCCCTCCCAACTGTTCGTTAGCCATTGTAAAATTGTAATATTTTTATGTTAAGTCTTCATAAATGTCCTTAACTGCAGTCTGTGAGACAAATTCACTTGAGTGGCGTTCTGTTAATAATTGACCTAGGTTAGGAAAATTCCAGCAGGTGTAAAAAAGAAATTGAAAAAATTATATTATTCGCTGTTAAATTGTTGGAAGAGAAATTCTCAGCTGAGGAGGATTAGTAAGGAGGACGAAGTGCATTTGAAAATTTCCTGAAGGAAATAGCGACTCATTTTAATATCACCGCTTTCAACATTCATGTCTGAATGGGAAAGATTTTTTTCCTTTTCCGTATATTTTATTGCTATTATTACTATTTATTCCACAAACAGATGTCGCATTTTTCTTCATAATTCACAATCTCCATCTAATTTAAAGAAGAACGTCGAGTTTCTTTAAAACACAATTTCATTTAGGATGCATGGATAGGTGAAGTCATGAGTATTGTGTAGGAAAAAGTCTGTGCTACCATTTCTCTGAATTCCTTAGGACCGAGAAGATTCGGAATGAATTAGTAATTTTTAATTCACCCATTCGTCAGCTGATTGGAACCGCTGAGTCGGCAACAGATTAAATGCGGCGAGCGGCGACCATTGCGAAATGAGACTGGTGCATATTCATGGGCGGAATGGGAAGATTGGGACGACACAGCGACAATGGATGGGGTTAAGAAAGAGACAGAGGGAGGAGAATATATATGGGCAGAGGTAATGCATAGTCTTCTTTGCCTTTTCCGTAGTCAAAACCTCAAATCCATTTTCCCACCCTCTCGCTATGCAGCATCTCAAGAAACCTTTCATGTATACGATAGCTCTTTTCTTTTTAGGACCTTTCAAGTTTATTCCGTTGTCTCTGGCGTGACTTCGTGGAATGTGGTCATTCACACTAATCGCAATTTATTAACCCATCGCCGCCTACCACAGTCATTCGGCTACATCCAACCATTCTAAGTATATGAGGCCCTTGAAGAAGAACCCCTCTCCATTTTGCTGTCGGATTGTGACAAATATACTGATGGAGCTTGCAATAACTTAACGAACTTATTTATTTATTTTAAAGCCGGTTAAAATAATCTCACTGGTGGAAATAAACATCTGCGAAACGGATATTAAATATGGACGACTATATTCTAGTCACCTTATGTTTCCGGGTTAGCTATCGTGAGAGTCCGGACACTCTCGGAAGGCTTCGTTTATAGATAGGGGTAGTACTGAGAGAGCGTGAGAGAGATAGAGAAAGGAGGAGCCAACTTAACGTTGCCAAATGTACATAGCCGCCTTAGTTTTGTCACAGAAAACGTGTGAGCCATGGGTGGCCACAGATATTTTGACCCCTGTGCCGAGACAGTAAACCTACTCATATGGAAGGTATTGAGAATAATCCTTTTACAGAAGGCCATGAAATTGTCGGCGCTGAGTGAGGCATCGTTGGTGAAAACATAAATACTCTAACTCTATGGGTGAAAGGCATACTTTAAGACACATGGAGAACGTATGACGTTTGGTAACACTGCTCCACGATGTTAACTCGATGGAGGTCTGAGAGAGACTGACTGATGCCACGCCTGCTGTTTGCTGATTGGCAAAGGTCACGTGTCGAGATAATTTCCCTCATACGTTAAGACATACAAGGAGATTGCATGAGGTATGGCAACACTGCTTCCCGAGCAGATTCACGATGCTAATTTGAATGAGGTCCGAGAGTGGCTGACTGTGGCCACGCCTGCTTTTGCTGATTGGCAAAGGGATAGTCACGTGTCGAGATACTTTCCCTCCCTCACCCCCACTTGCTTTAGCCACACCAGCTCACCCGCAAAGATAAAACGAACAGAGAATAGTGTAAATTACATGACTATACGTATCATAAAAGTAAACAGGTATCGGCATTCCATAGATTATTTTATATGTTCTTCATTCAAAAATATGCCTGCCCTGAAGATACATACTTTCCATCAAGGTCATTTGCAGAAAGTGAGAAACATTATATTCTGAGATCGTTAAAACGATCGAATTCAGGTTATTGTAGAAAATTGACATTTAAATCTTGTTGCTTGGTTGTAAAAGTGAATGGAGTTTATTTATTTATTTATTTATTAAGTTAGCTTTAATACGTAATTTTTAAAATATTACCACATTTTTTTCGTGGAATTGATGAAATTGACGAAAAAAATCACCTTGTGCTTAAACTAGGGCTTGAACTGGCACACCCGAAGTGAAATATGAATTGAGATGGGCAAATGGAGCCTAATATCCGTAGTAGTGTTTCTAACAAAAAATATATAACGGCTGGAATTCGTTATTTTATGAGAAAAGAAAACAAATACTCAGCAAAACACCACTCGCGTATACCTTGTCGGTAGGCGTTTTTCAATATGTATAGGAAGCTGGGAAGAGGAGGCCATGGATCATGGACGACTCTTGCCTAGAAAGAGAGTTTGCTTATTTATAAATGACTCCATTTCTCCACGAAGAAATAGAAGTTTTAATTAGATTGTGTAACAGTTTTGTCAATAAAACTATTCATGAAACCACTGCGCGAGGATAAAGTTGGCTATTTTCAGAAAATATCGACGGTGGTCGTTTTTATCTTAATTCGTTCAACTATGACCTCAAATATATTTTTAATTTGATGGTAAAGGAAAGAAATATTCCAGCAATTTATGCAAAATGTTATTTCAGAATATGTTTGCGAAATTTCTACTTTCTAGCTCAAAAAATCGTTTTTGAGGTTTTAGCCAGCTTCTTTAGATTCTATCCCACTGTGCGACGCGTCGGTTAGTATAAATCTTCACAGCTGATACGCAGGCAGTATTATAACACCGAAACGTATATAATGTGACAGCATTCTGAAATTTTTTGTATGAGGTTTTTTTCTTTTATAAGCAATCTATTTGACCACATTTATTCATTTTGATTGAAACTTGGTCAATTATTGACCTTATCGTTTCTCCACTCTCAAAGTTGACTGAGACATATTTGACTTATAAGATTTACTATAAATGTTCGGAATTTTGACGTTAAACATGTGTAATAAACTATATTTTTGTTTTATTCACACTGATATTACCTCATACTCGGAGGCAGGTAAGTGAGGTTCAGTAGAAATAATTTATTTCATCGCTGTTGTGTTACTTTGGTAATGAGAGATAGTTGGCCTTATTCTCCGCTGAGGTACAATTCAGAAGCTACTGTTTTTACTTAAAATATAACATTTTGTTGCTATGGTAACATCATATAAGTGTGTCTACCTGTCTGATCCATTACAATCCATTTAGAACGAATATTGACAAATGAAAAAAGCTACTTGGAGAAATAATGAAATTAAGCGTTCATTATAAAAATTAGGGATAATGAAATGAAATAATTTATCTCACATGTTTACAAAAGTTCCATTATAATATATTACCTTTTATTTTGCTTATTAAGTTTTCTTAAATAAGATTTTATACGCATGAGCAACTAAAAATATTGTTTTAGTGATTATTCCAACTGTTTACGTTCGTGCAGATTTTTCCATTTCTTCTCCTTTTTCCTTATCATTTTCCTGTCATGACGCAGAATTGCTGTGTTTCTCGGAATTTAGAGCGACGCCATTACAATAGGGCAGGCTGCCACGGAAGCCCCTTTTCCGCCTCACTCAAGAGTTTGAGTAACTCTCACCCAACGACTGGAGACCACGCGAAAATCCCCTTCCTTTCTGGTGGGGGGCAATCATTTCACTCTTAGAAGTACGATTGCCTGACCGTAGTAGTGATGTGGAAGCCATTACCAAGAAGGTACTCAATTTATAATGAAAAAAGAAAAGATACGAGTTATCACGGCGGGGATGAAGAGAAAAGGGCGGGTCTAGAAATGAAGCAATATAAAAGAGGGGACTGAGCCATAAAAACTATAATAGGGCTGGTTGAATAGAGACGGCGATATGAATCCGGCAATCGTCAAGAGTGAGAGAGATGAAAGGATGAATGCATAATTCGGTAGATAACGGGTTTATCAATTGAAGATTATTACTAACTAGCAGGTCACTCGGCGTTTCTCAAGAAGGATAGTACCCAGAGAACGGTAAAAACGATTTCCATGTACCAAGCTCGGGGTAAGCTTACACCCCGCTCCACAATTTTGACCATTCATCTACATCTATGTACTATCCCGCAAGCCGCCTAAAAGGCGTGTGGCAGGGGGTGTTAGGACACCAGCCGTTCTTACATAAAAAGGAGGTGCTCTAAGGAAATAAGGGCTAGCATTTATTATAGTACATTATGGTTAGGAGGAAAACCCAATTCCCATATCTATCCATTCGGCAAACCATCTCTCTTTATTTATCGCCTGTGTCGGACCTGGAAAATACAGTGCGGCTCTTAAATTATGTTCTCCGTGTCGCTCTTAAATATATCCGTTCTCAATTGTTCAAGCAATATAAACCTAGCGCGCAGCCTCCGAGTCTCCAGCGGCTCCAAGCCTAATTCGCTTAACATCTGGGTAACTTTGTCTGTACGTCCGCAGCAGTTTTTGACGAACCGCGCTGCATTCCTTTGTATTTTATTCAGTTCACGGATTAAGTCTTTCTGTACCGGATTCCATATGCTCGCTGCATATTCAAGGTGCGGTCGGACGAGTGCGAAATAGCACTTTTCTTTTACTTTCTGACCCGAAAATATTTCCTAAATACGCTTGACGAATCCTAATTTCTTTTTGGCTATGCCGCAAATATTCTTTAACTTCTGGGATCCATTACGTGCATCCGTACGTGCGTATGGCAAAAACATTGTGAGGGCATACCACAGCTAATGGTATGCTCCGAGAAGATTTAATAGTTAGATGCAGAATGAGTTACGTTTGAGCATGTCAAGAGATGTGCCTACCCGCCAGGATGTCCACCTGCAAAAGTTGTATGACGTGACGTAGCAAATGGTAATGAGAAAGCAATGCTTACGCATTGAACGTAAATAAAAGTACGATATGGGGTTGGAAGCATAGTATCTACCTATGTATTAACTTCGGTTGCAATTAGTGCAGCCGTATGGAAAGCCTTAGTGGACAAACAAACAGACTTCCTCTTTTGTGTATTTAAAGATTTCGTTAGAAACCTTAAGGTGCCGGTGCCGGTTAACCTTTATAACCCAGAACAACTTCTTGCAGAAATTTTAATTTTCATGACTTCCCATTTAAAAAAATGCGAACATTTTCTATTCAATCATATTGTGGCAGCTACATATTTCGCCATTAAACTGAACAGGACAAAATCAAACGCAGTTTAAAAATTTCCTGAATATAGCCAAATGTAACTTAATAAGAAACATTGGGTTAAACGGTAGATATGGTCGTCGTTGTCATGAATATTGATTCGCAGATTTATTAGGTATTCCTCAATGCTATTCTACCTGTCCATTTTAACCCCCTTCCCATTGGAGTGCATAAAGAGACAAAACTCTGCATCCACATCAAACGATGGGACAATTTTCCTAACCCTGGCTCTTCTGTAAATGCTTTTCTCTGAAATATATGTATACATAATTTCATCATTTACATCATGGAGAAATTTGGCAAAATTTCCCCGGACACATTTCTTTTGGCAAATACTATTCTATTCATCCTGCCTAAATTATTCTTTTTAATACATTTTTCAGCTGATGACCATCAAGATATTTCAACTTAGTTGCGATTTATTAGCGTGTTGTTATTTATTGTGACTTGATAATCATTATATTCGGTTGATTAATGACATATTTCTGCCTGCCCATTTTATGTTGCTATAATGGTATTTATTTCGTGATTGCTGGAAATTATTTTTACTCCATGACTAATAATAAAATATTTGACATCATATTCGCCGGTCTCGGTGGCCGCGGGGTACGGTTCTCGCCTGCCACAATGAAGGTCGCGGGTTTGACTTCCGCCAAGGTAGGTTAACCCTAACCATGGCAAAGTAGTCTATGGTTGTCCTACGCTAATTGTTGCAAACCCTCCGATGTGAAGACAGTCCAGTTTTCGAGGTGATGGCAATAAATAAAAAAATTTAATTAGTAAAGTGTAAATTCTATGGCGTGATAATTTTTGATCATCTGAATTTTAAAGAATTTATTTTGAATAACATTTTTATTGAATTTGTGCTCCAAGATTAATTTTGGAGGCTTTCAGCCACTTTTTCAAAACATAAGTTTTTTTCCTTGTGTAAGTCTTGATGAGGAAAGTAAATGAAGAGGATCGGTCATTATATTTTGACGGATATGAAGGATACTGTTCGTAAAATAAATGAAAATCAAGTGTGATAATATATATTAACTAAGAATTATTTCTATCATTGATTTTGTTTGAATTCTGAGTCCTGCATATTCCGTTATGAAAAACGATTTTGTCTATAATGTTGGTACCAAAGCACTGGTGTTATGGTGCCGGAACGCCTTACCGACACTATTTAACAAAAGAAGTATTAGTCAAATAACAATTTTATCAATAATGGTGCCTCAAAATTTCTCATACAAAACATTCGTAACCAAAACAAAAAATATAATAAAATGTAAATAGTAACTTGTAGTAAAAAACACAGAGTAATATTTCACATCTGAAAATAAAGTCAATGGTAGTGTGTTCCCGCACTGCTAATTTTGCCATGACACCACTGTTCCTAAGATAAAATTTTAATGGAGCTCTGTCAGAGACAAAAGGTAAGGACCTGATTGGTTCCCTTCACTCTTCAAAGATGTGTCCCTGATCACGCAATTAAACACGGGCGTCACTAACGAATCTATATTTGGACGATGTAGCCAGCCTTCCATAATAAAAGTGCAAGTTCAATTAGGTTTGGTGTTTTGTCTCGACTTGTTGTTTCTGCGTAATTAACGAATGTTTGTTTTGAAAGGGCTCCAGGCAGTCAGATAAAGTGAAAGTTGGCGTCTACTAGTTTCAACATGACACGAGTCAAACTTTGATGCAGAGGAAAAATACCAATATTATTTAATGACTGGTCGAACCCTGTTGTGATGTAAAGATAAATAGCACATAAAATGTTACACAGTGTCGAGAAATACCTTTGCATAACGAAAGTAATTTCAGCATTTATAAGTACTCGTTTCCCATGAATCGACTGAGCGAAGGACTACCATGACTACGATCTCGACTGATATTAGGTTTTATTATTTAATGTTTGGCAAAGTAGTACAAAAGCAGCTTTCATATATCTGAAAATTATTCTTAACAACTCTAACCAATATAAGATCCGGAAATAAATTCTTAATAATTCTTGTAAAATATATAATGACTATATTTTATAATTGATATACCTGGATGAGGATTTTGGCAATATTGGAAGCAATATTAACAGAAACATGATGCGCGTCTGTGTTTAAACAAGGGATAGCCTTAGAAAAGATGACATATGAAATGAAATTGAAGCTGTGAAAATGCCACATGGAAGTGGAAATTAGAAAACGCTTTTGTATCAAGTGTTGTAGTGGAACGCACTGTTGCTTGTGAAACCCTGACTTTGGAAAAATTGGATATTGGCGCTTTGAATCCGCGCAAAAGTGGGTTAAGGAGAGGGATATAATGCCTTGATGTATTAACACGATGAAAAACGAAGAGACAATAAGTTACCTAAAATAATATGGAAGACAAATTAAAAATCGGATGATAGAAAATTGATTGCCTTGAACATATTCGTTGGCGCATCATGCTCCTCGAAGAAATAATAGACCAAACTTTACTTTACCAGTAAATGAGAGGAAATGCGAGGAGGTATCTTATAGTGCGAGATAGTTTTGGGTTTGGATTATGCATTATTCGTAAAACTTACGCTGAGTTGAAAAAATAGCAATAGGGATGGAAGAATAGATGCGTGAAAAAATGCTCGGACTTGAGACGATTGTGCTTATGAAAGTAGTGATGATAATGACTACATTATTTGATTAATATTGATTTAATATTTACGCCACAGTATTCACTAGGAGGACAAAATAATGCCTTACCTCTGAAATTCCGAAGCTGTTCCCATTTTAAATTTACAAACCCTTTCCATTATATTTTATTTTTAACCAATTGCGTATCCATTTTTTAAAATGTCTTACAACTCAAAAACGTAGCTTGTTCCTCTCGTATCCACCAAACAAGTAGAAAAGACAAACAGTTTAACCAGCTGCATCAATTATAGGCATTTCAATTGGTACATTTACTGGATACTCCGGTAACATCTACCCAATATTTCTTCCTGTCCTTCAAATTGCCCTTTGCAATTCGTACCGCTAGCTGAAGATCAACTGGCAAACTTTAACACATCTATCCAACTACCAGCCATCCGTACAAACCTGAAGTTGGGGTTAGACACCATTTAAAATTTTCCATTATTTCATTCCAAAGAAAACTATTCACTCTCAAAAGAGATCAAGAATTTTGTTGAAGTCGGTATGTAATTATGTAAAAGAAATTGGGGGAGACAGACAGAGAACATAGGATTAAATGTTTATTGATATACTTGACAAAGAAAACGTCGGGGACAATCTTTTATCGTAAAGGCAACGTTGGTGTTGATGGTGGATTATAATGAATATACATATAAAAGATGCGAAACACCTTTTTATTTATTACTTTGGGATAAACCGTGAAACACATCATGAAAAGCATAATATTTGGAAAAAATTAAATACAAACCTGACGATGTAATCAAGTTACGAAAGCCGGGTCGTGCCCATAATTAAATAGGAGTGAACCTTACAAAGTTTTTATTTCTTTATTTCCAATATGGAGAGGTTTTACAAAGTAAAGCCTGAAGTGATCAGTTATATAATATTTGACATTATTAAGTACTTAAGGCTCACTTTTGTAGATTTCATGATCACTAAAATTGACCCATCTCATGCCTAAACTTGATAGCACTGTTGCTCTTGACTATATATTTTACTTTCTTTTTAAGATGAGTTATTTTAGTCTCTTTGTTTAATTGAAAATATTCATATGGCTTTCATTTCATCCGTTATATTCTCAGACTGATAGGTGTAGTAAGTTGATTTCTTTAATTTACTGCTTTACTTAAATTGTTCTTAGCTACGTATCGTTACAAAGTTACGTGTTGCAAAATCGTTTGTTAAACTTACAGTGAATATATTGGAAGCTTATATACTATTCGCTTATTTTAATCATCTAATATTTACGGCTGTAACATAATTTAACCCTTATTTTTAATATACAAGAATTGCCATGAGAAAAAGTTATTTTTAAGTTTTGCTCCTCGTAATTAGATTTTCCAACCCCTGTCGTTCTATTTAAATTTTCTTTAATAGAAATTAGTCGTAATTTCTTATTTTCATGTGGACTGTGTCCTTGTTTTTTTAACTGCTGCCACTGAATTATCCTCGACCCTTCACTCTGTTAGCAAAAGCCTTTCCATTAAATTGTGCTTGAAATTTCACATTAGTTTATCCATTATTCTGGCCTTTATTTTCTCTGTGTCATATTCCGAAATGAAAATGGTCTTTCTGATGAGGAAATGTTCCATTTGAGGCCAGCTATGGCCTCTTCCTCACTGTTTTTCTCGATAGACGAATTATCTCATATGTCTCATCTCAATTGGCTCTTTATTGAAAGGTGGTTGAGTTGTTATTTACCCATCACCCTTCCTATGTCGAGCGAATGAAAATGAGTAAAGTTTCTTAATGCACACATTTTTATATGTAATTTTCTATGCAATATCAAATAGTAATAAACTGAGACAGCTGAAATCCTATCTATCCTAGTCAGTTGAAACTTTGTTTGTATATTACTATCAGAGCAATACCTCAAAGCAGTATTATCACGATCTGGAAGTGCTTAGCGTTGATAATGTCTTGCAAAAAAGCGTAAATAATATTTATTTACCTTTTTCCACAAAATTTAGGACCGCAAAAGATTAGTTTTCCTTTTTTAAAACATTGCATAGACTTTACTTCGAATTATCTTAAGCATTATTAAATGGGCAATACCACCGTCAGCTATGTGACATTTTCAAGGAAATCATTTCATAGCGAGGTTGATTTTAGGACTGAACATAATCTCTTTGATCCATAATGCATATGAGACTGCTGATTGACCTTGAAATTTATTTGTTAGAAATTGCACACTCATGGCGTCTATAAAATTATTTAAATACGCATCAGTAGCGGGACAAGTTTTGGATGCAATACTTTATTGTAAAAAACAGTTAAGTAGTATATTAACTTCCACTGCTGCTTATGAAAAACGTTAAAATTAAAAGCGAAGGTCAGTTCTGTGACTGCAACGTTAACTTTAAATTTGCTTTAGGGTCAGGGGAATCCAGGGTTGTGATGCTTAAAACGTTGAACCGTGATTATTAGGTATTATAAACACTCATTACTTCCATGGGTAGTGAAATATATTTCTTACAACTTTATGGAATACCTCCTAAAATTCAGGAAATGAAACCTTTCAACTATCCTCAATTAGTTCATGGTTCAGCATACCAGTATTGTTGTGGGTTTGCAAACAGTTAGTATCAAGTTAACGATTTTATTTTAACTAAAACTTCAGAATATATATTATGGGTCAAATTGAAATTTTAGTTGGTTTTTTTTTATTTTCACATTTTGAATCACAGCAAGGCTCATTATTTTGATAAACGAATCTTTAATGGCTTGCAGTAAGGTCTTCTAATTAAAATAACTAGAGTTGAACTAAAAACATTTTTCGGGGAAACCCGAACAGTGGGCAAATTAAATCCAATTTTGCCCTTAAAATAATAAAATAATTATAAAAAACGTAAAAAAAAACTTGCTAAGGATGAAATATTTAGTCTCAGGGTGATAGCTTGTCAAACCTAATGATATGCGTTCTCGCCGTAGATGTAGCAACACTTACCGATTGGCAAAGACTCACAATTAGGAGACTTACAGCTATATGCTAGCATCTTGAATTTTTTTTTAAACGCTTAAGCGATCAACATGCAAACTCATCAATGAACGTTTTTCAGAATATAGACATTCCCATAGTTTTACGCGGAGATGTTCTATATTGCAGACTAGTTCCTTCATCTTATCAATCCAATATAATGACCAGATTTTTCAGTGATGTGAGATAAAAATTGAGAAATTGTTATGTCCTGCTATTTGTTTGATTGGTGACGGATATTAGTTTATTCATCCTCTTCTTCTTTAGCGACCTGAAAATCTTGTTTGGTCTTAATACCTTTATCAACCAGTCGCAAGAATTGGTAGTGTGACTGCTTTTTTGCACTGATGGTAGTTAATGAGATTGCAACTAACCTTAAATTAAAAAATTACGGACAGAAATTACTTGGTGCAAGAGGACGCGCAATTGCCCTATCCTCACAGTACCCGCCTGTCGCTTGTATGGTGTTTTTGCTGAACTTTAGGAAGTTGAAAAAAGCACTCGTATATACTATTATATTGAGCAATTTGAATGGTTTATTTTTTGCTGCATTGTCTTGCAATAATTGACTTATTTTTGAATGGATCTTATTTCTCTTCCCATTTTTCAAATTCTACTTCCCTTTCCCTGCCTGATACGTTATATTACTCTTCGGTCTTGTTCCAGACCTTGGATTGGGTTCTCGATCACTGCAGTCATTATTTGTAGCATTTAAATATTTTAAATTAATTTAATTTGTTTGCATCGATTTAATATTCAACGCGAAAGGTTCTATGTTCAACCTAGTCAATTATTGCGTAAATTTGAAAGAAAGAGTATTTTCTTAAGTGTTACTTTTGGTGCCTTCATATTTGAATGATTTTTCATAACTCTTCCAGCCTTAGCCATTTCTCAATGTAAAATTCAATCCCTTCTTGGTACTAGGACATAATCTCCCTCCGAGTTAGCTTCTGCATCTGCTAAGTCACCTTCCCCACAGAACGCTGGACTGGATCCGTAGAATTTTCCCGCAACGACTCCAACTCCCTCTCTGCGTCGACGGTACAACTGAGTGCCATGTGCTGTCATCTCTGCGGAAGATATTGGAAGTTTCGCTAGGCAGGAATCGTGGTCCCTACGCCACGCCGCGCCGCGAGATATATTTCCTCACCCCACTTTTCTCCTTCCCCATAGAGGAGATGCCTCCTAGCACGCGCCTTCTCCATTATTGCTTGCTTCATACCGAAAATTTATTTTTCAAGTCACTGAACTGAATTGCGGGTAAATGAGAGTTTTTATATTAAGCTTCCTCTAAAAAAATATCACCGTGTTTCATTTCTGCGGCAGTTATTAAAAGTTGACGTGCCCTCATCCTCAGAAGATTTACTGTCCTATTAACGTGTTCGCATATATTTAGCTATCGACTAGAGTAAACTAAATATAAGATCTATGTATTTGAATTCATTCATCTATTCTTTACAAACAATGGCGAGTAGGCTGACCGCTCGGCTACTGGTCGAAAGCACCCCAGTTCGAACCTCGTGCAACCTTAGGGCACCCCCGAAGTAAATCCACGAAGTGCGAGGTTTAACAACGAAAGAAACTAGATCACTTATCCTGAATCACTGAATCTAACATGTCTATGGTTTAGTCTGGATTGTGAGGTATTATCGCCGATCCTAATCAATCATCGTTGAGAAATCATCGAATGAATGAATCACTATAATGAAAACTCAATGGTTAATGAAGGGTGCAAAGGAGCTTGAAACAAAATATTAAGATATACAATATTATCTACCACTTCTTAAAAGTTAGAGTTAGATGTGTTCTCTTCGGTGTGTTGTTCAAGAAATATTTATTATTCAATTCAGAATTGCGCCGTTTTTGTGAATTTATTCACCTTCATCAGGGCTTTTCTTATTTTTTTAATCAATAATTAGATTTTCACAGTAATTTTATGAATTTTTAAACAAAAAGCATAGAGTAACCCTTGAGGAAGGCTGATACCTTCACTTAAACATCGGCACACATTACATTACATATATTGACTGAAAATATCAAAGCCGTCATTCCATCAAGTAAATGAATGTAATTGTGATGTAATGAAAGATATTCGTGTAATGTTAAGCGCCTAATTATCTCTACTATTTGGACCATACATCCACTATTCCTAGCAGAGCCGGCCTTACGGCGGGGCGACCGGGGCGACTGCCCCGGGCCCCGCGCTTTGGGTGGCCCCGCGTTCGTGAAAAAAAATTAAAATATACGATAGTTTGAAAACGCAATTTCAACTATTACTGTATTGTTAAGTCCGTGCTAGACAAAAATAATATTATGAAAAAGGAATAATAATGCAGTAATTTAAAGTAAAAAGCGCGCTTTTTATGTTTATTTTACGTTATAATTTTATGAATAAATATAATTATAAATTTAATTTGTATTATACTATTTTGAACTCAACTGCGTGATGGTATCATAACGGCGTAATTACGAAGTCTGAATTTGGGAGGGGAACACATACTTAGCCAGAGAGTGGTACGGATTCAAAATGCTCGAGTTTGTAGATGGGGTATAGAGTTTAATATTTTAAGTGAAGGGCCCCGCACTGAAGGTTCGCCCCTAGCCCCGCACCTGCTAGCGCCGTCACTGATTCCCAGGAAACTCCAGGAAAGAGTTAAGTATTATTCTCAATCTGCATTGTTTACATAGTCTACACTCTCATTTATTCCAATTCTAATCGGATTTGCGTGAATTCCGTTATTTTTACCGGATATATTTTGCATGCACCTTTGGATGCAGTAAAATTCTATGGCTTCGCATTACCTGAAATCCTTATTAGCAATTTTCACCGCTCTCGTAGAAGTTTCCCTCGCTTATTTATCGCCAAAAGAGTTTCTCGTAGATTCTCTTCCTTAATCTCTATTGCCGTTAAAACGGTCCTTGATGCATATGCGTGTGCTATTTAAAGACTTATAAAATCCCAAACAGCCCCGGTTTGAGCTAAAAGTACTAGTTCACTGCTTTCGGCTGACTCACTTAAGGGAACTTTGTGCTGAAGAAATTGTGTAGATAGGTGGTAGGGAAATGAGCATTTTGCCGGTGGGAGAGAGAGAAATGAATGCCGGATAATTTTGAGAATCGATTGAAAGCCTCATTTAAAGTGCATCGTTTATGAATTTCTTTATATGGGTAGAATTTTTTAAAATCCATGGAGTCAGTGGCGCAGCGAGGGGGGATTTCGGGGGATAAACCCCCCCCCCTGAACTCAGAGAATTTTTTAACTTTATTCTATTTTACGTAAATGGATTTATATTACTAATAGAATAGTGTAAGGATTAATAAAATATCCCTCAGAAAGCCGTAAAGTTCACCATTTTGAACCATTTATCATAAAATTCCGCAATTTACTAATCTCGCACCTACCGCTTATCCTGGTGGGTATTCCATACCCCCACACACCCCGGTATTAGTTGCACCTTAACTCCCCCCAGCCCTAAATGATTATTTTATACGGTATTGGGCATTGCTATCGAAAGTCTTTTCCTTTCATGCGGTGAAGTAAATAATTCTTATCATTCAGATGATGAATACATGCTTACTGTTTTATTTAATATTTACAATTAGTTAATATTTTAACCATGGATATTTTTCTGTTGACTCACTCACTCAGGCTTTTTCTTGCATGAGGCTAAATAAATAATTTTGATTATTCAAATGGAGTATGTGTGCTTGCCGTTATATTTTAGACTTAGTTATAGTTTCCACCACGAATATTATTCAACTCAATCATTCACTCAGCGATAAAATCCGATGGTAGCAAACCGCATCGCATCCTTCTTCCGAACTTTTCTTCCCATTGGTATTGAATCTTTTTTTCTGCATTACCCTGCACCGAGGAGTTCTTCGCCATTTTCGGTTTTACCCTATCGCACAGTTCTCTTTCCCTTAGTCTCATAATCACCAGCTGCACTTGTTGTCAAATGTATGTTTCAATACATCTCATGCAAGAAATAATATTGATTTCTCCAGCTTCTTTAATCCCAGGATTCTAGCCATATCTAGTTATAAATACTGCATTTTTTAAGCAGTGTCTGTGGTTTTTATGAATCAATTTTCTATACCTGTTACAATTTTTTCCATCGTATAGAGAATTCATCCTTTTACCTGGTGTATTGCAGTTCAAATAAAGTTCTTTCTTGTTTATGGCTATATAGGAAACGCACAACATACGTACTATGTCCTTCGCCTCTTGCAGCTTGTGGGATATGCAAACTAATCCTTTTTTTAGGATATTATGGATAATTTTGCAGGTAAATATTGGCATTAATGAGTAATAAACTCTTGGAGGCCAACATAACTGAAATGAATCCGCTTTTGATAGAAGTGTGAGAGCAGCTGAGTAATAACACGCTAATTGCGATATCGAAAACATTACAATGACGAAATCAGTATTATATCTTGCATACGTTATTTGTTAAACAGTATTATAAATTAGGAAGATGGGAATTAGATTAAATACTTTTAATGAATGACCGAGGTGATATACCGTACTGTGTAGAAAATTATTGCGATAGAATATGACAGGTCATGATATTAAAATTGAATGAGCCGAAGTTTAAGCAAGTACTAGTTATCTATTTCGATATATTATTTTAATTTTATCACGTAGATTGTTTATGGATTCTCGCTATTAGCATCGTATGTGAGAGGTAGCCGCAATATACACAGAATTCCAGGATCATCAAAAACCTGCGGACAAAGGGAGAAAGTAGTTTTGATCTAGTTTTTTGAACTTGCTACGATGTGATTTATTTGCTTAAGTAAACAAGCCAGTTTACTGCTGAATTTTATTTCACTATAGAGTAGAGGGAAACCACTAGTTTTGAATTTACTTCCTATTCATTTTATTATAATATGGTAACATGTGTTTATCGTCCCTCATTTCAAGTGTAGGTGTTAACGCCTGTTCCATCTAGCTAAGAATATGCTTCAAGTTATAGATTATAGGGCTTAAGTACGAGGGCCGTTTTTTCAACCTCCAATGGGTCATGAAAAGAAGACGAAGTGATTGATTAAAAATTTTTCCGTCACTAAATGTTGAGCACATTTGTGGTATCCTTTCGACATAATCGCCACGGCGATTGAGGAATTGGTCGTGCCTGTGGACAAGCATTACTATACCTTCTTCATAGGATGTTGCCGCCTATGACTACGAATTTTGCCTTTGCCCTGAAGCTCATCGCCCGTTTAAAAACGCTTCCCTCCAAGCCACTTCCTCATTTCAGCGTAAAGGTGGAAGTCACACGGCACTATGTCGATATTGCACGGCGAATGATTGGAAATGTCTCATTAAAATTGCTCAAGGAGCAGTTTGGCTACATCAGCGCTTATATGACGGTTGTTGTCATGGATCAGAACATTTCCAAAAGCCAGTATGTCTCTTCTTTTGTTTAGAATAGGAATAGACGTATGTTTTCACACTGTTTCACTCTCTAGCTACAGTGAATTACAAAAAAAATTATTTTATCGTAATTACCTAAGATTTATCCCTGCGAGTTTTCTGGCTGTAGCTCCGCAGTGCACATTGGGCGGAAGAATCAGCGGAGGCAGTGTAGGTACTTAATGAGGTCGCTACTAGCCTTAAACGGACGCGGACGTACTGAGGAAGTGCAGTTACCCTGCGAGGTACCCGCCTGTCGCTTGTTAGGTGATTTTGATGAGCGATCGGAGGTTGAAGAAAACCGCCCTAGTAAATAAAAAACAAAATTAGCGAAATTTCAGAAATCACGTATAGGCAAAGGCATGAGATAATCTGCCAATTAAAAATCATCTTGAGAAAGATATATTTTTATCCCACTCCTACCACATAACGCAGCTCTTTAGTATTCCCTTCCTTCCTTTTGCCAGGTGAATCAAGAAACTCTCCCCCCTCGGTTCCTCGTACAAAATGCGCCATCAAAGTTTCAGCGTGGTGTTTAATTTTAATCTGTTCCCTACTTAAGCCGCGGAATGGCCTCGTCTAAATCTTCCCCTACCTTCTCTTCTCCATCAACGCCTTTCTATCTATCTCTCCCTTCCTCCTCAGCTCTTATATTCCGCTTCAACTTTAGATCCCAGCCTATCTATGCTATTCTCGCCTCTCAACATCTCTTTTTGCAGTTAATTTCAACGTCTTTTCTGGTCTATGAATGGCGAGTACCCTTAAATTCTTCCAAAAGGAACGTACGCTGCTAACTTTTACCTTCTTCATCCACGAAATCGTTGAAAAGAGTGGAAAGAGTTGCAAAATAACGATTTAAAGGCTTGGGCTTCTGAGCCGTAACAGATTTGAATTTTGTGCACACGTTAGTGGAAATTGGATCAAAAGATTTGTAACTTACGAGAATAATGCTGATGTATTTGCCAGTATTTTATGCTTCACTCCTATTAAAAGTAAAATAATGCTTTTAGAAATAAGAAAACTTTCGTTGAGGAGTGCCGTACGTGCTAATGTGATTAATGCGCGCATATCAAATCGTCTGATTAAAATGGAAAAGAAAAGAACATGCAAAATATATTTTAGGCCAAAATTTATAAAAAAAGTCATAATTTTGTTAACGCTTTGCATCCAAGGTTGTGAAAAATCCGTAGTGAAGTAGTAATGTTAGAGAGCTAATAGTGATGAGTCACAAAGTTCATCGCTTTTATGTACTAGGCTTCTCATACTTAATTTTTGCCGGAACGGTATTTACTGTGTATGATATACTTTAAGGGAAAACTGCCGTCAACACCTCACGCGTTAATAGAATGAATATTTTGGACTATGTAATCGTCATGTAGAGTCCATACATGGCGTTTTATAGTATGCAGTCTCGCCAATAATTCAGGAGAATTCACATTTTCTTTGGCATTCCATATTTCTTTACCACAAATTCGTGCTTACTCTTACATACGTAAAAAAGAATGGATCACACTAGCACTAGCAGAGGAGGGACGCCTTTGGGGCAATGATATGCCTCCTCCAAATTTTTAAATTGTTTTTTTTTTATTTCTTCTCCCTCTCTTCCTTTATTAACGCTTAGAAATCTCGCCTCTGTATACAAGTATGTGGAAAATTAACCAGTTGTGCTACTGTGCTATCATCTCAATTAGCTTACTTTTACTTCAGTTTTGTGGAGTTGATATTCAATATACGACATTTATAGTCAGCTGGTTTATGTAACGAATTCCTTTATGATTTTGAGGTAACATCTTCATTTAACTAACCTGATTATCATTTAGGTTACTTGAGCGTTTCCCTAACGTCTTGATTGTTACCTCAAGGTTATTGTTATAACTACCTCGAAAAATTAAAAAAAATATCTATATCGATATAAGAGTAGTCCATTGTAATCATGCAGTTAATATTGATAAAAAACTCCGAATGTAGGCAGGAATTTGCTTTGATTTCATTTAATCAAGTAATATTGCTTCAAGGATATAAATTCAGAAGCCCTTTTGTGTAGTAAAAAAATAATAACACTTTGATTCATCCTGATTCAGGCCTGCTATTATTCCCTTACTTTCTTGCAGTTAATACTTTCTCCACTTTGAATAGGACGTCGGAATTCCTGTTCCAATAGCCAATATTCCTCTTCCTTTTTCCATCGTGTCCTTTCTCTGTTCCCATCACCATTCGCTGAACGAACTTCTACCTCCGGTGATAAACCAGTTTCTCTTACATTGTCCTGACTTCATTCTTATGCCTCTCGCTTGGAATTCCGAACGTCTCCAGGCCGTTATTCCTCTTTATTCTTTTGAGTAAGAAGTTTTGCCCTCACTCAATTCTCGTTTCTTATTCAGCGATTACGTTTAACTCTTTCCTGAATTCTTCCATGAAGAGGAAATTGAGTATTCCTTCTTGTGCTCCGCCAACTCTTGGAGATGAAGTTTTCCATCCCTTTCCTCGCCTAAATCATTCAAGATTTGGTCTTTAATTCTTCATCTGATCTTATGAATGCAGTGTTAATTCTTGATATTATTCTCTGAATTTAAATATTGCTTTTCTCCGGGAAGTAGAATATTCAACCTGATTGCGTAATTATTGGTTGTTTTCAAGCCTATGAAGAGTTGTACTCCAGTCGTAGGTGTGATATAACATCTTGAGACCTTCATACATATTCATCACGATAATTATCCATCACCTTAGCAATTCGCCTATCCCTTTAAGGAGTCTTATACAAAGCTTTCGTGTTACCCATTCAGATTGGTCTAGTACGCATTAATGTGTTTCGGATTAAAAATTGTGCTGAAATACATTTTCATCGCGGGAATCAGAAAAAAATGTGAAAAAAGAGACAAAAATACCTACGTAAGGTCACGAACTTAAAAGAAAATGAAGGATATTGTTACCTTGTGTTTTCATTTTTTACTTGAGATTGCATAATTTTGGCTGTGAAACTCAACATTCAATGATTTTATGAATTTAAGTTGCTTGAGCGGGGAAATATATATACTTTTATGGTTTCATGAGTTTCATTTCGTGTATTTGCTGTTGGTTAAAAGTATAGTCACCGGTATCCAAGCAGTGTACTTGAGACAAGTTAATCTTAGGCAGATCTAATACTTTTGGCAAGAATACTTATGAAACTGTCGTAAATCAATTGACAAAAACGGATCATAAAGAAATACCCAGAAAATAAGAGAATCAGCTAATTAACTCATTGGTTCTTTGAAGATTTAGAAACACATTTTAGCGTGACACAAAATACACGGTACGTATGAAAATAATTTTGATGACTGCAAATATGTCCTTGTGCATCCGAGTATGTATTCTAAATTTAATATCAGTGTTAATTATAACAATTCTGAATTTGGTTATAAAAAAAAAGTCCCTTCCTTTTCTGTTCTGCACCAATTTGAGATCAAAGTTATGAGAATCACATCTGTCGCTTAAAGGAAAGTCCGAGCCTTTTCCTCCAATCGTACGGAGGTCACTCGGACGGCATCTGGCGTGGAGTTGTATGAGAGAGAGCCCCAAGTCCCTCTTACCTTATCTCCGTATCTACCTGTCTCTCCCCGTCTTCCTCTCGAGGTCTCCTTAGGCCCAGCACATCCAAATGGTCGGAAGACGAATGGCAAAAATGTGAGGATATTCCGAGAACACGAAGACCACGATGCCTCACCGCTTTTGGGAGAAAAATTAGGGCTGGCATAGAGTGTCTGTGTGTAAGTACTGAGATTTGTGAAGTTTGCAGAGTATTCTATCCTAGCTGATTCGCGGAAGTAAAAGCAGAAGAGATTTTTGAAGTAAAGGTACCGTATGCTTAAAGAAATGGATTTGTTCAGGAAAGTTGGGGGAGAATCTTGAGCTTTAGGGATTGGAGCTGGAAATTGAATACACCTTAGTTCGCACTCGGGGCTCATAAGAAGCTCAAACTGAAGGGATGAAGTGACGAGAAAAAGTAATACAGAGCGCTTATAAACGTAGTTTTCCTGTGCTTTCTTAGAATTTCCCAATTCTCTTTTTTTCTTTCCGTTAGAAATTTCTTTTCGTTCGTTACACGTGATCTCCGGAGACTTAGAGCTTTCTTTAAATTTAAGATGTCAGAGATATGCATCATGGTAGTAGTTGTAATTTTAGTTGTAGAGAGTAATTGTAATTTTAAGGGCCTTGTTACTTATGGTATGATGATTGATGGTGAAATCTTATCATTATTCATTTATATCACGATGTGGTATCTCCCTATCAGTTTACAATCTAATGCTTTCGTATCTTATTACCTATATTCCCGGTAACCTAGATTTGGAATCAATCTAGGTCTTTTGCTGCTGTAAGTGAAATGAATATTTATTGCTTGCTTATGTCCTATTTTCGTAGTACCTAGTATATTTTCCCTGATGCTGGCTAGTTTTTTCTTGTATATTATATACATTCAATACAATCAATTTATATTTAATACAAATTGATAATTAATTAAAGAAAACAGGCTCCCGTTAAATTATTACATAATTTTGAATCGATGATACTTCAATCGTAGAAACAGTGTTTAAACATAGTTGAGTTTAAAATGTGATTTAAATTCTCTTGATTGCAAAATATTATATTATTTTCATTCAGTGGAAAATATGTTGATTTTTGCCAAAGAAACAACATGCCAATATATCATTGATTTATTTTTTTGTAATTAAACTGTGGATTAATTTCGTTATTCTTGCGTATTTAGAGATAAGTTTATTTATTCATATCGGAACCACTATTGAAAGCAAATTTTATACTATCTTTTATTATTTTGAGACATAATAAAATTACTTGAACTCGTTTGAGTAACCTCAGCTCATAGTTTTCTAAGAATACAGGCATCATAATTCCAAATAAATGGCATTATATTTGACATAAAGAAAAAATCTACTCCCTCACTTTTGTGTTGAAAATTAATTATGCCTATTTTTCTTTTTCCAATTTAAATCGAATAAAATGTGAGACCCTTATATATTAGTCCAATTAAGGAATTTTTATGTACATAAGTAAATGTAACGCATACTCCGAAGTTGCCCAGGGAAGCAAAGTCACCAGTTATACTGCAGTCGTTAACGTCACTTAGGTAGTATTAATTCTTTCAGTTGGTATTGGTCTCGGTTTTCAGAAGATTTCTCCCCCAAGATTTTCGAGCTTAGATTATGTTCCACCGGTGCCATTGCGTACCCTTCTCTTCACAGCCCTTTTGGCGTTGTTTCCCGAGGGTGCATTTCTCTGAATAACATCCCTATCCTGCTGACATTCCGATAGCATGCCCCACCCCCCCGCCCGCAAGCTTCGCGGCTCTTCCCCTTCTCGCTTACCCATCCTACTCAGCGTACAACCCCTCCCCTTTGCTCACCCACAATGAACTTCCACCCCTTCACTCCCACCGCTTCAGCAAGACTCCCAAACAAAACAACGTCACATCCCCCTTCCTCCCCTCCCATTCTCAGCATTTCTTCTTCCCAACGTGTTCATTCCCATTCCTTTCTCTCCAACTTTCCTTGCCTAATGCCTCTCTCGCATTCTGACAATTGGAAGATAAAACAACTATTTTGAGGAAACAACATCATGGTCGGCTGGGGAGATGAGGGGTGGGGTGTGGAGGAAAAACAAAACAGCTCAATCAATCGCGATATTTGAAATTTAAAGTGTTTCTCCTCCGCGAATAAACAGAGCGCCGGCTGTCAGATGGGTCAGCGAGGGAGAAGAAGGGTAAATAGACGGGGGCAACTGGAGAAGGGAGGAACAGAACGATGGTTTTCCGAGAAATAGGCTTGGATTGGGTTTCTGGGTAGAAGCTTGAGCTGAGCACGTTTTGCTTTCAGGATAACTAAGTGGAATAAATAATTTGCGAAGCTTTCAAGCATTGAGTAATAAAACATAGGGCAAGGGGCCCTGCAGCGAAGTAGCGTGATATTATTGTGTCATCATACGCGTCTATCAAAATTCTTGAAAAATTCGCTGGCAATCAAAATAGTCGAGTAAAATAGCTAGGGATTAGCATTTTTGCTGTTTTGATTTCATAGACAGTCTGATTGATCACCAGGCTTGCCATAATGCCAAATTCATGTCAAGTTTAACATGCAATAAGTTGATTTAGTATTAATGTTAACATAGAGGTATTTTTTTTACAGTATTTGAATCATTATGGTGTTTCTACCATTCATTTTTGACGGTAAAAATATACTATTTCTCTCGAAGCACAATTCTTGGGTTCTTATGTTTTTAATTCTTTCCAATTTGAATATTCCAAAAGTGTTCAATAGAATATTTCATTTTTTATATTAATATCATGATGCTTGGTGAAATTCTTTAAGCTTACTTTAAAAAATTATTTTGTTTAATATCTTACCAAATTTTCATCGTTGCTTTCTTTATGATGGAAATGGGTAACAGAGCTGTGCCTGAAGAACCTTCAGTTGGAGCAGGGAATTTTGAAGACTTGGACCGTTTGACAGTTTGCTTGATAAGCAACATAGTTTACGGGTTGGGGATTTGCTTGGAAGGAGCGCAGTTTTTTTTAGGGAAACAAAGGCGTCGTAACAGGGAGCACATAAAGTTATGGCATGTGAAAACCTGCGGCGGATAAGCGAAAGGCAAACGGAGGTTTTTCCGCGGAGATACGGAAAAGGGAGAGAGAGGAGGAATTTCGCTGCGAGGATGATGGGTTATCGGTTGTGTTGGATGTGTGAGACGGATGTGTAAGCGGCTGCTGCTGTTGCAGATGGCTCTATCGGAGTGGCAGAGAGGCTGGGGAAGAAGAGGAGGCAAAAGGGAGTGGTTGCATGGAGTGATGGAGCTTAGGTGATGTTTCTTTAGTTTTTTTTTTATTCCACGGGTATCGGCGAGAGTGGCGGAGGCAGGCTAAGGAGGAGAAGGAAGGTTTTGATGGTTGAAGGGAACGCCCTTCAAGTGCGGTGGATTTTTCGGTGGAGCGGCGGATATCAGGACGTTGAAAGTAGGTGTCGCTCTCGCTTTTTCCGACCGCGGTGGCATTTAAGGCAGGTGCGTGTTTTGATGGAAAAGGGCGCGCTTGGTTTGTGTGGAGGGTTGTTCGTGCGGTGGAGGGAGGAGGCTTAAAGCCATCATTTCTTGGGGGTGCGGAGAGGAATTGAGGCTGATTTGGTGCTTGGGTGGGAAAAGCTTCTCCTTCTTCTTCTTCCTTGAAGAAAAACCCACAGCTAAGCCCAAAGGTAGATGCCGCGTTTCTTCCCTTTACGAAGGTTTCCTGTCCTGACGCATCATGGGAACCGAAAAGCTGGTTTTTCCTCTTCTGCACTGGAGCTATATTTTGAGCGTACCCACAGTTTGAAGTTTGAAAATCTAGTCATTTATAATAATTAAAAATTTAATTTGTCAATTAGTCTATTTTTAATGATCTTAAAATAGTTGGCTGTGAAAAAATCGTTGAATCACTTTTAAGGTTTGTTTTTTCTTCTCCCTTGAGAAAATATCCCTCTCTTGGTCCGATGGTAGATACTACGTTTCTTTCTTTTCGGAAGGTTTTTCACCCTGGTTAATTATCGTAATCCAAAAACCTTGCCTTGTCATTTTGCTCTAATGGTACATTTTTTTGTACCTACCGTTTGAAGTTTAAACACCTAGTCGTTTAGAGAAATTTAGAATTTTTTTATTTATTTGGTCTATTTTTGCTGTGGAAATAGCCTCAAATTAATGATTTTAAGGCCGGAAAGTTTGGTCTTTTTCCCTGAGGTAAAGCAATCCGCTAATTTCAATGGTAGATACTGATTTTCTTCCCTTTTGGAAGATCTTGAAACTGAGTCAATCAAAGAAATTCCATATTTTATTGGTCATTTGGTCTTTTAATGCTATGGAAATAGTCTAAAAAATCCTGATTTAAGCGTAGGAAAGTTTCTTTTTCTTCTTTCCTGAAGGAAACTCCTCCACTAACTCCTATCGTAGATACTGGTTCCTTGCCTTCCATAAGAAGCTTTCCTGGTTCTGGCCTGGTTCTAATTCATAATCGTAATCGCAAAGCTAGTTTTATCCTTCTGATCTAAGGGGATCTTTTTTTTATCCACCAATAAAAATTTTAAAACCATTTTTGAGGAAAAACATAGAAATAAAATATTATTTTCTATAATATTTCAGTCTTTATGTCCACATAGTGACATATTTTAGGTTGGAAAAGCTTCTTTTACTTCTTTCGTGAAGTAAAACTCTCCGCTAAGCCCTAAGGTTGATGCCACATTGCTTCCTTTTTGGTGGTATGAAAATAATTTCAAACAAAAATTCAACGACATTTGAATCGACGAAAGTTTTTTCTGAGAAAATTGACATATTATTACTGATTTAGGGGTATGAAAGCTTCTTGTTCCTCGAATAAAAACTATCCGCGAAGCATAAAAATAGATGGCGCGTTCCATCACTTCTTTTCGCAAGTTCACCCGATCTGACGTATCATGAGAACCGAGAGGATGGTTTCGCGCAGCTGATCTTCTGCCATCTTTTTGGTTTGCCTAGTGTTCTTTAGCTGTTCGCTGTAGTGGGAAGAGAAGTATACTTTAAAAATGGATTGCGTCATTTGAGTGATGGAACATTTAAACGACTCTGGTTCCGATATCATCAAATCCAAGTTTTCTCCAAACTCATTCCCGTAACTTCCTTCCTTTCGCGTAAGATATCAGCGATTTCCTGCTTCAAAATCTATGTGCAACGCAGTGCCGTTGATGCATTAGTATTTAGTCTATCGTCCTCTATCTCAGTGGTATTGTATGCTCTTAATACACATTCAGTTTATACTTAAATGTCAAATTTATATTTGTAATATTATGATAATACACTGCGCAATTATTTTTTTATTGCATAATCGCGTGTGATAAGATTAAACAGCATACTTTCATGGATGACTCATATGATATCCTAAAATTAATTAGCATTATTATACCTCTACATTAAAATCTAAAGTTCATAATTTTACTTAAAAAGTACCAGCATATGATGTCAACATGGGAACAGCCAGCAGCAATTCTTGGTTGTATTTCATCGGGAATTCTTCTTAAATGGAAAATATGTTCTTATATATTGAATATATTCGCATTCTTATACACATCTTTCATCCAAAATACTTAACTATTCTCTACTCGTTTTTTTTAATACATTAAATGTTTTACAAATATAGCAACCTCTGAATCAAAGAGTTTAATAGTAGGATTAGGTATAGTCATCATATTGCACCGAAATATGCGGTTTTGAATTCAATTTAGCAGCTTGGAATAATACGCTTAGTTTTGAGGATATATATGGGCAGAATACTTTAAATTCATTAAATATCACCTTGAATATATATTTTCACCATATAACTCCATATTAATTTTTATTACAAGATGAGGTTTGCCTTATTACATGATTTCTTCCTCATTTGAGTTCATAAGCATTTAACAAAATATTTTTAAACGCGCTCAAATAATTTTCATCTGAGCCGAATAATTAAAATTGGGTAGTATTGTGTTATTTCAATACCTATTTTACTTCACTTGTGGCAAAAATTGAATTGGAAATAAAAATACTAAATCAACATTTCAAAACAAAGTACAAAAATACTATTTACAATTTAATCGGAGATATTATTTAACCTAATTATTCCGTGCAAATAGTAACATAATTACTGAACTAACTATGTTTTCCATTTACCTCTGCCTAAATTTAATCCGTGATGAAAATTTTCAAGCTTAATTTTTTTTTCTAATGCGGTTTCATGGTTTATTTATGTAGGCATGCTTTTGTCACCTAGAAAACAGCGCAGGGCTAACACCAGGGATTGCTATTCTCTTTCATTGTTCAATTTTGCTAAATTTCCTCGATTTTCATCAATTGCCATTATCAATCATAATTATAGACATCTTTTATCATAACATTTACGAGGATCATGTGTGCTCGAAAATTTTAACTCCATTAGATACAATATCTGTTGGTACTAATCCGATTTACCCACTCCTTTTCCTTTCCATTCTGCTTCCTGTTTAGATTGACAGAAACATGTAAACCATGCCAGCTTTGTAGTATTTTTACAACGCAGTATTAGACAGAAAGATTTGGAAGGAAAAGAAGGTGACAGAAGGGTTGTGGAAAAGAGATGAATTGAACTAGGAAGAAGCTTGGGGAGGGCGTGGTACCCTCGGAGGGTGAGTGAGCTTGTGGAATGCAGTTACGAGGGGATGGGGGTGATTTGATGAGAGAGTCAGATGCGGAAGAGGGGCGTAGCCATGGGGTGGCTCGTGTTTCCTGCCGAGGAGATGCCAGGCGTAATGGTCCAGAATTGAATGGGCCAGCTCCCTTCGCGCAGGAAGGAAGGGAATTTTTTTTAGGGCTGGGTCCGCAGAAAGTAAGACGACAGCGCAGGGAGAGAGGCTGCGAGAAGGATAAGGATTTTTGGGTCGTGGTGCGTATGGCGGGAATAGACTCGCTCGCCAGCCAGCCCCCACGGTCGCAAAAGTGGTGGCGTGCCGGCGATTCAATTTTGAATGACGGAAATGGCCGACGATTCCTGCGTCTCTGCGGGGAATTCCTCTCCTCAATCCCACCGTCGTATTTTTTCACCCTCTTTATCCCGGCACAGCGATTTACCCCCCTCATGTTTTTTTCTTCCTTAATTTTCGTTCTTACCACCCGAAATACCAAGTTCAGGCTAACGTATTAGCTCCACAAAAGGCGGTAGCCTAGAATTGAAATTCAGATATGCTTTCATGGACTTTATATGAGTAATAGCAGTTATTTTTCAGACAATAAATATTGTATGGTGCAGCAGATCGTAATGCTATTTGACCATTATCAAATTCTTCATAGTTTATTAGCTTATTTTGATGCCTTGTTGTTGAAAGTAGTCGTTAAATATAGGTGTTAGCGTATTTCAATTACTCTCTATGCATAATTACGCCAGGTTACGCCAAAAATCGTCAGAAACGTAAAATAGTTCAAATGGTTAGAGTTGTAAACGAATCAATTATTATTATCATCATCTTTATTTTCTTCTATTATTCCCATAGCTTTGATTTAGTTACCCACCGTCAATGGAAAAATGTAAAACTAACAGAAATTTAATTCATCCTAGGTCGACAACTTGTCTATTTGTGTACAGTTAAGTGGTGCATTACTTAGATTTACTTCCTTACATATTTTTTCGAAAGCTTTTTCCTTTCTCTACCTTAGTTTTATACCTCATTATATCGCCATTAACGAACCTTTATTAATTTTGCCGCCTAATTTTGTATCTATAATATTGGTATGCTCAGTTTATCTAATCGTGATTTTATTTCCATGCGTTTTCCAAAATTCCAAACAAAGACTCATGTTCTTTGATTTAACCGGGTTTTATTGCGACCTTCCTGAAGCTCTAAAGAAAATGAAATAATATGAATAAATATATAAAAAACCCTGATTAGAATAAAAATTAATAACGTCAATCTAGGCCTTTTTTGATAAGCTTAGTTTAATCGATATTTCTGCGATTACATCTCATTGCATAAATGATTATTCCACTGGGTAGGTACCTATCTTTCATCGGAATGTCAGCGGGTTTAGAGCCTTTCATTTCCATAGGCCCTAATCAACTCCCCTAACCCTAATCAATTTTAATTCAACATCGCAAATATGTCCCAGCATGAGGAACTCTTGGCGTCAAAATCACTCTCTTATTCATTTTAACGATCTCCTTGACGCTTTTTGCTGCTTCGAATGCACCTGCGCCCGTGATATTTCCAGTTCAACTCGAATCGGGGTTTACCACCAAGAATATAGAATCGCTCTACATCCCATATCTTCCACAGCTTTTTCATAAAGTTGTTCGAAGCTCTCCTTTCTCTAGCCATAAGTTGTGCCAAGTCCTCAAAACATCTCATCTCTATAGCAGCAGAAGATTATATGAAAAGCTTGAATTCTTGAAGTGTACAATATTTTACTGTAATATGTCATGCATTAGCGTTGGAAAGCACTAGAATATTGTCGATATGGGGAATTTTAGGTGACTTTTTTGCGTCATTATCTTTACAGCTTCATCAAGAGGTGGTAAAATTTTAGTTAATTTGCGTTTCAAATGTATGAATCTTAAGAAATATCAGCAGACAGTTTTACACGAGTGCAGTTCAATACGTAATGCAACACATTTATTTTCTGAAACAGGCGTTGTTTAATTCATCATTAAAATAAATTACGTTATTTCCCAATCTTTCAGCTACACAATACCATTTTTCGACGTGATCTCCATTCAATGCTACCGATTGATGCCACCTTGAAGGAGGGTCTGCATGCCCGAATGGTACCATTCCACTGGTTAATGTCGGAACCAACGCATCTTACTGCATCAATAATTTCTTCACCATCCCCGTAGCGGCTATGTTCATCATGCAACACACGTTGCCCAGCAGCTCACCGTGCTCTTGCCCACCATGGGGATTGGGTTGGTGTGGTGGCTGGAGTGTTGGCTTCCCTACTGGCGGGCTAGGGTTCAAATCCCGGCAGTGGCAGAGAATTTTTCAGAGACTGCCCGATCCCTGCTTGAGTGTTGTGTGGAGAACATTTCAAGCGCAACACTCCGTCCGTCGGATGGGACGTTAAGCCGTGGTCCCTTTGGCGCCTTTCCTTAAGAGCAGGCTAATGCCGACGCCGGGTTTCTCTCCACCCTTCCTTATCTACCATTCCCTCATGGTGCAAATGACCTAAGCTGTCGGTCGCCTCCTCCAAATACTATATCATACATTTTGTCCAACGCCATATCACTGTAGAAATGCTGCAGGCGCCTATGAATATGTGAGATACATCCTTCGTTAAAACTTTCGCAGGTACTCGTCATGTTGAATAAAAACTTTTGGGCTGTATCGCCGCGTCAATTTTTGGGTGGTCCCAACGTTTCCCGACCGATGCTGGTCGCTTTCTCAAGGGATTCTGGTGAGATTTTAAATTCATATATGAGCGTTTCTACGCGTCACTGACTGACCGTTACACCCTGTTTTTGTTCATGTATTTCCCTTTGACTTAATACAAATCAATTTAGGAACTTTCTGGAGGATTACACCAAAAACAAGTTAGTCAAAGCATACACTGGCTATGGTACCACCCTGTGACTCCAGTAGAACCGGAGATTTTAAACTTCAAAGTCGTCGTCACTGACTGACAAAAATAAAACTCCGTTTTGTGACGTTGTCACATTTCTTCGCATTGCTCTGAAATTATGCAAGATAAAGAAAATCCACGAAATACGTAAAATATTTCTAAGTGTTGCCCAAACGTATGCAAAATCGTGACTCTGTGTAAGTAATGGTTTCCTCTCTTTGGCCATAAAAATGGAGCGTCACTGACTGACGGGCATTGTCACTGACTGACACATGTGATTTGATGCGTGTTAACTTTTCTTTTTCATGGAATGACCATTGCAAAATATATGTATATTGAACACAGAAATTTATTTAAAAGAAACAATACAGTTGCATAGCCAGGGGTATGTCCAGGGGGGCCGAAACCCCCCCCCCCCCCCCCCCCGAAATTATTTTCACAAAAGAAAAACACATTTATTTTCCTTCAGAAAAAAGTGTTAAAATTAGTTTAGAACCCTCTACCTAGTACCCTGTTTTTAAAACATTTTCCCCCTGTGTTAGACCCCCCCCTGAACGAAATTCCTGGCTACCCCACTGAAACATAAGCACATAGTATGTATTTTATCCAGCAATTTTGCTTCGATTTCTATATTCTCGCTTAAAATGGTGAGTACTCCTAGCACTATGATCTATTGCGTAAGGAGACATCTTAATTATATTTATAGCAACTAACTCCACATGGTGAACAAAGAGTGTGTTCCGAATGGGTGAAATACCGTGCCACTGTTAGTTCAGCATTTCATTGGAGGCTGAAATGGCGTGTACACGTACAGGGATCTCTGCAAATGTTATTTTCATGCTGTTTTAATTACACACTCACACTGCATTTATTACAGGAGAACCCGACTTAAAAGCTTCCCAGGTCATGTTTCTGCCTTTGCCCCCAACTACATCAACACCACCCTTTCCATGATCTGTTACGACTTCATTGCCGCTCTCTATTCTTCCTGTTTAATTCCTCGCGTTCGCCTCTTTACTTTTTCCTCTCACGATGCTCGCGCTGTCTCTCTGCTCCCGTCTTTGCCATATTAATAAATCCTGACATATGTTACAATTAACGATTTCAGATCTCAACAATCATTCTGCTCCTATGTCCCGCTTTCACAACAAACGCACCGAAGCGACACGACGACAATGAAGGTGACGGTGATACGCGGCATGCCGAAGTCAACAATTGGCAAAAAAATAAAATATTCCGCTGCATAAACAAACAATTTACCAAGAAAAATAAAACTGATATAACATTATTACTCGAGGAACATATTATGCCACGAATTTAGTGTACCAGTCGGGGCCAATGAAGAGCACGCACCAAAATTTGAAACTTGAGCAATACCACAGGTTAAAATGTCAGTCAGTGACGGCCCTCAGGAACAAAAACGGTGAATGCTGGGGAATTTTTTTATTCTGATCTTTCATCCTTGGGATGGACTTTATTTGGATACGAAACGATTTATCTCCCGCATCCCTCGATTTTGGTCAGCGGAAAAAAATGTATGTCAATCGTCACTGACTGACACCAAAACGACGCACTGTTGCGTTACATTCCTCTGCATGACCATGTGGCTTTCAAGTATTGATGAAATGGATTGGTAAGACACAGTCATGATTGGGGAGAATGGTTAATTGTAAATTTTCATAGAAAAATCTTATCTTAGTTGCGAAATCTTCAGTAATATAATGGCTCTGTAAACGGAATCATTTGCTCATGTGATACGAGAGCTCAATTCTACGGCGTTTTCGTAAAAAATGGTTGGAGTATGGGGAGAAACAGGTACGGATTATTAAAATTTGGAATATTTACAACATGTCAGGACTTTGAACGGTCCATTTACCTCAAATTGAATTTTTGAACCCTAGTATGACAGTTACGTAGAAACGCTCATATACAGGTATCCGTCTCAGGTGGTGGGGGGAGGGAAGCGTGAGGTTGGAGTAGTAGGTTGTTGATTGTTTTTGAAGATTACGGGTTGCCAAGTAAGACTAATTTTAAGGCTTGTTGAAATTTTTCTTCTCCTCTTTAGATAATTCTATGGCTTCTCTGACGAGTCTCTGTTTAAAACCTTTTACTTTGGCAACAATTTTAGCTTCTTTAAGGTTATCTCAAAAAGCCCAGATATTGGAACGAAAACTACGGGAATACCAAGCGCTCAAAGTGGGGCAACTTGATTTTGCGTACAAAAAAACGGGTACTTTTTTTGGATAAAATGAAGTACAAGTAATACTATGGCGCGGAATTTTTTTGAACTAAATGGTATAACGTAGAAATAAATTCTCTTTCGTATGCTTTTTGTTGCATTGAAATGGATTACCTCGTTTAGACGATAGATCCCCTCAAACTCGGGTGTCCAGCTTTTTTTACAGACAGTATATATGAATTTCAATTCCCACCTCTTCAGAATCCCTTGAGAAAGCGACCAGCGTCAGCGACCCGGTCGGGAAAGATTGGGTCCACCCAATAATTGACGTGGTGGTATACTTTAAAAAATTTTAATTTTTATCCAAAATGTGAGTTACATTAATTTTTCGCCAATAGAAACTCAATCACTGCCTGTTATTTGGAACGCACCTCGGTTACAGACGCTATTTTAACGGCTTCGTGTTGCGCGGTTAAGTCGCTATCGGGCGGCAAAAGAGGGCAAGCCATGTTGAAAATTGAGGCTAAAGATGGAAGGATGTTAACCGAGAGAGAAGGGGTACAGAGTAGACGGAAAGAATACATGGAAGATCTATATGACGGTGTGAATAGACAAGAAAGATTGACTTTAGATGAGAAAATTGCAGTGGAGGAGGATAATCTTGGGCCGGAATAAAAGAAATGGACGGAGAGGAGGAGGAACGACGAAGTGCTGGACATGGTGGGTGAGGAGAGGCAGCTTTTAAACGAGATACGAAGGAGACAGAAGGTATGGATGGAGCGAGTTATTAGCGGGGAGGGGATGTTGAAAACAGTGCTAGAGGGTAGAATGTTAAGTAAAAGAGGGAGAGGAAGGAAAAGAATTGGATTTTTAATAGAATGAAAGGAAGTAGTCCTGATTGTGAATTGAAGAGGGAAAATGTTGTTGGGGAGAGAGGATCCCAGAATTCGTCACAAGTACTCAATGGAAATTATCTACCTTAATCGGTAGAATACCTAAATAATAATATTGCGCGGTAACCAAACGGAAGCCAATGCAACAGTGCGAGGCAAAGCGGGAATATTTGAAAATGATCCGCAAGAAATGCCATGTTATTTCAACCAAAAGTGGCCGTGAAAGAAAAGTGTAGCATCACTTAATGAGCTCACATCGTACGTTTACATGGGACATGGATTTAACTTTCTTAAAAAAATATCGTTGGACAACTGCCCTCACGCGCTTATTGGCCCAAGGTTTGCAGGGTATTGCACAGGCTTCTTCAATTCTTTGATTCCGATTTGTGGAAGATTAAAAGCACCAAAGTTTTATGATTGGCAGCTTTCAGGTTCTCTCCCGCGTATGTTCATCTCAGGCGGATGGCGACATTGAGGCCTGTGACATGGTTATCATCGACACCACTCCGCGGAAGCCTTCTTTCCAACATCAAAATTTTAGTTTACATTAAGATTCGGATAAAAATAGCAATATCAGTTCTGCTTTGCCGAACCATTAAATTGGAAATGCAATTTGCGTGGTTCATTAATTTTTTTTGCTTACATCGATTTTGTTTCCTTGATTAAATTTCATCGTTTTGATAATGGTCAATTATATTGTATTTTACCTTATGCTCTGGGAATAATGATTATTTTACTACGCCTATGTTAATATTTTCAGCTTCAGATGCAACGGTGATCCGAGGAGACAGCAAATCCGATTTGCCGTTCAAATTTATAATTCCGTAAAAGATGTTTTAAATGTGGAATGTAAGAGGCCACTTAAGTCTTCATTTTTCCAGGCCATTATGATATAGAAACGAAAGATTTTGAATCAGAATCTATTCACATTTTCATCGCTCTTCCATATAGAAGAAGATAGTAATCCAAATTGGTGTCTTGGGCGCTGAACTCCATAAAATTACTACGAGAGAATCTTACAGAGCCTTCTTAATTTAATTCGACGCACGTCGGGAAATGATTCTTATACACCCTTCTAATCCAGACTCGTCCTCTCCGTAGTTTCCGGCGTTCTATATATCTCCATCGCGTCTCCGTCTTCTCCGAGGGTTTTTGGATGGAGAGAAAAAAAATGCCACGCGTGGGAAGCGAAAGGATGCCTTTCAAATTCAGTCTCATCAAATATTCAAATATCTTTTCCATTGCTGTCTCCTCGGATCTCAGTCAGCTCTCCTTTTATTCTCCTCAGCCGTTCCGAGATGAAAGTTGAAGATTCTATGCTTCCCTATTTATATAAATAAAATTTTCGTTGTCAGATCAAATACTTCTCCCTTGCTAGCGGGGGTTATAAGGGTCACATTTTGAACTATCATCAAGGCGGTAAGTTATTCAGTTCTCTTTTTCAAAGGAAACTCAATATCTTCACCTGTATAGGTAATTTCCTGGCGACGTCTACAAGATCCTCACTTTTCAATGAAAATAAATATATGAAAGGATTTATTCTGCTCAGCTGTTGAATAAAGGATGCCATCACAATGTCTCATAACGTGTACTGCTATCGTTTCTTAATTATTTCGATGCATTCTACTCATTTTTACCACGTGAAATTCGTTATTAACTATGAAGATTTTATTCTCAAAGGAAGCAAGAAAACATTTTGGTGTATTAAAAAGTTCCACTAAATACTCACTTATGCTATTAACACTTAATTTAATTTCCATTCAATTGTTTTTATTAAATGTGATGGCTAGCTATATTTCATAGGCTTGGGTTAGATACTTTATGTAGTAAACTTTCCAATTTCTCATCCATTTCACAACCTCAGATTTTCTTCTTGCGCAGTAGAGAGGTGATACTTTATTTATCCCTTGTATGTTATTCGGATAAATATCGGACACATCTTCAAATAAACATAAATATCAGGGTATAAAATTTGTGATTTGGCTTCTAAAAATATCCTCCTGTGATTCAATAAAATCCTATGAAAGAAAGAGATCAGATCTCTTCATCTGGGGTCTGATAAAAGAATTACCATGATCAAGGCAACGGTTGACAATGCTTGGATAATTTTTTAGGCTGTTTAAGAGAAAGTTTCCTTAATGAAAAACATTCATTATAAATTTTCTTCTGCTTATTGGTTGGTTAATATTTTTGGATAACACAAATTTTGTGTGGGAGACCTTCTCAAAAGTAGGTAAATTAACGATATTTACGGGACGCAGAGCAGGAGGAAAGGGAAAATGCCAGCCCGCACGAGAATTATTTAAGGAATCTGGTACATATATAAAGGAGTGAGGAATCTCAAGCGTTCATGGTGATGATATAAACTAAAGATAATTTAAGAATTTCATAATTCTGCACGTGGAGACCTTTGAGTATATTCTTTGAGATTAGCTCTAAGAATGTATGAAGGACTTTTAGTCATGAACATTTTTTCGTTGATTTGTTTTCCTGATTAAATCAATTACAAATTCCGATCTCATATCATTTTTCCCATCCAGGCATCTTAATTGACTACTTAATTAAAATTTTCCTCATACGACCCGTTTTAAAATTGTTTTTTTTTTTTGCTGTGGAGACTTTATTTTAGAGACTCGCGATTTTAGGGGCACCAATATTGGTTCAGGAATGTAAAACAATATCGGTTAAGGTTAATATTATTTGCGAGAAACTCTTGGTAATACCAATTGCGAGCGCATGGAACAAATCAAAACACTTTTTTTCTCCAGGCAACGCTCCCAAAGCATTCTAAAGTCAAACTCTCCTGATGACACGCCCTGCAATCGTATGCGCAGAGGCCGTTTATTACTGCTAGTCCAAAATATACTCTGGGTGATGTTTATGATGCATGGACTTTTATTTATTAAGATATAATATACCTTTATCGAGAATCTTACAAATTGAACTTAAATAACGAAAGAAACCTTAATGCGAACCTCTCATTTTTGTGGTAGAAAAACTGCAACTAAAACTGACTTTAAAATGCTTTGGGAGCGTTGCCTGTAGAACTAGACATACGTTTTTATTTGCAGTTTTTCTACTACAAAAATCCTCGCTCTCTTATGGCCCATAGGGACATATGCCTCCCATGACATAAAAACACTAATTTTGTGAAAATTAAAGCACAATTACGTATTTTTCCGTACTAACTCCACAGGCTAGGTAAACACAAAAGATAAACCGAAAGTCCTGTTATAGTTTACCTTCTCATCGATTTGTGATAGTCTATCGGATTTCCGCTTTGAAAACAGCATTTTAAGTGAAAGTTCTGAACACTGTGGAAACATCAATATCCAATAAGTATCACACAAAACATTTAAAACTAGAAGCAAGGGCTTACCCAGGATCAAAAATAGGAAGGGGGGCAAGCCATGGTTGTTCAAGTTGTAGGTAAAATTTAAACATGGAAAAGGTGAATGAAATCAACATTTTAAGGAAACTGTAACAGCTCTTTATTAGTTTTTTAAATTATTTGCTTGAAAAATATTATTTTTCTTAAAAGCATTTGCGATTTTTGCTTCTAGGGGGGCTGCTGCCCCCTCCTGCCCCTCGCCAGGTACGCCCATGACTAGAAGCCAATAGCTTATTCTTCAATAGAGCTAATTATTACAGTCATACACCTTCTCATTTATTTTGAGAGAATTAAAAAGAATGGGTCAAATTATATCGATGGCTAAGTTCTAACAAGTATCTCAATTTGGCCGGTATGAGACAGGTATCTTAAACAAAGTGTAATAACATTAAAAATAAAATACAAGCAAAAAACAACTCCTTGTTGGCAAACAAAGCTTCTTTTTCAGTTTTATTAACTTATGGTTTTTAATTTCGGTCTAAAATCTGAAATATTAATCGTTTTTCGCTCTCCTGAAAATTTGCTATTTTGGAGATACGTTTTGTTATAACTTCCCATCGATATCTTCCTTGGAACTTAAAGCGTCAAGGCTACGTTGTGTTTTGCATGATTACGGTGGAATCATCCCGTGCCACACACCCTGGTGGTGGCTTGCACAATACCTTGTTACATGTAGATCAAAATCGGCACCACTACCAGAACTTCTTCGCGAAGAGTCAAGATCTTACCATGGGTCACTTTCATCAAAAACCCCACAGTAACACGTTTCACGCCGCACGTGGGCAACCCTGAAACAATTTCCTGAAAACAATGCTGAACCCTATGCCACGAATGGGCTTCTCAGGTAAAAATATAAATTCTGTCCACGGTAGTCAGTTAGGATCAACTTCCTCAAGGCGGAAATGTTCTCTCACTCAGTGAATGAAGCCAAATTCCGGCTTGAATAGGCGAGGGTAGATCTCAAGGGAACTGCATAGAGACGGCTCAATTCCATCTCATTAACTCTTTCTAGCCCAGAGCTACTTTTTGGGAAAATTCAAATTTCAAGATTTTGTCTTATGAAAACCTGAAAATTTTGCAATCAATCATAATTATCGTGGCAGCTGAATATTTCGACATTACAATTAACAACACAAAGTAATGCGTAGTTTTGATATATCCTAAACAGAGCATATATTATATACATTTTTGATGTTGCTTAGAAGCAACATTAGGTTATAATGGGTTAAAGGCTGATTGATTTCTGCGGCCACTTCGGTCGCATTTTAATCGGCTTTCAAAAATGTTGCCGGCGCGGTGATGAGTGCAAGGCGATCCACTTTTTTTCGATGTTTTGAAGTATGATCTTTGAAACTGCGAGTAATAGTATTGAAAAGTTATGAATTTGATAAATTACATCATTATATATCTAAATTGCGGTTGAAATCCCTAATTATGCCTTATTACCTCGTGTAATTCAGACCAATTTGTCCTTCAGAGTGGCCTCTTGTGGAAACCTATTTAAATGAGCGGTGGTTGACACATTTTTAGAGGTAGAATGAGGAATATCTTTTTTTAATATTCGTGGTAGATCTCACACTCGTTTCACATACGTGTGAAGTTTTCAATCGAAAGAATCTGTGGGGGGTTCCTCTCGTTGGGGCTCTTCGAACTTTGAGAATTTTCAAATGAGGGAGTAATGATAATAATTATATTTTATTGTCCCATATATATTTTACGGCAACAGGTAAACGAACCGCCGGCCTCGGTGGCGGAGGGATAAAGTCCTCGCCTGCCAAACCGTAGGTCGTGGGTTCGAATCCCGCCTGGGTAGGTGATCCCTATCCAGGGCATGGATGTTTGTGTTGTGCTTTGTTAATATTGGAAACCCTCGTTGTAAAAGGCCGTTATGTGCTGTTTACGGGGGATGTGATAAATAAATAAATAAATAAATATGATTTGGAGTTTTGAGTGACCACAGAGGCCTTTACCAGTTGGTAGTATCACCCTCAGAAAATAATCGTAGTAGTGTACTAATATTAAATACCAAGATAACTTCTAAAAGAACTAATACAAACGAAGTTCCTCGAAGAATTATCCCCTTTAAAGATTTTTGCCAGGGTAATAGCTAAAATTCCACTTGCTATTGGAAGGTGTAAATTCTACTATCAAATCCTCCCCAAAAGTCCAAAAGCTTTGCCCTGGATTCGAACCTGCACCCTTAGGTCAATATATCTATGCTCTACTTTCTAGGCTTCCACGCTTTCTTCCGTGAAGGGCATATATGTTTCTTGATATGATCGAAGGGTGTTACTAAGAAGTAGGTGAACTGTTATTTTGTAAGTAATACGCCAGAAGTAAATAAAGAAAAAAAGAAATTGAATTACATTTGACGAAATTAGGAGGAGGATTATTTAAAAAAAAAGTGAAAGTATTGTGAAAAGTATTTTTTAGAAATATCTCCTATGGTGAAATAAGATTTTATGCTTTCCCGGCGAATAGTGTGGGTAAAATCTTCGTGGAATTCCTTTTAAGTTAAATTTTCCATTTTAGCCAATGTTTCAAACTCCGACTAGGGCATCACCCTCAGAGCTGAGCCTCGAGCTCGAAACTGGGATGATTATCCAGGTCGTATTTCATTATACGGGATATTTATAAAAGGTACTTTCCACACCATAATTCTTCTTCTAATTTTGTTAGTTGTATTTCTATTTATCTGTTTTTTCTTTATTTAATTCTGGCGTATTTCCTCACGAGAGGAGTTTACCCACATCGCCTAGGATGTATTTTTTCTAGTAAATAGCTAGAGTTTCACGTGCTTTTAGAAGAAATAGATGATACTTTCAAAGCTTCCCAAAGCTTTACCTGAAGAAGTCGAACCTGGGACTCTTAGGTAAATCGATTGATGCTCTACCCTCTAGGCTCTCTTTCATGAAGGGCATATCTGTTTATGCACATGATCGAAGGGTGTTCTTGAGGAGTGGGCGAAAGGATTGGAGGATAGAGGCAGTCAGGGTCAGCCGGAGAGGAGGGAACAGGGATGCGTCAAGATCTGCTATGGAGTTGGTAATGCGAAATCAATACATAGGCGCTGGAATGGGCGGGAATGCGTAAGGAGGTGGCGGTTGGGGAATTTCAGGTGGGAAGGGTACACCGAGGGTCTTCGGTTGACGATGAAGGGGTTCAGGGTTTTAAGGCCCCAGAGGGTGAGTGAGCTTGCATACTGCTCCTTCCATGGTGTGGGTGGGTACGCTCACGAGAGGGATGGGGTTGGATTGGTTCGATGGGTTCCGGAATCCAAAGCTTTTGATGGAGACTGCGTGTGCGTTTATACCAGGGTATGCGTGAAGGAGGGTTCTCGGGCTTTTGAGGAATACATAAATCACGGCGGATAGATAGAGGAGTGGCTTAGGGGCAAAGGGTTTCCCGAGAGAATCAGAAATAAGAGGCATGCTGTATGGACAGGGATCGAATTATAGTTTCAGTGAGGTGTCGGGTATAACCAGAGCAAAAGCATGTAGCACGTAAAAAAAAACAAAAATTACTTGGTTAAAGGATCGAAATTGAAAAGTTTTATCATTATACTTATCTTATGTGCTGGGTTAAAAGAGCAATAGCTTGAACTTAGAATAGTAATAATTATTATAATAAAATGATATCTATATTTATCTCAGGTATGGGCAACTCTTCCCAGAAACAGAAGGATTTATGATCGCAATACAAGAACAGGTGGTGAAAGCAAAAAATAATAAAAACAATTTATATTAAAAACCCAAATTTATTGGATGACAGGTGCAGAAAATGTGCTAATGCCTCGGAGACGATACGGCACATCTCAAGTGGATGCACTACTTATCCCAAAAAGACTATCTGCACCGACACAATCAAATATGCAACATCATCCACCAGAAATTAGCTCTAAAGTATAAACTCATAGAAAATACAGTTACTAATTATAAATACAAACCTAAAACCATCCTTGAAAATGATCACTCTAAGATTTATTATGACCGATCAATTATCACTGATAAAACAGTCTATAACATGATCTAGTAGTGCAAGATAAAATTCACAATGAAACGTACCTGATAGACATTGGCGTACCTAATTCACATAACATCACGACAGCGAACAAAATGGAAAAGTATGAAGAGCTTAAAGATGAAATTAAGAGATTATAGACATCAGATAATGTACATATAATACCAATAATTATCTCTGTTACAGAAGTATTGCCTCATTCAATCCACCAATGTCTTAAAACTATTGGGCTGCCTAAAAACTTGTTCATTACAATACAAAAAGCAGTAATTTTAAATACATGTGGGATTGTCAGAAAAATTTTCAACACAGATTAAAGAGAAGATAGCGCTTGTTGATAACTGTACCTCACCTAAAACCAGCAAAAATGCTGTGAAAATAAATAAATAATAATAATAATAATATGCGTTTTCTTATAAGGTAGTTACAATTTTTGTGTGCAAATAATTCGTAGCTTTATGCGGCCTCAAAGGTAAAAGCACCAGTGTCGTAAATAAAGGTATTAAATGGCTAGTCATAAAAAATGTGAATTTTCCCTGTAATGTTCTTATGTAATATACAATAGTAAAAGCCATATCATTTATGACCTATTTCTGAAACAAAAAGACTCATATAAACACTTTTCATATTATAATATGTGTGATAGTATGGGTTACAATACCTAAACAAACCTTCGTTTGAAAATTTGAAGTACCTAAGCATGTTTCTGGTGCATTGTCATATGTTTGATCCATTTTTGTTATTGTTTCGAATCACACCTGGCCTAAAAATCATCAATCTTCTAAGATAAGATTCACATCAATAAGACGTATGATTTCGCGCGGATTTTATAAACATATTGAGCTTAGAAAAAGAGAGAGCACAAAATTGAATGCAATCTTGTTGACTTTTGGTGGAAAGTTCTGTAAGGAGAGAACGTTTATTTTTCTTGACGTATATCTACTTAGGTATCTACTTAGAACTGTCCGCGAAATGTTAAGTCCAAAATATTTTTTTACGTTTCATTATTGTTGAGAAAACCATTTCCTTAACACTGATTATTAGATTAATGTTTTGAGGCTTTAACTTAAATAATAAAGTAACTTTTGTCTGTAAATTTCAGCTAGCATTTATGTCCCTCCTAATCCTGCCCCAGATTTACTTCGGATATTTAGTCAACCTGGTTTTGGGAATGACCCCTGTAAATGTGCAAAACTAGGGTATACTCCGCATTTCATTCTCTCCAGAAAAACGCACATGCATACATACTTGCATGTTATCGTTTGAATTTTTCCATCACATGAAAAATTGTAACGAATTTTGTTTCTTTCATCATTCCTTTTTTCTCGTATTATATCGCATACATAGTAGTATGGATTGAGATTGGTGTAGTATTTTTAATTATCTGTGAGAAACCCGGTAAGTAACGGTATCGTCCCCTCATTTGGTGGTTGTTGTGATATTTGTTTTATTCATTGCTAGTATATGCTATATTTTAATTCCTCATTTGCATAAAACTCCATGGTTAGAGTCCTTATTTCATATTTGCTGATGAAAAAACAGGAATTACCATTTTTTTCTTTCATTCAGCAAAACATTGCAATAATTTGTTGTCTCGGGCGTGACTTCATAGCATCGACTTAATATGATGAAAAGTAAAAGAGTCTCTTGTGAAATTAATTTTCATTGATTGTTTCATGAATTCAAATGAAATTACTAAGTTTTTCACCTTTAATTAGGTCATTATAGTGTTTTTACAAAGAGGTACAACGCTTTCATGATGGTTCATGAGACTCCTGCTACAAATACATTTTGAAAGACATGATGGACTCGTTTAGCTGGGGGTTAAGCTACAGTCATTACTTTGGAAATGTAAATCAACCGACACCTTTTCATCACCTCAGAGATGTTTGCATATCGCTTGAGAAATCTCTATCGGGAATTAGGAGAAATTTTTATCATAAATCCTCTTACGTGGCGCAACCAACGTCCCAGACCAATACTATTTTCCTCACTCTTTATTTCTCGGAAAAAGTTACACGCGCCCTTTCAACGTCCTCACGTCCCTCGATCATGATGCATATTTATAACCACGCATGACATTTTTTTTCCGCCATCCTCTGAGAAACCGCAGGGAATTCAATTCACCGCTTCCAAAGGGCCTTTCCACCCGACCTTTCCCGGCAATCACGAACTCTGTTCCCCGCCATAATCGTCCAAACAGCCCCCGACCGCCCTTACGTCCCGACACCATCCGAGCCAGGCGTCCGCCTCCCATCCCACGGCTCCGTGACTTTGCCTCGACAACCCCACCTCCTCCCTTCGCTCTTCTCTCCCTCAATCCCACCACCACCCCACACCACTTATACTCACACACATGTATGCTTCTCGTCTCCAATCTTTGCCGTCCTCTCGTTTACCAGGGGCTAACGGGAAAACGTGCTCGGACCACACTTTCCGTATAAATCCCCGCCTCGGAAAACCTATTTTATCCACATGTCAGGCGCCTTCTGGGAGGTGAAGCGCCGGGGCCCTGCTTTCAAGTCTTTTATAGCACCCCGAGCTCCCGAGCATGCTGATAAAAGAACATGCCGCCTGGGAATAGTGTGTTCTCTTAAAGCAGAATGAGGCGCTAACGACTAATGGTAATTGGATATGTGGTCAGCGACGTAACTCAGCATTGTAATTTAATGGTAATGAAATGAATTGAGATATTGAGAAGCCAAGGGTTACAAGTGATTTTTTTCTTAACAAGGTCAGGTGCAGAAATTGATAGAATAAACATAAGAAAACTTTGTGGCCAAGTGATATCAGTGAGTCCCTGTTCTGTGTTAACTACGAGTGAAAAATCAAATGCGCTACTAAATATGTAAGTGATGTCGTCAGTTTTTTTTTACCTTATATTTGCATGTAAATCTGTTTAAAAAATCATTAGTACCCCTTAGTTTCTCACCTTTCCCATTCCAACAATAAGTCTTCCTTTTATTTCTAATGATTCTATTCGCGCTGGTCCATTACCAACCACATCTGCTGAAAGAAAATGGTGCCTCTCCGGTCACTCGGTAACAAATACCTGAACGATCAAAATTATCAGTTTTCTAACGCATGGGAGCTATGATGATCTGGGTGTTCTGTGGTGAAATACACTCACTTATTTTTTTTCAAAGCATTCATGATCGAAAAGCAGCAGATACAGATTCCGCGATCTATTCAAGTTTTCATATTTAATTGGAGCGAATTTCTTCTGTTGTAAGTAAAATTTCATTACGACCAGAGTAAGGTGTATAGTAGGTAAATATTTTTAAGGTGACTTGTGACGCGCATATTATATATTATACTAACATAGTTCTTCCTTTTCATTGTGCTACTACATCATCGACCAATTGGGGTGAGTATTTCTGGGGTTATCTTTGAAAAAAGTTCCTTCATGTGCACGGAGATTAAAAATTATTTTATATTTTATAAGCTAGGATTATGCAATTATTAAAAGTTTATATTTTTATGTTTTCTACGATATACTTGCTTAAAAATTATCTTACTCATTTCTTTAGCTAGTATTTTCATTGTTTTTTCTTCGTTTACCAATACTTTCTGTCCTTTAGGAAGGAACGCAAGTTATTAGACTGCCTAAACTTGAAAATATATCTCCTCATTTTAAAATTTAAGAGGACCTGCGTTTATTTAGGCAAACGATGAGTTTCTAGGATGAAAATTATAAAACTATCCGTAGAAAGCGGATGGAAGAGCTCCAAGCTAGGGATGAGAATAATTTTTCCCTTTCTCTCATGGTAACTGCTAAATAAATGATCCCATCTCACCCCGTCCGCCAATTCACTCACTCGCCTTTCACTTATTTCCGTGATACATCCTTCCTGTTGAAGGCTAGTTCTATCAAATACAGTAATTATCGATTAAGTTTTCCTTTATTTATGGAAAGGCTTGTTTCCTTTCTAATTGCTTTTATGTCGAGCCTGTTAACATCAGTGGACTTTTTCCTTTGACCTCAGTTTTCTTTGGTTATTCTACTTATTTTTTCTCTGGTAAACGTAAATAATTGCCCGTTAATCCTTGGATGTATTTTGTTTATTTATTGGTTATTTTAGTTTCAATTCATAGGTTAAATTGTGGTTATTATAGTTCAACGTATCATCGATGCAAATATGCGTGTTCAATTTAGGATAACCTGCAAGAATGGTATTTACATATGACAAGTGGTTATCCTGCAATGTAATAATATTAATTCCTCCAACCTGAGTAAGGGTACAGTAATCATATGTTGAACGAAGGTGATTTTTTTTGGCGATGAATCAAAATTTTTCAACGTTTTTTTCAATTTTTTTCAACTAGTATAATTTAATTAAGCTAGGATACAGCACACAGTGGAGAGAATTTAAGAGACAGTGATAATATTGAAAATAAAACACTTGAAGGCTCTGACGGCTTTCCATACTGCTTTAGAATTTATTTGGAGAAACTTTATCGGTTGATGTACGGATTGAAACCATCAAAATCATTTAGAATGTTTCGTACTGAGGATATTACAACATGTTGTTATAACTCTATCCATATCGTGTTCATTGAAATGAATTTTGGGTGAAAACAATTTTCAAATTGACTCATGCCTTTCTGTTCTATTCAATAAGATATCTATATGCTTCACAGTCCACCTTTTATGTTTCTGAAAAGAAATCCAATAAAAAATGAGCTACAGGCAGTACCTTCAGTTACTTCCAATTTTTTCACAAAGGGATGAAACTAAAACTGATTCTGGTGCTTTGCCTCTTCCAAATAGGTTGGTATACCTCTACCTTAGGCGAAATGAAATTATATCTCCACCAACAAATTTTCAGACGATTATTTTACTTGCACGTGGCCACTAACGTTGCTAGCGTTACATCCTGCTGCGACCCTTTTGTAGGTACTCAGTGGACCCGGAGTCTTACTCGTGCTATTCCTTTCATGTTGCGAGTTTTAAGTGCGGAGGAAAGCGTGAATTGGTTATAATCCTTCCCACGTGGGCACCTCAATGTTCGCAGAAGGCTGCTCTCGAAGGGATTTCACTGCGGGTTCTTAATCAACGAGCTTAGGTGTTGCATTAAGCACATGGTCTACGGATCTGGGTCAAGGCATGTATGCTGCTAAAACCCAGCCCCTCCATTTCCCTAGGACATACTTAAGGCCTACGTGTCGCTTTTGAATCCCTATGTTCCTATAGAATATGTAATAAAAATTTTGTTACTATAATCGAATTTATGTGGAATAAAAAAGTTTTTTATGTATCGTTATGTTAAGTTAATACCAAAACTAATCTATTGCATATATTTGAAAACCCAAAACATAACCATTCATTCAGAATTAAAAAGAATATGTATGAAATTGTTGCTAGAAAAATAATAACGAGAAAAACTAATGAGAATGGATTGTTTTCTACTTTATAGATTTTGAACCTATGTTTAACAGGTTTATAATTATTTTTGTAGATATTTTTCTAGTTTTAAGGTAAATCATCAATTGTTATAATGTGTATTTCTTGTCCTCAATATGCGTGTTCAATATAAGCACCTCCTGACGAGTCAGTGGCTCAGGAGGATTTAAATTGTAAATATTTACGTGGTCTATAACTATGTATCCAAGATTGCATTTTTTCTAATTATATTTATGCTAGGTATATTTATGCTAAAAAAACTTTTCTCGGGATTCCCACCGGGTCAATGTTTTTATAACGGCCAACGTTTCAAGTACCGTCTCGGCACTCATCATCAGGGCTGAATAAATATTAAATATATTGAAACGTTGGCCGTTATAAAAACATTAACCCGGTGGAAATCCCGAGAAAAGTTTACCTACTTATTCGCCGGGAAAGCATAAAAATTATATTTGTGCTTATTAATTTTTTCCTACTCAATGTAGCTTTCCTAAAATGTAAGGTTTTCATGTCACATCGAAAGATATTGTGTTACAATTTATTCTGTTTGTTGCAATAAAGATTTCACTTCATTATTTAAAAAAAGTTGATTTCATAAAGTCACGCCCGTGACAACGAATTACCCTAGTTCCCCGCTGCATCTCCGCACATGTCACACAACAGCCTTAACTTTTTAAATTTCTAACTCTGTAACTAAATACTAACCCATTGATGCAATTTATTGCAGCAATGGGTCAGGGTTAAGTCAACCAGGGTTTTGCAAGTTTACTTTAAAATTGCCCGTTATGTATTTTTAATATGCTGAATGAGGGTGAAATATGTTATGATGAATGATTAAAAAATGAATGTATGTTTCCTGTCCCGATCCCCAATCTCAAAGGTTATGTGTACCTACCTCCTCTTTTTCCGAATGAATCTTTCTTCCTCCCACCGTCTCAACTTGTAATGCCGGGTACGCAAAGATTTTACCTAATTTCAATATTCGAACCTTATTAGTTTTCCTCAAGGTAATAATTAACAGTCGAAAATAACTAGGATACCTAAGGTAACACACACCTAGAAAAAAGATTTTAATTCTATATATTTGTAGGGAAATATATTTGTGTGATTGGAAGAAAATTACTTTGCTTTTCTACAAAACACACACTTTACTGCCGACTAGTTTCGGTACACTGCACCATTTTCAAGAGTAGTGATACACATAAGAATTTGCCGGGATATATACTCTGTGGTCGGGTGATTGGAGGGGAAGGGGGGAGGGGGGGGTAAGTGACGGGAAGGGTGAAGGTGGGAAGGGATAGGGGTAGTTACAGAGGGGAGCGTGGGTTGGCGTCACAGGGTTTTTTTGGGGTGTATTAGTGGAATGTCTAGGATGGGGGAGTGGAAAGTTGAGTGGAGGGGGGAGATATCATTTCATTTTCATTTTTTTCTTCCAACCATAAAATGGAATTCCACAAAGTAAAGGCCTCAACAATTCAGTGCAATATCTTTGTGGTTAATTTATATTCTTAACGCTTGACTAAAGAAGGTAATTCCTGATTTTATAGGATATTCTAATCCAGCGTAGAACTTTTCCATCTATCCATCTATTGCTTTTAGCCAGAGACTTCCTGGCATGAAGATAATAAACTTTAAGTTAGAGTATATTTTTCTAGTCAATCCCTTATCACGTTTGGAATGTGAAATTCAAGATTTTTCATTATTGCAAATGAGCGTTGAGAAGAAACCGATGGCGACCCTCGAGTATTCTTAATTTTACAATAGTTGGAAATTAAAATATTCCAGCAGAATTATTAACATAAGATTATTTTCTTGAGGCTACTTTAAGTCGCAGTCAAAACACTCTTGAATACAGAAAATATTTTGGGCACCAATTTATTTATTTTTATCCTATTTTCAAATACACTTGACACCTGTAGATATAATGAAATTTTCTTTTCAGTGTCCTTCTTCCTCAATTTCCTGTAGACGCAAAAAAGTTATTGTTTCAATTGCCCATTTGAATGCTGTTCTGCAAGTGTTCTCAAGTGAAATATTTATTTGTTTACTAACGAACGTATTTCGGCAAAAAAATCATATTTGACATATATGCACATGTGGCCAAGGATTCATTATCCATTTAATCTCAAAATATGAAGATAATGAGGGAATCATCCCGATCGAGCGGGGATGGTGAGTTACCTTAATGGTGAAATAAGCTCCAAAATATGGCTAAAGAAATAGATTGAGGCATGCTCAAGTCCATGCAACTTTTATTTAGAAAATCTCGACTGATTTCAACACTTCCGTGTCATAATCAAGGTATATATAATATTATTTCAAGATGAATACTATTATTTTCAGGTGATACTTCCATTATACATAGGAATTACAAGAGAAAGTGAAAACTTATATCGGGTTTACCAAATAAAAATTCATCTGGAATTGACGATTTTTCAATGATTACATTTATCCATTGATTCAAGTTTCTATAAAGCTCGCAAACCATTGAAGATATTTCTCCAAAACAATTTTGATTTCCACGGAGTAGATCTCTAATAATCTATTGAGAAAATCCACCTCAAAATGCCTTAGGGATGTTTTGAAGAGTAACGGATACCATAATCACTATTTACGTTTGCAAAATTCCTCTTTAGATTTATCAAGCATTTCTTCTCGTAAATATCCATTTCTCTGTTAACTAATAGATTACCATACATTTATGTACCATGCACAATATATTTATTTAACATGTATAACAGTCACCCCTGAGAATCGTGGTTGTTTAATATTAGTTCTAATAGCGCTTATATGTCGCTATCTCCCCATATAACTCCCCCTCCTCTTTCACAATTTCCGCAATTCATAACAGTTCCTCATTCTTTTCATCACCTCTTCCCGTCCCCTTTCTCCCCCGTAATATCTCTGTCTCTTTCCTCACCCACTCTCACTATTAAACTCCCTCAGGGGAAAAATTGTTTAAGTGCCTCCCGTTCCTCTTCAAACTATTTTTTCCCCGAAAAATGACACAGTGCCTTCTTTTAGCCTTCCAGAGTTCTGTCTCTTCCCCTTTTCAGAAGGTTCCTCCCACCATTAACTTTTTCCGACGCCACGGTCTCCACTTGTCAGCGACACCTGCGCCGTCAAGACTCCCTCCTTTATCAGCCCAACCTTCCCATCCCACTCATTTACCCCCTTTTTCCAACGTTACAAACACGCACACCCCCATCTCCTTTCTAACCTTTATTTGCAGTTCAACTTTTTCCTCGCCGTCAGAACCCACTCTCCCCCTCAACCCGAACCCAGCCATCATCAGAAGGCCTGTCAGTGACTTGGTCCTGGGTAAAATACAAATTAAACTGTAAAATCTGTTTAAAATGTGTAAAATATCAGGATATACTAGTTTATTGGATATAAATAGCAAAAGTAATCGGTCTTGATGCTGAGATTACTTCTTATTACATATTATTACACTAGTAAAGATAACACCTCACGACTTACATCCAAATCATTGATAATATAGACCTGTTCCACCACATTCAAGCTTCAAGTTTCGATTCAATATAATACTATGCTTGAGGATTTTGTTGCTAGTTTTTTTTATTTTTGTTTATGCAAGATATATATTCTTGTATTATACTTCATTTCTTGAATATTCTCAGAGAAATTTGTTGCTGGATTCCTATTCTACGGAGATTGCTTTTTATCTCCTCTTGTTTCTCCGTAAAATCTCTGTTGATGGAAGACTGGGAAAAATATAACTTTTATCAAATCTCCAATGGTCCCCTTAAAATCATAGAAAATCAGTTTAGAAACATACTGAATAAAGAATTTTCGTGATTTTAAAATTTCCTACCTCTTGGGAATTCGCGAATAATTCAAATTCCAATCATATGACACGAATAATCACGTGGAATAACATTGCGTGAAATTCATGGTCGTGGCCATTGACTATTCAAAACCCCCTAAATATTACATCGCGATCACGAGTAGTAAATTTGAAAATCGCATTAATTCATTTATTTTTAAAGTTTTTTTTTGCTCGTTATGCATTGGGGCATTATGTTTCTAAAGGGGCCATCGAAGATCCGAGGGAAAAAAAATGATTTTTGCTCACTCCTAAGCACTTACGGTTCATAATTTGAAATGTCACCTTTAAGGCCAGAAGGTACTGGTCTTTGCCTTGAAAATAGGCGATAGATGCATATTAATCAATTTCCAAATCATTATTGACTTGATAAAACGTCTCTACTTATCCTAACTAAGGTACGTGCCGCATTACCTGACACATTTGACTCCCTAATATTTTGCCAGGTCTTTAGAAACGTTTCCATTCTTTCTCAGCCTTGCAAAATGTAGTAAAAGGGATAACAATGCTTTAGCAAGAATACATTTGTATCTCATGCCTTACTTTTGGTATTCTAGGAATCTGGAATCGGGGAACTACAGGCCTCCAGCAGTTTTCAAAGCCTGTTTGCTCAACATGAAATTGGCGGCTTGGGTAAGTGTCATTTTTTAATAATTGATTATGTAGCCTTTGAAAAAATGTGATTTATAACTCTGAATATATCATGAATGATATTTAAGGAATGCTTTGAATTTCACCTCGGAAACCCTCCTGGTTATTTATTTCCAATTCAGCGTGCATCGCGAATTTGATTACGTAGCTAAAGAGAGCTTTTTGTGGATTTAGGGAAACAAAACAGCTGAATTGAAACGCTGTTGGCTTTTCAGTGTCAAACTCAGAGCCAGTGAAAGCGGAAATACTGGGGTATTAATTTTTTCAATCGTTGGTGGCACCACAAGTAGAAGAGGTGCTCCTCTCATCAAAGGGAAGAGTGAATAAATATCTTCCTGTTTTCTTGAAAATTGTTTGGATCAGCTGATTTTGAGTTTGAAGCCATTTAAGTATTCCACATTTATTATTTATTATTCACCATTTCCTTCAAGGTACAATCAATTCTCAGCTTTTTGCGGTAGTTTTCGCCCTCACATGGTATTTAAAATTAAATTAAAAATTAAATTATGAGTAAAATGGGAAAAATTATTTTTTGTTTGTATTTTACGTATGAGAAAGTCAAAGTAAAATAGGATAATGATATCTTACCTTCTCGAGTAAAGTAATACCCATTCCTTTTGAATTTGATTTTTCATTTAATTTCTTTTTACGTAAATACTTTTATGAGCTCCTCGATTTCTCCTTTCCCTTCATAATCATTTCTCAGTTAGAAATATAAAAGATGAACTTTTAGAAAAAATTAAATGTTTTAAATAAACTTTTTTCATTTGATTCGGAAAGAGTCTGCAGAAACTGAGATTCATTAATTTGACTGATGTTGCTTTTGATTGTACAGGGTAATCATAAAATAAAGACGCGGTGCTGAATGTGATTTAAATAAAAATCAAGTTACTCATTGTCAGTTTGTTTACTTGGTTTCGTAGTTAATTTTTTAGAATATTTCGTCTCAAGCAGTTTTTTTTTTACTAATTAAGGGATTCCAATGTGTGCGGCCTTAGTCACTCGACAAGATAGAAACCCGGAGTTGACATTACTCTCGTATCAACGAAAGGTGCCAAGGGAACCACGGCTTGACGTTCTATCCGACGGACGGAGTGCTGCATTTGAAGTGTCCTCCTCAAGGCACACAAGTAGGGATAGGACACTATCCTAAGGACAGCCGCTGAATAATCTCGGCCATCCTATCCCTACTATCTTGCTATGAAGTACTAAAACCGCTTCATTCTTTCATGATAACGTAGTACATCATTTTAATTTAGCACCAAGAACGGCTTCCACTGCCTTTCACCTGCATCAATGGTCAATAACGATTATATTTATATAATAAATAAAATTATTCAAAGAAAAATTTAGGCAATAATTCGTGCTAGATTTTGGTCGAGTATCTCAACGGTAAATTGAATTGAGAGAATATTTTTAATTGCTCCTAAAGTGTTTCAAATGAAATATTTTCACTAGAGGAACACCTTAATTACGAATAATAGCCCCATACGTTTCGCGAATAACCTAAGTTTCCTTTTTTGGATATCAAGCACTGCTCATAGTTCTTACTTTCCACCACGTAATCACGCATTTTATTCGCCAAATTCAGTATATTGCTTCAATACCTTACTGTGGGCTCCTCAGCACTTGTGTTTTTATGCATTGTGAGACTCGACATAAAAATTGAATGAAATCTAACCACGTTTTTTTTTAATAAAATAAAGCTGGTTTTCCAAGCTATTCTCAAACTAAAAAAAGCTTAACTTATGCATAACTAAAGCGATAAGACATACCTAAGAAAGGACTAACTCATTTTCTCACTAGCAATGAGAGTTGACTAATTATAATTAGCATCTTATTCGTCATTGAGTCAGTAATGTCACGACGTATTACACTATTTTTTTAATTATCTGTAAATGGAAATGCATCAGTTTTTAATTCCGAGAGTTAGTATACAATATTCACTTCGTTTGAAGATTATGATTATGATTATCACTTAGTTTCATGGGGGATTAGTTTCCGTTAATGATTAAAAATGCATTAAAAATTATCAACCTTTCCTTTTTCTAGCAATTTTTTCTATCATGGCATAAGGCATATGAAAATTAAATATCATTAAATATCATCACATACCTTTACAGGAAAAAACAAAAATTTAGTTAAGAAAATAACGGTCTTCTTTCGACGTTTTACGACGTCCACCTGGAAATAAGTTTACCCCATCTTTAGTTAAATGAAATAACATACCTTTTTATCACCAATAAATTTATTTTAAATCTGCAGAGTTATTAACATAGGTATTTCAAATCGATTTCTGCGAAGATATTTTATTCCGTTTTATGGTCCTGACGGTTCTACGATAAACGATACTTTAATGCTAATATGGTGTCATAAAATGTGGAGTCTCTTATGATTAGTTCAAAATGAGCTCTGTAGTCTGATGGTTTTGCATTACGTCACTCATACTTTAAAATGCACGGTTTCAGCATCGAAAAGTTTGCCACCATCGAATTCTATTGGGTGATAAGCTTTCTTGATTTCATTTTCCATGCAATTGGCTTTCATCTATGTTAGGAAGATACATAGAGAGGTTTCATGGTTTACATTTCCTTTCAATCGCATCCCATACGTTTGCTTTCAATTTTCAGGAAACGTATGCAGGAGTGGTAGCAAACCTTTTGTTGATCTTGATGGAAATAATTTTCGTTATTTAGCCTTGGTACTATTCGTTATTGAGCCCATTATTGAGCATAAAGGGTTTTATATTCCGAAGCGTATGTCTCTTAGACCAATGCGTCCTGTCAGCTCCAGTGTTCATCTAATTTTCAAAACTGAATTTCCAGCATCATATATGCAAGAACTTCTTCAAGCTGATTTTGCATGTAAATGGCTGATGAGAGAAACATGAAGATCGATGTCATGCCATAATTTTTCCCTCAAAGTTGGTATAGATTTGATTAAAAGTAAGAAGGAAACGCCTACAAAATAATTTGGCGATTCAGTTTGAGAGCAAAACTGCCTCAATGAGTTATATATATGCCATGAGAGTAAGGCGTCAACATTTGATTATGGTGGAGTTTCGAAGTTTTCGAAGGCCATTTTTATGGCTTCGCACTATCAATTTTTTCAGGCATTCACATGGCCACGAATATTACGAAAGATGACGCTCAAGACTATATCTAGATGCGTTGTCACTAACCACGCATTTTATGGATTTACAAAAGTCGCCACTCTTGCGGCTAACGTACAAATTCATCCGATTTTTACGGAGAACTAAGGTGTATATAAGGTGTATGTAAGGTGTAATATATGTATTCAACTAAAGTTATGCACATGATGATGTAATGCATCAAATTCATTACTTTTCAATACTATTCCTCGCTATAAGAAACAATATACTGCAAAATATAGGAAAAATAGTGGATCGCATTGTACTCATCACCGCACCACGGAATTTCTTGAAAATCGACCTTTAACCCTTACCAACCCAGAGCTGGTTCTAGGAGAAATCAAATTTTAAGCTTCCTCTTCTAAAAAACATGAAAATTTTGCACTCAATCATAATTGTCGTGGTAGCTAAATATTTCATCATTAATATTTACACTACAAAATAATACTTAGTTTAGATATTACCCAAGTAAAGATAAAAATGTATACATTTCTGATGTTTCTTAGGAGCAACATTGGGTTATGATGGGTTAAAATGCGACCGAAGTGGCAACAGAAATCAGCCTTCTATGGGACGGAATTGGGTATCTTCTATCTAGCCTCCTTGCTCATAGCCATCTCATGGAGTTTATGGCATTTAAATTTAATTCTGGTGGAATCTCGAAGTTGCCACAAAGGCCATTTTTTCGGCTTCGCACTGTCAATTATTTCAGGGATTCGGGAATAAGGCATCCAAACAAAATACGCTCTTCCTCTCTCTCGAGGTTCCTTCACTCTGCTGACTGCTCCTCCGGCGTCTCACCCAAACACCCCAAACCGTAACCATCGCTGCTTCTCATGGCAATATCCCCATCGCCCCAGCGGCGGCGGCTTTGTTTACTCTCCACCCTTCTCAATATCGCCCTTCGAAACTGAGTCCTCATCTTTATGTATCCACCCTTTCGTTTCACGTCATATCTCCTCCTCTCCGTGTTATCTTCCCCATCCATTTCTTTCCTCTCTATTTTAGAATCAACACGGTTCCTCCGTCGAGTTCACATCGCGGCTTTAGCCTCCTTGTTTTTCCATGTCTGCTCGTCATACATTCGTTAAGAGGCTGGGCTGGGAGCGAGAGCAGAATTTTTTTCTCAGACACCACTGCCTTCTCCGAAATTTTACGGTTCTACATTATCTCTACCTTGCCTTTGCCTCCGCGAGTGATTTTCCAAACCACTCAATTTGGTGCAAAGATAAATATGATCGAAGCATTGGAAATGTAATGAATTTTAATCACCAATATGCTGCTAGAAATCTTGAAAATCGTAATCGAAAGGGAATAGAATAACGAATTTCATTCACCCTTTCTTAGTGTAAGAGCGTTATAACACATATCGATTTGTAAGTAACCACTTCTATTTAACCAATTTAACCAATGACTGGAAAATAGAGATGATAAGTTGTTTACAGTGTTGTTTAGTAGTAGCTTAAGAAATATTGCGACAAAAAGTCACTATTTCGTGTAATAAATATCTTCAATGCGTTTAGTATTTATTTTATAGATCCTAAAGAAAGCTAGCTACTATGTTGATTCCTTGTACCTAATCCTTCTAATAGTTGAGCAAAGCTGAGATTATTGCAATGCTCTGAAATTCGAGCTTCCGGTGAAATGATGAAACTTTGGGTTTGGAGTTAACTTTAGTACACCTCCTCCCAGATAGTCGTACTCTGATTTCCAGTCAGAAATCTGGCTCCCCTTTCAGCAATATTTTCAATATTATTAGACTATGCTAATAATTCGGATATTAATTAGTATTTCAATGCTCACATGAGTAAATAGCTCCATCATGTAGTCTTGGAAAATATCTGAGAAGTTTGACGAGTGTAATTATAGCTTATTTTTATAAGTTAACATTACTTCGACACAATGAGGTTAATTTATTATTAGAATACCCGTTGCCATTAGTTTTACGGTGCATGCTCTAGCCATATCAGATTAACATTATTTTTACTTTAGCACCTTTTAACTTTTAGCAGAGAAATGTTCTTTAATTTCCACTGGAGCTGTAGGTTTTTCCCGTTTCTTCATTATATTTTCTTATTAATACTTGTAGTGTTTCCACTGTATTTTTCATTCTGGGGCCCTACCCTCCGCATCAACCGTTAACCTGGAATGGCCAAGTAAAAAGATGGCAAGAAAAGTGTGAATAATCAAACCTCACTTGGAAATGGTAATGCTCTTTCACTTTGAATCTCTGTGAAGTTTAAGTACAATTTCTACTTTACCCCCTCAGCGCTCGTTTTGCAAATGTGGCCAAATTGTTTTCGTTTAATATTTTTGATACAATGTCTGTAGTGTCGCAGCATGTATAAACAATTATTTTTAAATGATAAAAAAACATAACTTTCGGAAAGGTTCGACGATGTTTTTGCATAAATAAGTAGATACGAAATTTGAGGAAACGTCAATTAAACCCCCACGTAATTGTGAAATGTAATGACTGCGTTATCATTCACATCCTTATGCATTATAAAGCTGTATTTTCATCCATTAGCTGAAATTGTAAACTCGTTAAAGTTAACTTAAAATCCTTTGGCATATTTTATATGGAAGAGAAACTTATTTGTTTGTTTTGACTAGAAAAATGGTTACAAAATATCATTAATGTAGGAAACTTGTGAAATTGGTCAGTTGCTATGGAAAAATAGAAAGAGCATAAAAGTATAGCGCATTGGCTGAACCTGTCAGTCCATTCCAGGTCATCATTTGATTATATTGTCTGGTTTTTACTTAATCCAGCCTCTATCGCTCAACTATTGTCTTGTATCATATTCATCCGTGATTTATATCTTCCAATTTTAATTTTAACCAAATTCTATCCTTAAATTTGCCTCCTCCACTATTCTTTTTCATGTCTTGGCATCCCAGTAATTGCAATAAAAGAGAGAGGGTAAAAAATGACTACCTTGAACTATATCCCCGTTCCTTTTTATGCCTCTCTTCTTTTTCGAATCATCTTTCAAAGGAATTATTTATAGTCCTATTAGCCTCCAGCACTCATTAAGGATGCATAAGTGAACGGAAATATGATAAATGGGATTACCGGTTGAGGCGCGTGGGGGTCCAGACCTCCGTGAATATTAAGTCGTTAAAGATATGGCAAGGGAGTTGCGACGGCCTTAGGGGTGTTCCCTCATATGCTTAAAAAGTTATTCTATCCTAATTATGCGCTGGGTCGAGGGGAAGTGGGTTAATGACCCGTGTCCTTTCATTGCGAAACGCTTTTAAAGAATTGCTGTCCCAGACGTTTCCCAATATGCTCGGGAATTCCAGTTAATCAAACCCTTGCATTTTTAATGGTTGTGCACTTTAAGAGTTAGATCCTTAAGGAGTATTAACTCCGAGTACGAGTCATTACAACGTCTGATAGTGCTCTAAACGGTCCTGTTCTCACTCAGTAAGGAGGGTGAATGTACCAGCTTGAAAGCATGCAATCACGCTAAATTGTAGACAAAATGACGTTATTTGTAAAAAAAAACTTGTGGTTCTTCACGCTCCAGGTGATCTCTACATCCAATTTAAAAGTTAATGCATGGATTGCATTCTTTAAATATTTTTTGTATTAATATCTTCGCGAAAACGTTGGCATTATTTTGATTCAGATGTTTATGACTTACCTGCTTACCTGGTTTTTTTTATCAGCTTTCTGTTTTTACTTTAAAATGCTCAAGGTGCCGATGTGTCGGCACCGTGCTTAATCCCATGAAAGATTTTTGCTTAAAATATTTTAAGTTAGTTTCACTTTTATGCTGGAGATAATATAAAGCTGTATTGTCTCCGATTCAAATTATTTATTCTACAAAATGCATCGTTTTATACAAGAGAAAGAATTTCTTGTATAGATATTTGTTTATATAACACGTGGCGTGTTCTTGAATTGGGCTTAAGCTTTCTAGGAGAGGATACAGAAATTTCTTGAGAACGAAGGCAAAATAATTTTTCTTTGATAATAATTAGGCATTTTTTGTTATACTTCTATATAATGTTTGAAAAATGTTTGACTTTATTCTACTTTAATAGGAAATTAATGCCATCCGTCAATATATTTAGTTTTTAATTCTTTGTACAAATCCACTTAGTAAGGAAGGATAGGAAATTGGAAAGGTGTTTATATACGCTTAATTATTTCGGATCTCATCGCTCAAACTATTTTACTATTCACATAACTACATTATTGTACACAAAAATATTTATGCAATCAATTTTCTTTATCAGATTTCAAGCTTATATTTATTTTAGGTAATAAATTCTGACATATGAACGATTATTCTGAGCTTCATTATATTGCATTCATTGGAGTAGAAAGCGATTACACAGTTATTACAGCAATAGATCTCTAGTTACACGAATTTCGTTTGATCCAATGGAACGGTCCTGTTCAATTTCCATTTTTTACACCTTTTGTATGGTTTTTAGAGAATTAAATTATCTTTATTAAACCTTTTATTTGTTTAATCCTGTTCCATACATAATGCATTAAATTAAATGTCGTACAATATTGAATTTAATTTGGATACTGAATCTGTTACTATTTTACTATTCACCTGAGGATTTCGAAAAATTCTGTGGTAAATGCACTGAATAGAAATGCTAACTAATACTCTCCTCTCTGCTAATACCTAGCCTGAATAATTTTGTGCTTGGATAAAATTTAGACTTTTTATCTCTGAATAACTTTAATTTTAATCACTATCTTCTCATTGATTCAACCCGTTAGTTAGATTGACTAAGTGAGGGTAGGTTTCACCTCGCACTAAGCCACGGGCGTATGAATATCACACTATCAGGATAGAGGGGCCAGTTCCTTTCTCTGGGCCACCTCGTCACTCGAGAAATTTTGTGTGGGAGGGTCCGAGGTTTTTTAGCCAGTCTCTTAGCACGTTCTATGTGCCTTAAAAATCATGTTGATCTATCATTATTTGGCTGCATTACATTTCCAATGCTTCTATCTAGGACATCTCTGCTGTCCATGCCTTATAATATTGGATCCACCTTTTATATATACGCTCAATTAAGACCTCTTATGTCCCTTAGACTCTCTTAGGTCCTATAATTGGCGAAAAAAAGAAATCATAACAATGGAAAATTTTTAAACAAGGTCTTGAGGATAAGTGCATTGAGTGTATATAAAAATACACTGCTTAAATGAATAAACATTGCCCTCACAAAAAATGGTGTAAAACATTCATTTATAAGACGTACTTTATCATGCCATGTTATGTATAAATATGCATGTCTCAATATCAGATTGGAAATTGTGTATAATACACGAAAAATAATACGGCAATCATGGTTTGAATTCGTTGAAGAAATAATGCATTTTTTCCTATTGAGTAGAAACGATGTTTTTATGGGACCGGAATGAATCAATAAATGGTGCTAGACGGATATTTTTAGGGAAGAAATTCTATAATTCGACCACTTCTGCAGAGAAAGACTTAATATATAATTTTCCGGAGAGTAAAAATATTATTTTTTCTATAGTCCATTAATATATTTGATCCTTTCCAAATGGTGGCTATAGCCTGGAGGCCTAGGTATTTAAGAAGAATTCTGTTCCTTACATGAATGCTGCTTGTGGTGCACCTTAAGTGCAGCGCTTCATCCGTGACATAGGAAACTTAGCTTCTTCCTCTCGGCGCCTTTTTCAAGAAGGCTAATGGCAAAGGTAGCTTTTCATATCCTCATTTCTTCCCTGTCCAAACTATACGGTGAAAATAACCTCTGCAGCTGGACAACACCCCTCCAAATACCAACACCTGCAGTACCAAAATCAAGGGAAATATAAAAACTCCACGTCCTCAATTGCCCTTCAAACTATACTTCCTATTCTTCGTCGAAGGAAAAATATTTGCAGTGATTACTGAGCTACTTCAATACGATTTAAATTTACTTTAATGTGAGCTAGGATGCTGTGAAATGCTCTTACTGACCTAATTAAAAATCGTCTGAGCAAGTGGCACTCTACTTCAAATACCAATGCCACTAATAACCTAAATTAAATAAAATTCAGGAATTACAAGGAAATTGCGTTCCGAAATATGATCAAGTATGTTTCCTTCGCTCAGGATAAAATGTTTGCAAAATTTACTGAGAAAAAGTACTATGATGAGCAATTTTTGTATCATGAGTAAAGGTGCTATGAAAAGCCCGTATGAGTGGTGCGAGAACATGAATTGTCATATCCTTCCGTGTGTACGGATACGTGATGACATCGGACGCTGTGGGGAGCAATTGGTGAGTTTGGGAGCAGGCAACTGTGGTGGTAGGTCTTCGGGTGAGGGCAAGCAGTGTAAGAGGGTTGACCCTTTTGGATAATGGCCTCCTGCCTTCGGCCCCAAAATTAATTCGTGCGTCCAAAATGCTTCTCCTCCAAAAAGAAAAGAATATCTTCTTTCTCACCCCCACAGAATTCTATTTGACTTACTTTTCCTGTTCCTAGATGCCTTCGCTAACACCACCGCAAACCAATTCTGTCACATTTTCGCCCTTCGAAGGAAACTGGTCGGTAAAATAAGGAATTCTTTAAAGTTACACTTGCCAAATGGGATAGAAAGGAGGAAAATATAAAAACAATTTCTTTGCACACACTTTTGAAGTAAATAAACCATGAAAGACAGGATTTATATGCCCGATACGCTGAAAGTGAATCCAAATTCATAGATAAACATAATTGAAACAAATACATTTGTACAGATCATCGCAAAAACTCCCATATCATTGCAATATAACAATTGGAGTGCAAGATTTTATATGTATGAGAATAATATATGTTACTGAGTAAACATTTGTTGCGCTAGGTTCACCTTATTTATTTATCGTATGAAAATAAACATGAATGGAGTGCATGATATTTGAGTGCATCACAAAAACGTTTTACCGCGTCTTTCCATTGCTAATTTGAATCGATAAAGAGAAAAATTATGTAAAAAAAATAAACAATCTTATTTTGTTTTCTTAGTAAATACCAATGGAGAAGAGGACCTAATTAGAATAGTAATTCAGATTAGTAATCCAGATTTTATTGTCACTTCTACGATATACATGCGTTAAAATATATCATTTTATTAATGCTAATTATATTTTTGACAAGTTTTGTTGCCGCACATATTTTCCTTTTCACGTAGATTTTATTTATTTAAGTAATTTGTATTTATATATTTTTTTTTAATCACGAGATGTGGGTCTCGTGATTAAAAAAAAAAAATATATATATATATATAATAAGGGGTCGTGAAGTATAAAGTTTGTAATTTGTATTCAAATTCGTTAACTAGTTGATAAAATTTCCAGTGAAATCCCTTACCGCATTCTGTCCCCTTTAACATCCCAGTTTGTAAAAATAAATTTAATATATCGTGGAGAATATCAAATTAATTATTTAGTTAGTGAATCCACACAGCATTAATATTTGCACTGTATATTATATAGAAAATAAATCATTAGACGGATTCGTGACGAAGAAGTGAATATAAAATGCTTATGGACCTCATTCATAGGTAAATACGATTATAATTATCCAAGTATTGGATTTAGTCACTTACTATATTCGCCAGGCCAGGACACCGGATAATTTAGCTGTATCAAAATAAAGGTTGAGATTACAATATATTTGTATTGACGGAATATTAATATGTGTACGTAGTTTACTGTAATTATGCCTGGATTACTCTTATGAACACATTAATTTACACCAAGAAACATAACATGGAACTTTTATTTTAATTCCACGGTCCAAGTAAAGAACAGGTGAGTTCTATCTTTGCGGGACTAAGAGACATCGGTTAGAAGTAGACTCCAACATGTCCGCTTTACATATGAACCATAAATTTTATATCAACACCACATAATATACTTTCCTTTTAATAATACCACTGTGTAATGAGAGGGCAGTGTTTGTAATGCTGAAAAAGTGTATTTATTTAATGTCGGTTAACGATGAATTTATATTCTTACATTCAATATGTTCCACCATTAAATCATATCTTTCTATGCATTGGATGGATGAGGCAGATACTTTGTGGAGATCCATTATGAGATATGAAGTGAAACACTTTGCACAAGTGAAAGACTTTGCACTACAATATTTATTAAGCTACAGTCGACATGTTTCGCTGCACTGCAGAATTTTGAAGACATCTCTTCAAGTGCGACGTGTTTCGCTTTATATCTCATATCTGTCTATAAGTTATCTGAGTCAAATATGTATGGAAAGCTATTCTTTGTAAATGTTGCCTATTTTCTATCTCATTTGCTTTATCCAGGTCCAAATTCTTCTTCCCTTTACATTAATTTTCCCCCTCCATGTCTACGTTCTCCATTCCGAGAGCACTATACGTCCGAGAGAGAAGCAAGTTATGAGAGGGGTGGAGGATAAGAGGTAAACTCTGGGGTCGGGGAAATAGGCGTTTTTTTTCTGTGGAAGTGCGTACGTGGATGTGTCACACGGCCTGTGGGTGAAATCCTCTCCCTCTCTCCAGCACTCCTTTACCACATCCAGCTTCTCTCTCCTTGAAAACTTCGCTATGAGTGTGGATCTGAGAAAGGCTGAAATTGCATTTTTATCTCGGAGCAGTTGGAACAGTTGTGAGGGAGGTTGTTTTGGGGTCATTTAAGTTCATTCCGATCAATTTATTGGGAGATTAAGCGCTACTTTTGGGAAAATGTTTAATTAATAAAAATTATATATTTTTATTGACCATTCACTGTATTTTTACTGATTCGTGTGCCGTATCACTTTTTATCGAGATATATTTGGGTTATTATTCAAATGAATTTGAGTTCTATCGTTAAAGCTATAGGATTCTAAGCATCAAGCATTTCTCATCACGAGACGCCAGCAATCATTGTACAGGAGTGAAAGGTTCATGCACCGTAAAGAAAAAGAATCAAATGATAAGAGATCTGATTCAATAAACCTACATCCTTGTCCTATGAGTTTTTTATTAATTGTGTCTTATGTCATTAAACTTTAAGATTTTTCCGATAACTCTTTGATGACTTGTAAATTTCTTTATGTAACGCAGCGTTTTAAAGTCATATCATTTTTTAACAGTGAGGGCTTTACGTAGCATTGTAATTCAAGATAATGCTCGGCTTGCCACACCAAAAACAGAGGCTTAAAATTAATCTGGTGTAAATCAACATTCTTCAAGGTGGAGATCAATGCTTTTCATTGAAGGCAGTGATATCTTTACGATAAATCATTTTACTGCTAGTAATGGGGAAATCTCACAATGGTACTTGTAAAATGAAGCGTGTATATGCGTAATGGCGCGAGGCATGGTATGGAGGCACTTTATATGTGGGAAAGACGTGGAAGCAGAGGGACGATGGGCGTGAAAACAAGCCACATCATATAATGGGAAAAGTGATTGCCGCAGGAAAAAAAAGGATGGCAATAGGATTGGACGAAATGAACAAAATATCTATCGTTCCCACAGGAAGTGAAGGAAGGGAAATTATGTAACTCTTCATTTTAAATGTTCCAGGTTATTACGAGGAAACCATAAGGTGTATTGCTTTTTTCATGAATACTATATGCTAAATTTAAATGTTATTACTTTTTTAATTGAATTTATATCCCTTTATTTTTCGTTGCTAGCCTTTCATAAACCTCTTTCCTCGTTTTTTACCACCTTCCTATCCCTCGCCGATTCATTGGCATGGAACTACCAATGTTTTTAATAATAATTGATTAAATTCTTACCGTTTATGTAACTAAAATGAATTTTTATCATACAATGAGACAAATAAAATATAGGTATACTGACGGTTTCTGCAAAATGTACCCCAAAATATTCAGTTAATTATTAACAAATGAATTGCGAATAATTAACCTAATATCAACTAAAAATTGAAACACATGATTGGATGCTTTAATTAAATATTTGTGTTTGATGTACATCCCTCATCGACTCTTCAATAATCATAATTACAATTTTTGGCCATATGTGATATGATTATCACTGTATAATCATACTATTATTCCAGTAAATAAAAGGCACTCAGTTGAGCGTTAATGGTCACGAGGGAGTTATATTTTCATATCATTTTCTGTGGCTCGGCTCACACGTCATTGAGATTAACGAACACCCTATCGGCTTGGATTTATTTTTCTGATTCTTTTCTGATTGCAAACAAAATATCGGCGGTTGATGTTAGTGCCTGTGACACTCGTGTCATATTCTCGCTACACAAGGTTAACGCTTTACACATTAATCAGCCACGTATCGGATGTTGTGGATTGACATCATATTTGCATGGTATGGTAGGATATTTTGGATGAGGCGACAGTTAAGGTCACTGGCACCATGAGGACAGGGTAGGGTAGGGAAGGGAGGATGGAAAGGAACCAGGTATCTGTATTAGGCTGCTTTTAAGCGATAAGTGCCAAGGGGACCAATTCTCAGCGTTCCATCCGACGGATGAAGTGCTGTACCTGAAGCGCTCTCAACACAATACTCCAGCAGAGAGCGTGAAGTTTATATCTCTACTACCGCCTGAACCCGGGTCCACCGGGTGGGAAGCCAACAATCAAGCTGCTACACCTAGCCGACCGCGAACATATTTACTTGGTTAATTGAAGAATACCGGGATTAGCTGGGAGTCACCCGCAGGGAAGAATGACGCAACGCTGGTAAAAGCAGTCGACCATAAATCAGGGAATCCGGGTTCGAATCCTGGCCAAGGTGAATGGTTTTTTTCTTTGTGGATATTTCGCACATATTTACTTGGTGATTGTTTACAAGTCATGATGTGATTTCATCATTAAATACTTTTTTAGATAATTTTTTTTAGATTTTCATAATTTTTACCGAAGTTAAGTTTATTTTTTCATGAATTTTGTCGTGGATATCTTTAAAACGCGCGACATTGCGCGTTACTTGGTATCATATGTCATCGAGAGGGGAGTTGGATGCGTAACCTAGAGATATTGGAGGAAAAAGCAGGAAGGAGATGAAAGCAGAGAAGGAAGATACGAGAAGATAAATAAATTTGGGATACGCACGGAGGTAGAGGAAGGTGGCGATGAAAAGGTAATTCTCGAAGTGGAACCGGTGAGGAAATGGTAAATGGAGGGAGATGTGAGGGATGAAAATGGGGAGAAAAGAGAAGCTGGGAATGTAAGGACGGCGAAAAAGAGATGAATACAGATGGGGGGAGACGTGTGAGAAGCGAGCGGAACGTGAAACCGAAGGAAAGAGGAGGAATTTCGTTGAGGGAAGAGAACGAATGTAGCTGAATGAGTAGGGCAAAGATACTTGGAAGGACAGACAGAGTCTTAATATCTTTGCATCATTTTCCAAAGCAAGAGTCCGCAAACTATCCACTATTTTCGACCTCATTTTCCACTGATATTATAAAGGAGGATCCTCAAGTCTTCCTCCAAATGTGTTTTCACCCACCGCGCATTTAAATGAGTTTACAGAAGTTGCCACTCGTGTCGCTGGTGGACAAATTTACCTGAGTTTCATCGGCTAATACGGATTTTTTAAGGGTATTAAACGAAATTTATGCGCATGACGATATTATCTATCAAATTCATTACTTTTCAATGCTATTCCTCGCAATGCCAAACATTATACTGCAAAATATAGAAAAAAGTGGGTCATATTGCACTCATCACCGCGCCGCGGACATTTTTGAAAACTGATTAAAATCCGACCGATATAGCAACAGAAATCACCCGTGTATGGGATGAAATTGGACTTCCTTATGTGGTCGTCTTGTCATTTTCGTTTATTTCAAGGATGAAGAGTTGGCATTTTCATAAAAATATCATCAGCACTGGTCAACAATCCTAACATTGGTTTGACGCAGCTCTCCACTCAATTCTCCTATCAGCTAATCTTTTCACACCTACGGAAATCTCCTCTTTCACATCCTTCCTCATCTATTCCGTACATTTTATTCAAGGTCTTCCTATCTGTTCTTGGCATCTAATTGACCCTTGAGGATTGTCTTCATCGGGCTGTTATGTCTCAAGATGTATCCGATAAGGTTGTCCTCCCTCTGTTTGTCTAGGTTTTCATGAGGCCTCTCATCACTCCTACTCTTCTTAGGCCTTCATTACTAACTCGGTCGATGTATTTGATCCTTTTTAACGTTCTGTATCACCACATTTCGAAGACCTCTACCCTTGATTTCTCCTCGGCTGTCATTGTGCATGGCTCACCTCCAAACAGAAGTATAATTCAAATGCAAGTTCTGATAAACGGTTTCCTTACCTCCATGCATAAAAATATAAATAAGATATTTTCAAAATTGCCTGTTCAAATTATTATGAAAGCTCTAGGATATTTCGACCACGGGACTGTGTCGATCGAAAAAAAGCTCCCGCTGCAAAAATGCAGAATTGATGCCAAAACGCAGTGTAAGTTAGTCGATAGAATGGTGTCTCATTGAGATGTCTTTCAAGTATTCGTTTTAAAAATTGTCCGCGGCGCGGTGATGAATGCAATGTGTTTCACATTTTTCTACATATTTTGCAGTAAGGTCTTTCAAAAATGTGAGGAATAGCATTGAAGGGTTATAAATTTAAAAAACACATCATCATGAATAAAAGTTTTGGTAGACACCTCAAATTGTTATATCCTCGTGAAACTTGGATCGTGAAATTTGCCAGTCAGCGCCGCGAGTGGCGACCTCTGTAAACCCGCGCGGTGGTTGACAACACATTAAGAGACCGATTTGAGGATCCTCTTTTGTAATAATCTTGATCAATGTACCTAGTCAAATATCTCAAACGCGCGCCTTTTTTTATTATAAATAGATTATGTCCTAACACCCAACTTATGCTATACGAGTTTTGGAACGGCATGCAGGCATTGACGTCATTGCTTCTTTTCTATCCGACGTCTTCTCCTCCGTTCTCCTCCACACTTTCATCTAGAACGCCTCCAGTTTTTTCCCGTCTTCTTTCCTTAAGACTCCACGTTTACGCCCTGACGGGTTTTATAAACAATATTGAGTGCAAGCTAAATTTTTAACAGCACTAAGTGGTAATTATTGCGTGGGAACCATCATGAGAAATTGCGGTAATTGTTTAATACTTGGTCTGCTTACCACCCTCAAGCTGAAGGGCTAATTTTCTAACATGATCGTATTTTTTTCTCTGAATGTATGCAAGTCCTATGTGCCCAGCAGTAAAATAGGAAAATTAAGAATGTTTCCTGATTAACATTTAATATTTATTAATTATATATGAATTGACATACATTCATTGCAAAGACAAAAACTATAATATAAAGTAGCGATTGTGAAAACTGAAAGCACAATGTTAATGAAACTGCAAATATTTAATTCATGCGATAATATACCACTTTAACCAAATCCCTAACCACCGGCGTTAAATCAATCAAATATTCAACTTATCATTCAATTTTTCCACCGAATTATAAGAAAAAATGGTAAATTCTCGTTTTGTCCTTTCTACACATCCTATCCTTCGTAACGAAAAAATATGAAAGAGAAGAAAGGGAAGACATGCGTTTGCCTGCATTAGGAAGAGATAATGGAGGAAAGCCGGGGCGAAGGGTGTATGGAATTATTCTCGGGGGTTTCAGGGGATGAGGTTTACGGAGAGACTGGGGTAATAATGGGGAGGGAAGAATATATATTAATGTCTACTTCTTCTTTTGTCTGATAAATTAATTAATTGGAAAAATTTCCTATTAAATGAGCAGGAAATAAATTTAGTGATGTAATTTTTGTGCAATAAATTTTGGGACAAAGTTTATCATGTTGTATCAAATGTAAATTCATCAAATATTTAGCTTTTCAATCAATTTTTTCAGCGAATAACAACATAAAAATAGACAATTCTCGTCTTTTACTCTCTGCATATTCTGTTCTCCGTAACGAAAGGTTGTGGAAGAAGAGGAGAAGTAGAAAGGGAGACATGATTTGGGAATAATGAGGAGTGGCAGAGGAAAAATAAGGATTTTGTGTGAATTTGCCTGCAGTGGGGAGAGAGGATCGAGAAAAGCGAGGTTGAAGGGTACAGGGAATTAGTCGCTGGCATTCCTCGGGGTAATGTCGAAGTATGGACACCCGTTTAGTATTAGGGAGGGAAGAATATTATATTAATGTTTAATTCTTTTTGGTTAATGGTTTGGAATTAATTAATAGGAAATATTTAATATTTAGTGAGAAAGCATAAATTTTAGTGAAGTTTAGGTGTTGTTAAATAAATGGAACAACAATTTCTATTGCGTTGTAATTGTTCAAAAAGTGTGGTGACATACTACCTCATCCAAATCACTCACCCACAACTTTAAATTTTTTTAAATATTCAACTCATCATTTGGCCTCCAATAAACAGGAAAAACATTATCGTTTCGTCCTCTCAGCATACTTATATTGTTCTCTGTTACGAAAGTCTGTGGAAAAGAAGAAGACGAAAGGGAAGACATGCGTTTGGGAATAAAGATAGGAGTGGCGGAGGAAAAAGAAGGATTTTGGGTGAAGTTGCCTGCAGTGGGGAGAGAGAATGGGGAAAAGCGGGGGCGAAGAAGGGTATAGGGAATTAGTCGCGGGAGTTCCAGAGGGAGAGAAGGGGAGGGACCACGAGAGAGGAATTGTAGGAGGGGTTGGAAGAAGATGGAAGGTGGGAAGAGAATAGGGAACGGCAAACACACACAGACAGGAGCGCTCGTATCGGGAAGGGGAGGGGTACGGGGCGGGTTAGAGAAATACTCTGTGTGAGTGTGCGTGAGGCAGAGCGAAGCTTTTTCGGGACGCATTTAAGGAAGCTAAAGTAACTTAGTCCATGGGATTAATCAGAAGGACTGCCAGGGGTAGGGTCGGTTTTTAAGGCCCTCGGAGAGAGTCCGGGGGGTGGAGAAGGGCAGGGAGAGATAGAATGGAAACACAGGCAGGTTTTTGGAGTGGGAAGAGAAAGGAAGGTTTTTGTAGTCCACGAGAAAAGAAATTCGGCGTGGATCGTCTGGGAGCGGAATGGATGAGTCCGCGGTCGGGGGGCCGGTTTTACTCCCTCGCAAAAGGGAACTGTTGTAACTTAGTGTGTGCGAGAGCTGGACGCGGTGAGGGTCAGAGTGGCGCAAATAAAGCTGCAGGAAAAGTAGGAAGCAGGAGCCCCGGCTGTCGGCCATCGTGTGAGCCGGTTTTCTAGAGCCGGCACAAGTTATTGCGGCCGATGGTGGAAAGACTGCAGTCCGAATTAGCCATGCAAAAATTTGTTTCTTTTTTTGTTTGCTTATATATATTTGGTTGTTTTGTCGCTTCAATTTCGGGTTGGAAATAAAGTTTTTACCGCAATGAGTGGGTGGCTTAAAATTATTTTTTTTATCAAATGAAGTTTATGAAGAAAATTGATTTGCAATGAACAGGTGTAAATTGTGAATGAATAAATAGACGACAAAATAATGGCATTGTATTTTAGTAACAGCCTCAAATGGAATTTTTATTGATTTTGAGTCAAATTTTATTATTTTTGTATATCAATGGAAACTTCGTCTTATTTTGTTGTTTCTTTTACTTTTTTACCCTCGTTTCGCTTCGCCTACTGGGAAATGAAAAAGGTGTTAGCTTCGGCCTTGGTGTTGAATGATTTAACAGTGATCTACTAGGCATTTATTAAATTTTTCTTGGGTTTTGCGTATCGTGTCATATAGGCCTATAGTGGCGAAGGTACCGTGTAATTCGTGAAGAACGTTTACCTGGAGCAATATTTTACTACCTCCGACTAACCAGATGCAGTAGATACTCTGGTGAGTTTAATTCATATTTATCTGAGCCACTTCCTTCACACCAAGAGATAATGTTCGCCAAGAAATCCAAGCATATAGGTTTCATATATTTAATTTATTGGAATACAGATTAAGCTTCAATTAAACAATTTCTCTACCATCGCCCTTGAATTATAAATATGCATACTTGTATGACACTCATTATCCAAAGAAAGGCCGAATTTAAAATTGCTCCAAATGTTATTAAAATCGATTCCTCGATGCATCATGTAGACTACATTCTAAAAGTTACTTTTTTGAAAAATCGTTTTGATTCCTTATGAACTCCCAAATATTAGGTGTAGAGGTTTAGAGGCAGTTGCTAACACTGTAAAAATGGAAAAAATGGGTAAATAATATACATTTACAAAAAGGATTTTGGAAATTTTTCTCATGGTTTCAGAGGATTTTAGAGGGGGTAGCTGATTATGTGATAAAATGGTAATTTTTGTCGGATCTCATCGCTTTCAACCAAAAATTCTGTATCACGTTTCTTTAAGCCATTCATATGGATTGAAATAATCTTTGAGGTAGCTTGGTGATTGCTAGATGATGCCGTATCTCATAAATCAGTCAGTCAGTGGTCGAAAGTGGGTTTTATTTTATATAAATTCACTATCAATATTCCTGAGTCATGCATCGTGATTTCTTATCCTCTGTTTTTTACTCGTTTACCCACACACACCTTAACCCTCTGTTGCTCGCGTGGCGTCTACAAGACGGCAGAACATTTTCTTTTCGTTACCCACATGGTATTTTCATAGTTAGGAAATTCCTATTCCTTAGGTATATATTATAAGTTTATCATTATAAAATAGTCACCAACATGATTACATGTTTTGTTACATTTATGGAATAAATTTTTATATTTTGCTGTTTATGGAGTCTGTTAGACGCCACGTGACAACTTGAGTTATGTGTTTACGTAGTATCACGAAGGTGTATGTAGTATGTATAGGTTTACGTAGTATCACGAACACTACGTTAAATGCTAGTACCTTCGTGATATTCATCGTTAAGTTTTTAAATGCGTTAATAATTTAAAATAACAAGTATTTCAAGCATTAAAATTTGGATATGCGTCTTAGAGCGACGAATTTTTTATTATAATCAATATAACACCTGAAAAAAACTATTATTGCGATTTTTTTACTATGGTTCTCACATAATTTGAGTGAACTTTAGCGTATAATACACCGTTTCCTACGATGCTACATACGTTTTTGGTGGCTTATTACATTGGTGTAGATGTTTGATATTAACCATAAACATAAACATAGACATAACAATTTTGTTTGCATCGAATAATAACTTACCAATCTGATAAGAGATATTTTGGCTCAAATTCAACTGAACGCGCTGTGAATATAAAATACCTCCAAAATCAATAATTCTCCCTGGAGTCGAAATTATTCGTTAGGTTGTCAGCAAAATCCGTACTGTGAAACTGTGAAAAATATGCATGCATTTACTGCCCGCATTAAACATGTCTATATAATTACGTTGAAAGGACTGTGAGAAAAAACTGTAAGAAAATTCAAAATAAGTTGTATTCAGTCTTTAATTAATACAAATATTTCCATTATTATTATGCATAAATTTGTTGTCCATTAATACATTTTAATATTCAAGCAATGATTTATTGTAGTTAGTTCTAATTTCATGCATTTTGTTTAACCGTTCCAAAATGGTGTCTCCGAGACGCCGCGCGACAAATAGTGTTCCAAAATGTGACGCCACTGACGGAGGTTCCTATCCCCTTCTTCCAGAAGTAAGGGGAGAACAAACAAACACGTCTAACCGTTCCTGCCGCCTTCCTAATTCAGACATCTTTCTTTCCTTGCCACGTCATCTCCACCTCTCTAGCAACTTCCCGCCTCGTATCTCATCCATACTCCGCGGCGGATGAGCAAGCGAAGAGGTGTAGGGCAGGGTGGGAAAACTCTCTCGCGGATAGCGTTTAAATATTTATGGCATCATTCTCCCGACTCCCGAGGCTGAATCAAGCGGCTCGGAGGGAAGAAGAGGGTGCTATCTAGAGGTTTCGGAGGGGCGTTGCACGGGTAGCTTGCTGGAGATCGGGAGAAGCGTAGAAGTAATTTTATGTGGTAGGTGCGGTTCCATCAAGTGAACGCCGTGAACTGGAGAATGGTCGGGTTTGCCTGATTTTTAATTGTGTGTAGTTTTCCGCTTACTTTCTCGCTGTTGATACTTTTATGCGTAGGTATTTGAGGTAAGGAGGAATTTATAAATACGACAGTGTATTTTGAGATTGGGTTGGAAGGTTTGTAATAAAAGTGAAATGCAACATGAAATCAATTCCAAATTTTCTCTTCTTCTTCAGGAACAAACCATTTCGTTAGAAATTTTTCAATACGATTCGATTTTATTTATCTCTATTCTTCATAAAAAAATAAGAATTTTTATATTAAATTAGATATCGTCATGATTTTTATTGCATTAAATTGTTGTATTCCTTCGTTCAGTATTAAAAATTACGTCAATATGTCGATTTGGCAATATATTATTGCAGTTTAAGTTTCCTTGCCACTTTAATTAGGGCTTAACCATTATTACAACCAATCAAGTGCAAATTTTAATGATATTTTATTCCAAGATTTCAATTTAATTTAGTTGGCCTCTCCTAATTTATTATTTTAGCTGTTTTAACAAGGTAAACTTTATTAGCCTGTAGACAGTGTTGAGGAAACATTTGGCATTAGTCATATAGTCTTCACTGAAGGTAGATATAGACGTGTAAATATTTTTTCGCATTTTTAGATAATTCGTATCGCTTATGTTTTTATTTTGGATGGTATTTTGATAGGATAATGAATGGTTGTATTGGAATCGTCGTTACTTTTGGGTCAGGGAACTGGTGTGCAAATATTACTACCCGGCCTATGCACTCATATTATTTCATATTTCTGAAATTCTAAGTGTTTACTTGACAGATTCATATTACTTGACTTTTAAAAACGGGTTGCGTTGTATGAATTTTCCAGATATTATGCATACGCACTAAAAGTAGTCTACCCCGATTTATAATATTATATGACCCCCTTCTCAAAATGGAAGCGCGTCGAATGTCTTTGTAGCCTGAATTGTCTCATTAATATTCATCTTACACGGCACCGTCAAATCATTTTTTGCTGATGTAGCTAACAAAAAGCCATAATAAAAAAAACGCACATTTTAAATTGTTCTGAATTTTTGCAAGCCAAATTTTATCATGAACACCATAAATTTACGCCGAAAGTTAGCGAGATAAGAAAAAGGTTTTTTTGTTGTTGCAGAAGACTGCAACTATTGACAGGCTCTACCAGCCACATATACTGGATGGAATTATAGTTCAGGTCCTTCTTTTACACCATCTACTGACGGCGCGGTAATACATCGCAAAAATGTTGAAGACTTTGAGTATGAAAATCCTATCATCCAAAATGACGAACTTTCATGCGAGGGGCCAAGAGTGGGGTCCAGAAATGAATTGCTGCAAACCCACGGTAGAAATTGTCTTGGTTAGGACGTCTGATAATATCTGTGTATGAGTTTCGGATGGGGTTCAAATGCAAACCTCAAATGAAGTGCTACATCTAAGTGTTACACAAACTTAAAATTTATCACGGCAAGCGCATGAAAAAATATCAGCCGCCGAGCCCAGAAAGAGCTATTATTCTTTTAGAATATTTTACGATAGTCCGCGAAAGAAAAAGTAAAATAATGTTTCCATTTCACAATCATTAGGACTCTCCTTAAATATTCGGTAAAAGAAAAACTTATGCGCAAAATGATTAAGTAAATAAATACGCGAACTGAATACGATGGAATGCAATGTGAAAAAAGGGAGATATTTTTAAGAACGGATAGATACATGAACTGGTTATTCTTCCGAAGAATGAAGGGCTTATAAAAATATAAGGTCGAACTGAGGCAATAAAATCCCTCAATACACACACCCGTGAAAAGTTTATCATTCTCGCACATTGTATCGGTAGTTGTTCTTCCACATCCCGCCTTAAAATCTATCGAGGCATCTTGCGGGGTAATTTTGTAAATGTAGAGAGCGCTCAGAATGCTATTCATTGGATGCATATTTTTCCCTACTTTTTTTACCCAGTGAATCATGAGAAATTTTTGGCAGCAGAAAAGAAAAATGCTAATGGGAAAAAGGGATCCATGACCTACCCAATGCCGATGAACTTCTCATGGTCTCGCTGAAAACAAGCGACGAATGGGATGCGATGCTGGAATGAGAAGCTACGCTCTCGGATGAGATTTCGAGGGCTGCTGGGCGAAAAATGAGATTGGGGAAAGGACATACGTGGGGTGGGGAGACGGGTTAAGAGATGCACTCACATGGGAATAAGGTTGCGGGGAATTCTGTTGTGGGGAAAGCAGACGGTCGCATACGCAATGAGACGGACAACCAAAGCAATGCCTTCATTTGCTTCTGAGGCGGTAGGGAGGGAAGTAAACTTTTTTTTCCCCAAGACTCGTACGGCTTCTTTGTCGGAGCCAGAGAGGCAGATCGAGTGGGATTGAAGATTCAGAATGACTTATACGAGCGAAAGAAAGCACGGGATAGAAGATCTGAAGGTCCTCTGTTGTTGAGCATCCTCAAGATAGGATCCTCAAAATGCATCCACAATCTTGTACTGCAATAGGGCCCTCTCTTGAAGGGATGCACCAATCTTCGGCCCGGTCTAGTGAACTAGTACGTATTATTTGTCAAATAATTCTCTTTTCTTCATCTTCTTGTGAGATTGTTCGCTGGGAATAGCTTATCAACCATACATGCGCTGTCGATTTATCTGTGACGTACGCAATGCCAACGTCGGTGATCTGGCCTCATTTGATGATTACTTGTACATGAGACGTAATAGTTAGTTTTCGGTTCATTTCATGAGTGACTAATTGGTTTGAGGGCTTGAGAACGGTTGCGTTAGTATCCAGGCAGTTTGATATATTGGCAGTTCATTTTTAATACCGGTGATGTTAATACCGCGGAGTTAAATAATTTACTGTACTCAAGAAGAGGTTTGACTGAAATCTCATTGTTACTATACCTTTGGCTTGCTCCTCAGATTCCTCGCAATAAATTATCTGTTGCCATTCCTAAATTGAAGTAATTATAAAAAATTTAGCATTTTAAATTTGTATGCGCCAAAGGCTTAGATAATTACGCATAAATGCACAAATAATTTGTGCAATATTTTTTCCGTAATCAGACGAAATCTGATGACTTTGAAACCAAAATCAAACAGTTTTCTGGTGCTATATTTCTATATATTAGTACATACTTACTGTATATTTTTTATCGAAAATTGATGTTAGATATTCATATGCTCTGTTTGCCACATTTAGTTAAAAAGTTAGAAGTATATTAGGCTATTTATTCCACTATTGCTTAAGTGTCCTGTCCCAAGATTCATGGACGAAAACTTTAGTTAATCAGACTATTCTCACTATTATTTTTATTTTAAACCTAACGAGTTATAAGGTGACTACGACGTACCAATTCAATTTTGGCATCAAATAAAATAATATTCCATGCTGGTGAAGAATCAGCCTTCAATTTTACGACTGCTTACGAAATTAACACAGCTTATTGTTCTCGGCACAAAATGTGGCTTCGTATTATCAACAGCATCATACTCCCAGCCCTCAGAATACATTTGGGTATATAAATTAAAAAATATCGGTGAAGAGGACATAAACAGGGAAATATAGATATTTAGTGTAAATGAGGATTTTTAAGACTCATTCTTAAGAGATCGTAAAGAAAGAGATTTAACCCACTAAGGAAGTGATAATTTGCCTTTTTCAATTGGGTTTCTTCTACGCCGTTCAAAGAAACCTTCGCCAACTTCTATAATTCTCAGATATTAAGGAAATAAAGCGTTATGGTAAAAAACTTACTTTGCCACATGCTTGTAGTACATCACTATATGCTGCCATATATGAGGATATAAACAGGGAAATATAGATATTTAGTGTAAATGAGGATTTTTAAGACTCATTCTTGAGAGATCGTAAAGAAAGTGATTTAACCCAATAAGGAAGTGATAATTTGCCTTTTTCTTTTGGCTTTCTTCTACGCTGTTTAAAGAAACCTTCGCCAACTTCTATAGTTCTCAGATATTAAGGAAATACAGCGTTAAAATAGGATTGTGCATGGTAAAAAACTTACTTTGCCACATGCTTGTAGTACATCACTATATGCTGCCATGTATGATAAATTCGAGTTTTTTTGTGCCTTATAGCCATAAGTATGTAGGGAAAACTACAAGGACTTGGTGTGAAAATGTATCAATTTAATTTAATTGGGGTAGGCTTTTACTGCTGCCCTGTATTTTCAGGGGATTAGCTCCTCCCAAGCGAACTCACTTATGGCAATATTTACATAATTCTGCCATGTACAAAATAAATATTCTGCGGAAAAAACGTTTTGAGAAATGTTAATTAAGTGTTTTTTATCAACTAAGGAGCATTTGACCGACATAAATACATCGAAAGAGGAGAGACAATTCGTATCAACGCGTCCTCGGCAGCTAAATCTTTTACTTTATTGTATCTTTATCAATCATAAGCGTTCACTATATAATTTAAAATCTAAGTTTTCGTGTTTGTATAAACCTCTCACTATCTCTTCATTGATAAAGCACCCCTTTCTCTAGCTATAAAATTTGGTGCATAAAAAAGTCGTATATTTACCTTATATTGATGATGCATAAAATATGCTCCTTTGCTGTATGGACTCATTCCACCAAAAAAATTGTAATTCAATTTATTTTCTACACATTATAACACATTTAGGGGAATAACTCAGTCGTACGAGCCGCATTCGACGATTTAGTGCGTGACATAATCTGTTGTCCCTTCTTCCTGGGTTAATTTCTGTCCAGTTCGATGCGAATGCCTTTTTCCCGTGCCGGCGTCACTCAGAATCTATTATTGAACCTACTTCCGGGCACCGCACGGCAATGCCTCATAACCGAATTTATTATTTCATTTTCCACCCGCTCTGCCGAAGTCAACCCTCATCCCGCCCTTTTCAACTTCTTTCACCCCCATCCACCGGACGACGCAGAAGTCCCTGAACCCCCCTTCCTCCCTTGTTGTGTGCCAGGCTTCACCGTTAACCAACTCTTTCATCTTCCCATTTCCTGCAACCATTCTTGCCCTGATATAATAATAAAGTCCCCTTCATTGCCATCCCATTCCATGCCTCTCTCTTTCGGAAAAATATCCGCCTACTAATCTTGCTCTTTCCCCGTATAACCAATTTCCTCAAACTCTCTCCATTCCACTCCTTCTAACTTGCGTGGATAGTCTTGTTAGTGGTCAGTGTTACTGACAGGGCTGGGCAGAATACGGGCCGAGGAGTATTTGAAATACAAAACAGCGTTCCAAATGTATTTTAAATACCAAATAATTGATAAATGTGTTTGAAACGTAAAATACAAAATACCTTTGAATTGGGTTCTGTAAGCTTGAGGCGTTGAAATTCATTGAAGCCGTATACCAGCGGTGAAAATATTACGCATTATCCCTCCGATTAAACCCTTCAGCTCTTGCAATCAGTTTTTGAAGGGTCAGTTTGAGAAATAAAAAGGTGACAAACTGTTTCTATTACCTATTATATTCCACTCACTCTATAAAATATCATGGGAGCCACCAGAGTAACAATCAACAATCACAGAGAGGTAAATCAACAACTCTGATGTAGTAATCACATTCATCAGTAACATCAGCTACCAAAAATTGCATGCCATCACAGTGTTCATAAGTGAAATTGCTGTCTCAAATCTTTCATAACACCACTTAACAGCAATCAGATTTTAGCTAAATACTCTATATTATACCCAAAATCGTTTCCTCTCAACTTTATAAACTTTCAGAAGGATTGAAGAAATATGCTTTGGTGCTTTTTCGGCAAATTGACTGGATCCTCTCGGTTTTTCTGTTGGGTGATCGAGTCTGTTATCACCGACTTCATTTCTTTTTATCGATATTCGACTTTTTTCATACGCGTTTTTCACTTTAATCATTGGATAAAGACGATAAACGTGACGAAATTCCAACGAAGAGTATTGTAGTTTCTCTCGCGTGGCCAGAAACCCGGGAGAGCTTTATTCATCTAGGACTTGAAAGTGGATCTATTAAATAAATGCCTGCACGGCTATCTTCTGAAGAGAGAAGGAGAAAGTAAAGGTGCAGCTACCATCATAATCAATAAAAATAATGTGGAATATATCGGAAAAAATAGTTTGCCAAATGCAGTTAGAAAAGACAAGGTTGGAAAAAACGTTGTTCATGACGAAAAAATTCATCACAAAAATGCCGAGTTTGTAGCAGCCGATTTGTTTTTGCCAAAAGTGCAATGTTCTTTTTAATGCTGGTTTCGTTTCTCAAATTCGTCAATAAAACAATTTTCAATCATTGTTTTGGGTGAATTTTATCTCTGTTATATTTAAAAAATTATCAGCAAAAATAAAAGAGTTCTTAAAAGAAAAAGATACCGACTCATTTGATCCAGGGAACTCCCGACGTTGCGTATACGCTACCTTTCACTGACGGCGAATTAAAAACAATAAAAATATATAAATTAATAATTTCCCTTATTTGAGGCTAATTTTATCGCTAATGCTTAAAAACATTTGGAATTTTTAAGTTAACAACATGCTTGGGATTTAATGGGTTAATGTTTTACACTCATAGGACATTCACTATTTAAGCCAAAACTTTTAATGTAAAATATTTTGTGAATGTGTTACTGGGTTCTTTTTATGGATATATCGCATAGACAATCAAACATGCTCTCTCTTGAATGCTATTCTACTTTTATGGTGCAGCTGGTATAATTCCTAGGGAGTATGAATATATAGTGCGATCTCGATAATCCAGCACTATAGCCGCGGCGAAGCCAGATTATCGAGAACGCCGGATTATTGGAGACGAACAGGAAACAAGCACAATGCAAATACAAATTTTTGGTTGGTTATAACAAAATACAGTGGAACTTGGTTATGACGGCATCGGCTGTAACGCCAACTCGGGTTTAACGTCACATTTTATACAGACCAGCCAAAATTGAACATTTAATGTTGCACGAAAACCCGTTTATATCGTCAACAAATATTGCGACGCTCGAGTATAGCGTCAAAAATTTTGCAATTCTTAGGTTGCAAAAGTGTAAGTCGTAGTGTGATTGTATTATGTCCCAAAGTTCATGGAAGCCATGTGTAGAAACATCAAAAGCAAAAACAGGTCACAAGCTGGACGTTGAGCTGGTGACGTGATGCAACTCTTTTGTTTAATTGGTATCTGGAGGAAGCGGGGGCTGTCCCGCATGCCTGGGTCTTATCCCTTTTTATTATACATATTCCAATGTACGAGTAGATTTCAATAAAGAGTGTTGTATGTAGCAGAACATTTGCGTTTTTACTTTGTCCTTTCACTCAGATTTAAGGCTGCTTCTTTTATAACGTCACTCGGATATAACGTTAAAAATATTCTGGTCACTTTGAAGACGCTATAACCAAGTTCCAATGTACATATAATGACGCTTACTCTCCCCACTGCTTAGCGTGTGACTCAAGGTAGGTAACCAAATTAATACTAAGGATTATGGTCGATAAAGGCAGGATAAAGCCTGGTCACCATTGTGACTGTGTAAAGAACATTTATTTTCCCAATTCAGTGTGTCACGTAACTAAAACTTCATGAACATTATGGACTGACAAACATCAATATACATTATAATAAAACAAATACGTACTGCGTATTGAAAAATCTTTAAACTGTCGAAATTATATTTGCTGGAGGGAGGTTGCCAGCCCTGCACGCCGAATTCCTGGATATGTCGTATTACCGCAAGACCGAATTACATAGATTGTACAGAAAGTTATTCACCGTAATTACCTGTGGAAGCCGCGCACCATTTTTCCGAAAATAACGGTGGATAAAAGGGGTGTGCGCAGCTTACACGAATCCTCCAAATTTTAATGCGAGCCGCGTTCCATTTTCCCTCAAATTCTTATAGTTTATTCCTCCAGAGTTGAAGCTAGGAAACCATCACAGGTTTTACATTTCTAACAGTACATATTTAACGGTATGAACCCTCAACTACGGGCGCAGTTTTTTGAGACGTTAGTACTGGCGTGGGGAAGTGCCAGATCCCAAAGTTAATTATTTAATTTCTTAATGACTACTGATATTTTGTCAAAAGCACCATGCATTTTGGAAAGTTTAAATTATTTTCAACAGTTTTAGATGATTAGATTTTGATATTTTGAATATTTAATATTTTTTCATATTTTTAGAAAGAATGCCTTGCATTTTTTGTTAAAACGTAAAATCATATTTAATTTTCTCTTAATTCAGGTCCTGAGGACTCATAATTCAATTATTATAACGAAATGTAAAATAAATCATACACAACTATAAATACACAACTTCACTTCACAAAGGTAATTACTTCAATGCAAAAAAAAAAAAAACGAGACATCTATAACGAAACTAGTGGCGAGTCCGCGGATCACTTTGCCCAATGTTTACACTTCACAAGGGTGATATAGACTGACAAAAACCAGTTTGGTGTGAGGGAGGGGAGTAGACTTGAAGCTACTAAGTAGCTAAGCGATGTTGCCGACTCACCCTGGAAGTAAAAATCAAATTCACCAGCCCCGGGATCTAGCATCATCCCGCGCCAGTAGGTAAAGGTTGATCATGGAAACGTAAATTAAGATAGTATTTAGCAACGAATCACGAGTTGCTATATTAGACCGCACCCAAAGAGCGTTAGGAAGATTTTTTCCTCACGAGCCAGCCCAAAAAATAGGAGGGCACGGCTTACACAAATAAATACGGTATTTATGTGTCTAGGATTGTACTCTCCACATACGGCATCCGTATGCTATTCTTTTCTCATTTTTCTCTTCTTCCGAATTTTTCATTCTTCGTTTCCTGCAGCAAATTCTCTTTCTCTCTTCTATATGTCCTCATTCAACGTACACCCATGACACTTAAGCCCTTCAGTATACTTTGTACCTCATTAACTATGTTGTATTTTACATGTAACATGACATTAGCTTTCACTCAGTAGGTTTTCGCACGTTCTTCACGCCCCCCGTTCTTGTGGTGACGTTTTCCTGCAGTGGGTTTTTTTGCTGAAGGATATTACATCCTTATCATCATGTTTTTTTCCCACTAACACAAATCTTTTTTGCACAAAAATTTCACAAACACTTGTTTATCTTTTTTGAGATGTCACAAATAATGTATATTGTATATCTTTTGTATTGTAAAGGTTTATATATCATTTTTTAATGTGTTTGCATTGACGCTATCGAGGGGTTAGATGGAGAAGGGGACTATTTTAGGCTTTAGGCCCGAATAAAGACATATTACTATATTATCATTCACTGAAAATGTTCAGTACACACCACCCTCACTTTTCTTTCACTCCAAACCGACCTTTCAGTCGCACCCGCTTTTTCCTCCTCCCTTTCCATCTCTAAATCACAGACCAAGAAGAGCGGCATGGAAGAGGAGAGTTCGCCGAGCATTTTGGTGGATAATTTGATTGGACGACACAGAAAACCACAAAATCCAAACTCATTCTCCACCTCCAATTTTCTTTTGTAACCTCCCCCTGTCTGCCCCCGTCATTTAATCCGCTCACGCTAAATAATATCCTTTCACTCTTTCTGCTTTATTATCGCCAAAATTATTTCCGTTTTCCCCATCTACTCTCTTCATATTACTCCTGTTCACCCTACTTATATTTCTTCTTATAATTTTGTGCTTTTTCCCTCGCTTTAATTTAATAACGATCGCAGTATGTGAAGTAAATTTCTTGCTTTACGTGTAAACTGCGTCCTTTTCTTGATTTTTTCATTTTGATGATTTTTCGGTGAGCAATAATTTCTAAGAAATTTCAATGCTTTTATTTGATGTGCTATTAAATTCAATTTCTATATGTGGCCAATTGAAATCATATTTGCTATTTTTATATCATTCACCGTGCTAATGGACTATAATTAATAGCAATGATTAGTTTTTGTTCGTACTCTGTGAATAACATATGAGAAACACACGACGACAAGAGAAAAGTTATAAAAACAATTTTTTATCTTGGAAATTTAATTATTCTAAATATAGGGGCGTGTTGACTAATATAAAGTACGCGGGTTCAAATCTAAGTTCAGAGAAGAATTCGGACCACCTAAGAGGAAAATCTTCGAAATTTAAGGTGGCAATGGGAAAGGGATCTGTCCCCTGTCTAACCTTTTTGTTGTTTAGCAAGTCGGTGGTTTGTTCCGAGTCAACCTTCCAAAAAAAGCTTTTAATGAACCTTTACGAATGGTTTCATTGCATTGATATACGCATAAAACCCCTCTGGATTACTCCTCACGATAATCCATAGGGCCATTATTTTCTCATATTGACTTTCCTACACAGCGGTATCCTGCATAACGTGAACTAGGTTCTAATACTCACACTCTCTTTTCTGTTGAAAATTGTAAATATTCATCTCATTCACATAATATTTGAAGTTATAAGAAATTTTAATGTGTACTACAATTTAATGTAGGTCTTTCCCTCCCTATGTTTGAATATGCATAGCAAGGGTTCCTTTTTCATGTGAATATTTACATGTACCTTGAGATGAATAGTTTTCTGTATGATTCACGTGCTCAATACCAGAAAGTAGGTCATCGGTTATAATGCATTTGAAAGATCTTGCACTTCGTTTCCATCGTTGCTCATTTTAGAATGCATTTTTAGGAACCAAGGAGGGAGGAATAGGTTGAAATGGATAACCCGTGTTGTTATCTGCGAGGCATTGGTGACACAGTTGAGGAATGAGAAGAAAGCAAAAAGATGCCTAGATATAACGAAAAATTAGGTTCTGGGTCTGATCCATAGTTCTTCTTCAGTGCATTACTCGGTTCCTTCACTCTTCCATGACTGGTAGAATAGAATATGATTGTGTATCCAAAATAAATAAAACGATTAGCAATAAAATATACTTATATGTCACGGTTAAAAATATATTATTAGGAGTAAACTACTTCATTCATTCACACGGCGCCTTAAGCGCAAACATACATATAAATTCAGAGGTAAGGAAAGAAAGGGATAGGAACATATAATGGAAAAAAATATATATATGCTACGATTGTTAATGTTAAGGTGGTTCAGAGCTGGGATTCGTAATTCCTGGAGGGGAAGGGGGAAACAAGGTTTTCATTCTGGTTGTGGGGGCGGAGGTTTTTGGAGGGTGATGAGTAATGAGGGGAATGTGTTGGGAAAGGTTATGTCTTTAACTTGGTTTCCGTTTTTTGCAATAATCCGAATGTCAAACTTTGTTTACCCCTTCTCATCCAGGAATTATCAATCCCCGCTCTGAACCACCCTCCCCTCACTAACACCCATATCATTTATAAACCTGTCCTAAATATATTTTTTGATATTTTATATACTTGGTAATGGTGTAACAGCCGAAACCGGTCGGGATTTTCAAATACATTGTGGAAGTAACTAAGTGTCTTTTATTGCTTATAAGGAGCCCTTCCACCACGTACAAGCTTCTAGTTTCAATTTAAAATCAAAAGAGGTGAAATTAGCCACTTTAAAAAAATTATCACTAGAGCAAATAGGCAAATATTCCACAGCTCTGACAATGTCTCCAACATTCTCCCGCAACCGTCAATAAAACCAAAGAAGAAGTCGGTGGGGGAAAAATTGATCTCGGTATCTTTCCAGGAGCGTAGCAAATGTTACCGTTGCCTGTCGTAGCCAGTGTCATCCTTATTGGCCTTTCCATTTCGAATTTCGGAACTGTCCCCCGTCTTTCTCAGCCCACCCTCGGATGTCGCACCGGCCCTTGGGGGGGTAGATTGAAGCGGAAAAATGGAAAACCAAACTGAGGGCATGGTTTGCCCCTTGGCGCCTTGCTAGACAGTGAATGTTGACTCCAGTGAGAATATGCAGTACCTGCAGGAACCGATGCTTTCATGAATCGCTGCTATGCCCATTTTAAATTTCAAAAATGTCCGTGCTTGTAGTACTGAAGTTAACTGAACAAAATAATCCTATATTTTCCGTGATACAACTGTGCAAATAATTATTGTGGAGCCGGTCGGTACGTTTCCTTGATTCACCAACATTTGATGTTCTTACCAGTATTCTCTAACACGGAGAGTTCAGGTACAATTATTGCCTTTCAAGTTGGATATACAATCACCTAATTTTGGAAGTGGCGTGTTCCGTATATGGTCTGAAATAAACTGTGCTTGCAGCGCAAACTATTTCATCTTCAATGTATAGGACGTTTTACACATTGTGCATTACATTAAAACTCATGCATTTGTGCAGTGCAAGGTGTATAAGGAAATTTTACGGCAAGAACTGCTTTACTGGGCATTTGCGCATACATTGGAGAAGTGTCACTTTACATCACACGGTGAATTTTTCATGACTCATCTCCGCGTTAGTTAGAATTTGTAAATGCACCGAAGAAAGAAACCTACGAAGAAAGTTAATTTAAAATTCAATGAGTAAACACTATCCTGACACTATCCTAGTACATACTATGAGAGTAGGTCTTTTCTTAACCGTCCGACTTGAATGTATCAGTAATTTAAAGGAAGCATCATTATCGCTCAACAGATCTTTTTTTCCTAAAAATTATTCTCGATTGAAACTTTTATCTTGAAATTTCAGTGTTTATTGATTGAACAATTACCAAAATTCGGCTGTCTCTCACATATATGAAGTTCTCCTCAGAATTTTCTTAGGCATAAAATGTTCAATATGTTTGATATTTAATCAAAAGTGGGGAAGGACCTTTATATTCCTGGTAAATTTTAAAATCGTAGCCTAAATTTTAAGCTCATAATTCGTCACGAAAAGAATATGACTGGTCGAATGGGATTGATTTGTCCTCCTTATGTGCGTAATCAATCAGTGCATTCTAATGATTTGGGCTATTTACATCATTTACACGCGCAAAGGTGAAAGAGTACACACAATGATCTCCTTGCGTGTAAATAAGTACAATCATAGCAGAAAATATTAGCAAACATTTATCTTTCTTCTTTTTCATTCATTGTACTATCCAATTCATATTCGTACAGATAACTCAGCGATGGCAAGTGCCGCCGTAAACGACATTGTGCTTTTTATTTGATGAACCGGATAGAATGGTTATTGTAAAAAATACATAAAATTGTAAGTTTTGAGTCATCCTATTTGATGGTATTTATTTCATTAAACCAATGAATATAATAATAGGCAGAAATGCTTTTGGCTACATATATTGCCTAAGTTATTTCCTCCATGAAGGTTACATCCTTCAAAATTAACCGATTTAATGTGACTGTCATATGTGCCCTGTATGCTCTATATTTTTACGGGTTCCCGAAACTGCTTTCATCGACGTAATTACCAAAGTAGTCACTTGTTTCGTAAATCAATACCTGTAGGATCCATAATCAACTTTCTAATGTTCCTCGAAGAAATTCCAAGAAATTACTTATGGCCATCTTACTTCGATTCGGCACCACTGTGCACAGATACTACGTAAAGCGTCGTGCACACGTGGTGTGACACCTTTTCTCACCCGTTCTGCGACTCGCGTACTTTCTCCAACTCCTGAGACTGCAACTTAGTAGTACCCTTCATCTTTTTTTTCTCTTTTCTCTCCAATTCTCCCCTCGTCCTTCCGCATCCACCCCTTCACTCAAGCGGGAACATTTCCAACCAACCCCCCACTTACGCCCTCACCCAATTTCCAAAACATGAGGGACTGGCCGCTTCATCTAGGGCCTTTTCACGGTGGTTTGACTTCGTCCGAGGTGGAGAGTGTGGAGAGGGAGGAGGGGAGAAGGTAGTTGGAAAACGGGAGTGGTGGTGGACCTCTATATATGGTTTGTAAAGGGGGGCAAGGAAGTGGGGAGGTTTAGGAGGAGTAGTATTTTCCCTGAGATGGGGGCTGGATTGGGGATGGAGGTGGGTTGCGTCGAGAAAGGGGGTGGAAGGAAGGAGATGGATGGAAATTGGGTAAAAAAGAGGTGGGGAGGGGAGGAAGAACCTGATAGAATGACGGAGGGTGGTGCGCTGGGGTTGGAAGTAGCGAGAGATGAATGATGGAAGACATGCTAAGGGAAAGAAAGAGTGTGCGAGAGAAGGAGAGAAAGAGAGAGGTAAAGAGAGAGGAGTGGGAAGTAGGATGCTTTTTAAAGGGGACTGGTACTCCCAGATTGACCAGCTTCGGAAGTTTCCGACGCGACACGAAATTTTACCTAGTATTTGATTAATGCTTGTTTCTTATTATAAATATTAGTGTTAGACCCATACTTGACCAGCTGAAACAAATAGGTGCGTAGTGGACCGACTCCCTCCGCGATCATATGTTATGTGAATCATTTTTGGACGTATATTTTGTTTCATTCTTAGACTACCCCAAACAAATGGATGAGTCGTGAATGAGAGTGGGGAGTAGGAAAGGTGACTAGTACTCCCAGGTTGACCAGCTCTAGAAGGCTCCGACGCGGCACGAAATTTTACCTAGTATTTCATTCTTATTATAATTAGTCTTCTTATTTCTTATTATAATTATTAGTATTAGACCCATACTTGACCAGCTGAAACAAATAGGTGCGTAGTGGATCGACTCCCTCCGTGATCACATGTTATACTTATGGAATATTTTTAGACTTATATTTTTTTTCATTCTTAGACTACCCGTAACAATAGGTGAGTACTGAGTGAGAGTGGGATAGTATGATCCTTTGAAGTGGACAGGTACTCCCAGGTTGACCAGCTTTGGAAGTTTCCTTCGCGACACGAAATTTTACCTAGTATTCGATTCATACTTATTTCCCATTATAATTATTAGTAATAGACTCATAGTTGTCCACATAAAACAAGTGGGGGTGTATTGAATGATAGTGACCGACTCCCTGCGCGATCTTTCGTTGTATGTATAATTTTTTTACTCGTATTTGTTTCATCCTTAGACTACAAGAAACAAGTAGGTGATTAGCGAACGATAGGGACAGGCTCCCACCGTGGTCGTTCATTATATGCATCATTTATCGACTTATATGGTATAAAATGAAGACCTTTGCTATATCCAATGGTGCCCAATAGATTTATGAGTGCCCAGAATAGCTCAAGAAAGCTTCAGCCTCAAGAAAATATTGTAAAATAAACATGTTCTTTTTGGATTGAATAGTGACTTGGATCTTAAATTATGACTCTTTTAAGAAGAAATAATCTGTGCGGGCATAGGTATAATTTAATGTAGAGTTTTAGAAAATATCTTACTGGGATTACAGGGTCGCCGTTGGTTTACTCCTTAAGTTCATTAGAAACAATTTAAAATTATGATCGTAACACACCAAATGCCATTAGAAATTATGAGGAATGTGTATTCTAATATGAAGTGTTCCAGTAAGCAATGTTTTGGCCGCAAACACTAGTGGGCATTAGTGTTGATTCAGATGGGATTATTTTCTAAAATATGGAATCGCCTCATTTTTTTACAGTTACTGCTACTGCTTGACTTTATTCACGATATATCTGGCTGCATTTTTCCGTGAAATCGCTAAACATGAATGCTTTACCCTAGATGTCAGGACAAGGAAATTGAAAAATTCGCACTGGAAATCAAGCGAGAGTGAGGGAAATCGAAAATGAGAGGTTTTTATGAACCCTCTAAGATTCTAACCACTAGTAAACTAGCGAGAGCAAAAAATGAGATATCTCACAGCAGTATATTCCCTCTCCCTGCATTCCATGGCTGTGTGTAGCGCCTCAATATACAGGGCTAATATAAAAAGCGGGTTCAGATAACGAGAGATTTAAACGACTTATGAAATGGCGTGGGTTGAAAATCTGCAGGAAATATGAGATATTTTCTGGAGTGGGTGCGAATTTAGGTGACTGAAAATGACTGGAATGGAAGGAGGGGGAATGTGCCGAAATTGGTGACCAACGGCAGGTTTCTCAATATTTTTGTGTAAGGGAGGGAGGGCGATATTAGAGTGGAGAAGGAAGAAAATGGGGAGGATGAATGAAATGAGAGCGAGTGATAAGGTTAGGTTGAAATGGGTCAACCCCTTTTCGCCAGGCTGCGGAACATTTGGGGGAAAATGAAAAACCCACGCCACATTTTCATATTTAATTTGCATCTTTGAAAAAGGAGGTGGTATTGCATGCATATACCACACAGATTACTATATATTTCCTTACATAAGACGAAATTTGAATCCCTATTTTACTGCCTTTTGTGTATACCTTTTAATGACAGGGAATGGGATGCTTAGTGAAAAGATGTCAAGGGTATTGATAAGCCGGACTATGAGTATTTTTTGTATTTGTGGTAATACTGTTTCTATTGGATATTTTCATTTGAATTTAGTCAAATTAAAATGTAGCATTAAAATGTTGCCACATTATTTAAAACCAATGATTCAATAAAATTAGTACTCTCAGAAGTGGTAAAGGATATGCAAGCACGGAAGAAAGTAAGAAGCATCATGAGTCCCACGGACTTGCCTGGATTTGTGGGAGTTCAGGGAAAATATTTTTCCAAGCTACTTTAATTTTGAAAGAAGTTTGAGTAACTCTAATTTATAAGGAATATACAATCAGAAGTAGTCAATATTTTCAATTTTATTCAATTCAACGTCATGCTGACATATCAATAATATAATAAAATTCTCAAAAATGTGATGCAATGAGTCCGAAAGACTTACCTTGCCCGTATTAGGGCTAATGTGGTGAGAAGCCAAATGGTACACATAATTTTATTTCTAAATAGATTAAAGTGCAGAAATCGATAAAAGAAATGTACAATAAATTGGTGGCCAAGGTATACAAGTGATTCTCTGTTCTGTGCTGACATCGAGTTGAAAAACAATTGCATTACTAAATTTTCGGTTGATCTCTTTGTGTTTTTTCCTCATTTCTGTACCTATAGCTCTATAGAAAAGAAATCATTGGTATATCTTGGATTCTATCTCCCTCAATTTAAAGAAATGAAAATATAGCGAGCTGTAAATCTCCTCGCCTACACGACGACCTTGCGTATCGGCCTCCTATACGAGTTGGTTCGTAGTTGGTTGTCGTGTGCGCTCTTGTGAGCGTTTGTATCCTTCTATTTACGTTGCGTTTCTTTACTCTCGAAATTTTCGTATTTTATTTAACCTTATGAGAGTATGCCTGAATAACGAAGCTTTTTACACGCTCTTTCTGAACTTGCTTCGTCTGTCAGTCTGCTTTTTTCGCCGATGGAATCTTCTAATTGATGTTTATTCCACCGTCCATAGTCAGATCGGCTTGAAATATTCCGCAATTTCTTGCTTCCGATGAAAATATAATATTCATTAATCAGGCATTTAAAATTTTGCTCCATAGTGCTCTACAAATTAACTAACTTAAAATATGGAAAAATAGTTCTAATTTTTTTCAACGGATGACAATATTTTCTCTAAAACTTTTTGCAGCGAAAGTTGGCAGAGGAAACGAGTTCAAGCCCATTTCATGCTGACATTTTGTTTTTTAATTTTACCTTGCTTTATATCTTGCAATCAGTCGTGAGTAAAAAATAATAACAATAGAAAAAAAATAAAAACACAAGCTTTTTCCAAAAATAGTAAAGAAATAAGCTTTTCATCACTTGGAGGAAAGAGTGCTGGTGCCAATCCTTACCCACCTGACTGGCTCGTCTACACTCATATCAGTTATAATTAAGCTAAGCAGCACCCACGTTTTATATTACGAGTGGTGAGAAGTAGAGGTAGGAATTTCGGTACATTTTGTGAATTCGGTTCATGGGTAATAAGTTCGTGGTAATAAATCGGTTCTTTAAATAATGAATTGACTGTATCGCGAATCCATGTGAATCTTGAATCCATGTGAACCTGCCAAATTACTGCATTCAAAATACGAGGCATATTCTTAACGTAAGGGCCGTTTGGTCACAGGAAAAAATATACTCATACGAAACACATTCCATTGGCTCTTTTAGTTAGCTAGAAACCGACTTCACTTCTCTACATTACCGCCGTTCCATTCAAAGCATTTTTCGTACCGCTGCACCAGCTTCTATAACCCCTCTGCATAGAATCTCGCCGCCGGAGAGTTGAACCAATTGACAATGTTCCTGAGTTCTTCTTTGGTTTCTAAATGTTTTCCCCCGAGCCACTGTTTCAAGTGCAAGAAGGGGAAGTCGCTGGATGCAAGGTAAGGACTGTACGGTGGATGGTCAAAGAGTTCCCATAATTATTATATAGTCATAATTATTAAGACATTTAATTGTGATAATTAAGGATGCATTTGAAATATTTCTTCTTAAAAATTTGCTCCACCTTTAAAATTCCTGTGCCTGAAGAATTTTCATTTCACTGGTATTGCCAGAATATTCATAATACTGATTACTACGTGATTTCATCATATAGGAACGCTCAACGAAATCAGTTTATATTTTCTTCCATCGCATTGAAATGCATACCACACTTAGTAAGAGTCAAATCAATAGTAATGAAGGTGATAAGTTTGTTTTTATTACCAACCTCTATTGCCGTTAATCAGAAGCTAATGATAATTCCCCGTCTTTCGTGGGTAGGTGGGCATCAACGCAATAAAGCCGAATCCAAATCGTTCTAATTGAACGATTTGGATTCGGCGGATTTGAATCTTCCATCGAATCGTTCATTTTTAACTATTTGAGAGGAAAACATAAATTCAATTCATTCGGCTCATGCCACTGAATCCGTCATTATGAACGATTCATTAATGAGCGACACATCTCCAATCAAATCCGTATTCTTTACTTTCCATTGCATTTTACACTCTTTTCGGAGAAAATCATATTTTTCTTATCTTATTCTATTTAATTTAAATTTTCATTGTAACCTCACTTTCCGATTTGATTGCCAAATTCTTATGTAATATAGTATATCTTGGAGTTTAGGTCATTTATAAAATAAGTTTCAGCCAACGTTTCGATTTATTTTTTAAATCATCTTCAGGGCTATGTAAGAAAAAGTGTGAATAATATAAAATACAGAGAATAAAACGATACACAATATTTATACATAAAAAAGGTACAATCGGGTTTTTTATACAATATAATTTAAACTCCAAGAAATACAATATTATATATTAAACAAGGCCAAGAAATGGAAAAATAATAACAAATTCTTATGCTGAATTGCGATTTTAAGTCTGAGTGAAAGACCCGATGAATCGTAGTAAGCTGACGGTATCTATTTAATTGGCTTCGTCAAAAATAAGCACCACCTTCTATTATCACACAAATAACCGGAATCTACTGTTTATTTCACCAGTATGGTGTAAGAAACTGCATTGAAAATGAAAAACGAGGGTGCTCCGGGGTTGAAGATTGGAACGCGAAAATAGCTGCTGGGAGAAATGGGGAGAGGGGCTTCGTAATGAATACCCTTTTTGCAATGTCAACTGAAAGGAGGGATGAAAGATAGTCCAGATTGAATGAGGAGAGAGTCCAAAATTCAAGATGATGACTTCGGTTGTGTGCAAGATGAATGGGTCGGCCGAATGGCCCAGCTCCATATAACTTTCTGATCGCCGGGGTGGTGATGGCTGCAGTGTGTTCCATGAATTAAAGATAATGTGACTGCAAGATATATATATCTGATGTGATCGCTGCAAGAAACGCTCCTCCCTCCTTTTTTACGGGCCTACATTTTTTCTCCCTCCGCTTTAATTCTCATAGTGCGTTAAGGTTCCCTTTCCTCTCATGATGTATACCCTACTTTTTCAAAGAAGAGGGTTGAAGTAACTGCTCCATTCGATGGAGCCATCATTTACTCCAAAAATGGACTCTGGGAGGCTCGATTGGTGATATCTTACGTAGCTGAAACATATGTTGAATTCCAATCGTTAGCTCATATCTCCAATTAATGGTAATGATTTCAGCGTTACTTCCTAAAATGGTGATTCGTTGGCGAAAATATTATCTTGTTTATTGTTTTATTATGTATGTACCAGGTAGTAGAAATGATCGTCTAGCTTAGGCCAAGTTATGGCCAAAAACACTTAAGGTCGTTTTACACGGAGCACGTACTTGCTTAATCTAACGAGTGTACGAAGACGCAGTTAAAATTGCATCGTGTAAAGCGGTGAATTGCTATAACACATGCGAGAATGCGCGGACGTTAGATGGCAAAATAGCCCGTTTTCTAATTTCGTTCATGCAATAGCGCAATTCCACGCCATTTTAGAAATTAATACAGCTCTAACCTACGCAATTCCGTGCCCCGTGTAAAACGGCCTTTAAATAGTCATTGATAATTGTTCTCATCATAGCGATCTCAAAATAAAACATTCTCTGAGTAAAAAGATTAGCAATGTAATTTCGCATTAGTAGCTGTAGTGGTAGTAGTACTTTTGGTTAAGAGTGCATTGACGGCTAAGTTCATTTTGTACCACTGAAATTGAGGAATAAATCAGATAAAGCAAAATATAAAAATCATTCTTTATATTTTAAAGGAGTTGTTATAGGGATTGCATCGACATTTAAGGTCTATTCAGACCTGTCTCTTTCTTCTCTACTTTCGGTCCCTTTTTTTTAAATACTCGTGAGTTGATCTACGTAAATGAAACTGACTCTCATGTAATGATACTGACCAGCCTCTTTTCTCACATGGACGAAAAGGCACACATTTATCAAAAAAGTGAGTCTTAGGAATTTCTCCTGAATTTATTAGTGCGAAGAGAATGTGTGATAGTTTTCTCTTACGTGGATTCTGAGGTGTTTGAGGGAGTCCGTTTTTTGAACAGAGTGAGAAAAGGAAATTATTTGTGCGGCTGCTTCGAGCTATTTGATTCACCCTTGTCTTAAAACTCTGGACCCCTGCTAAAAGCTCGCCTTTTCACAATCCCCCACCGGGAGAGCGTCTCTCCCGAACTGCAGGATGCGAAACGGGGGTTGGAGGGAGGAACTGAAGGCACGAAAGGAAATGGGAATTCTAAGTAAGAGGGGGTTGCGCCCCCTCTGTGTCACTCTGGGGACCCCTTGAAGAATTCCGCCTTCACTTTCTTCTCGTGTCCCTGAACTCCCGCGTGTCCTTTGCCGTCTCGTCTCCGATGCCGCTGTTTGCTCGCCGATATAAAATGCTCGATTATTGATCTACGTTCGCTTTCATCGGGAAACTCCGTTCTGTTTGCCGAATATAATGATGACTCACATCGTGGTTCCTTGGAATCCTCGTTACTCGTAGTCTTTTGATTTATGTGTACGTAGGATGGCTCTTAATAATTGTCATGCATACTGTTTAGATTTTCTCGCGATTCAAATCTTTAGGAGGGGTATATAAGTAATTCCTACTCGTACATTTAAATTGTCATTAAAAATGAAGATTACTTTTTGTTTACATTTAATTAATGGATTAGGGCACGCTACAGAAAAGAAAAAAATTAGCTATTGGCTATAACCTTAATTGCTTGACTGTTGTCCGTAATTCCTAGTTGAGAATTTTGGATTATTTGCGGCAACAACTGAAGACTGTGCATCACCTAAATTCAAAGAGATATTTGCGGGCTTAAGTAAATATTTCATTAGATTTCTTGAAAAAAATCAGTCGCTGAATTTATAATTCCAATTAATCCTAGAAAGTTAAATAAATTAGCCTCTTTGTGTCTGGAGCCATTATTTTTATAAATGTCTGTATTTAGCTGAATCTTCCTAGATGATTTGTAATTTGTTTCATTTAAATTAAGAAATAGGCGATATGTTTAGTGGGAGAAATACCCGAAACATCTGTATACGCATTAAATTTTAATATATGCGTCGGAATTTTGATTTAACTTTGGCCAAGTGTTATTTTAAGTCCTCCGTTGTTCGAAGTAAGAATGAATGCCGACATAACTTCGCTTGGAAAAAAAATTTCTGTTATTTTATCGTTTAAATCCTACTTGGGAAAAATAAGTAATACAAAATGAGCTGTCAACGTATAAATAGTGCTACATGTCTATTACAATTCCTTCTTAGGGTTTGAAGCGCACAATTCCGTTTTTATGGGCATATTTTCTCCGAACTCTTGGCCTTTTTAGCTGTACGCACAACAGAATGGAAGAAGTGAAGTTGAAAAACTCCACAGTGAGATACTTATACCCTCATGTGTATTCCTTACAACACCTAGACTGGGAAGAAAATTTCAATGATGACGGTGCTTGAGTCCGAAAATTAAGTGTGAAATACGGTTGATACGTTGGTATTGCAGCACAATCGAGGTTGAATACTTCAGAGCGTTTAATTTGGTACCCATGAGGACTCGTTTAAATAGAACGCGGTCCTTGTTTGGAGGCATGGAGCTTGGGAAATCACCGCTATGCGTTGAAGTGTGGTTTGGGCTGTGGAGGATATGAATGTAGGTAATGCGTTTGGCGCCTTGGATCCGGAGCAGCTGTTGGAGTGGATGAGGTGAGAATAGATGGGCCTCAGTCAGCTTATGAAGAGCATGCGGGAAGTGATGGGGTTTTAGGAGATCGTCGAATACAAATGGGACGTTTGCCAAAATTTAGGGGAAGGGCTGGGGCTTTATTAAATTTTAGATTTGGAATTTCAATTGCTGACGGCCCGAAAAAATATGACCTCGCGATGAGGTTTCACCCTTCCAAAGAATTTCCTCCTTTATAGTGGTTTAAGAAGTATAGTTACGGAGTAGCTATAGACCCTAAGGATATTCAGCCTTCTACTGCTGGTATTTAAATTTGCATTTATTTCATCAACCATACCGAGTGATTGTGCCGCTAGTTTTGGGTTATTTATTAGTAAGGTGTAATGACTCAAATACATCGCCTCAGACCTTTTTCTCGCTCGACCCAAAGTTTCTAAAGGTGTAATTTCCAAATAAAAGCAATAGATGCATAACTTAAGACTCGGTATTATTAAATTTTTATCCCTGTATTTTTATTCGAGAAACTGGTTTCTGTCACATGAACTGTGCATGAATCAACTCGTTTTTCTGCTTTAAAGAGGCAGTATTTTATAACCGCAATAATTTTTGTCCTTCTTTGTAGTTCATAAATTCAATTTCATAGTTCAAAACTACTAAAGTAGCATTTCTCGGTAATTTTTTGTGAATTATTGGTGTTCTGATACTTATTCTTATCTTAGCTTTTACTCTTTTTTGAAATCAGTGTAGCATTGTTAGGTAAATAGGAATCGTAAATTTTAAACAATTACCCTGATATAACAACATGCACTCAGCTACCTTGCTAAACATTATTCTTCATATGCCTTTGAACTATAAGTCATTGCCACTATTTGAATGAGATGTTTCCGTTTTTTGGTTGTGTTGCTACTGATTTCTCAGTTTTAAATATAGTTTAATTTATTTTTACATTTACCTGATGGCTGAACAATTGAATATCGCGGTTATATTAAAATGCTCATTACAGCGTAGAATAACGAAATTGTAGGATAAATAACTTCGGTATTACTTGCCTTTTTCGGGTCGTATGTTTCTTTAGGTATGTAAGCAAAGTAACACTGCGTTCGCTATGCTGCAAAAGGGCAAAAAATATGCTCCTTCATTAGTTCAGTGTCCTAAAGGCGGTCTCAGAAAAGTTTTGAGGCTATAAATCTCTCTCATCGTTGTAGAAAATACTTTAGAGCCTACATTATTAGCAGGACGTGATATTTCCATATTTTTAACAGGGCGTTCTTGATTTGTCAATTTCAAATGGTAGCAGTAACGAATACAGAAAAAAACCTAAGGGGGGTGGCGCAAAAGATATTTTGAGCTACCTATAATTTTGTCGTAATGAAATATAATCAAGTAAAAATGCAAAATCTAAGAAAGTTTTATTTAAACTGATTGTACGCATATACAAGTCAAGGCTATCTTATGATATAAAAAAAGTTAGCATTCCACCAAAAGAGAGACCTGCTTACAGCGGGAAACTTAAATATAGAAGTAAAGAAACAATTTATAAGAACCTACATCTGGAGTATGCTCCTATACGGAAGTGAGGCATGGACAATGACCGCAGCGGAGAAAGCAAGGATAGAGGCCTTTGAAATGTGGTGCTACAGAAGAATGATGAAAATCAAATGGATCGACCAAGTTAGTAACGAGGAAGTCCTAAGAAGGGTAGGAGAGAAGAGAAGCCTCATGAAAACCTTAATAAGAAGACGGAACAACCTTATAGGCCACATCTTGAGACATGATGGCCTGATGAAGACAATCGTCGAGGGACAAGTGTTGAAGGCAAGAACGGAAAAGGAAGACCCCGAACAAAATATATGGAACAAGTAAAGAGAGATGTGAAAGAGAAGAAATACGTAGGTGTGAAAAGATTAGCTGATAGGAGAACTGAGTCGAGAGCTGCGTCAAACCAATCCTAGGATTCTTGACCAGTGATGATGATGATGACAATAGTGGTTCTGCCATGTTCGGCGACGCAGGCAGCTCCACAAGGGCCCTGAGCCCCCATATGTATCCGCCGCTGAATGATAGCTAAATATATTTTTACATTCAGCAGAGGGTTAAATAGCAGAGCGGTCACACTATAATGCCTAGAACAGCGTACAATAACGCAAATGTAGGATAAGTATATGACTTTGATATTACTTGCCTTTTTCAAGTCGTATGATTTCTTTAGGGCTGTAAGCAAAGTAACACTGCACTCGCTTTGTAGTAAAAGGGCAGAAAATATGCTCCATTATTAGTTTGGTGTACTGAAGACTGTCTCAGAAAAGTGTATGATGCTATAAATCTCTCGCATCCCTGTAGCATTTCAGGAATCTCCGAGAAAATGCTTAGGAGCCTGCATTATTAGCAGGAGACAAGTGGAACGACAGAAAGGGAAGTTAGGTAGGAAGGAAGGATGATGATAACCGGGACATATTTTGGAGGGAAGAGACGCAGACCGAGATGACAGCGCACAATAAGAGGACCTAGAAAAATCTAATGAAATATCAGGGGATGTTTATCTTTTCCCTTCCTCCCCTCGATGACAGAAAGAGGGATGTGTGCAAGGGAGGGCGAATTTTTTCAAGGGTACGGTGCCTCCTCTCCTGCCCTCCCCTGCATGTCACTTAAAAGCCAATGCTATAAGCGGTGGTGTAATATTGAATGTACGGAGAAAAAAAGGGGTCTTAGGAATTTTCATTTTCGTTCAATTTCAGCTCTCTTTTTATCTTATGCAAGGAGGTCATTTGCGGGGAAAATATTTCTATTTCCCTCAGAATTTTAGCTCTTGCTATATTTTCTCCTTTAAGTTTAGTAAGATTATCGTTACCTAGTGTTTAACATTTAGATAACCAGTTATAGTAAGATGGCGGTACGTGCCCGAGGGGGGCCAACATAAGTTTATTGTTACTGCCAAAACATAATACATTCTATGATACATTCCAGCGAGGCACTATCACGATTTCTTGGAAGATCTGTGAGTGTGGAAGCAAAGGTTGTTGAACTATGTTCACATCAGAAATTAGGCAAACAATGTAAACTAGGGGTTTATATGATGGAAACAAGGTAGAGATAAGATGAGATATGCCCTAGAGTCTGTTGAGCTGAGTTTCGCTGAGATAACTTGATGTTGGTTTTACGTGCTAGAATCATTTAACTTCATTAGACTTGATACTTTCCATTCTCTATAGGTGATAAGAAATTTATTATATATACTATTATACAAATTGTTTTATTCTCTATGTAATATTGAATTAAACTCGAATAATTTCCAGTAAATTTGGTGGAATTTATTTATCTTTTTTGTCGGTAATATTGTAATCGTATACGAAGGAGAAATCCTCGCAAACTTCATTGGCTGCAATCATGCGGCCTCACAGAGGGGTGATGGCCATTTCGTCCTCGGGCCAAATCTGCTAGGTGTGAGTGAGCTAGTGAGTTTGTTTTGCTGTTTAGATTTTTTTGCATTTCGCACATTGAATTATTTTATTCTAACCCATTTTACCTAAGAAAGAGTTCAAACTTGGTGCACAACTTTTATTTTGCCGATTGCTAGTATGTACCTACTTATAAGTAATGGTAGCGGGTCGGACTTGATGGAAATCCTGTATTGTATGAGTTGATGTAATTATAACTTTGCTATCGCTTGGTGTTTTTTTCTTTCCTGCCATGGTTTCGTTGCAATGTAACATTATCAAGGCCTTTGATAAAGCTATTCTGTAACAAATTCATGTTCGGAAAGAATAAAATAACATGTGGAAACAGCGAAATTTTAATTTCTCCCACTCCCATATTGCTAGCAGGTGTATTCATTAGGGTGGTGCGAAAAAACTCAAGTTCCAAATTTCGTGTCGTAATAGTGCGGAAAAGTTGCGATACGTTAGTACAAGAAAAACAAAAAAAGAATTATTAAAATCGGACGTCATCTTCCGATCCCGCAAAGCACCTGAAAAAATGACAAAAAAGAAAAAAATTGTTTTTTTCTCGTTGTAAAAAATTTAATTAAATTAATACCTTTTAACGCTGTAGCAAAAAATGATTACAAATAGCATAGGTTATTATTTATATATGCATATTTAAGGCTTTTAACTGTTATTACCGATCACACAAGATTATTAAAAATTTATAATTTTGCAATTTCGCCTATTTTTCAGAGTTTTGTAATAATTACTTGCGGATAATTTTTGAGAAGTTTTAATAAGCTCTTTAGATCAAAAATGACAATAAAACTGACCACTATAATTGAAAGGCAAAATTGCACTTTAAAAAGGCAGCATGTTAACCCTATTGAAACCGAAAGTGAAGATGTTGAGGTTTTAAATGACGCAACGCAAAGTTCAACAATCAAGGAGAAATTTGTTGACTAGGAAGATTACATGCCTAGTACATCCAAAAAAATATATATCACCATGGCAAATGAGGGTAAAATTCCAAAGTACAGCTTTTCATTGTGATCAATACGGGGTGTCTCACCGTACAGCTGCTGCTATAGCATCAAGTGTACTTGTAGACATTGGTGTTATAACTGAAGAATATACTTCTAAAATGTAGAATTAAAAGGGAAAAGAAAAATATTATTAGCGATTTACATCAAATCCATCTTGATATAGGTGAGCTACACGGTTATACTTTGACGGAAGGGTAGACAATACCATAGAAATAGAAATGATTGAATCCAAGGAGTACCGTCGGACAGTTATAGCGGAACACCATTCTCTAATAAAAGAACCGGCTTTTGTGTATTTGAGTTATGTTTCTCCAAGCTCCGGGTCTGCTAAAGATATAGTGGTCTCCATATTATCTTATCTCTCTGATCAAGAAGTATCATTAGAGTTCTTAGAGTTAGTTTGCTGTGATGGCACGAACATCAACATTAGATGGAAAGGTTGCACTATTAGAAAGCTCGTAAAACACCAATGACACCCGCTGCAGTGGGCAGTTGGGTTACTTCATTTCATTGAATTAATTTTGTCATATTTTTCAGTATTTAGATGGTGAAACAAGTGGCCAAAAATCATTTAGTGGGCCAATTGGACTAATATGAATGGTTATTGAAAGCTTCCAAACTGCATTTCCAAACAATTGAATGTAAAATTCTACAAGTTGATAGATACATTTTGAGCAAGGACCAAAGATACTTTATTGACATTAGTCAAGCAATCACAAGTGGTGACTTTCTAAATGACTTAGCAAACCGGGATACTGGACCATTTTCACATGCTAGATGGCTCGTGTGAACAGAGCAAAGGAAACCTCTCGATACATACCTGGATATTAAAAGAAAGTAGTTTTCCCTGTTATTGAACGGAACTCTTAACTTTGATCACGAAGAGAATGTATTGATGGCGATGGTTTTTGATTACAGAAGGCACATTAGAGAGCTAGGGCTAAAAAGAGTATTTAAAGCCAGACAGACTTAACCAAAAGGCAAACCTATCGTCAACTTTATTACTCCTACCATGAACTTCGAAATAACTGACCATATAGAATTGATTGACTGGAATGTAGTCAAACTATCTACTCCACCTCTTCTTATGAGAATAATTACTAATGAAGAAATAGCTTCCTTCATTGAATCTGGCGATAAACAAGATTGGGATATTATAACTTCCCATATCACACACAAGCAATGGAGCAGTGTGTGAAATTGGTAACGGAGGCATCCCTTAAGCTTTGTGGCTATCAATCTAGAGATGGATTTATTAGGGCTAATTCAAATTAAGGTCCATTATGCCAGACCTTACCACTAAATCGCAGTACAAAGTAGTTTTCAAAAGTTAAAATTTAAAAGAAGGACAAAAAATTTACATATTGTAGAAGCAGTAACCCTCATTGGTTGGATGGATGGAGGGTGAGGGTAGAACTCAAAGTGCAGCCACCTCTCCGCGGTGAGTTCTGGGTTGTTTAAATATTATTAAATCATATATAAACTAAGGCAGAGCTGCATAATCAAACATGTATTTTAGACTAAAATATTATCTGAAGTTATTATGACACAACTCTGAAAAATCGGCTAAATTGCAAAATTTATACGTTTTTAATGATCTTGTGCGATCGGTAATAACAGTTTAAAGCCATAAATATGCATATATAAATAATACCCTATGCCATTTGTAATCATTTTTTGCTGCAGCGTTAAAAGATATTAATTTAATTAAATTTTTTTACAACGAGAAAAAAACATTTTTTTTCATTTTTGTCATTTTTTCAGGTGCTTTGCGGGATCGGAAGATGACGTCCGATTTTAATAATTCTTTTTTTGTTTTGCTTGTACTAACGTATCGCAACTTTTCCGCACTATTACGACACGAAATTTGGAACTTGAGTTTTTTCGCACCACCCTAGTATTCATTACATTATCTGATACCCGTTCTGTCGGCAATAGCCTATGCAGATAGTTAATGATAGCTATTTGTGGAATGAGTGGAATCTTGTTCCCCCTTTTTGATTCTTGTTATTACCTGAGAATGGAGTTCATTTATATTTCATTGCGTGCCTAGTGACTTCGAAATACTTCCTTGGTCGTCGATGAAAATAATGTAGCTTCCTGTGAGAGCGTCTTTTGAAGGAGGTTCGAGGAAATCTCAGCTCACCATCTCCGCTCTTCCATGAAAAAAAAAGACTCCTTTCTTGTCCTTCATCCGAGATTCATGGCTTCTGAAGCTTGAATGAGCCGTGGAAGGTGAAAGTATGACGGAAGGATAGCGGCCAAAAATATTTACTCAGAGGTGAAAGGGAATGTGAAAAACGGAGGGAAGAGATGCGCTGATTTTTCTACATGATTGAACGACTGTCGTTGATTATTTTACATGCTCCGTATGCAAAATATTTGAGCAAGTGAAAAGCGTTGGTACAATTATTTTAATCGATTATTTCCCTGCTTAAGGTTGAATGGATTCCGTAACCTGCCATTTATATTGATTCTGAAGTCATTTCTCCTCGCATTACACCCACAAAAATATTTTCACGAAGAGTTTGATAGGAAAACAAGGCATTTTTAGTTGTTCAGGTAACTCTTTACTGTCCTTCTCATGCCATAACAATGGAAATATGAAGATAAAATTAAATATTTAAGAGTTTTCGCAATTTATTCAACCTGCCTAAGCGAAGAAAATCAGTGATTGGCGACATTTCAGGAAGAGGATTTGAGTAAGCCTCTATATTTTCCATTCCGTTGATGCATAAATATTTTGTAGACGCTTAAGTCCCCAGGCAAAAGTAGCTACTTTATGGGGTTTGCATTGGTGTGGTGTGTTGACTTCACACCCCTTGGACCCGAGTGTAAATCCCGGCGGTGGCGGAGATTTTTGTAGGCTTCTCGATCCCTATTTAATTTATTTGAGGACACATGAAGTACAGCAATCCGTTCGTATCGGATAGGGCATTAAACTGTGGTTTCTAGGCATCTTTCATCAAAATTAGGCTAATACTGACACTTCGCATAGCGCATAAGGCCTCAGCTATCGGTCTCCTGCCTCTAATTCCATATCATACCAACTACCCTAATAATATACCAATGGTACGCCGCGCCGCATAAATTATTAGTGTTAGCCATTTCAACTTCGCGCTTTATGCCTGGAAATATGGAATGAAAACAAAAGCTTGTGTTTAACCATAGTAAGTTATGTTCATTATTGACATTTACATTTCGTATGCCGTGTTGTTAAATGCTTTTTCAATACGAAATGCTTCAGACTCAGCAAGATGCAATGATTTTCTTCGTCTTATTCTTCTAGTATTAACGAAACCTTCGCATGAAATTAAATTATTTCCTCGATTGATCATATGCATACAATTCAAGAGAAAAATGAATTATTTACTTACCTATCAAATTAAAATCGTTAATATATATCCCTTCATCTCAGTTGAGGTATTTACGATTGGGGATGCTAATTGTGTTCCAATATTATCGTATCGGTCATTTTATGTACGTAAATTTGCGCATTTTTGGAATGCACGTGGAATCACATTGTAGACAACCTATACAGCAGTGCTCCAACGTGAATAATTTGGGGGTTTGAGGCAAGTTTGTGGATGTTCCCGCAAATGAAAGTCTCCCAACGCTTAGCAATCATAAGGATAACTATCCTATTACCAACGAAGCTACCTCACGCTGCTAATCCAGGACTCCCAAATGAAAAAAAACTCAATTAAAAGTGGGCCATTGATTAGAATGGTAGGAAAGTCCACAAAATTACAATTATGAGGCAGTGCTCAAAGGTTACGGGCGTTTGAATGTGAAAAAATCAGATCATAGGAATCAGTCACTTTACCGGGACCCTTTCACGTTCCGAGGATTTTATATTTTCTGCGAGTGCTTCGCCCCGGGTTTTGAAACTAGGACGCGTCGGTCAAGTAACCAAGTTTTATGCCCACCACGCTATCACAAATACCCGATTCATTCCTAAGAGAGCATGCACTTCCAAAAATCCATAAAAACGCAACTCTGTTGAGGATTACTTATCTATTTCTACCTGAGCTTGTTCCAAATAAAATTCCCAAAAGAAACTTCAAGTCAAAAGTGAGCCAATTATGAGCCAGGTGGCGAAGTTTACGAAATTTTCAACGAATCTTGGGGAAATCTGGGATGGGAAGGAAAAAGAATCGTAGCAGGCGTTTAATGAACGCAAGTATGGGATGAAAGAAAATGGCTGTGCCAGAGTTAAGAAAGAAAAGAAGTTGGAGAAACGGTCAGAGGGTGGAGTAAACTGATAAAACTTGCGCACGGCTTGGGACGGGAGAAGAGCATGGGGTAATTGGGTGGGAATTTAAAGGGAGAGCAGAGAAAGAGTTTGAAGATGAGAGAGAGGGAGAGAGAGAAAACGTTTTCTTTCGTAATCCCAACACAGAATATTGAACAAAAGTTCATTCTCGGAGGCTACAAAGCCTTGTATGAGCATTTTATAAATGATAGACCGCTTCGTGCAAATATAGTGCTGCTTTTAGCGGACCATGTTTATGCAACGCAATGAAAAAATGAAAAGATAAAGTGATACAAGCGAATCAACAAGATATTTCATAAACCATTTACAGACACAATAATTTTCAACAATATGCCATTTGTTCAGTGCATTAAATTACATTCATGTCATATAAATATATACTTTGATACAGATTTTTGTGCAAATACATATTATGCAACTAACACATAGTGGATGAGGAAGATGAGGAATACTATACCTTAAAGAGTCTTTGCTTATGTATGCGACTACTTTTGGGACTACGTACGTATTTCACTAGATACGGCATTCCATAATTTGCTACGAAGGACACATTGAAGGTACAAGTCCGGTGGATGAGGAAGGGGAGGAGGAATGGGAGGAGAGGGTAAAGAGGGAACGAAAGAGGAGAGGAAAGGATAAACGAAGTGAGGAGAAAGGAGGGATGAGAGAGGACGGTGGCTGAGAGAGGGCAGATGCGGACGTGAGCTGGTTTCATGATATTACCTTTTCTGAGGTGACCGGAGGTTGGGCGAGAGAAGGTGGGAAGAAGAGGGTGGTCTCGAATTCGGGAACTGTTGGAGCGAGCGGAGAGCAAGAGTGAGAAGTGAAACGGTCCGGAAGACGGAGTGGGACACGCCATAGAGGCTCGACGGGCGGATCGAGGTGTTTTTATCCACTTTTGAACTACCTACGTAAAATCGTTATTTTCCGTTAGAAAGAGTGATTGATGGTGATCTGGCTGGTGTGGTGGCTAAAGTGTCAGCTTCCCATCCAGCGGGCTCGGGTTCAAATCCTGGCAGTGGCAGAGAATTTTGAGTCAAGATTCCTGTTTGAGTATTGTGTGGAGGACATTTCAAGCGCAACACTCCGTCCGTCGAATGGGACGTTTAGCTATGGTCCCCTTGGCGCCTTTCGTTAAGAGCAGGCTAATGCCGACGCCGGTTTCTCTTCATCCTTCCTTACCTACCCTTCCCTCATGGCGCAAATGACCTAAGCTGTCGGTCGCCTCCCCAAAATACCATATCAAGAGTGATGGATGGTAATAAATTCGGTGAAATAGTTGCCGAAAACGTTTTCAACAAATTACTTATTATAATGAATAAATAGGGGAAGGGGAGGAGGAATGGGAGGGATAATATGTTTCTAATAGAATTCTCGGGGTTTTGCGTGGGTAAGATGAAGAAGAGAGATAGGGTAAAAAAAAATATTCAAAAACTTTTTTCCACGATTAATAACAGATCATAACGGCAGCGTTAGAATTCACAAATTGATTAGATGACTTTGTAGTGTAACCTACTAACTTATGTATACCTCAATGCATGTTTCTGAATTTTTTTATTATTTTTAACAGCATGTTTTGTTGTGTTCTAGCTTTATTGGCAGATGACCTTAATGAGTAGTTCGCAATTTTTACCTTTGCATGAATATGGAAGTATAATTTGTTACAAATTTTTGGCGAGAGAAGGCGGGAAAACAAGGTAGGCTCGAATACGGGAGCTGTTGGAGCGAGCGAAGAGCAAGATAGGGTGAAACAGTCCGGAAGACATCTACACTTACATTTACGTAATAACCTGCGAGCCACCTCTGGGGCGTTTTGCAGGGGGTGATAAATCACCAGCTGCAAAGCATGTCATAACCATAACTATATTTAAGTAAAGTTCTATTGCTACTGGAAAAAAAATAGTTTTGGTTTTTGATGGTGAACAGATCAGGCGTAAGGTATTAATGAAACATTTGGAGAGGACGATTGAGGGGTTTCGTTAGTAACTAGGTGGGGTGCAGATACAGAAAAGTAACGCGTGCTTGAAAAACAGCTATAGCTTGAGGGCTGGGTGGTGCATGGGTGCATTAAGTTTCAGAGAAATAAGTGGTTTTGATGGTGCATCTTCTTCAAATTATTTGACAGTTTCATGGCAAAAAAGGAGGAAATGTGTATGGTCTTCCAAATGCAAACCTATGGAGCAGAGAAGTATTTGATTGAAAGGTGTATGGTTGATTTTGAATTGCAGTATACGACGGAAATTTCGCATATTGCGCATATTTTGAATTAATTAGTCTTAAGAAAAGTTAAAAAATGTGCGTATTATGTTTATTTAATCTTGAATTGCAGGGTGAGTGGAGAGCTTTGTATATTTTGCATGTTTGAATTAATAAATAATACTTTCAGAATTATTATTATGTCCTACTGCGAGGAAAATCGAAACAAATACGGCGCTGTTGATGATAACAAGTGCGCTGGCTAGGATGTCTTCCATGCTGTTAGCTACCTCTTAATCGCACGATACTGGCAATACTGTACTTGCTAGAATGCCAACTAGGTAGTATACTAGGAGTTTTGCATGGCCAATGATTTTGAGCTTAAGATTTACGAAAACAAATAGCTTGCCATAAGTGGATCCAAATCGTTTGCAGGCGATGTAGCGGGCTGCGGGGGAGGGGTCACCATTTCCTTTTATTTTGTCCTGGGGACGGTTGGGGAAAGTTGATTGTTAAGAGGGGAAGGCGAGAGAGTCCTCCGTGAAGATCTTGGTTGCTGATGAGGGCTTTTTAAGGCCTGGAGGAAAAGGAACGCGGGCGGATGAAATATTTAGCAACCATTACCCTCTTCGCCCCCTCACAGCACTCCCCAGCCTCTAGTTTCTTCTCATTTAAGCTCCCCTGGGGTGCTTTATGAATTCTCAACTCGGGGAAAATATAAACGAAGGTCTTTTCGGACCGGGATGCGTGTTTGCTTTTTTTTTCTGAAGCCATCGCCTCAAGTTCGGGCAAAGGTTGTGAAAAATATTCAAACATTCCTGTCATTTTCCTTAGAGAAAAAAATGCCAGCGTCGCCTCTTCTAATTGCCCTGGCACGTGTCGTATTGAAATATTTCTTTATTTTTTTTACTCATTTATTTTCATTAAATATTCATTACTGAAGAGAAATTTCTTAGTTTCTAAGATGACCTTTGGGAAGGGTAATTATCTTTTACGGCTCAGTTTTTTAAGTTTCGTGTTTAAGGAATGCTAAATTTTCCTATGGAGAGGGATATTCATTGTAAAAATGGTATTAATTAATGGGAGTTATTTTAATTTTTGCCATGAAAACTTGCTATGCTACATTTTCATTTTGAGCGACAAAGATGCCACAGCATTTTTAAATCAGTGACTTCAGTGAATGGAACTTTGAAGACCACTGGAACATTCACGCTAACATACGAATCTATGTGAAGATTCTGACACCATATGCCTGTTTGTGAGTGAAAGTGGGAATTTCGAGAAAATATTAATTCCTAATGGCTACCTGTAATCATTTTCGTGCAATTATTTTTAGATCTCTGAGTAGTCTTCGTTACTGTATTAACTAGGACTTATAGGTAGACGAATGTTGAAGTTATATCTACAAGCTCCGTGGACCTTAATGGGCCCAACTTGAAATGTCCGAGGTGACCTTTTTTTTAAAGTGACAAATAAGGATGGCTTAAGTAGCAATTAGGGTTGTATTCATTGTCCCTAGAACCATCTTTATCATCACATTTGAGTAACTTATCATAGCTTTCTATTGAAGTCAGCTACCATTGCTACATTTACGAAATGTTTTTTCTTGTACAATCTTGGTATCCTTGTCCCACTGACTTATTCTACGACTTCCTTGGACGTAACATGCGTATGAAATATATTTAATTCACTTTATAAAATTTTAATCGATGTTCATTTAAAGAATTTAGTATCATAGTTGATGTCAGTCAAAAATGCATTAATTCGAACATTTTGAAAGAACGATGCCGTTTTATTTCTGTGGTAATTCTTTTGACAGTACGTGCAATCTTGTTCATTTTAGTTGAATATTTTGGGCGCACGATAACCTTTTTAATAAAATTTCGAGTAAAATATTGTACTCAATATTTAATTAAGAAGGAAAGGAGTTATTTTTGTGTTCCTTTCACTTGAAATTAGCATTCAATGATAATTGAGGATGGTTGTAAGAGCTAACCATTAAGAATGGTGACAAAATTTACTTGAGAATAAGGGATGGGGTTATATTATCTGGTTATCGTTAACCGGAACATGATAATGTTATGATACTGACGTTAGAATATTTTAAATTTTCAGAAAAGCAAAGATGTTCAGTTAAACTCTTGACCTTAATTGAAAGAATCTGTCAACTCCGATTTTTATAGACAGCATACATTTTACCATACATTTGAAAACCACCCAAAAAAAAGGTACTTGTGTAATTAAAGTACATTTTACTTCCTCAGCAGTTGAAGGTTTGTTAGAAGTAAAGTTGAAACAAAGAATATAAAAGATAAGGGAGCGGAAATACTGTCTAAAAATATGTTTATATTTCGTGGAGCCACATCGCTTCCATTTTTCATAAATTAACCATGGTGGTGGTAAGTTAAAGAAGCTCTACATGTAGACTGTTGATAGAAAATGCGTATACTGTTTCTCTATGAAGAAAGAGGAAGCTTAATTCTTCCTCTTCCCTTCCTTGCAATGTTATTTTAATCCAACCATAAGCAAGGCCCGTTGCTTTTGATCCTCGACAACTCTTTAGAAGACGTGAGATCAAAAGACCTACCTACATAATCCAAGCACGAGATGCTTTCTCTGTACTTAGACCTATTGGGTGTTTAGTTTTGCTCAAGAACACAACCTATTCTCAGTTTCTTCGTAAGCCCCTTAGAGTTCAGGGGAAAAACAGCCATGAAAGTAAGACAGGGCTTTCTTCTGGAGTTCTGGAAGAGAGGCTTTGATCGAACGTTCAAGGGCAGGAGCTTACCTTGGTCCAGGGAACCTGATTAGTTGGGATCCGCTGCTAGAGAAAACAGTTATGTTGCATGTGCAGTGTAGATAAACCTTTTTAATTATGTAATTGTTTCAGGATAGCTAAAAACTAGTTTCCTCCGCCTGACAGCTGTATTTAAGTGAAGTTTCATTTTTTTACATTATAATTATTTTTCAGAAAGGTATTTAGCGTTATTTTGGTAGGCATTAAAATATTACTGGACATTGTTTTATTGAAAAGAAAAGTATTATTTCCCAGCAATGCCTATTTAAAAATCCATAAGGCCAATTCTTGCTTCACAACATTTAATATTCCTACCGAGGTTTTATTTGGCGGTCTATTGAAAGGAGATACGGCAGAAATACTAAAATGGACGTAACTTCGTCAAAGGGTTTTCATTAATTGGCCTTCCTCTACGCTCACATTAAAGAAAATGAAAACTTTGTATCCAGTGCGGACGTTAGGAACTCTTGTTAGTTTATGCGGAAGACTTTAAATTAAGTAAAATAGAGCATATGCTTGATCATAGAATACAGCAGAAATTTTCAATTGATTATATATGCTTGATATTAGAATCAATTGAAAATTTCTGCTGCATTCTATGATCAAGCATAAAAACATCGCATCCTTACACTAAATCTCGGCAAGAGAATGAAAATTTAATGTAGCCGCAAGATTCGTGTTCAATTTATCTTCATCGCCAGGACGACTTAATCCCCATACGTACATCCCGAAATTACATTCTACTTTCTAGTGTCTTGGAAAATCACTCTTTTAATCTGATGTTAAATGAATCGTTTGTTTTGCCTCTCGATAAATTCCTTACCAAAGTCCAGTAAACAAGATCGCTGCTTTACAACTTTAACAGGAAAGTGGTTACAGTACTTAGCAAATAATTCTCTAGAAATTTTCTTCCATTTTAATTGTTCTTCGACTTTTCGTTACAAATTACTTGGCGTGAAAATGAAGAATACATAATGATTTTTTTTATGTTTTCACCACATAGCTTATCATTAGGCGAAAGATGAACTAAATGCTACAAAACTGAAAAATCACGGTCACTCTTTCGAGAGACCTGAAAAAATCTCATCGATTGCTTCGGATTTATAATTGAAACGCTGATGTACATAATTATCATTTTTACACCCTGAGTATAACGAATAATTTTTATATTATGAATTGATAATTTAAGTGAATACGCGGAAATTCTTGAGACAACGATATCAAACCTAATAATTAAGTTGGTGAAAAATTACCGAATGTTAAAAAACATTTATCAACATAAATTTTCTTCAAGTTAGCTTATTAATATATGGAATGAAATTGTTGCCTTTAAGTGAAGAGGGGATTATAAAATTAGCACATAATCTTACCCTTTTAAAATTTGAACGAACGAGTGAATCCCGTGCCTAGTAAATTGTATTGCTGTGAGATAAAATACCCCTTTACCGGGAGTCAAACCAAAGACCTTTGGCTGCTCAAAGCGCTGTGCTATCCAGGTTTCCTAATTCCCATGATAATTGTACCGAGGCTCATTGTACTAGTTACTAGGTCATCGTGGTCATCAGGAATGGCAACACAAGGGAGAAATGCCGTCAATAAAGCTACAACTGGTTGAGAGCGAAACCTCCGCTAAAGCCGCGCCTGGCGATAATGGGTCACTACTGTCAATTACACTGATCGGGAATTTTTCCCGTGGCAATTTAAGCAAACCCTTACCTAATGTAAATTTCACATTTCAATGCCGTAGTCTGGGTTGAGCTCTGGCCTCAACAAACCATATAAACTTACTGGTTAATAATTCATTAAGTGAGTAGATCCTACGACGCGATTTTTACCCACCATGCATGTATTGATTTACTCTCCGTAATGTCTGGCTAAAATAATTCAGTTTATTGAAAATATTTTCATCACCCTCCAAGACGGTCACTCTTACGTTCTTCATCCGAATTTTCCCTTGCCTCCCTTTCTCCCAAGCCTCCCTCCACTTCCCTATGAACCCAACCAATTCCCTGCCGGCCCCCCCGGGCCATTTTGAATATCTTCTCGGTAGGTGTTACGTCGTGAAGGCGCTCTCCTCGGTTTTGAGAAAGGGGCCGTAGTGAATTCGGGGGCGAACGGAATTGGGTCCAGGGGATAAGGAGGAAGCCTTCCCCCGGGGGCGGCAGATCTGGGAGGGACGGAGATGGTAGGGGATCTCTACGGTGGGCAGCCGGAAGTGTTGGGCGGGTCTCGAATCTGTGAGGCCTGAAGGGCGTGTGATGGCGGCCTTGTTCCTCTGCTCTGCCGATTCAATGGTCGGTTGGGGGGGGTGAATATAAGGGTGGACGGCTCCAGCACCCTGAGGTGGCTGCAAAGGGGATTATTGGATCATTTCGGGGGTGGGATTTCCCGAGGAGGCTACTAACTCGAGGGATGGAAAGGAGGGTGACCCTACTCATCTTAGGTGGCCCGAATATAGTGTGGGTGTGGTGCTGTAGGTTCGAGGTTCACTACTGTGGCGAAGGGGAGGGTGTTTATGTAGCGAGCGCATAGGGTCAAATGATGATACACGGGTCCCAGGTTCAAATCCGGAGGAAACATTTAAGCGACATTATGAATTTTAATTAATTTAAATTTTTATCATTATTATGAATGAAAGCGAAATATTTACAACCCCGCTTTATTTATTTTTTTAAATAAATGTATCCGAGCTAAGCTAGAGAAACATGAATGATGCCGGATGGTGTCCCAATAGGTCATGACAGGTCCCAAATATGAATCATGTGGAGTAAAAAACGTTCTGTTTCATTTATTTAACATTTTTTATCTAATTTTGCCTACCACAATCAATTCTAATAATGGTATTGGCTATCCCATCACCATGAATTCTATAATTGCTTATTAACTCCAAATCTTTTCCCATTAGCCTAGCGGACAAATTCTTTTCTTAAGCCTCGATTCTATATTTTGGTGTATTCCTTTTAGTTATGTTTATCACGGAAAAAGAATTTATATGGATTATTTTATGAATGTTTTTCACGAACCGCCGGTGCCTTCCAAGTAGACACGCGCTTGCTCTTCATTGAGCATTCGGTATTCCATTGTGGTACATTTCCCGTGATCATCATGCTTGAAAGGGAAACAAGGTCGAGGCTTAAGAAAACAATTAGCCCGCTTGGAATATTTCCATTTACCAGAATATTCTTAAATTTTTTGTTGCGGAACGTCTTATAAGCTAGTATGTCAAACTATACCTCGGGGTTTGTACCTTTCACTTTCGAAAACGCCGAACCCTTCCTCTTACTCTTTGTCGAAAACATCTTTGTTTCATCTTCCCTATATACAGACACGGTGGAGATACTATTGTCACTCAAATACTTACTCACTCATTCATCACTCATAGACTCATTGTCAGTCACTCAGTCGACAGTGGTCAATCGTCTCTCGTCAGTAGTCAGTCACAATGTAGCCATTAGTGGGAGTCGGAGAGCGGGTCGTATGGCCCGTGCGACCTAAGCGTCTCGCTATATCCACCCTTGTAATCACCAGCAGCTCCTCCCCTTCTCGAGACACTGGTAATATCTTAAGCTAGAGCTATTTTAGACGCACAATTCATTATTACTTTATGTCTTTTCATTGTATTGATTTGCAACGAAACTTTAAGGTTGTACGTGGTGGATGGGCTCCATATTATCATTAACAGTCACTTTGTAACTTCCACAATATATTTTTGAAACTATCGACCGGTTTCAGCAGTTGCACCATTATCAAGTGCAGAAAATATATTTATCAAGTAGATAATACATATTCCCAGCACTTGATAATGGTGTAACAGACGTAACCGGTTGATATTAAAAAAAATATATTGTGGATGTAACATTGTCTGTTATTGATAATAGGATTGATTTGCTATTGGGATTTTGAATGGAAATAAACTTTGGATAAATACTTTATATACTTAAGTGTGGTTATTCGCTTCCCGCCACCAAGGGCCAGAACCCATACTTCCCATACAGCACAGGGAGAAATTTACTCGTGTATATTGAGTCGAAATTTGGTGTAAGGAATAAGTCGAGAATTCGCCCATTTTTACACGTGTAATTGCTGTGTAAATTTGGTCCAACTCCCTTGACCCTTATATACAAAAAATATGAAGCAAAATGTGGTAATGCAGATGCTAAGATGAGCAGTAATCTGAACATGATTAAAGTTTCAAGATAGATGATTCAATAAAGTCGTCCACCTCACAACCAGCAAAATTTTCCCAACGAAGTCTAGTTAAATCATTTTACGAATCATCTTGCGGCATATATTTTATAGGTGTATATTTTATTAGGATTACATATATGCTCCTGTCGAGATACAAACGAGTTAACCATTAATTGCAACTAGAATGATGCTGCTTATTAATTTAAAATTCTCAGTAATTTCGAATTACTACCGTCAATGCCTCGCACCACGTGAATTGAACGCTGGGAAAACAATCACGTAACGATATAACTTGTGTGACTCCAACTGGAAGCATAAACGACGTCAACAATTCGCTAATTCTCTTTATCCTGGTGTGCTTGTACTCAGTGAAACTACTTGCGGTTTTACCAAGGTTTTGTGGTTTTTTAAACTATTCCGCAGTACTTTTAAGCTCCATCCATCATCTCATATTCGCTATTATCCTATCCATTATGTCATTCACATTATTTTTCACATCATCAACCCTTTTTTTGTTACATCATCACCACTCGTGTTTTGTCCTGTACGTATTTCCTGATGAATTATTTAATACAGAGGAATCTTTTATTGACACAAATGAAAATTTTTGAACGAATATATTGACTATGTCTCATTACCTGTTTAGTATTAGTAGAGTGCCACCGTTTGCGTGGTCACTGCTATTTTCCGGTCATCAGCAAGAAACCCTAACCCTGGTGAAGAAAGGATTAACTACAACGGTCCCGTTATTGGGTTTTTTGTGCATACACGTGTATTATCCGGTTTGTGGCGGACATAAGACCATATATACACCAGATTTATTCCGTTTTTACTCGGGTAATAACGGTTTTTACACGAGATAAAACACGTGAAATACACGACCTATATGCCAGTTTGCGACCGTTTGTAGTGTATGGGTTTGAACGTACGACCCGCAACTTCGGTAGCGGGGCTGCCACGTTCATTATAGTTGCTCCTGGAAACGATGAACGTGACCGCACGGAGTTGTACGCGTTACGTTTTTACACACATTGATAAAAAATATCTTGACTCGTGGATAAACAAGGGATGCAAAATTTCGCAATAATTATCGTCTCCCTGATTTGTATATGACCAATACGTTTAAAAGAAATCCTGGCTGTATAGTTCGTTTATTTTCCTCGTTAGAAATTCTAAAATTACTATGCTCCTCAGCAAGGTTCTCTCTCGGTACATCGCTTAAGAAATTTTCGCTCACACTAGGAAACCTGTATGTTATAGTCCCCAACTATCGTGTATCCTTAACAAGTTTATTTTCACACGTGGATTGCGGTCCCTGCTTATCTTCGCAATACAGAAGTAAATTTGGAAATTTAAGTGGAAAATAGTAGAAAGTAAGAAAGCTTTCCAAAAAAAGGCCTTTCTTAAAATGTTTGCAAAAAAATATTTCCCTTTCTCGATTACAAATCACATGGAAAATTACAGGTAAAGTAAGGTATAATATTAGTCGTGTATAGTACTACAATTGGACACGTTAAATTATATTTAAATCTCAATCACATAATATGAAAGGCAGAAACCCATCAATTTGTATATTGATATGCGACAGCCTCGTTGGTAATGGGAAATTATTCTGTTTCAGTGATTGCCGTGGCTTGTTTCGCTTGGATTCTTATTTACAAATATTTAACGAGCGGTTCAAGAAAAGGTCAACTCAATCTCTTCTTCACCTTTTTGAGAAACAGAGAAATTTTGATTCTTTTTTGAAATTTTGATACTTTTTCCTTTTTTTATTGCTGTCCAAAAAGCCATACTGATTGTTGTCTGTGTTTTTTTTATAATTCGTAACTGAGTTTAAAACTCAGTGGAAATATTGAAATGTCTAATTTTAATAATTTAGAATCGAGTTTGCGAGCAATAGTGTACTTCCTATCGGACACTTTTTCCTCCATTCAAGTTTAACCAAATAGACCTACTTTAGCGCGATTATCGGAATTTGGCTCCTCGCTTATTTGTGGCCGTTCATTCAAAGGCGAATTTTACATTGGCTCTAACTTCTCTCGGGTGTTGCGTGGAGGACATTTCAAGCGCAACACTCCGTCCGTCGCATAGGACGTTAAGCCGTGGTCCCCTTAGCACCTTTCGTTAAGAGCAGGCTAATGCCGACGCCGGGTTTCTCTCCACCCTTCCTTACTTACCCTTCCCTCATGGCAAAAATGACCTCAACCGTCGGTCGTATCCTTCAAATACCATACCTTAGACGATAACCAAGTGATTAGACATCAAAAGTGTTGCATACATATTTTAAATAACCCAAAGCTACGAGTTTCATTGGGTGAGAAGGAAGGAGAAGTTTTTGGTCGAGGAGGAAAAGATGATACGGGGTTATGGAACCTAAATAGCTGAGGGAGATCAAGAAGGAAGTAAGTGAATAGGAGGAGGGAAAGGTGGGGACCTGGATACGGAGACGGTATCTCCAATTCATTCCGAAGGGATGGGTTGGAGATTTTGAAAGGAATGTGGCGAAGACGAAGAGGATTGTGTGAGGGAAGAGAAAGAAGAGGATGGTGGAAGGAATGGAACGAAGTGGAGAGGGATGAAGGAGAGGTCCAACTGGATTCCAGGGAGGACTGACGATACTTTTCGTGGTTGGCAGTGGGTGTTTTGGACGAAGGATGGACAGGTTGAATTCTTGGGCTGGAATGGGAGACTAGGATGGAAAGTTTGATTGAGAGCAGGTTAACCACTTAGTTAAAGGCTTAAAATTCACTTGTTTCTCCTAATATCTCTGGTAAATGAGTGTATTCAAAGTTGGTTGTGTTGCAGTGATTTTTAAAGGGAATTTGGTGGGCCCGAATCCCATAAGGGTGAGTTGAGGGGTATGGACGATTTATTCGTATCCTATGGCGTCCGACTCTTCCAAACATAACGAAAGTAATCTCTAATGTCGATGAAATCTAAATCTGGAGAATTAATCAATAAGAGTTTACCATTGCATATAGGTGGCGGATCTTGAGAAAAATTGAAAGCCACGGGTTTTAGTTCCGCCTGTCTGCCTTCATCGACGGTCGGGCCTAGAAGAATAGAGTGGTCCCTGTAATTCACTCCTTAGATCCCATCGGATTCATCTCCACCAAATTCCCTTCAGCTGTTTTTACGATAGAATGTAACATTTGAGAGACTTAAGAAGAAAATGGAAAATTTAAGAGAAAGTTTTCAATCTGTAAATGCATGAATAATTGAATTAGCGCAAAGGACAAAGAATTGGTCAGATTATCAATGGTTTACTTTACTGAGAAAATGACGTGCCGCTTAAGTAAAAAATCAGCGAAAATATATAAGTGTGAGGTTACTTCGGGAAAAGAACTAGCCATCTTATCGTGAAAGTGTTATTTCTTCACGCCTGATGGTTAATGTGGCATAAAATCTACCCTCACCTGCTTAAACTTACCAAAGTTTTAGACATTAGGATGAAGAATGCCGCAAAATTTGTTGGATAGGTGCACAAAGAAATCAGAATATCCTGCAGCATGCTCATCAGATATAATATGTAAATTAATATTCTATTTATTACTTTACATGCACTCAAAAAAACTTTGTTGGGCGTTTTTCTTCGGGATTTATCCTAGAACGGTAACGTTTGATGAAACAACAGCCCAGGGTGTTTTAAATCTCGTGCCAAACGAAAATGGCTAACGTTTGTGAAATAAGTCTCTTACCATTATCCCCTTCGATTATCCGGGAGTAGGGAGAGACCGTTCCCCACAACCGTGACACGCGCAGTCGCAAGCAGTAAACATTACAAGTTCGATTGGGGTGTTTTCTCACCCCGCGTGTCCAAAACAAGGTGAAGAAATAATAGGTATTATCGTTCCAGAGTTGATAGCATGCAACAAAAGAAAAAACTGATATTTCGCTCTTAACTAAAACCAGGCGTAACAAGAACCCGTAGCTTTCGCTTGGCTGATGATTCACCATTATTGAGGCCGACTATATTATAATGGTAATTACTTATTGATTATTTTTACTTGTAATGGTTTAGAATTGTCGTATGTGGTCTGTTTTTTCCGGATTTTTTTTGTGTGTCGTCCCTAATTGAAAGGGCTCAATACTACTCCCTCTCTTCATCATTCTCCTGCCGTTCTTCGGCACCCTCCCGCGCTCGGCACCCCCCTCTATAGAGGAGGAAGCTGCCTCAGAAGCAGCAGAAGAAAATAAAGGAATCTTCGGCAACAATAGGAGGCGTTGTCATGGTTACCCTCAAAGACACTTTCCGATGCGCCCTCACTTCGCCATCCACCCCTCTCACCCTCTCCCAGATAGATACTTGTTTTCTCCTAGGGTTTTCCTCGTCCAATTCCCTAAAACCTCCTTCCCGGGCACACAACTCCTTTGTGTGAGCGTCTCTTTTCAAGCCTCGCCAACAGCCCAAGCTTTCCTTCCCCTCCCTAGTCAACATACACCCCCGATTCCTCCTCCATCTTCCTTCTCCTTTCGACAATATTCTCCTTTTTTGCCGTATCTATCTTCTCTCTAGTCCCCCTCACCGTGTGAGAAGACAAATTCGCCCTCTCTGTTTCGTGAAGGTTGAATAATATCGGGAAGGTGCAGGAAATGAGAAGTGGGGTTGGCTTTGGTGTGTCGTATCCTAGCCCAGGAAGCCATCCTAGACCACTCGAGGCTATCTTGTGGGGGAAATTCATCTTCACCGTTTTAGCACCTCAAGCCAGAGGGTGCGAACAGTGTGAAAGAAGTGGAATGGGATGGGAAAAACTAGATAAGCAGAGTAAATATAATACTGTTCAATTTCCAAGTGGAAAATAAGGGGTGTAAATATTTCCAGTACCAAAAATTTGTATTCATGCTATAATGATACCCCGTGAATCATCTTTCAGGAACAGGGAAAACGAAGGGATCATTTACCCGAAGAAGGTGCATTAAAATGGGCCATTTAGGACTTTTAATCCATTTCTGCTCTTTTTTATTTAATCGCTATATTTTTTTCTTCAGCTTGAATAAAACTGTCTAGTATCTTATCACATGTTCATGGCCAAGAAGAAATAAGGCATAAGACATTTTTCAACGACCGATATGTAATCATGCTATAATGCTACTCCGTAAATCCTCTTTGAGGAACATTTAAAACGAACGGATTTTTCAACCGGAGAAGGTGAATGAAAATAGATCAATTATGATTTCAAATCTATTTCCGCCGTATACTATCGAATTGTTATATTTTTTCCTACAGCTTACAATAAAAATGTCTAGTCTTTTATCACACGTTTAGGTTCCTAAGTTTAAAATCAAGTTCCATACCCTTTGGTAAATGAGTGAATGACCAAAATGAAAAATACTTTGCTTTCCGACGATAAATAATTTGGGAAAAATTGTTGAATGCTTTATAAATCAATGTTGTGTAACTGAATACGCGTGCAGCAATCAAATTAATTATTTTCATTCCAACTTGTAAGAATTATATTTACGCATATCTAAGGCTCTTTAAATTGCTTTTTTGGTGATATGATGAACTGTATTCATGTTGTGTCCCTTTTCCTGCACTTTCATGTAAAAAAAATTAAAGGAGCATTTACTAATTATTGTTTCAAATCGTAATTTTGGTAATTAATGAAATAGAAAAAGAATGATGACATGAGAGAAGAGCTTCTGTAATATTAAGCCTGACAGGAAGCGAGTCAAAATTTCGATGACACTGTAAATACACCCTTGATTAAATTGCTTCATTTTTCTCTCATGAAGTGGATAACTTGGGAATAGAAAGTAAGCTTGCAGTGCGGCAGCTGCAGGATATTTCCATTGAGGGATTACATGCTATCCCCTCCGACTTTCTTTCAGCACCTTGATGGAAATTAATCTGGACAGGGAGACCTTATTTCTACACACTAATGCCACCTTTTCCATTTGTGTTTGTTACTCCGTCCCTTTTCCCGCTCCATGCATAGAATTTATTTTACAAAAGGCTTTTGGAAGAACTGCTGTCCATTTCATACATCCGCGTCTGAATCTGAATGGAATAAATTCTTGGAGACGGTTTAAATTGACTGGCATCGTAACCGTGGAAGCATGAATGATTTCATTCCCAAATATACCCCTTCGTGGAAAGATTCGAGAGAAAGCCTGGTTGGAATATTGGAATAGCTTCTGAATAAATGGAAGTTTTCACACTCTAATCTGCCCGTCTACGTAGATTATAAATAGTCATAAATTGATATTCAATGGATCACAAGTTGACTTTGCCAAGCTTTGTATCATTGAAAAAAGTGAAATTAAATCGAATAAGTTGATGAGTTTTAGATGACTTATGCCAAATTTATGGCAATTTAAGGCCAAGTAAATGTGCAAGTATTTTAAAACTACTAGGTAATTTTACCAGAGCTGCTGCACCAGGGTTTTCTTTCCAAACCGGTCTGAATTAAAAACAAATGGCGTAATAGAATGTTCAGACATATTCACCAATATGCTGCAGGTGGTTAACGCTTATGCTTATGAATGTTTGACATTCACCACACATAGATCAGAGGTATACATTATAGTTACCTGGTAGCTAAAGTAAATACTTAGAACTAGTAAATATTCGAAGTATACTAACTATATATATTTACTAGTAAGTATGATTACTTAGAAGTAGATTTTTAACAATAAAACTTAATTGTACGCATGAAAGAATTTCCAGGAATGTGTTACAAAAAAGTAAATCCGAACACATTTCACTGGATTTCATAATCATTCTTTCCGTCATGTAATATGTTTATTTTTTATTTATTACCAAGCATGTTATTCTTAAAAATCGTATTAAATACCGCAATTGCCACCTAAGGAAGCGGAACCTACTGAAGCCTATTCATTCCCCGCGATAAATTATTATTGATTTTTATATTTATCATTCTTTCTCTATACACGGTATCTCGTGTAAATGATCTGAGGTCTTATCGGAACTCTCCCCATTTCATCTGCTCTTATCAATCCCTCTGTTGCGCCATGCTGGTGAAAATCATTGTGCAGCAACATGCCTTATCTTCGCGGGGTTCCCTATTCAGGCTGTGTTGAATGTATAGACAGAATTACTGAAGAGTGTTTCCGTTTTTAAGCGTGGACATCTTTTGGTGGGATATGTTGAGAATGTCGCGTCTACACTGAACCACTAGATTTTAGGCTTGTACTTCGGTACTTTTTCGGTACCATAATCGATACTATTAACTCATGAAATTAATTTCATTGATTCCTTGGTTGACCACCTGATTACACGAACTGGCTTCTTTATGCTATTTTACATAGAAATAGGAGTATCCACTGTGGTGATATATTATGAAAAAGCTTATTTTATTTTTGAAACCATGGAGTTCACTTTTAATAATTACTCTACGCCTTTCATGACCATTAAAGTCGATCATAAAAGCCCACTCCAAGTTTTGGCAATCTGGAAAAGGAACTTAAAAATATATTGTGGATGATAAACACGAAAGGGGATGCAAATATTCTTAATATTTGGTTCTTTATATTTACGAATTACTTACCTAATGATCTGATGCATGCCCTTCCCGAAACCCGATCATCAGTTTGGTGGCCAACTTCAGTCTAGCCCATATTTAGTTCAGATTGATTATGTTTTATCATGTTAGTTGGCTTCTTTCAACTATGTTTATATATTAATCAGTGTTTTCATTATAGTTAAAATTCAAGAAAAAGCCTATCTTAAGCTTTAGGACCGCATTTTTTAGTGTTAATAATTAATAATAACTAACTCATTTATTGTTCTAGAAGTGAACTCCTTTGGAAGATAGAAATTATTAAAGTGGTGCGCAGGACAATTGATATGGTAATAAACCAATCTGAAAACAAATAAAGGAAGTGGTCATATTCATTGATACCAATAGACATATTTGTACAATTTTATCATTTAACAATGACTGGAAAACAACTTAATTTCTTTTTCTAACAGAAAAACGAACACTAAAGATACCAATAAACAAATAACACAACTTTTAAAAAGGAAATTTAGCTTAACAAATGAAAAATGTTATGGAACATCGATGTTACTTTTTCGTGTATTTTGCACCTACTCAATTTTTATAAGCCCATTAAAAGTATCTTATTACCTTAGTGTTACGCATAGGTAAATTGAATGAAAGTAATGGGGATTAAAATTTTACGATACAAAATTTTGTAACATAAGGTGTGTAGATGATACGAGGGGGAGAGAAGCCAAGGGGTACAAGTATTATCATTTTTTATAAGCCGAGTTAAGTAAAAAAATTTGGTAAAGAAAGAATAAGCGATCAACTTGAAGGTTTTTTACTGCTCTTGATTTTCTACTCGATGTGAGCACAGAACAGACGCTTACTCGTATTCCTTGGCCTCAAAGTTTTCATATGTGTTCAATCAATCAAAGAGATTTTGATTACTCTGTCAACAAAAATTACTCTGTTTAGAAAAAAAATTACTTGTGCCCCTTGGCTTGTCAACACCTCGTATATCTTTCCCTTCGACGACTTAAAAATTAAACGTTGCTAAAATTTATCATCATGAAAGGCATGGTAAAAGCGTTTCCTCTTAGGGTTGTTCCAAGCCTCAAATTATATCTATCTAGAGATCGGATACTTAGCACAGTATGAAAGCGGGCTCTCGACTTAGTGGCCTTTCTTAGTTGGAACGTGGGGGAGAAGATGTTCATGTTCCCAGGGTGATCGCTCTTGTCTCCTGAGATATGCGCGTCTACAGATCTTCTATGGACCCTCCTCATTATATTACTCTTGAAAGGGAAGCGAGCGCATGAAAAGACGGCTTAGTAAGCCGGACCTTTCTCCATCTTGATAATCCGATACCTCAAGACTTTGGAACCCACCTCTCCGGTTTCGTACTAAGAATTTAGCCACGACACGTGCGCATCCTGAGTGTGTTTTTTTCTGAATCCCTGTCCCCACCCTCAGTTCTCAGTAACCTTTGACTCATATCTTGCAACCCCGGAGGAGTCCTTGTTTCTTGGCAACCTTCCGCCCTTACACCCTCATCCCATCTGTGATCGCCCTTAGCGGCTGTTTGAAGAGCTCACTAGGATGCCTCCTTTTGGCATTTCTTTTCAAGAAGCGAAACATAAGACTTTGCCAATCCTTATCAGTATCATGTACGCAGAATAAATCAATATCATTTATCACCATTTTTGCCTCAATGTTTCCATTAAACTTTGTGTACACGTTACGTAATTGTTTTGTTTCAGTGACCTTTTGGTGATGTGCAAGCCTAAAAATGGAAATTTAAGCCCTATTTTTATCGAATATCAATTAATTCAAAGCCAAATGAATTATTTTTTTAAATTACGCAACCTAAAATACGCAGTCACCTCTTCCTTGCTTCTTTACTAAATAACCCGATTGTGACTAGTTTTTCCCTCCATAACGGAGACATTATTGTCCAGTCAAAATGTAATTTTCACAGGAAAGTCTTGGGGTGGTTTCGATTTTTCTGTCCAACATTCATTTTGGATTGCTTAATCTCGATCTGAGGTTTGCTAACAAAATTTCCGGACGTAAAATTACTGGGACGTAACTTGGCAGAAAAAAAACGAAAATTAAATTTATTTTTAGCTTTTTTCATATAATTCGATTTCTAAAAACTTTTCAAGAATTAAGTTAATGAAGTAAACATAATTTATTACAAACTTTATTCGAAAAATTTTTTTCTCCAACTAACCGCACAGACTCCAGAGTCACTTGAAAATTAGCGTTTATTTGCTCATCTCCGCAAAAACTAGTTTCACAGTAATCAATTAATTAATCAAAACAAGCCGGCGATGGTTGTACTTTTAGTTTGAAAGAATTTATGTATGTATTTCATTTGCCGATGTGTCTGAATAAATCCGTCATTATCTTCCATTATTTCAAATATTTTTTCAAAATTTAAATTTGCCGATTTGCAAAAAGTAAAAAAAATTAATAAAATATGAAACAAAGCTAGTTTATTATGTCCAAGATAGTCGTGAAATTTGAAAATGAAAACAATTAAAAATTAATCAGCCATGAACACTAAAATCGGCAAATTTAGTGAGCATACATGTTCAATATTAATATTCGGCAAATGTTGCCGGATGTTTCCTGAAGGATCGGTGAAAAACGTGGCAAAATATCGTACCTTAATCCACTCAAGCCTTTCACAACCTTTGATATACTCATGTAAGCCTTAAAACCTTCTTGTATCCTGGCTACCAATCACCCTGAGACCTTCATCCCTGTCGGCGATTGTCTCCATGGTGATCGTCCTATGGTTTGTAGACCCTGACGGAACGACGAACTCACAAAGGTACCACGTGTTTCCTCTCTCTACTTTGTGCTAATTGAATCCCCGGAAAATTTTCCACAGCGTAGGTGGATCACAATTTAGATTCTTTTTTCGATATAGGTTGATATTTAGAATTTGCGTCAGGCATTATTCCCAATACTTCAATATTTCGTAAAGAAAACAAAAGCGTATTTTTCCGACCGGGAAGGCCATATGTGACCTGCATTGCATAAGACCATAGTTTACATGATAAGACATCAGTCGTGATGACAAGTAGGGTTAATGACCTTATCAGATCAGTTTCATCCTCATTTTTCATAGAAAAAATGACTCAGTACACAACTACCCGTAAGACACGTTTTGAGCCGAAGGCAACGTGCATCACACATCCGGCAGCATAAAAAACAAATAGCGGAGAGAGATACTTTTACACTTCAAGTGGTTCCGATATGTGGAAAAAATTGAATCATTGAAAAAATTCGACAAGTATATATATACTAAGTATCCTTTTAAGGCAGTTTTGTTATTTTAACCAAAATTTTGAATTATTTCTCAAGTTTTCTGGCAGAAGATTTTTTTAATTAAATCGTATTGGAATTATTTATTGGATCGATTGTAAAATTGATTTAATTTTTTTGGTATGAATACTGCAAGAATAGTGTCCAAACCAAGCACCCTTTTCCCCCCTCGAACCCTTTGCAACCTTTAACCCCCCCTTGCAACCCCCTAAAGCTGGCTGCCATCCGCTCTTAGACCCTCATCCCTTTGGGTGATCGTCCTTATTGGTGGTTTGAGGACCCTGATGTACTCGGCCGCCGCCGCAATAGCCTTATCCCCGATTTCACCCCCGTCCCCCTCTACCCTCTTCGACTACCCTAATACCTCAACCCACTTCCTCCTTCTCCTCTTCCTCCCCAACCAAACCTTCAACCCCCTTCCCCCTCGGGGCCATTTCCCTACGTGGAATTTCATCACTCCACCCCGAAAGACCGCCTCTCCATCCCTTCTTCCTGATACTAAGGTCGCATCAAGACACGCAATTTTGAAGGCCTTCGGGCTACCATCCCTTCTCCTCGATTTTTATTTATACATTTCCTGTAGACTCCATCCGACTCACCCCAACTATGAGAGCAGGCTTGAGGGAGACTAGCGGACACTCTTAGAGGACGCATCACTCACGTTCCGATGGTTGTTGTTCCTGACAGATGTTTTTCTTGTTTCAATCTTACTCTACCGTACTGACATATTTTTATATGGAAGATACATGAAATACTGAAAATTTGATCTACTGTATGCACTGTAAAAATGCACTAACGAAAGCCTAGTTTTAAAGAAATCATGTATCAAGAAAAAATATCGGACGAATGGTAGAGAGGCGTCATATTAAGTAAGAAGCCCGTGGAATTCTTTTTTTTTAACTTGACTTATTTGTACCAAAGGAAACTGAGTCATATGAAATTAAGTTCAGTGCGGTGTACTTATAGTGACACGCTTTGGTTCTCCGCTTGGGACTTAATCATAAGATTTTCGAGGAATTTCTACAGGCGATTAATTATTGTTTTAACACATTGCGGCCCGGTCACGTAAAATTACGTGTTCCCTCATCCAGCGGTAGTGGTCCGGTCATATATATTTACGTATTTTTGTATAATGTTTTGTCACTCCCCTCTACGGAATTATTTTGCACTGTTTAACCAAGTTATCGTCCTTGCATGGAATAATTAAAAACATGCATTAAAAATATATGTTCCTTATAAAAACGTGTATATTTTTATGCCAAAAAATTCCTAAGTTCTCGAGTTGTGTGAGTTTAATGGTATACTTGTAGCTTCTGGGTAAAAATTTAAAAAAATGCCGGCCTCCGGAGCTTGTCAAATGCAAAGGGCACCGGACCAAGAAGTTTATTATTAAAATGATTTCAATTCTAAAAATTATAGCAATGGTATAGCAATTCCCACTATTGGTTGGTGTTGATTTCTCTCTTATGAAATGCCTATAAGTCTTCTTGTTCTCAATCACAATACAGCAGAGCCATTCCAAAACAGAATAGTAAAGAAAAGTGGGTGTTTAATTTATTTATGTTTCTCTGCTCAACGAATCACGGAATAGTGGCCGACACTGCCCTGCAATTTGCTGATTATCTTCGACCGCAAATAAAGTATAAGAATTCCTCACAAAACATTTATGGAGTTTTTTTCTATCTGAGAGATATTGTTCCTTTATCATGTGTATATCATGCAGGCTCTTAGATGGATACGGCTTCACAATACTTCCAGCTTTAACATAGGTTTACTTGGGTCGTAGAACTGCATTTATGGGGATGGATCTCCTCTCTGGGAAAGAACTCAGGTATAAGAATGGGGCAGTATTGTATGCCTTTGAGTCTTCTCCTTAAGAAGGAAGTATTGTATATCAGAGAGTAATTGGAGGGTTCTGTATTATAGGCGGGATAGAAAGGATCATGATCCCTTGAAAGCGTATTTTGATCTTGGAATTTTGGAGATCTCCATCTTCTGTTGCCATCAGAGTCAAGAGGAATGAAGTGTGCCACTTTGATCACGCAGATTTGGGTATACAGACGAAAAAGGACTTTGCAAAAGTTTTTGAGGGTTAATTTAATGATTCGATGGATCTTAAGAATGCCATAAATCCGTTTTTATGTTAAAGTAACAGTAATGCTAATAATTTCTGTGATTATTTCACGTAATTTTTTATTTTTTTATTATTTTAAGAGGCTAACTAAGCATCTCATTGATCCCTGTGACTTATACAGACAATTTTAAATGTGCCTTATATAGATTTGGCTGCAAAAAATGCTATCATCCCGTCATGAGATGGAGAAATGGCATAAAATGAGCCCAGTTGCGCTGCGGTTTGTATAGTAACTGCACAGACGACCTTGGGGCCTCTTTATTATAGTATTGCTTTCCTGAAAATGGGAAAACTTTGTTAAGTTTTGTACTTAGGATTAAATTTTGTGATGGTTTTGTATTTAATTTAAAAGTTAAAAATAATTTTCAGACAATTTCAATCAATTTGGAATCAAAAGGCATTAACAAAGCAACTAACTCCACTGAAAGAAAATTATTAATTTATGACATATATAATAAGTCACGGCATTAGCTTACTCTACCCCAGAGGCGTAGCCAGGATTTTGAAATGGGAGGGGTTTACCGGAGATATCGGGGCCCCTCCGGGGTGCATTAAAAACACCCCAGGTAAAATGTGGGTCCTACCTGGAAAAAATTTGGGATTTTAAATTTGTACGAATATTTATTAAGTTATTTACTTAACCGAATACCGAACCTTTTCTTCATTCAACCATACATCGTACTCGGTATGTGTATCGAAAGTAAACCGTTCGAGGAAGAGGCACGTGCTCCCTCCGGTGCGAAACATTATCTGCATTTTGTTTCGTCCCAGAGGTTTAGTATAGTTTCGACCGGTAGTAGTTTTGACTCCGATTTCGTTTCGACCCTGAGTTAAGCTTCCCGGGTTTAATTGTTTTTCGTTTCTTCATTTCGCTCTTGGGAACGAAACTATTGAAATTTTACTGATTTTGACTTACGTTTACTTTCGATTACCATCCCTGGTTGTTTCCCGGGAAAACCCCTCCTTTGCCCACACCACTGCCCTACTCCTATTGCAGTAACCGACATTTAAAAGAGTATGTTATGCTAACTTTTTTCTTCGATACGTTGCATTGTCATATAGATTTCATTTTGATCAATAACATTTATATACGAAAGCATCTTCAACCCGCGGCTCCCGGACCGCATTCGGCCGGCCGGCTAATTTCTTGCGACCCCTAGTGGTTAAATAGAAAATATTGTATCGCGCCACACAATATAAAATGCATATCGACATAATCGTCTAAAATTTGCAATGTCAAATATCGCATTGATTGATTGAACTTCTGGACAAATAAAGATTATTTCACTTTGAAATTATGGTTTCTTTTATTCTATTGATATGGTGGTTAAGTAACGTGGAGCATTGTGGTCCTTCGGACAATGTAAAATCGATTTTTTGTCTTTGCATAAAAAAAAATTGAAGACCCCTGCTTTAATTGTACATAATAAGGCAATGTACTATGCACTAACTTGATCTTCCCCTTTGAATATAACCCATTATTAAAAAGATGTGTAACATTTAATTTTTTTCGTAATCTTGTATTGCCACATGTGTCTTTTGTTGTCATAAATATTTTTATCAATAAGATTTAAGTACTTTTTAGAACCTCTCATCTACACAATAAGTGCAAAAAGGGGAATTGAAAAGTTTATTTTTTGCTGTTCCTAAGGAATGCTGATCGATCAGTTGACTGTTGGAAGAGGGGTATGCAAGACGATTTGGGTAATGGCAATAGAATATACTTTCGGATTTATATTCCGGAAGGAATGAGATAAAGGAGGAACGAAGTAGAGATGATTCGATACCACTCTTTTTCGCTTCCGATTTCTATTACGATTTTTTTCAAATCGATTCCCGATTCTCGATCCCGATTCCATCGATTTTCATTCATACTAACAGGTAGGATATTGATTTGTCATTAGCTTTGGGGTCATTAAAATTTACTAATTGAGTGGAATAAATTAACTAAGACAAGTTGGTGGCTCAAAAGTATACTTATTAAAAATAATGGTTTAGCATTATCGGAATATATCCTCAGCTCTAATATGATAATGAACGCGGTACCCCGGTAAACATTAACCCGGTGGGAATCCCGAGAAAAGTTTACCCACATTATTCGCCGGGAAAGCATAAAATCATATTTCACGCGGTAACCGTTTCAGAAAGAAATCGTTAACTTATTAATTTATAATGCACAATGGCTTGAGTGTATGGTGTCCTTTATGGCCCAAGCTTAAAGTCTATTTTCAAATTGTAATATGTCATCTTCCTGGAATCGATGGAACCGAAATTGAGTTTAGGTGATCCATTCTCGATTCCTGTTCCTTGCTCAAGAATCGATAGAATCGAGAATCGACATTTTAGAACCGACTCATCCCTCGCACGAACGAATGGAATGAGCCACAAGAGAAGGGTGTATGTATATGTACAGTGGTGGTGAGATGGGTTTTTGGGATGAAGGCAGGAGGGAGAATTTTTCGGGTGAGGGAGGGGGCGTCAGGCGTTTGGTGGGCTCTGGAGAGATTACATGACTCGGATAGGAGAGAAAAAAAAAGAAGGTTAGATATTTGGAAGATTGGAAGGGATAAGATGGATGAATTTTAATATGGGTTGTTTAGAGGAAATGGCGGCGAATTTTCATTTAAAAAAGGAGAATGGGGTAAGGAAAGGCGAGGAAAAATTTGGGCGTAAAATGTTTCCCGAGACAATATGGGATAATGGCTCCGTGGTCGGAACGGAGGGAGAAAAATAATACGCTGGCGACGGTGAAGGGAGTGTTGAAGATGAAGTAAACTTGCTAACGGAAAGATGTAAATGTAGGCCGTTGTAATATCGGAGATTAATGTAAAGCCTGTAGCAGTTTTGGATAAATAGGGACTGTGATTATCCATCCATGGATTGAATTTAGAAAAAAATACACAAGAAATATGTAGCTGCTTCCTGTATGGTTTTGTGTTTGCTTTCTTATATTTGAAGCTAAATTAATTTTTCCGATGTAAATGAACAACGATACGTTTTTTTTACGCATTGAGCATTTTGAAGCATGGTGTACTTGATATTGGATGAACTTTTCTCTCTGCTTTGCCTTCATGTCATCACAAAATTATGAATATTTCAGATCAAAAATAAAATTTTCATTAAATTCTATTCTATTTCCTTTCTATTGAAAATACATGTTACTTATAAATTAGGTGCATAAATGACCATCCCGCACTTCTTTGGCTTCGGATACTCATACCGGATTATTATTTATTTTGCGTGGAAAATGGCAAGTGCTTCCTAAAATGGTGTAGTAGCTCAAAGTAGTTCATTGATATCGTAATTGCTGATTGTAGATTTGAAGAATGAATATACTCCTTTTTTCTGCTTTTCAAGTCGTCGTGTTGTCTACCACTCAAGGTATTTACACCAAAAATCGATGGCACCAGCCCTTCATATATAGGTTAATGACGTCACGCAGTCATGAGGGGCAGGTCAATTAATTCTTACCTAATACTCTCGTTTCTCATGGAAAGTGGACGGAGACTCTTGCGTTATTATATTTTAAAAATATGACACAGTTCTAAACCGCAGAATATTTTTCTCTTCCCTTCACGGAAATCATTTGATTAGTTGTGATTGCAATTATAAGTGAAAAACTCCAGGTTGCGGTGTTGATAGATCGCTGTAGCTTAGTGGATGAGCCCTTTGCTTCTGACCGAAGAATTTGGGATCAAATCCCGAATGGAGGCAATGGACACCCTCAAACAATATCCTTTTAGTGAGAGATGGCTCAGGGTAAGGCTCTGGTCACCATGCCCTGAATGTTTTCCAGTCACACGCCAGTGGCGTATTCTGAGGTAGGTTCTACCCTCACCTTTCCTAAGAAACCGTCATGTTTAAACACTAACTTAGCAGGAGGCAACAGGTAAATAGCCATAAACAGGATAAAGATGCGCGGAGTGTCATTTTGCACCTGATTTGGGACAACTTTCCTGAGAAGAAAAGAAAGATTAGGTATATTGGGATGGGAGGAAGGTAAAATAGGAGAAGGAGCATTTTGGAAAGGTTATGGATGCGACGGTATCGAATTTGAAGTAAGACGGTGCGGAGAAAAGAGGTAAATGGAAGATGTGTGAAAGAGATGTACAAAGTAGGATGAAAGAATGTGTATTGACGGGAACAAGTGACGTGAACGAGATTGGATGGGGAATGCAGAATTCAATTTTCAAGTTTGAAATTTAACTTCCTACATTTAACGGCCTGGAAATAAGATGATCCCCAACAACGAACTCTTCACTTCTTTCAAGATGAAGGCACCAGGAGATTGAAGATTTGAGTTCCACAACGTATGGAATTTTTGGTGTCAGGCCTGTTCACTTTTTTCCAATGTCTCTGATTTTCATCAAATGCTATCGTGGTTGCCTCATTAAATTTCTAATGAGGGCTATTATTTGATTCTGTTTTTCTAAACTAATTGCATGGACGTATGGATAGGCAATAGAAACTTGGTGAGTATGTATTGTTGCGTGTAGCTTGCTCTGGTTTTTTTTCCGTAAACAGATTTAATTTCAGTTTCATGGCGACATAGGAACAGTTTTCTCACGGCGGTGAATGATGTAGTTATTTTTGGAATGGAGCTTGTGCTGAATAGATAACTGGAGTGGATTCACACAATTTTTACGGTATTCTATTATTTAACTTTGAAGAGCACTAAATTTGCCTTAATAATACCTGTTCCAACTATCCTTTCAATGGTTTTGTGACCAATTCTTATTATAAGTGCACGTTTACCTAGGTATAAAATGAAATGGAATAACTTTTTCTCCAATAGCTCTTTAAAACAATATCATAAAATTTGGAGTACGTTGTGGCCTAGTTTGTTGAACGCTGGGACATTGATCGATAAGTATATAACTTGAACTGTGGTGAAAGACCCCGTAAATGATAAAGTACTTTCTTAGAAAGGTTGAGATAAAGGAATTACACCTCAGAACTGAATGTGTAAAATTTATTCGCTAACGGGTGTCGCTATTTCTCTCCTTCGGAGGAAGCACCATTTCATTCCTTCAACATCAATCTTTTAGTTCAAGCAATTCCATTTTTAGATAGACTCGCATTTTTAGAAATTATGTCCCCTATTCTTGTAGCGCGTAAAGTCGGTTTAGTACATCAAGGTTACCATTCTATCAAGTATCCTAGAAGAAATATTTGATGAAACTATGTGCGATCCTCCCTCTGAGGATAATTAGCTGGAAGAGTAGGAGTCTATTCTTCGGATGACAGGCGTGCTGAAAAGGGAGAAGAGTGATGAGTTTCCCCTTAGATTTGTAAGCCGGTGATGAGGGAGGGTGGGAAAGCCAGAAGTAAGTCTAAGACGGAGCAAACTGGTGAGAAAAATAATGATATACGCGGGAGTCCTGATCCGTCCAGGAGATTGGAACGAAGATACCTTTTTTATTCTACATTTTGTGAAGATAATATGGAGTTTCATATTTATTTTTATCGCGGACTGAACGGAGAGAGGAAATATAAAGATAGTATAACATCGGAGGGAGTGTTGGGGAACTTGGATGGGGAGGGGTTAGTTGAGGGGGGATGCTGAGATATCGGAATAAGGATTATGAATGACGCGGAAGAGAAAGGAAGGAAGAGAAGCTGGGATGATGCTCGGGGAAGGATCGCGAGCAATATGAGTGAGTGAGGGAGCTAAAATATTCAAAAGGTTACGATGAAGGGATTGTGTTGGAATAAAAATAATAGACGGGTGACGTAGAGAGAGGGAGGGGGTAGTTCACTTTTTGTCGACTCGGTAATATCAGTGAAATTGAGGATTTTGGATTTTATCCTTAAATGATGGAATGAGTTTTCTAGAGCAAATCCTCAGATAAAGCTCCCTCCCTCCCAGGACGTGCCTCATGTTTTTTCTGCCCTTTAAAATTCCCTGTGGAACAAGAAAAAGGTATATACTTACCCTTCATCCCTACGGAACTAAAAATCACTTCCCCAATTGAAAGATTTCCTCGAGTCGGTCTAAATATGAAAGACAGCTAGGACATTCTTTGAACAAAAAGTAATCTTGTGGAAGTGATTTGGGAAAAGAAGTGATTTGAAGATGGAGGACTTGGGGAAGAACATGTAGGTCTACTTCATTACGTGCTATGTGTAGTTGTCACCTTATAGATTTCATGCTTTTTAAGGTAGGCAATTTGTTTGTTGCCAGCGAATGCGAAGAAAATTAAAATTCTCAAATAGGTAATTATATCTGCTGTTTCAAGTAAAATGAGGATTTCATCACCGGTCAAAATGGTATTAGCAAAGGCTATTGTTTTACTTAAAAAGGAATTGTATGCCCTATTAAGAGAAAATTCTACCTCCCAATTGAAGGATTTCCTTGAGTTGGTGTAAGTATGAAAGACAGCTAGATAGTATTTGAATAGAAAGTAATTTTAGTGAAGAAATTTTGAGATGTAAGAGGCTACATGTTGTGTATTTCATTTTGTGTTATGTTTGTGTAGTTTTCACCTTCTGGATTTTTAAAATTTTTAAGGTAAAAAAGTTTTTCATTGCCAGGGAATGAAGCTCCTTAAATTTCTCTAATTGGTACTTATAACTGATTAATCAAGTGTATTGACTATTTACTATCGGTAAAAGTGGGAATTATAAGGAAAGGCTCGTCATCGAAGTAAAATGGAATTATATGTCCTCGTGAGAGAAAATTCTAACTCCCAGAGCAATTTCATCGCAACCGAATTCATTCATGCATTCAAATCATTTATTAACATCACAGGAAAATAAAATGAAAAAATTGATATTGCTTTATTTTTTCTTAAAATAAAGTCTGGTATTAAGTCTGACTCATAATTACGCTTTTTATGCTGTTTGATGACATCAACTTAGACCATCTTCCTCTGTAATTTCAGGTTTAATATCTTTAATTGAATGTCATTACCCTTTCGCAGTTGAGCGTTGGTGAAGATAATATTTGCTGTGTTCTCTTCGTCTGGGAAACACGGTAACAAAAACATCGCTGAAATGACGGCTTTCTGAGAGTCTTATCTGGATATTGAATCGGTCTCAAACCTGGCATTCCCTTCTCGCGATCAGGTCACGGAGCATTAGCGCAAACAACCCCGAGCCAGAAAAAAGTTATGAAATTTCTAAGAGAGCTAACAAAAGAATCTTTTGAAGTGATTCGTTGCTATGGAATCCCATAAAACTAGTGTTTGGACTGATTTCTTCCTCCATAAACACTTTGTGCCAGCTATTCAATGAGCTTAAGCGTAACTATTAAACCCAGTTTTATGCCCTAACGTCTATAATCTAACTTTTGGGTAAGTACCTACTGTCTTGAATGAGGATGGTAAAACTTAATGTAACTATTGTTACTCTAATCGACAGCTATATTTTTGGCTATTACTGGATAGTAACTGTAGAAATATTTCAACATTGTTAGTTATTGGGTTTCATTTCCATTTTGCTCATGTACTACCGTGTGCTATTTTTTATAGTAGAAATGTTATTTGTGCATACCACAATGCTTCCTTAAATATATTAGACTTTAGATTAAGTTTCAATCTGCATTTGCTGTGTTTTTGTTCGTACCATTCATGTTTTCAACGAAATAATAATTACTATAACATTAATAACAATTCATAATCAAATTTCGTAACCAGATTTTAGGTTAAACAAGTCGGAATTTAGGTGAATACCTACTTCCCAACGACAAAATTTTGCTTTAAAATAGACAATATTACCACGCATAAAGTCACAATCCAATATTTATTTAGAAGGTAATATTTAGATCACCAAGATTCCAAAATGCTCATATATTGCGTATTTTCGCTACATGAGTACATCAACGTTATCTTGAAAATCAATTGAAATTTTACTTAAAAAGTAACCCCTCTGTTGAAATGGGCGTTTAATAAAGGAAAATATCAACATAATGACATGCATTTGGCCCATAAATGGGCTTATGAAAACAATTTTCGCTTGTTTAATAAGCTTCTTGTGATGTCATTGATGGAATCTCTGTTCGGCTATGAAAATCTCTCCACCTCCATTCCCTCCACAGTACGACGCGTTCCAGAATCAATTCTATTCCCAAACAGCGATTTTTCTAGAGGAGCAATCCCTGGCCGTATTGCGCATCGTGTGTTCTCGTCTCTTGAATAAATAGCACCGTGCATTCCCCCGCACGGATACGAGCAGCAACCCAGTAGATTTTTTCCAATTTCTCCGTGAACTCTGCACCCCCACACGAAACCTTTTTTTAAAAGATTTTCTGGAGGAAGTAGGTACGTGCGTGGTGCTCGTAAGGTTTTTTCCTCCATTTCATTTTTTTCCTCTCTTATTTACCCGTTTCTTTGGGGAATGCAGTAGGTCCGGATTGGATTGGTCGTAGGACCTGGCCACTCTCACCCTAGGATTCCTGTGGATGCATCCACTTCAAAGTTCGTTCGTTTATTTTCTCTCATCTTTTTTTTCGCCTCCCGTGCGACCTCTAAACCTTACCTCCGATTCTTAATCCCATTCCGTGTCGCCCACCTGAACCCAGAGTGCGGATGAGAAGTGCACCTAGGGTTAGGCCCACGTGCGCAGAGGATATTGGGCGGTCTAGTACCTTCCTTCTCGCTACCGGAAGCATGCGACTCGGCGTGGGCAGCAAGCGGTGGGTATGGCAAGACTCGTGTGGTTTCACCGCAGTTGAATAAACAATATTTTTGAGAGCATGGAGACAAAATTTGGAAGATAGGGTAGTTCAGTTTTTTTGGTGACCAGGCTACCTGGTGAGCGGAAATTAAATTGCATAGTCAACTCCTTGCGTTCATGTTAATTAAACACGGAGTGTAGAAAAGTTGCAGTTGACGTTGATTCCGTTATCACTGGATTTCGTAGGAATTTCATTTTTCGAATTTAACTGAAGTAATAGTCCTTAATGTCATTGAATCAAAAGTGCATGATAAAATACTGATCACTCATACAGTTGAGAGAGAAGGGTAAATTTAAAACTTTCTGAGCTTCTTTATTGATGACGTAACAAAGTAATTTGTGAGAAATTTGTTTTCTCTGAAAATAATTTTAAATTTGTCCCTATTAATCACCTCATTAAATTCACGATAAATATTTCCTCAAACGCGCTTGCCCTACATGTCAAAAAATATATCCTTATAGAAGAGCATTAAAAGAAGGTGACTACGATAAGTTAGGTTTTCAATTTCATACGAATTTTAATGCTAAATATCCTTAACTTCTGCTACCTTGCTAAGCCAGTCAAAAGGCTTGAAAAATAATAACTATTATTAATGTGTCCAAACGCAGAGAAAAGGTATTGAAGTGCACATGAACCAAACATTTCAAGTAAACTAAGGCCATAAATTAGTTATTAAGGCTATGACATTGCTTCTGCAGTTAACAACAGGCTTAGGTAGGTAAATTAGTTCAAAAGTTTTGTGTCCACTTACGTGATTTGGCTTTGAAATACTTGCGTATGCATATTATGCATTTTCCTCGTTTTTTCTTGACGGTAAAATTCAATTCTTTTCCTATAGTTGTTCCCGAAAAACAATATTGGACGACATTGATGTGCTGCATAAATTTTTCTGAATTCATAATCTTGTTTTTGTACAATTTTCATGATAAATTCAGTTTCCGTCCAAAGAATGCTGTCATTCATTCTGTATGGAGGGTGTAATAGATCTTGTTTTCCTACATGAGGAGGAAGGTGTTTTGCTGCAGATGACTCATCGTAGTTCAGCGATGGCTATTTGATCCCTGCATTGTTATGAGGTAAATATTTACGAACGTCAGCTTCTGTTATTTATGACTGTGGAACTCTTTAAATTCTCAGTATCCAACATATATTATCATTTCCCATCATAATGCACACCATTGCACCGCTCAATACGACTAAAAAAATCAGTTTGACGTATTCAAAAATGCAACTGTAATCTTTGCTTGCGAAGATTTATAGTATACTTCATTACAGTAGAAATATAGAAGGTTAGTTAAAAACTTCATTGTAAATAATGATCATATAAATCAGGTAGCAGCAAGAATGATGCATCGTGGGAAAATAATACCGTGGAATTAAAAATAATACTGAAGGTTAAAACTCACCTCTTTTCCAAGAATGGTAATTTCCCTAAACAATCGAATTCGAGGAACATGATAGATTCATTAAGTATGGGATACCGAGAAAGCTTATTCATGGAATATTCCAAGGTTCATGTTTGATTCCGGGAAAAGGCTGATTTACGCGCAAATAATTATTCATTACTATAATATTACTAAATAACATAGGCTGAAAATTGACCTCTTTTACGTACAGTTTGCCTTCGAAATCCATGTAGGTTTTCCCTTCCATTTAGAATAAATAAGAGATCGTAGCACTTTTCCACAATCTTGTAAATGAGCACAATCTTGTGGAAAAGTACTACGATCTTTTATTTATTTAAATATGTCTAACTTCCACCAATTGAAGCCTGAATCTGTTGACCCCCTTCCATTTATGTTTCGGTGACCTAAAGTTGAGAACTCAACATAATATCCTAAGCTAAGAATGCTTACTGGAAACGTGCGACATGTTCTGCTAGAAAAAGTCATTTATGGAATCATATGAAATTCAACTTGAACTTCATATGATACTTAAAGATATAGGTTAATTTATTTATAACAAGCCTTTTTCGCCTATAAATAATGACTGGAATTATCCTATGATTACTGAAACTTTGTTCAATTTTTTGTTCAAAAATATTTAACTATATATCTTTCAATGTTAAATAATATTTCTATTTATATTCCATATTATGTTTTCCTCTATAACTTACGCTAATGATCTCAAAATTCTCGTCTCATATTTTTTATTAGCCATATAGTATGAGCACTTAATTAAAACAAAACTGCTCCGTAAAATCTAATGCTCATTTACCTATCCAATTTATTAATTGAATTGAAACAATGGGTCAAAGTAGGTGGTAAAACTTTTTGTAATATCGATATGATAATTAGATTTTCTTTTTCCACTTATCTTTACCTCATTTAATTAATGATTAAATAATTCTTGTAGTATAGATCATACAACATACACTTCAAGAATTATTTAATCATTAATATCGATATGGTCCATCTCATCATGTTGGTTATGGTAATAATTTGCCATATTCAAAAATTTTCTGCTGATTTTTTCCTAACCTAGTTTTCCATGACGTAAACTTGGCATGAATTCACAACTTTGATGATTTTATAAACTTTTCGAGTCGGGGGAAACTTTTAAAATATTTTTTTACCAGTGAATTTCGTAAAACTGACAATTTTTCAATCCATGTGAATTTTTCCATGCATCCATCGCATTCATAATTTAAGTTGGGGTATCGCGCCATAGATTCTGCTTCTTTGTAAACCATAGATCATGAACATGTAGTATATGGAGTTTTTCAATCCTCACACGTTAGTACTCTGCGAGGCCAATATGTGTTTCCTTCAGGGGGGGGTAAAAATGGTGGCTATCTACACTTTCCATCTTCCGTAATGGCTTTACTATGGGTCTGATTTGTTCGCAAACCAAGAAGATTGTGCTTTCTGACGACGGTATTCCAATTTCATCCGCAGCGGTTAAGGATATCAAATTATCCTTAAAACCTTTGACATAAACTACGTAGCTAGTGGCATAATTTTGTCACAAATGAGAGCACATAAGAGTTGAGTTTTGCCAAGGGGACAGGTGTAGAAATTTGTAATTCGTTTTTCCTAGGTAACATTAAGGACATAAATGAGTGCCGGGTCAAACTCATGCAGTTAAATCTCACGGAGCAACTACCTGAATTTGCTACTATGTACTACCTGAATTTGCTATTACCAACATCACCCGTCACCGGACTAGTGAGGAGGGTTTTGAGTTATTTTCTGCGCGTAGATTTCTCCTTCTTTTTCAACACATTGCTCCGCACATTAATTTTATGCCGGTAAGTATGGCCGCAACCTTTACACACCAGTATTCTAGAGGGAAAGAATAATTTTTCTGGCCGTGAAAGTGATTTTTGCTCAATGGAATTCTTCACGGCTACATACATTTGTGAGTGGGGCATCAGAAACCTTCCCTCCAGCCAAAACAAGGCGCACTTTTGCACGTGGTGTCATAAATTTTAAATTATGATTGTGTAAACTTTCTCTTACAAAATATTCCTTCAGTTAACTCCTAATGTTAAATATTTATAACATATATTTTATACTTATGGGATTGAAAGCCACCTATATGATGCCCAAAATCTAGTGTAAAATATTTGAACCATTAAGAATAGGTCATTAAGCTTTTACGCAGATTCAAATAAATTACTATAATTAGCGGTAAGTACATGGTTAAAAGATTTTTGATGGAACATGACACAAAACCGTCGAGGAGTTTATCCTCTGGTCAGTGGCGTAGCGTATGGAGTTTCGTTCGGGAGGGGTCCAAAACCAGGGGGAAAATTTTTGACAAACAGGGTACCAAGTAGGTAATGGGTTTAAAACTAAATTTTAACACTTTTCATAGTCTAAAAAACTTTATTGGTTAAAGAAGTATTTTGTAAATTCATGATTTTTATATATTTTGTTTTCTTTTATGAAGGAAAATGATTGTGTTTTTATATTACGGGGGTGGGGGGTCCTGACCCCCCCTGGCTACTGCCCACAGCCCCTGGTTTTTAACTAGAGTAGGTGAATGTTTCTCAGATACGGTGAGGCGAAGAGAAACATTCCAAAAAAAATTATAAGTCTATTATTTGTGGTAAGATTACTAACCCGTCTTTCTCTTGGGTAGAGCCTTAGTTCCAGAAACGCTCCTCGTACATCACCTCCGTGAGAGGTCAACGGCTGCGTCCAATATCCTATCGCGTCCGAAACGACCGGGAGCTTCACAGTTAAACAGGATGGGAGAGAAACATTGGAGGAAGAAAGATGTGGATATAGAAACTCAGTCGGGGGACGGGAAAAGGAGGGAGGGAGGTTGACGTTCCTCGGAGATCCGAAAAAGGCGAAAAGGGACAGGGTGCCCTCGCAGATATGTCGTGGGGCAGACAGAAAGAGAGATGTGGCCTTCAAGGAAGGAAATAGAGTTATAAGGAAAGGGTGGGGAGGTGGGGGATAGTGTGTTGCATGTCCTTGGAGTGGGTGGGGGTGTTGGTAGCGAGAGTGAGAGAGAAAAAAGGGAAATAAAGAGAAAAGAGATATAGTGATGGGGGTGGGAGAGACGTCAGTGACAGGAGAGAAAGGAAGGAGATGTCTAAGCCCATGGGGTGGTTTTGTGGGGGGGGGGGGGGGGTGGGTAAGTGTGAGATTTAAGTGGGGCTGGTGGAGGGTTGGAGTGGTCGGCGGGCCTTGACACCTTCCGAATGAAGAGCCCGCATTCGACACCTCGCAGGCGGTGTGATACATTTCTCGGCCCTCAGCCTTCTTGCTGCCCCACTATCTCACACGTCTTCCTCCCATTCCCTGCTCTTTCCCTGTCCATCTTTCCCGTTGCAATCTTTTACGGAGCCTTTCGAGAAATGCCAAATACGAGTAAAGATAATATGAATGCCTAATAAATTCGCTTCACGATTTTTAATCCGGTCCAAAGGAGCTTTCGTAAGGCAAATTCCATCGCATGTTTTGTAGGAATAGGAGGATCAAAAACTTTGCTATTTCCACGTAGTAATTTATTGATACCGACCATGGTTTCGTTACAGAGGAACATTATCAAGGTGTCCGTTCCATTATCCGGAACATTATCCGGTATCCGGTGTCCGGACATTATCAAGTATCAAGGTATTCCGTTAATTTAACTTTGATAATGCTCCTCTGTAGCGAAACCATGGTCGGTCTCAATAAATTACTATGTGGAAATAGCAAAGTCTAATTTTAAGGAATAATTAAAATTGAGTGGCTCCTCCAAAGTGTGCAACGAGTGATAATTATTTACCATGTTTTGAAAAATTCACGCGGAGTATTTACAGAGTCTAAGATGATAATTTGCCGTCCACTAATTAACCCATTAAAGCCCACGAGCAACTTAAGTTGCATCAAGGAAAAAAAATTCTCCTTCCCTCCTGGAAGCTCACAAATATGCAGGAGAATACCCTATTTAAGGGTTATTCCTTCTTCTAACTAGGTTATTTTTTAAAAGCGTCCAAGCAAAGAGATAACGGTGCTTTGCTGCGCCGACCCTTTTAGGGTCCGTCGCCGCCAATTGTGCTTCTGACTCTGTGCTGCTCGGGAATATATACCATCTGTCCAGCGGAATGCATATTGGATTTGAATACTCCAAAATGGTAAGTAAATATGTAATTCTCTTTGAGTAAAATATTTCGTGATTTGGCTAGAAAATAATTTTTTTATTGATGGTCAAACTTTTGATGCAACTGAAGTTGCTCGTGGGCACATAGTAGTACTAATTTTTGCCTTTCCCTTAGAATTTGTCTCCTTTGCCTTGAAAGATTGAATACCAGTTTCAGTTCTTCCCATGCATTCAACAAGGTGTAAAAAGGTTTTTCTTATGTATTACTTACTAAATGTTAAGGTGAGGTGGAGTAAGTGCGACCTCCCTTGAGGAAGATCGTATTTCTGTTCTCAAAGCAGGTGGCGGTAGTGCAACATATTCCATACATTGTAATGGAACCAGAGCCAACAACTTTGTAATAATTATCCCTTTAGTTCTCGTTTCACATGCTTAGAAAATATACCCGTCCATTCATCTCGTAGTCTTAGTTGGTTTTGATGAGAGGCGACACCGCAGTTCTCTAAGAATAAACGCATCGGAGGTGTAAGGTAAGAACTGTATCTTGTTTCCTCTTCTTTATGGAATGGTTTTCCTTGCTTTACTCTAAATTTTGGAACTCGGGTATTATATTTAGTTTAGATGGGGGGGCGCACTTTCCCCGCCGTATAGAGAGAGAATTTTTTCAGTGATTCACCTACATATTATACATTGAATCTCATGTTTTAGCAAGCCTAGAAAATTTTCCTAAGCTAGTTAAAATTGATGTATGCTATTTAGGGGTCGCATACTCCCCACATTACCTTACATAATATTGATCATTTCCATGCTTTAAACGTCTATAACATTTATGAACTAGCTTTTTTGCTATTAGCATTTGTAGGTGCCGAGTGATTTGCAGTGAGGGCTGTTCTTGCTGAGACTGTTCGTCTATTGAGACATTCTTTTAAAATGTAAGTTCATTTAACAAGTTATTTATATCATATGAATTTACGATTTCCCGTGTAAATATAAACTTAAATGATGTATTTTCAGGTCTCGACAGCGTCTGACCGTAAATGAAATAATAAATATACTTGAGGAAGAGGGTGACGAACACAGGCCGCAGACAATAATTATAACTGGACCGGAGGAAGGTGCTGAGGCTATTACGGATGAAGATTCCGATGAATCAGATGCGGAAGTGACTGGAGATCCAACGCATCTACCACGACGTGTTTTGGATGCAGAAGGACAGCTTCATTCGAGGGAAACTCTGCCTGAAGAATCGCAGTCAGAGCAACCGTCGACATACAAAGGGTGCAAAAGGATGGCCAAAAAACGCAAGTTAAAAGATTCAACAAAAAAATGGTCGCGCGATTTAACTGAGTTAAATTTTAAATTACCTGAGTTTATCCCCCCTCTAACTCCGAGTAGATTCTCGATCAATCAGTCACCCTTTGATTCCTTTAGGGTTTTCTTTTCTGAGGATTTCGTGTTGCACATAGTAGAACAAACAAATATGTATGCGAACTTGAGAGGGAATCATGGATTCAGCGTAGCTAGTGAAGAGATATATGCATTTCTTGGCATATTGCTATTCTCTGGATACCACTTTTTACCCAGAAAACGCCTCTTTTGGAACACAGATGATGACTGCAATGTCACTATTGTCAGAGAAACAATGAGAAGGAATAGATTTGATGATATTCTCCGCTACTTACACTTAGCAGACAACACAAACCTTGATACTTCTGATAGATTATATAAAATACGGCCAATATTTCAATTTTTAAACAGAAATTTTAAGCTATTACCTCCCAGGATGAACTGCTGTGTTGATGAAACTATAATTCCATATTATGGAAAACATGGCGCAAAGCAGTTTATAAAAGGAAAACCAATTAGGTTTGGGTTCAAACTATGGTGTCTGGCAGAATCAAATGGCCATATAATTCACGCAGAGCCCTATGGAGGATTGTGTACTCGAATCCCGAAGTCTGATCTTGGTCAAGGAGGAGTTGTAGTTGTGGGCTTATTGGAAAAGAGTCAACTAGAAAAAGGTTAAAGGTTGTTCTTCGATAACCTTTTCACATCTGAAAAGTTACTGTACACTTTAAAGGATATGCAAATTGGAGGGACTGGCACACTACGTGAAAATCGATTGAAGTATGCAGAAAATGAGTTAACAGAAAAAAATAAATTCAAAAAAGAAGCTAGAGGAACGATGGAGGAAAGAACCAATGGTGACATACTTGTTACTCGCTGGAACGATAATGCAGTGGTAACAATGATGACAAATTGTATCCAGGGAGGAAATAAGGTTGTAAACCGTTACTCAAGGAAAGAGAAAAAAAATGTTACTGTTCCTATTCCTCTTGCCATTGCAGAGTACAACAAATTCATGGGAGGAGTAGATTTATGTGACCAACTATTGGCCATGTATAGGGTGAACATCAGGACAAAAAAGTGGTGGTGGCCATTTTTCGCCTGGGCAGTAGACGTGTCATGTGTTCAGGGCTGGTTGTTACACCGACATGTGGGGAGTACAATGGACTATTTACAGTTTCGACGAGAATGCGCTCTGTACATGATGAGGCATTTTGGATCTCCATCTGCTGGACGTGGTTTTAGACAATCACATACGGGGGCTGAGGAAATCAGGACTGATCACTTAGACCATTTGATAACTAAAGGGTCATCGAAGTATAAAGTATGTGCTCAGTGTAAAAAAAGAACAGTTTACATTTGCAAAAAATGTAATATTTCTTTACACCCAGAATGTTTTCTTGCATTTCATGAGAAATGACGAAATATTTTGTACATGGTGGAAACACCCGGTAAAAACTGTTTTGAAAAATGTAACTCTAATATTTTATGCTCATTGTATCTATGATGCATCCGAATTAGTGATATAAAAGAATAAAATGACTAACATGTAACATTTAAAAAAAAGTATCTTTCTCATTACAATACTAATGAAGATCCTGAATTTAGTTCACTCAAGTGCCCACGAGCAACTTGAGTTGCATGTAAATATTTCTACATTGAAAAATGCAAAAAATTTAAAAAATCATTTTTTTAGTATCAATGAGTTCATATAAAGTAATTCAGGTTAAAAAATTGAAATTTTTGTAAAAAAAATCATTTGGGCACTAATGGGTTAATTTCATCGGAGATAATTGGAACAACCAATTTGCGTGAACGCATGAACGGAAAATAAAACCTGTTATAATTTCGTTCACGCATTCGCACATTCCGTTCCACAAAAATCATTCACACAAACATGCATTAACTCGTACATGTTGATGTACCATGAAACTAGGCCTTCAGGAGCGAGTGAAGGTCACATTTATACCTTTCGTAGGAATAGATGGACTTTGCTATTTCCACATAGTAATTTATTGAGACCGACCATGGCTTCGCTACAGAGGAACATCATCAAGGTGTCCGTTCCATTATCCGGAACATTATCCGGTATCCGGTGTTCGGAACATTATCAAGTATCAAGGTATTCCTTTTATTTCACATTATACACTAGACCTAGCTTTACGATTTTAACCCCTTGCGCCGAAATGAAGAGCCCGTCTCGTCATGAACTTCTAAATTAAGCAGTGACGAATGAGTCTCATCATCTGGTTTCCATAATATTTGCACTATTTAGGGGAACACTATATATATAATATATAAATAAATATATTTTGAAAGTATTATAATGTTAAAACATCCATAAGATCCATAAAGAATTCGTATTTCATGAAATATGATGAATATTCACGATATTAAGAATATAAATTTTAGTAGAAAGGGTTAAGAAGTCTTTCGCGAAACCAAGAGATTTGGGGGTCCGCCATTATGAAAGCACAATATTTACTGGGCAGGTAAGTCGTGCAGTATCTACCTTCTCAAAATTAAAATCATACTAATGGATTTACTATTCCTCTTATTGCTTCCACGTATTTATTTGCATTCATGTGTGTTTTTTAATCATGTTGCCCACAACACACTCTGGTCATTTATATTAAATGGAAATTAATCATTTGATCGATGGCAATATCATCAGTATTTTCCACGACATCTCGTCTTCAATCGGGTGTTGGGGGCGAGATTTCCGTGGGCTGAGGTGGAATTGACGGCGGTGTAATACATTTTTCGACCCTGCCAATTTGTTTCGCAATTCACAACTCCTGCTCACCCCCATTTTTCTTCCCTCTGCCCTGTTTCTGTCTATTAATACCTTCACTCGCTCCTGAAGAATAGATCAAGCAACATCGGGGACGATTTTTACTGTGTACTGACATTGTCTTATATTAGGTTAAAACGAAATATGTGCCTCTAATCTCTCTTGAAATAGGTACGTGGATAGCAGCAATTTCAACTTTGCTCTTATTAAAACCCCGATTGAATTTTTACAAACATAGTGAACAAATTGACCCTGCCAATTTGTCCCGCAATTTACAAATTTTGCTCACCCCCATTTTTCTTCCCTTTGCCCTGTTTCTGTCCATCAATACATTCACTCGCTCCTGAAGAATGGATCAAGCAACATCTGAGACAATTTTTGGCCAAATATTTACCTTACTGTGTAGGCAATTACATTGTCTCATATCAGGTTAAAAGGAAGTATGTTACTCCGATCTCTTGAAATAAATAAGTTGATAGCAGAATTTCAACTTTGCTCTTGTTAAAACCCAGCGTGGATGCGAACGATTTCCGCTGATCCCATGGAATGGTCAAAACGGTCCATAGGATCAGTGTTTCATGATTGGAGGCAATGAAACATGAAAATATGTGCCAAAAATGCTGCTGGCAAGTTGCAAAGACATCATCGAAAGCTTTCTGCCAGAGTAGCTAAGAAGCAATACTATATACGTTTTGGAGGACTTGGATGTGACTCATCACGTTCTATACTAGTTGTGGAAAGTACTGGAGATCTACTTAAGGCATTTTTGCACTGAATTGTTGAGGCCTTTACTTTGTAGAATTCCATATTTAATGTTTGGAAGGAAATTTCTTAGCTTTTCTACAAAAACACACACTTTATTGCCGACTAGTTTCGGTTACACTGTACCATTTTCAAGACTAGTGATACAAGTCAATTTCTTGTACCACTTGGCCTGTACTGTAAGCTGTACTGTAAACATTAAACATTAAATATGGAATTCTACAAAGTAAAGGCCTCAACAATTCAGTGCATCAAGTCTGCTAGCACCGCAGTACAGGCCAAGTGGTACAAGAAATTGACTTGTATCACTAGTCTTGAAAATGGTACAGTGTAACCGAAACTAGTCGGCAATAAAGTGTGTGTTTTTGTAGAAAAGCTAAGAAATTTCCTTCCAAACATTAATTAAGGCATTTTTGGTTTCAGTAATTAAAAATCATCGTATTAGCCCTCTTTGAATGGGATGCAGACAATTATATATGAGTGGGTGAGAAGCCAAGGAGTACAAGTGATTTATTTTTTTCTGTGCTGTGTTAGGTACAGAAATTAGGTATAGAAAACAAACCAGATCAATTAGATATTTAGTAGTGAATTTGATTTTCCACTCGATGTCAGCACAGAACAGAGACTCACTCGTTTCTCATGGCAACCAAGTTTTTGTGTATTTTTTCTAACAATTAACTTTACCTAACCCTATTGAGAAAAATATCACTTGTAACCCTTGGCTTATCATCCTTTCATGTGATTTGTGTTCATTATTTCTCTCCGCATTCTTAATACGCAAATAATCATTTCTAGTATGGAGATACTTTGATACATTTCTAATATGGAGATAATTCCCCCTCGGAATGCGTTATTTTATAGCCAATTAAACCTTCCTTTCTTCCTTCCATCGACATTTCCTGGTCGTGCGGTTTCAATAATACCCACTACTGTTGGCTAAGTAACACCGGAGGAACTTGAACTTTTATTGAATGCATTTTTGTGTTGCGATAATTACATTCACAAACATACAAAAAGCAAGACACCATTACAAAAGTGTCACTGATAAGTTATCTTGATAAGTATTATTAAGAAATGGCTAGCAATAAAAATCGTAATAATACTAAGTTTGTATAAAACATTGTACTTGATAAATGTTAACTAAACTCTTCCCGCTCATGTTGAAAGATGTTCTGCTCTACTTTTCTCAGCAAGAAGATTATATTCTTCTAAATCTGAAGCATTTACTTAGTTACTCTACTTTAAATGCACGGTACATCAAAAAATATTTGTGCATATAATAGTATATCAAAAATATATTTGTGTAAAGATAACGATTAGAGCTGAACTTGAAATTTTAAACATTTCGCCGTTAACTGCATCGCGCTGTAGACACGAATATATACCACAGGTATTTGATATGATTAGCTTTTGAAGCATTTAATGTAAGTTCCCAATAACAGACTGGTCATTGTGACAGACATAACTGAAGACACAAACTGATATGGTCCTAGATTAGGAATTCATTTCTTAATATCCGATAGCTCGCCTGTGTATGATGGCTATGAATACTTACTAATTCATCATAAGCAATTACGCAAATTAGTGCCGTCCGTTTACCCGTTTTCCGGAGTAGTTTCACATTCTTTGCATTCCCTTTCGAGAGCTTGCTTCCTGGTCACCCATCACCAGTGGACACACTGGAGTGATTTTTACAAAGCAGTCAAGCATGGCTGATAGGACAGAGAGTCAGGAGTTTCCGAATCTTAGGAATGTTCACCCTTGGGTAAATACGAACGAAATCAACTAGCTCCGGCAAACAAACTTTTTTTCATTATTCCAAAGTATTTTTCCGTGAGAACGGCCAAAAGGTCGAATAGAGGGAAATTAAGGCTTGCATTTTATTTCATTTCCTCTCTCTCTCTCTCTTACAGTGATGACAGCAATTCAACTGGAAATGGACGGAGGGAAAAGGAAAAAGGGTTTTCTTTTTTTTTTTTAGGGTGAGAGCGCATGTTTGGGAGGGTTGAATGTGTTACCGGTACGTTTTTCTATGGAACCGGAGGTAGAAGTTTTTCGGTTGGTTAGCCTGCTCCGGGGTGACGTGATCCCAGCCAATAAGAGAGAAGAAAAGGAGCGAAAAGGGAGCGAGTACAACATTTGCATGCTTTGTTTCACTCTTTTTTTCCGTTTTATTTTCATTTACTTTTTTCACCCGATTCCCACTCCATCTATATTCTCCCACTCCAACTATTCATTGCGCCGCACACAGCGCCCCCAACCCTTCACGTTAAGCGCGCCGCTCAGTTTTTCATCTTTTATTGCCAACACGCGATCGGTTAATTGCGGAGCTCAACCCCCATGTTTGACTAACATCGGGGACTTCCCTTTCATCTCTGTCTTGCTCGGCACCCGTCTGTTTAACTGCACCCCGCCAGCACAATTCCCAATGCCAATCTACCGTTGCTGTGTATGCGTGACACTAGAGGAGAAATAAAAACGTCCTACTCTTTAATACAGATTTTGTGCAGTGAAAGATAGGAAATTCACTGCTATATTTTGAGTAAGATCTTGTTTCTACTAGAGTGGACAGAAATTCCTGGTGCTAGTGAAACTACTTGTCATTAAAGTAGTGTGATAATTCCACGCTAAAAACCAGCCCGAGTGATTTTTAAAGCTCTGTAGTTTTTGTATGACGGAATATTAATTTTTTTCACTAAACTAGCTGTTTGTTATGCATCCGTATTTGGAGTTTCCATACCAAGTTTGAGTGACCCTTACTTTTTTTATTCAATGATTTGAGGTAATGTGTAGATGTAAGTGCAGGACATTTGAGAAACCATAATTTAAATTGGTATTTAAACCACATCAATGTATGTAAGCGTTTACTTAGTTAAATTAGAATGGTGAAAAAAGGTAATAATTACCTTTCTACGAACACAGTATCCGAATGCCATTCCCTTTTCACCGTTAAGAGTTATCCGTCATTAAACGTATCTACCAGTGGTTTCTACCTATTCTTTCGACTAATCACTCCAATTCGCCCGCTCAGTATCAAAATATAGAAGTAGAAATGATATTTACTGTAAATGTGTTTTACCGTATCTTGCCTTCGCCTACTGTATATATTAAGAGGGTTTTGATCAAGACATTTTACTGGGCAAGGAATTTTTATCCTAGATGAATGATGTTATCTTATCGAATAGGGAAATTCATGTGAGATATTATAATGTGACTCGATAATATTGACTAATTTCTCGAAATTCAAAATACTTAAAAAGAATTTTAATATATTTATGAAAGAAATTTAATGTATCTATGATTATCATTAGAATTAACTCGCAGATTATTCCGTCATTTCCACATTTCTTTTCCACATTTCATCCATTTGTAAAGCCAATACCTTCGAGTAATTGTTCTCGTAAGAATTATAATCCCTTATGATTTCTTCTTTTAGAACTTCATGCGGCCAGGCGGAGCCAAATACCTATTGCAATCATTTCTATTAAATCGGATATAAATGTCGCCAAGTTTTCTGTGTTCATACGCAGATTAAGGTGTATAATTTTTGACATAGATGTAAAGTTCATTATGCAAGAAAATTAGCATTGATCGGTTGCACGTATGGTCAATTACAATTTATTATAGCTTGGCTTAATAGTGGAAATGTGTCCCTGTAAGTATTCATCATAAGAACCGATCCCTCTACTGGGAAAAACTCCATGAGAGCAAGGACCGACGGAATAATTAAACTCCTGCTCAAAAATAGTAGAGCAACAGCTCTAAGAAATGCCAATAGCGTAGTTAACTTCATCAAAGAAAACGAAAGACATTGATTGCGATTCGTTACTCACCATTTGTGTATTCATAATATACAAATTATTTGGTTTTAGAATTCCCAGTTTAGACGAATGGCAATGGCCAATTTTATCCTCATTTGAAAAAGGCCAGATTGGCGCCCATGCGATGCCACTCCACGTGGCGTCACAAGGACTTAGTTTCTATTCTAGTAGACAGGAGTTTTACATCGTCTGAGATTACCAGTGCATGCATGAGGCACAGAGCTCAGGGAAACATGTCTTAATAATCACTTATTAAGCCTGGCTAAGGTCGGAAAATTCTCTTCGTTTGATAAGGTATTAATAATCCTTATTTAAGCCAAGCGCTACCAGCTAGCATGGTACTCTGCTACCTGCTAGCATCCTGCGTCGTATCAGCGCTCAGAGCCTCGCCCCAAGGTCACCTACACGGCGACAGCGGGAACCAGAATGACGTCACACGGAGTTTTCCCAGCATTCCTACTCAGTGGTCGCGTTCTCGCGCGCTTGAAAATTTTCATTTTTCATTTAATCGCGAAAGATAGATATCGTCATTTAAAAATCTAAGAGCGTGAAATACGTCCTCCAGGAGTAATAATCTTTCGATTTAAGCAGTAAAAAATAATAGGAAGCCACCCTATTATGTTTGTATTTGTTTGTTCTCACTCTTCCCTACCTCACTTAACTAACCGAACAAATAGCTTGCTGAATTCTGGATTACTCTAATACGTACTTGATGAACTTAATTTTAATTTACCATATTTGACAATTAATATTAGCTGCCGTCCACAGACTATAGGATACTCTTTCTCTACAAAATTTAAAATGTTATCTCCCACGTCTCCTTTCACCTCTTTCAAAGCTGAAATTTTTTTAGAGAGTGGAACCAAAAAGTGTGTAAAAATAAAGTGTTTGTCTTCGAAGGCAAAATAAAATCACACCGCGTATGAACTTTGAATTTACATCCTCCCTGCTCCGCGAAAACTTTTGGAAAATTTTCACTCGCACTTCCGGGAACTCTCCCAGCCTAATCATCCCCTTCACAAGGCACTTCGTAGTTCCCTGCCCCCGCTTCATTTTTTAAAGGTCCCCTCGTCCGTTTCCGTGGACAAATCACTCGTTCTAACTCAGTGAACCCTTTTTGACACATTGATTGAATGACCGTATCCCCTTCTACGGCTTCTGTTTTATGCGCTCTTGAATTCGGAAGCCAGGATTGGCGGCTATCATCAAAAACGAACAACACAACTCCCGTTAATTAGACCGTGTTTGAAGCTACGACGTCTGTTAGGCGACACTAGCAGAAATAGACTAATTTTCTCCGGTGATTTAAATTATCCGTTGATTACTGACTTTTTATGGCAATTTTTCCGTAACTTTTTAGGATAAATATAGCAATTTTCTGTTTAAATAACTTCGAAATAATTATTGGAATTCTTTGTTTAGCTTAAATATAATGCGGTACTAAAATTGAAATGTATTGAACAGGTTTAATTAATAAAACCTTTAGAGCTTATTGAAATAGCGCAAATTAAACTTAAAAGTCTGGAGTCATGCATGAACTAGTTCGATATTAAGTCGATGGTAATCATAGGAAAACGGAACACACGTTATGGCTGTAGTCCCTTTTATTCACTATTACTGAAATTTAGTTTAAAGCTCAGAGTAAACATCCCCAGCGTACACATTGCTCATATTATGACTCTATTGATCAGTCAGCTTCAATTATCCTATAATTTAAAGGAATTTATCATCTTAGATATAGATTTTTCCAGTAAGCTGATAAACACAATCGCCAATTTCGAAGAAAAGTCCACCAATTCAAGCTTTTATGAATAATGAAGAATGAAAATGCAGGAGCAATTTCCACAATTTTTAAATTTAATAGTACTACCGGTAAAGCGAAAACGGAAGTAGGTACTATTAAGTTTAAAAATTGTGGAAATTGCTCCTGATTTTTCATTCTTCATTATTTCACGTTTCCACTCCATCTAGCCTGAAACCTCAGATTGTATTCTTTTATGAATAATTGAAAATTTATTCCGGTCGACGAAAATAGCTAACTTACCTCTCCTGAAAGCACCAACCGATTCAATGGCTTAACTCAATACAATTTCATACAATTGAATTTGTAGATATCTATCTATGAAGTAGGTGTTAAATATTTAATATTTAGTCTTATTGTTTTTTCATAACTCTGGGGATAAAACCGTATCGTTTAGAATGCCATTTTTTATGTCAACTACCGTATGAGCTGCGTATGAGGATTTTGTGATAAGAAATATATTATCTGGTAATAAGTACTAAAATTTATTCTTCGCGAAATTTTATTTTGACCCACAAGTAAACGATTAAATGTACGAACTATAAAATTAGCAGGTAATGCTCGTGAGAAGGAATGGAAAATTTTTTATAACACTAAATTTTGCAATAATGTTTTACAATAATACAGTTGAGTCTGATCTTAGAATATCACTCGTTTGCCTCTGGCTGAAACATAGATAATCATCCATTGTAAGATATTCATTGCTCAAAAGAAAATCTCTTTGCTTGGCAAACACAAACACCGCTCCGAAAGGATGATGAGGCCTTAGGATTGTCATTCCCACTTTTTATTTTCTCATTCATTTAGGGAAAAGATTCTTTGGTAAGGTCTAATGCGTTGATCCACGAGATTGAAAAAGACGCAAAGAATTCCCAGCGCAGGGGGGACTAATTACTGTCAGATATACACAGAGCCTACGCCCCATTCATTTGCACAGATCGGTTGTGGGATAAAAGGAAAGACGCCGCCAGAAGAGACAACGGAGAGCAAGAGAGTGAGGGGAGGGTTGAGGCGTGGGAAGTAAATGCTAGTCCTCGTTAGTATCCAGCTCTATTGGAATATGAACATAAAAATTAGCGATTATAAATAATGTAGAGTTTATAATCCCAAATATCTCTCTTTGTACTCCGTAAAAATAATTGATAATGTTGAATTTGCAAACAAAATTTGTCTCTAGTAGACATTGCAACTAAACATAGTAACGAGTTGTTATAATTTGATTTTTGTTTGAAAAAATATCGGGCCCTCAAACGTCCCTTGCGGTATATTTATTTACCAAGCAGGGAGACTGGCGTAGCGGCTACTCTTATTTGCTTTCTTAAATTTATTTGCTCTCGTGTAAAATATATTTTTTCCAATTTTCATGGAAGAGAACAGCAATGGAACAAGTTTAAATGCTGCTTACTGCTTCCACTTAGGGTACTTTCTGCTTGGTAATGTCTATTTATATATATATTTTCTAAGTCTTAAAATTTCAATTTCCTTCCTATCGCATCCCACTCACGTTTAGTGGGACTACCTTGTTGCGTTTGTGTGTCGTAATCAAACCTTCATCATGTTATTATGCACAGTTATTTTTCAATCATCATCATCGCATACTTTCTCATCCCTTTTGATAGTTAAAATAGCCGTCATAAACAGCTACTATTTCACAAAGCCTCTGGAGCCGTGGAGTATTTTTAGGGACTATTTTTATGTATCGCTCTGCATGTACGTGGTAGATGGACAGCGATACCGATAAATAATCCCTTTGCATGGAAATGGAGTATCATAGGATTATTGCTATTGATTGGATTACATCTATTCACGTAGTTAACTGAAGGTAGCCTTTGCAAAAAAATGCATCATACGAACAACCCCGCTGATTGCAAGAAATGTGTCAAAATCCTTTCGGATAGTACTCAAATTCAAGGTGAAATATGGTTGGCTGGGGCTCATGTTCAAGGGAGCACGACTTCAAAAGAATCTCCCTCGGTTTGAAGGTTATGAAAATGATCAAAAGAAAACTACAAGGGAGAAAAGGTATGGCGAGAAAATGAAAAGCTGAATGCGGGCCGCTGGCATGCGATGGGAGGAGCTCACGTAGGTATGAAATCGTAAAAAGCAAAAAAGTCGCGGGGGCTCAAAGTCACGCATTAATTATGAAGGAGCATCTTTCTGATCTTTTGATTCACTCCTCACCAATGCTCTTTCAAACCAATATCCATAATCACTTAGCAGGAAAAAGATGATAGAAAGGCATAAATATATCCCGCACGTAGTCATTGGTAATCAGGGAAGATACGAAGGTATGCCCACTTCGTTATTACGTGAATGGATGTGATGCCATTAAAAAAAATATTTTTTACACTAAATTTTCATGTAAGGGATTATTTCTCCGTATCTTTCTCCAGGTAGGTTTTGGGTTTCTGCAGACCGCAAGGTCCCAGAGGATTTGTGGAATAGTGGCCGTTGATAACCACTATCAACGTTATCAAAAGGCAAGAGAAAGAATTACGATGATATGTATGAAACAAACAATGAAGTATAGAGAATAATAGCACGTAAAACTAAAGGTACCATGAAAACGTTATATAACAGGAAAATTAATCTTAGATTTTTAACTGATGATTATTTCAGTGAGGAATGGATGCTGAGAAGTGCTGTTCGATTGACTGGTGACGTTATATATTAGTTTAAATTGAAACTTGAAGCTTATGGGTGGAGGAAAGCCTCCTTATTAGTAATGAAAGACACTTCATTACTTTTACAATTTCTTTAAAATTACAACCGTTTCCGGCAGTTACGCCATTATCAAGTACATATTTTTTTATTTAAAAAACAACGAAGGTTCTTTTATTGCTAATTATATCCTAGGCATCAAATTATCCCACCGTCTAAAATATCTACACGAAAATAATGGAAAAACTGCCCTTTCAAAAATAAAACTTAAGTGAAAAAGAATATTCTCCTTAAGTTTACAGAGCCATTTAATCGAAGTATGATTAAGAAAGGTGAGAGCAGACCCAACCTTTGACTAACTTATGAAAATGATCAAAAGAAAACTACTAGGGAGAGAAGATATAGCGAGAAAATGAAAATGAATGTGGACGCAGAAATTTTAAATGTTCCCGGAATAAGGACCGCTATTTTTAATAAACCACTCAAGGTTTGGTTGTCGAAGTGCCTATAGTACTTCCCAATCAGCAAGCGGTGAGTCGGAATAAAATTCTCAAAATATCAAAATTAATTCCGTAAGTATGACAAAACATATATTCATATTGGTGATAATTTCAGAATCATAAAATAATAAGATACCAGAAATATGAGTTTATGAAACTACGATGTGGGCAAAGATAAGAAAATGGCCTGGCATCTGGTAGACACCACGCGACCAAGAGAGGGTTAATGAATGATTTCATTCTTTAACCAGCACAGCAGGTGCCATCAAACGCAACAGTGAACGAGTCTGCCTAACCATAATCAGAGGAATTAGATAAACATTGGAATTTTTATATTGAATTAATTTACACCTACTTGAAAACGATCCCGATTCCTAGGATCGGCAGTGCATTTCTCTTTTTCCACCAAATAAACCGGCCGATGCCGTTCTTCTGTTACAGATACTAACCCCTCCCCCCGTATTTACCGCCGGATAATCCCCCTCTTGCCACTGGACCCCCTCCTATCGAGTGGCTATTTCCGCCTTTTAATCCGATTTCGCTCCCCTGAATTTCCTCTCCTAGACCTCTTCCTCCTCACCTGCTTCGTCCCCTCTTCAATTTTTTTCCATTCTGTTGAGGGCCAGGCGAGTCTTGTCACGTGAGTGGTTTTTTTTATTATTTTGCCCGGCAAAAAGAGTGGGGTTGGACGCTGGAGTATCGGGTGACGAACGTACCTCGTGCATTCCAACTCCCTCGCCATGGATACGCCCCATACGCTGCATTCCCGGTCAGTACTATTGCTAGGGAAAAAGAGGCAGCGTGTGCGAGAGTATTGGGTCCTGTTTAATTCTCTTTTCATGGCCTCCTACCTCACTCGCAGGTCTTACGGTGGTTGAGTGTGTAATGACTTGTCGCTTTGGTCCTATTATTAATGCCTCATTATTAAAATAATTAGTTCACATTGCGTGGAAGGACAGGTTGAATTTGAGGCTATTGATCTCGCCGCAGTGGAAGGCACGATGTGGGTTTGCTATATTTTATCTTTTATAAAGCCTGATTTGACCGATTGCTGCCTCATAAGGACAGGAGTTTGATTTAAATCATGATTTTAATAACATCAAAACGATAAGATTTCTTGACTTTTCTTCAAATCGAACGTAATCATACGTTGCGAATTATATAATCTTTAGAAGAAGGTCCGATTCTTCAAAATTGGTTTCATCGCTCTGAACAGCGCATGGTTATATTTCAATCCTACTTGCTGCTTTCTCGAGCTATTGGATGGCGTCATTTTCGTCAGTTTTTTCATGGAATCAGGACAATGACATATGGTGGTTAAAGTGGTAAGCACTTTAACCTGGATCCGCCCAAAATATTTTTTTTGAGATAAATAATTCATATTCTAGGGAAATGGTAAGGGTCTCATGTTTACTACATTCTGAAAACCACCAAAACTGATTGTCTTCCGCCGAATGAATTACATGCAAGGATGGATACCAAAATACTCCTGCCAAAAGAGAGTTTTCTCAGTGGGAAAAATCCCTCTGAAACGTTCTTTCAATTTATTGATCTGCGGCGAAGCTACCACAATTTGTCTATTATGTCGGGCATCGTATTGTCTGCACAGTGAAGGTATCTACTCATCACAAAGAACCTATTCCTACGCTAGGCTACGGTAACCATTGAGTTGTGAGCACCCCCAGAATCTTCCCAGGAGCATTGCTTGGATGGAAACCAGTTACAACCTCATAACAGTAAAATTCCAATGAAAATTTTCATCTCTTCTTTACTGATGCTAGAAGATGAAAAAACAATAGAAGTAGTATAATTATCTAATTCTGCCATGAGAAAAAAGAATGTCACCCGAAAAAACTATTTAAAAAATTTCTACACCTAATTTTTCCCTCTATTCAGGCAGATCTGTTTCGGGGAATACCCTATTTCTTACAAAATGACCTTCTTGTCGCAAATGGCAGCTTCTCTTTTTACTCTTTTCTATTGGAGAAGTGATGTAAGCTTCGTTGACTTCGAATCCTTTTCCTTACATCTAACTGGTACCGAAATACTTCCGGACTTCTCTTGAAATTCATTAGTATTATCATTATCAAGCTGCAAAGCAAGCTCCACTCTTGCCCGAAGTTGTCTTCCCGTTAAATTTTACACAAGTCCACCAGCCTGGTCATCTGCAATGTCCTCATCAGTGACAATTGCTGCTTCTGGTGGCATAAGGTATATTGTACTTCGTCAAAGTCTTCGTTTTCCGGAAGCTATTTGGCTTCACACAGTGTAATATCTCTGAGCTATCGATATCCCTAATATTAAAAAATTTAATTCAAAAGTAATTACCGGAATAAAAGTTAATAAATGCAAATTTATCGACTAATTGATAAATAATAAATCTTTTGGCGGGATTACGAAGGAAAAAACGTTGAAAATGGAATAAATTCTAACTAGAGCATAAAATTCGAAACTTTGAAGATTTGCATAGGGATCCGCCCAATGTGACATTTATGTCACAGTAACATTTATCAGAGTATATTACAGAAATGGAAAGCAATACCAAACATATTAATGTATTTTTAATAATTTTGTATCATTATGTTGATACATACCAAAAATTGTCGCTGTAGCGCATATAGTTAATGAAAAAATTAAATATTTACACAAAGCGAACGTCCATTTTTAGTGTCTAGAGAAGGCACCTAAGTACCAGGGGTACTCAAAGGATAGGTCTTCACTCTCACTTGACAATTCTTACCTTGAATTGAAGCACTTAGCTTCCTCTTTCTTATAAGGTATAAAACACAACAATATACCGTGCCCGAACGATGCAAGAGCCATTACAGTGGAGCGATACAGGGTGTGACATTTATGTTACATTGGGCGGATCCAGGTTAACTTGAGAAACCATTTTAATTAATGCGTCCATAAAATATGAAGTTAATAATAAATCGAAGGAAAGATTATTAAAATATAGGACTCGTTGAAATCACAGGGACGTAAGCCAGGAAAACATTGTATATTATATTTTTTCAACATCAAAAAAATTATTTGAGCAACTAATGGCCCAAGCATTCAGCATAAATTGTAAAAAAATACGTTTTTTTCCGATACCGATAAGTTTCTTGAGCTTTCTTGGATTCTAGCTGAATTATACTTTTTTCGCTGTATCCAGGGATACCTCACTGTTATAAACGTGTGAAAAGCTTCGTAAAAAAATCTGTGCATTACTAAAAAAAACGCTGCAGCTAGACATTGCAGAATACCTAACCATGCATGATTCCATTAACTCACATTGATGACTACGTTCTTAAAGACGAATGCTCCCACCGTAAAATGAAGATAAACAAAATCGAGCATATTATTATAAACAATAAATGGTGCATTAAAAAAATAATTCATCTTTTAAGTTGGTTGCCTGAAAACGAATTATATGCGCATTTCATTGGATCCTCGACGTGTGGGCCATATTGATGGCTTCTAAATATCGTTACGGATGAAAATATAGTTTATAGTCTGAGGTTTCAGGCGAGATGGAGTGGAAACGTGACATAATGAAAATGAAAAAGCAGGAGCAATTTCCACAATTTTACATTTATTAGTACTACCGGTTTCGCTTTTCAGCATCATCAGGTACAAAAATATCAAGTGCGCTACGCTTAAATAGGAAAGGTAGGAGGGGGTGGTGGGCGGTAAGGCGGGGGAAGGGGATGGAGGGAGGCTGTACAGTCATCCTCAGTTTTCCCAAGCCCCATGACTGTACACCCTCCCTCCATCCCCTTCCCCCGCCTTACCGCCCACCACCCCCTCCTACCTTTCCTATTTAAGCGTAGCGCACTTGATATTTTTGTACCTGATGATGCTGAAAAGCGAAACCGGTAGTACTAATAAATGTAAAATTGTGGTAATTGCTTTTTCATTTTCAGTAAATATAGTTCTTCATTTGTACCTGTTGTAGATGAGATTATTAATTAGAATATCACTAAGTGCTATATTGATTTTATATTCGTATGCATTATAATTAGTTACAAATTTAATGAGTCCATTCCATTGAAATTTCCTTCTCTCTCTCATGGCTCATTCGACGTTGTGTTTCTCTCCAAACTTTATTGCCTAACCTAACGTCATGGCGTATATGACCTCAGCCGTCGGTCGCCTCCTTTAAATACCATACCATACGTATCATCGGTATCGTCGATCATCAAGTTATCATTTGCCTTTGGCTACTGATCTCAAAGCGTTCGTGACGGCCGTATCTTTACTCAAACCAGACTCCGTTCCGTGCATCGAGTTTTATGACCTTGACGTCAACTCGGTGCACCGTTTGCCACTCCGAGTTAACCTCTCCGCTCCTTTAGGTTGTTAATGCGCCATTAGTGCTGCCTTTATTTTGTGAACCTTAGCACATATTATTTCCATTAACTTTAATATAAACTATTGGCTTGGTATTCTTCCTTCATTACAACATATATATCATTCAATTTCAAATAATTTCGATTCACTTTTGCTGTTTCGTCATCATTGAAAAAAAATATTATTCTTGAAGCCAAAATTTTCAATAAAAATTTTTATAATATATTTATTTTACTTTAATTTCTGTGTTATTTTAATTTAATTTTACACCTGTGTCTAGGATCGTATTATTTTGAAGTCTTTGATACTTTTCAGAGAGATTCGTAGATAAACGTTTTTTTTTTGTACTCAATCAAAATTTATGGTGTCTTATTAATATTATTATTTATATCTTGTAGCAGAGAAAAATGACCTTTTAACCCCATCTACATATTCCTCAAATTTTGCAGTTGAAAACGAATTTGATTGCGTAAATCCAGACAGATTTTAGTATGAATAATGAATAAATTCGTAGTACCGACCAGAGGATATATGTATTTTGGCTTTTATTCGTGGATATAAATGAAAATATTCTTGTTCTGCTTCCACTGAAGAAGTGATCTAAATTGAATATTTTATGAGGATAAGCATCAGCATTTGGTATTTTTTTCATCCTTGGTTATGAAAGCGTGTTAGACTTATCCCGTCATGGCAATTTCACTTGCACCTCCAGCGACTATCGTTTTTTTTATCCCCTTCATTTTACCGCCTCAAGCAGAGTCGATGTCTCCTTGTGCCCTGTGCGACCTCCTCGGGTCAGCGGCAGCAGCGTGGGCCCAATATCGATTGCCTCTCCTCGGAGTGGAGGAAGAAAGGGCTCACACCATTGTGAGAAAGAGAAGGCCCCCAACGCTTCTCTTGTCTCATTTTTTTCTCTCTTCGTCCGCTTTAGGTGACTTAAAGGTCGAGGTAAGAGTATAGCGTATTTAAAATGTACCTGCGAAGGAAGACAGTGAGCGATAATAGCTGGGGAATAGTGCTTCTAAGTTTCACAAACACCTTCATTCCTCATTTGCTTTCCTTGTCTACGTTTAGCGTGCCGTTTTCTTAGTTATTTTTTAATTCACTAATTCTGTACTATTAAATTTTTATTTATTTTTCTCATTCCTTGGGTATTCTTACGTTTTTTTTTTAATCTTGATCTATAATCTTCATTTTTCGAAATATCTTGTACTTATTTGAAACTTATAATATCCTCTGTTACTAAGCTAAATTTCATGATTTATACAAGTAATTAATTTTGCACGTCTTAATTTCATAAATAATTTCGAAATGCATTCCTTTCTATAACCACTTTAATTTTTACATTACTTTTATATGGAAAATGGAATTAAGATAGTGAAGGGATGTTGGTGGTAAGTTAAAGACTATACGCTCTCCATAAAATACCCCATATATTAGAACAACCCATGGATCTAAACATATTTGTAATTTCCCTAAATTTCTATTCTTTAATTTTTTGTGAGGATTGACTCACTCTTTATAAAAATACTACCTCACTTTTCGGTTGAAAACCCTACTAAAATAATGTAGCCTTTGGGCTATAACTATATTATTACAGTGACATCAAAGACCGGGTACCTTTCCTCAAAATCCTTATATATGCTGGATGTAATTCAAAATTAATCAGACTACGTTCACAGTAGGGATTTTATGAACTTTATTCTTCCAGATACTAAAAAAATTGCGTCTCTCACACAAGGGATGAATCTTAGTCCCATCCACTTTTGATTTTAGCTTTCAGTACGTGGTGAGATTTATTTATTGTACAAAAAATTATTTATGCTCCTGTGATCTCGCAGGCTGCAGAAGACGATATTTGCTTTAGAGGGATTTACGCTAGGATGGAAAACACTACTGAGATGCATTCATAAGCAAAATATTCTTGACGAGAAGGTAAGTAGGACCTGAAATGAAATTCATATGAGCGAACCAGTGAGGGATCAGCGATGAATTTATATTCGTATAGGCCGTTTCCAAAAATATGTTTTTCAATCCTTTTTAAAAATTTAATAAATAAAGTTTCTTGACAAGTACATGATGATTATTTTGATGTTCCTCAAAGGCTGGCATCCTTAAAAAATTCTGAGTTTTTTAAAAAGGCTTAAATACTCTATAATTGAAAAATGGTTTGTTTTATTACTATGCACGGAAGCAGGAAGATGTATCTAGAGCATAAAATTAAAGTTTTCGCCAATTGGGAGATGAATTTTTTTGAGAAAAGGCAATTATGAATTTTTTGAACATTTATTATGAAAATCACTAGAAAGGCCATTCAAAAAATTTTTACGCATTCTTTGTCTTCCATTTCAGGAACAAAATGGCGCAAAGCCATCGATCAAGCCTCTACCACAATTTGGTGGTGGTGTGGAAATTATATGATTCAAGGCACTTTTTTTTACAAAAATTCGAAAACATTTAAAACTCACATAAAACGCACAATTATTTTTGAAGAACATATAATTTATAACCCACTAGTCACTTATTATTTAGCTCATAATTTATCTGGTAATATTAAGTGAAGCCTATGGGATTGAAAAATTCTTGTGCACGTTTCACGGGTTGTCCACCCAGTCTGATTGTGTAAAAATTATTATTTGAATGAGCGAGAGCGATCATACGAACCGTTTTCAATTATACTAACTACTGTGACGTAATTAGATTTTCACACAATTGGAATTTATTAATCCGTGACATTCCTCCGATCGCATCTGCATGCAGGCCATATGAATATCATAGGAACACAATGGAGTTGTTTTCCATTCCCTTTCGAAAAGAAAAATATTTGAAATTTTCGATTCCCTATTCTCATAAAACATGCTATCATTTTTTTTACCCCCCTCCACAGCGTCAGCGTCGCACAAGCAACCCCCCTCCCTACCTACAAACCTCCCCCTTAAAGCCCCCCTTACCCCACCGCCCACATGAATAGTGTTTTCTCCCCGGAACTCCATCCAACCGCCCCACGGCATATCGACGCCGTAAAACTAATCTCGATATCTCGGTGGATGGGATAAACGATTTCGGGAGAGGTTATCTGGTGTGTGCATTCCCTCGAGAATTCTGTCTCCCGTCTCGCCCTTGAACGACTATCCACATATATATATTTACTGCCGACGCGACGGTACTATATACTCCTCTGGGTGCAAAATACCCGAGCAGGCATATTCTTTTTGACAATTTCTCACCATTTTGTCGGCGTTTGCGGCCATCAGTCGTCAGTTTACTCCTGCTGCTACCACAATTAAGACACTTTTAAATTCTGTTTCGAAAAAATACAGTAGTGCATCAATAATCCTGATAAAGTTTTCACAGAACCCATTCGGATTAAGAAAAAGTCCTCATTTTCGAAAGGGACCAAAACAGGTCGTTTGATGCATGATTGAACTTAGCGAAGTAAAATAATTCACTTTAGTTCTGTTTTTTAATTACTACAGAAGGTAAATGAGACCATTAAATTATAAGACACCCCATTTTTAGATGCATTGAAAACTACTCGGTAAATATGTAGGTTCTCAGCATTTCATAACTGAAATTAATGATTTCATGATATCGTTCAGATGAGTATTTCTTGTTTCTCATTCAGCATTTGCAAAATATTTCGTATTTGTGTCTCATTCGATTTGCATTCTCAATTAATTTGATTTTTTATGGTGAGTTTATATATTTTTTCATTTCTTATGTGTTATTATTATATAATTTATGAAGTTGTACGGAATGAATGTCAGTAATTTCATACCAAGTGAGCAGTCGTCACAATATCAATTAAATTAATGCTATCATCATATTTATCCCTATTTCTTATCCCATCCTTTTCTTCCCTTCATGATTTACACTTCAAATGGTAAATGGTAAATCGTCACGTTAAGTGTTACCTTAAGGGTTACGAGAATGTACAGTAGCTAGCAGTTTATGGCTTCAGATGATAATTCGGTTAAAATTCGACAAACGTGTGCAGAGATAGTCATTAAAGGAATGGATTTTCTATTTTTGCAATTTTCCTCATTGTGGTATAACTTCTAATCATACAATACTTTTATAATTCATTTTACTTTTTTTTAAATTGTGAATTCTGCAGTTGTACGTGAAATTATGACTAAAGGAATGGTTATTTCTCTTCGGTTATTTCTTTAATAAATGTTTTTTTTTGTTTTTTTCTAACAATTGTTCTGTCTAGATATCAGAGAGTTGAATTTAGGACAAAGATAACGGTATATTTAATGTATTTTATTTTAATTCCAGAAGAAGAATTTAAACCAGGAAACGAAAGCCTCTTTTGAGCAGATTGATTTTATTCATTTCGTAGTGAATCGAGGAGCTTCTCTGTTATCGTTATTTCAATGTATTTTATATATCCAACTTCAGGAGCCAGTCATAAACTTGAGAGTGACTCAATCAGGTACGCTTTGCCATAAGATAAACTCATAATAAGATTTACATTCTTTCTACGAGTGATGAATGCTATTTGATATCAAAGAATCTAACATAAAATGTTATTCACATATGATGAAGGCGCTGAAAAAAGCACGAATATTACAAAAGAGGAGGGGGGATCGGGTTGGTGTGGTAGCTAGAGTGTTGGCTTCCCACCCTGTGGGCTCGGATTCAAATCCCGGCGGTGGCAGAGACTTTACAGAGATTGCTCTATCCCGGCATGAGTGCTTTGCGGAGGACGCTTGAAGTGAAGCACTCCGTCCGTCGGATGGGAAGTTAAGCCGTGGTCCCCATGGCGCGTTTCGCTAAGAGCAGGCTAATGCCGACGCCGGATTTCTCTCCATTTTTGCCTACCTACCCTTCCCTCATGGCGCAAATGATCTCAGATGTCGGTCGCCTTCTTCAAATACCATACCAAACAAAGAGGATCCTCAAGTCGGCCTCTAAATGTGTTTTCATTCACCGCGCATTTGAATGGTTTACAAAAGTCGCCACTGACGTCGCTGATGGGCAAATTGATCCGAGTTTCGCGAGGAAATAAGGTGTAATTAGAGGTATGGTATGTATACACATGATGATGTAAATGAAATGTATTCACAAGTTGATGTTATCTATCAAATTCATAACTTTTGAATGCTATTCCTCGCAATTACAAATAATATTGTTCAAAATATTGAAAAAAAATTGGGTCGCATCGCACCCATCACCGCGCCGCGGACATTTTTTGAAAACCGATTAAAATGCGACCAAAGTGACAACAGAAATCAGCATTCTGTGGTAAGGGACTTGGTCTCCTCTATGCAGTCCCCGTAGAAAAAAGTATGACCTTATAACAAACGTGCTTTTCCCCAATCTTCCCAGAGGTATTTTTATGTGCAGACCAGCGCTGACACGAACGTGGTTTACGACCTTGCGACGATTCAGTTGTAGCGGAGGGCAAAGTGGTGGTTGATGCCGATGCGATCGGAGGCTAATATTGGAAATGTGTTCATATCTAGCAGGTATTTTGGGCATTCGGTGTGCCTCATCGGTTCGTTTGGTCGAATTTCTTCCCTTGCCGAGCGTCCGGGCCCCGTTCAATTTCGTCCGCATTTCTCCTTTCTTTGCCCCGTCCTTTCATCGATTTCCCTCCCAACGACACAAGGTGACTGCTATGCGAAATATTTTATGCTCCGCAAGGCTTATGCTCGATTTTCTCCTAGGGTTGAAATTGGCCCTTCCGGAATTCCGACCAAGTGATGCGTTAAGATATGTCCCCGGGAACTCTTTGGAGGGTATTTCCAGTTGTCCACTCTACTGGTTCGGGCTTCAAATGCCCTTTCTTACTCATATATATCCGTAGGCACTAACCGTAGTCAAAAATACGTCTCATCAAGATATTGTAATGCACCTAATAGGAGAATAGGGTGGAATAGCTTGCCCTGGTGGTGGCAGGGTGAAGTCCTCCCCTGCTAATCTATGGGTTTCATGTTCGATTGATGGCAACAGTATGAGGAGCGTTAAAGTTAAAATAGAAGAAATACCCTGGTTATCGTGCGTGGCCGCTTTAACCAATGTAACTGTACAACTAGTTTTGGCGAATACCCCTTAATTTTCAGTAGAGTTTGGTGTCGGTCTAGATTCTTATATGTGCAATCCTCTACTCTGATTTTCCCCGTTTTTGGTCACTGTTGTAGATATTTTGACTGCTATTCAATAAATCCTTACTGGTGTCTCTAGATGACGCAATAAGCGTAGTAACTAGCTGAATATTTGATTTTAAGTGGACTTATATTTTATAACTTGAATTACTTTACTTAGAGTGTTCGGGTGTCGCTAATATGGTCAACCCTTTCTAACCCATAGCTGCTTCTGGGAGTAATCAAATTTCAAGATATTATATTTTGAAAACTTGAAAAATTTGCACTCAATCTTTGCCTTCGTGGCAACTAAATATTTCGTCATTGTTATTTACACCATAATATTATGAGTAATTTAGATATTTCCTGGATATAGCAGAAACTACATACATTTTTGATGTAGTTTAGAAGCAGCATTGGGTTATAATGGGTTAATAGAACGCTACTTTGGCCATGGTTGTTGCGTATGCTGCGCATATATAAAGTGGGAAAGTAATTCATTGATTGTGTGATTGACACAAATTAGTAGCCCAAACTGTGGTAGGTGTGGGTATATGAAATATTGGACGTAAAAGTAAAAAAAAATTCATCGGGAGGAAAAATCTGAAAAGTTGAAAAAGTCGATTAGTTTTCGAGATATATCGACTTGGATTAACATGGGAGCCTTATGGGACTACGACTTTATCGCTTTTATTTTTTACTTTTAAACGCCCGAGGAACATGATATTCAATGGACATGGACTAGATTTTTTGGTCGATTTTTTAATGTGGTTGCCATAGCGACGAATTGATATTTAGTATTTTTTATTACTGTTTGAATGCTCTCAATGCTTTTCTTATGGGAAAACTTTGGGAATTTTTTTGACCAACTTGCAATAATCGCACGACAAATTCCTTCGCCAAAAAGTTAGAGAATTCTTTGGTTATTTTTTTGGCTATCTTAAAATTTTCGTACGTCGAAACAATTCCGAGGAATAAACGATTTCGATTTAACATTGTCGTGATGGGCGAATTTTCAAACTCGGATTTCAGCCTTGAGACATGTGCCATATGAAAATTTGGAATCTCCAAGAAAAACCGTTAGAGGGTTCTCCGAACCCTCACGTTTGAGCTTACTTTCGCCGTAACCCTCTTGGTTAATTCATAATTAAATTCCGAAAAATGTCCTGCAAGCGAAAAATCATTGTCGCCATTTTTTTGTGGAGAATGCAATCTTGAATATCATAGCAACCGTTCAAGCTACATGAATGAAATTTTTAGCGTAATACTTTTATCAAAATGGTCAACTTTTTCAATGATGATCATTTCGCTCGATCGATTCATGTGCGAGTTATATCGATACCAATCTCCTTGGTAACGCTTAAATCGCTAATAACTTATTTCTAAATCAAGGCATGAATGTGAAAGTCATATATAATACAACTGTTAATGTCTTTTCTTCGACAAAAGTTAAATCAAGCGAATCGAGAGATTACAGTCGAAGTTATGATCGATAATAGGTTGCATTCGATTGAGCCATTTTTCAGACCTATTTACATAGTTACGGGGATAAAAATTATAAAAATATGTAAGGAAAGAAATGAATTTGCGCACACATAAATTATTTAGATGAGTATTGTTTCCTAACGAAGATATATCAATATGAATTTATATCTTTTTGTATTAGGTCCCCGTAAGAAATACAAGCATCGCCCTATATACGTCACCAATATAAGAACATAGGCGAAATTTTGAAAGCGGGGATAGTAGAGAAGAGAGGGATAAGGGAATGGCCATAGAATGGAGGGGTTATCAATAGGATGCGAATTTTTCAATACAGGTGGCAGTATAGTCGAATGTACGATTCGATTTTTATAGCAAATACGCAAATTGGCATAAAATGATAAGTGTATACGTTGGACCAATGAAATTTAGTGAATTGGTACATCATGGTATTCCTCACAATGTGCAATGGAAACATGTTTTGTATATAGTCTCACGCTCGATATATATCGAATCTACTTTTTCTTAAAATATATCGAATTGCTATAGCATATAGGATTTTACATCTAAGGACATACTAGACCAGGAAATATATAGTAGATACCCATAGACCAGAAATTAAACCAAAAACATTGCGAATTTTTAAGTACAGATGTCAGTATGATCGAAAAATCGATTCGATTATTATAGCAAATATGTTAATTGGCATAACTTCAATAGTATTTCCGATTGACCAATGAAATTTTGTGAATGGGTACATCTTTGTATTCCTCACAATGCCCAATGAAAATATGTTTTGCATGTAGTCTCACATTCGATATATATCGAATCTGCTTTTTCACAATTTATATCGAATAGCTATAACATATAGGATTTTACACCCACGGGCATTGTTGACCAGGAATTATATAGTAGATGACCATAGACTGGATATAAAAAAAATGTCATTGCGAATTTTACATTACAGATGTCAGTATAATCGAAAGATCGAATAGATTATTTTAGCAAATACGCAAATTGTAATAACTGGATTAGTAAATACGTTGGACCAATGAAAATTGGTGAATGGGTACATCTTGGTATTCCTCACATTGCCAAATGGAAATATTGTTTATGTTTAGTCTCACGTTCGATATATATCGAATCTACTTTTTCTTAAAATATATCGAATTGCTATAACATATAGGATTTTACTCCCACGGGCATTGTTGACCAGCAATTATATAGAAGATGACCATAGACTGGATATTAAAAAATTGTCATTGCGGATTTTACATTACAGATGTAAGTATAATCGAAAGATCGAAACGATTATTTCAGCAAATACGCAAATTGGCATAACTGGATTAGTAAATACGTTGGACCAATGAAAATTGGTGAATGGGTACATCTTGGTATTCCTCACATTGCCCCATGGAAATATGTTTTGCATGTAGTCTCACATTCGATACATATCGAATCTGCTTTTTCACAAATTACACCGAATAGCTATAACATTTAGGATTTTACACCCACGGGCATTGTTGACCAGCAATTATATAGAAGACGACCATATCGTGGAAATAAAATCGATATTTTTGCGGATTTTACAGTACAGATGTCAGTATAATCGAAAGATCGATTCGATAGTTATAGCAAATGCTGAAATTAGCATATTTTGATTAGTATATACGTTGCACCAATGAAATTTTGTGAATGGGTACATCTTGGGATTCCTCACAATGCCCAATTGAAATATTGTTTATGTTTAGTCTCACGTTCAATATATATCGAATCTACTTTTTCTTAAAATATATCGAATTGCTATAACATATAGGATTTTACATCCAAGGACATAGTTGACCAGGAAATATAGAGAAGATTTCTATTAACTGGAATTAAAATCCACGGCTTTGCGGATATTACAGTGCAGATTGCAGTTTTATCGAAAGATCGATTCCATAATTGTAGCAAATACGCGAATTGGCATAACATGATTAGTATTTACGTTGGACCAATGACACTTGGTAAATGGGTACATCTTGGTATTCCTCACAATGCCCAATTGAAATATTTTTTGTTTATAGTCTCACGTTCGATATAAATCGAATTTACTTTTTCTTAAAATATATCGAATTGCTATTACATGTAGGATTTTACATCCGAGGACATAGTTGACCAGGAATTATGTAGTAGATACCCATACACTGGAAGTTAAACCAATAGCATCGCGGATTTAACAGTACAGATGTCAGTATAATTGAAAAATCGATTTGATTATTTTAGCAAATATTTAAATTGGCATAACTTGATTATTGTATCCGTTTGACCAATGAAATTTGGTGAATGGGTACATCTTGGTCTTCCTCACAATGCCCAATGGAAATATGCTTTGCGTGTAGTCTCACGATCTATATATATTGAATATGCTTTTTCTTAAAATATATCGAATCGTTATTACATACAGGATTTTCTATCCACGTACATAGTTGACCAGGAAATTTAGGGTTGATGATCGAGGACTGGAACAGGATTGCGAATTTTCAAAACAGTATACTTGATAATTCGATACGATAATGATAGCAAATATGCCAAAGCTATTTTTTTCAAATTGGAATATCTTGAGAATAACTATTTTTTAGTACCAAAGAAATTTGGGGAATCGTTACAATTTAGTATTTTACACACTGCATTATGGACATATGTTTTGCGAGTGGTATATCTTTATATATTTATCTAAGGAATCTGCGTTTCATTTTCAAGTTTCGCTTATCACAACGCTTTTGGACTTTAAGAGTTGAAAAATAACCACAAAATCATCACTGTCTTGAAATTTTAAAAACCTTATTCCAATTATGTCTCAGTGCTAAACTTAGCCTATTCAAATAATGAACTATCCGTCAAATGAAATCATATTAAAAATAACAAATAATTTTAAAAATAAACAATTAAGTGTCTTACCCTATCAAAAACCGGCAGGCAAATTTTTGAATATTTTTAACACTTATGGACACAATGCTCGACAACACGTGACACAACAATGTTCCCACCCTCCTAATTACCCGCTTGAAGAATTCAAGCACCCAATCGACTCGTTACATATATAAAGTGGGAAAGTAATTGATTGATTGGGTGATTGACACAAATTAGTAGCCCAAACTGTGATATTTGTGGGTATATGGAATATTGGACGTGAAAGTAAAAAAATATTCATCGGGAGGAAAAATCTGAAAAGTTGAAAAAGTCGATTAGTTTTCGAGATATATCGACTTGAATTAACATGGGAGCCTTATGGGACTACGACTTTATCGCTTTTATTTTGTGTTTTTAAACGCCCGAGGAACATGATATTCAATGGACATGGACTAGATTTTTTGGTCGATTTTTTGGTGTGGTTGCCATAGCGACGAATTGATATTTAGTATTTTTTATTACTGTTTGAATGCTCTCAATGCTTTTCTTATGGGAAAACTTTAGGAATTTTTTTGACCAACTTGCAATAATCGTACGACAAATTCCTTTGCCAAAAAGTTAGAGAATTCTTTGGTTAATTTTTTGGCTATCTTGGAATTTTCGTACGTCGAAACAATTCCGAGGAATAAACGATTTCGATTTAACATTGTCGTGATGGGCGAATTTTCAAACTCGGATTTCAGCCTTGAGACATGTGCCATATGAAAATTTGGAATCTCCAAGAAAAACCGTTAGAGGGTTCTCCGAACCCTCACGTTTGAGCTTACTTTCGCCGTAACCCTCTTGGTTAATTCATAATTAAATTCCGAAAAATGTCCTGCACGCGAAAAATCATTGTCGCCATTTTTTTGTGGAGCATGCAATCTTGAATATCTTAGCAACCGTTTAAGCTAGAGAAATGAAATTTTCAGAGTAATACTTTTATCACAATGGTCAACTTTTGCAATGATGACCATTTCGCTCGATCGATTCATGTGCGAGTTATATCGATACCAATCTCCTTGGTTACGCTTAAATCGCTAATAACTTTTTTCTAAATCAAGGCATGAATGTGAAAGTCATATATAATACTACTGTTAATGTCTTTTTTTCGAAAAAAGTTAAATCAAGTGAATCGAGCGATTACAGTCGAAGTTATGATCGATAAAAGGTTGCATTCGATTGAGCCATTTTTCAGACCTATTTACATAGTTACGGGGATAAAAATTATAAAAATATGTAAGGGAAGAAATGATTTATGCGTACACATAAATTATTTAGATGAGTATTGTTTCCTAACGAAGATATATCAATATGAATTTATATCTTTTTGTATTAGGTCCCCGTAAGAAATACACGCATCGCCCTATATACGTCACCAATATAAGAACATAGGCAAAATTTTGAAAGCGGGGATAGTATAGAAGAGATGGATAAAGGTATGGCTATCGCATGGAGGGGTTATCAATAGGATGCGAATTTTTCAATACAGGTGGCAGTATAGTCGAATGTGCGATTCGATTTTTATAGCAAATACGGAAATTGGCATAAAATGATAAGTGTATACGTTGGACCAATGAAATTTAGTGAATTGGTACATCATGGTATTCCTCACAATGCGCAATGGAAACATGTTTTGTATATAGTCTCACGCTCGATATATATCGAATCTACTTTTTCTTAAAATATATCGAATTGCTATAGCATATAGGATATTACATCTAAGGACATAGTAGACCAGGAAATATATAGTAGATACCCATAGACCAGAAATGAAACCAAAAACATTGCGAATTTTTAAGTACAGATGTCAGTATGATCGAAAAATCGATTCGATTATTATAGCAAATACGTTAATTATCATAACTTCAATTTATTTTCCGTTGGACCAATGAAATTTGGTGAATGGGTACATCTTTGTATTCCTCACAATGCCCAATGAAAATTTGTTTTGTATGTAGTCTCACGCTCGATATATATCGAATCTACTTTTTCTTAAAATATATCGAATTGCTATAGCATATAGGATTTTACATCTAAGGACATAGTAGACAAGGAAATACATAGTAGATACCCATATCCCAGAAATTAAACCAAAAACATTGCGGATTTTAAAATACAGATGTCAGTATGATCGAAGAATCGATTCGATTATTCTAGCAAATACGTTAATTGGCATAACTTCAATAGTGTTTCCGTTTGACCAATGAAATTTGGTGAATGGGTACATCTTTTTATTCCTCACAATGCCCAATAAAAATATGTTTTGCATGTAGTCTCACATTCGATATATATCGAATCTGCTTTTTCACAATTTATATCGAATAGCTATAACACATAGGATTTTACAACCACGGGCATTGTTGACCAGGAATTATATAGTAGATGACCATTGACTGGATATAAAAAAATATCATTGCGGATTTTACATTACAGATGTCAGTATAATCGAAAGATCGAATCGATTATTGTAGCAAATACGCAAATTGGCATAACTGGATTAGTATATACGTTGGACCAATGAAAATTGGTGAATGGGTACATCTTCGTATTCCCCACATTGCCCAATGGAAATATGTTTTGCATGTAGTCTCACATTCGATACATATCGAATCTGCTTTTTCACAAATTATATCGAATAGCTATAACATTTAGGATTTTACACCCACGGGCATTGTTGACCAGCAGTTATATAGAAGATGACCATAGCGTGGAAATAAAATCAATATCGTTGCAGATTTTACAGTACAGATGTCAGTATAATCGAAAGATCGAATCGATTATTGTAGCAAATACGCAAATTGGCATAACTGGATTAGTATATACGTTGGACCAATGAAAATTGGTGAATGGGTACATCTTGGTATTCCTCACATTGCCCAATGGAAATATGTTTTGCATGTAGTCTCACATTCGATACATATCGAATCTGCTTTTTCACAAATTATATCGAATAGCTATAACATTTAGGATTTTACACCCACGGGCATTGTTGACCAGCAATTATATAGAAGATGACCATAGCGTGGAAATAAAATCAATATCGTTGCGGATTTTACAGTGCAGATGTCAGTATAATCGAAAGATCGATTCGATAGTTATAGCAAATGCTGAAATTAGCATATTTTGATTAGTATATACGTTGCACCAATGACATTTTGTGAATGGGTACATCTTGGGATTCCTCACAATGCCCAATTGAAATATTGTTTGCGTTTAGTCTCACGTTCGATATATATCGAATCTACTTTTTCTTAAAATATGTCGAATTTCTATAACATATAGGATTTTACATCCAAGGACATAGTTGACCAGGAAATATAGAGAAGATTTCTATTAACTGGAATTAAAATCTACGGCATTGCGGATATTACAGTGCAGATAGCAGTTTTATCGAAAGATCGATTCGATAATTGTAGCAAATACGCGAATTGGCATAACATGATTAGTATATACGTTGGACCAATGACACTTGGTAAATGGGTACATCTTGGTATTCCTCACAATGCCCAATTGAAATATTTTTTGTGTATAGTTTCTCATTCGATATATATCGAATCTGCTTTTTCTTAAAATATATGGGATTGTTATTACATACAGGATTTTCTATCCACGTACATAGTTGACCAGGAATTTTAGGGTTGATGATCGAAGACTGGAACAGGATTGCGAATTTTAAATACACGTGTCAGTATACTTGATAATTCGATACGATAAAGATAGCAAATATGCAAAAGCTATTTTTTTCAAATTGGAATATCTTGAGAATAACTATTTTTTAGTACCAAAGAAATTTGGGGAATCGTTACAATTTAGTATTTTACACACTGCATTATGTACATATGTTTTGCGAGTGGTACATCTTTATATATTTATCTAAGGAATCTGCGTTTCATTTTCAAGTTTCGCTTATCACAACGCTTTTGGACTTTAAGAGTTGAAAAATAACCACAAAATCATCACTGTCTTGAAATTTTATAAACCTTATTCCAATTATGTCTCAGTATTAAACTTAGCCTATTCAAATAATGAACTATCCGTCAAATGAAATCATATTGAAAATAACAAATAATTTTAAAAGTAAACAATTAAGTTCCTTACCCTTTCAGAAACCGGCAGGGAAATTTTTGAATATTTTTAACACTTATGGACACAATGCTCGACAACACGTGACACAACAATGTTCCCACCCTCCTAATTACCCGCTTGAAGAATTCAAGCACCCAATCGACTCGTTAGCGTATATAAAGTGGGAAAGTAATTCATTGATTGTGTGATTGACACAAATTAGTAGCCAAAACTGTGATATTTGTGGGTATGTGGAATATTGGACGTAAAAGTAAAAAAAAATTCATCGGGAGGAAAAATCTGAAATGTTGAAAAAGTCGATTAGTTTTCGAGATATATCGACTTGGATTAACATGGGAGCCTTATGGGACTACAACTTTTTCGCTTTAATTTTGTACTTTTAAACGCCCGAGGAACATGATATTCAATGGACATGGACTAGATTTTTTGGTCGATTTTTTGGTGTGGTTGCCATAGCGACGAATTGATATTTAGTATTTTTTATTACTGTTTGAATGCTCTCAATGCTTTTCTTATGGGAAAACTTTAGGAATTTTTTTGACCAACTTCCAATAGTCGTACGACAAATTCCTTTGCCAAAAAGTTAGATAATTCTTTGGTTAATTTTTTGGCTATGTTAAAATTTTCGTACGTCGAAACAATTCCGAGGAATAAACGATTTCGATTTAACATTGTCGTGATGGGCGAATTTTCAATCTTGGATTTCGGCGTTGAGACATGTGCCATATGAAAATTTGGAATCTCCAAGAAAAACCGTTAGAGGGTTCTCCGAACCCTCACGTTTGAGCTTACTTTCGCCGTAACCCTCTTGGTTAATTCATAATTAAATTCCGAAAAATGTCCTGCACGCGAAAAATCATTGTCGCCATTTTTTTGTGGAGCATGCAATCTTGAATATCTTAGCAACCGTTTAAGCTAGAGAAATGAAATTTTCAGAGTAATACTTTTATCACAATGGTCAACTTTTGCATTGATGACCATTTCGCTCGATCGATTCATGTGCGAGTTATATCGATACCAATCTCCTTGGTTACGCTTAAATCGCTAATAACTCTTTTCTAAATCAAGGCATGAATGTGAAAGTCATATATAATACTACTGTTAATGTCTTTTCTTCGACAAAAGTTAAATCAAGCAAATCGAGCGATTACAGTCGAAGTTATGATCGATAAAAGGTTGCATTCGATTGAGCCATTTTTCAGACCTATTTACATAGTTACGGGGATAAAAATTATAAAAATATGTAAGGGAAGAAATGAATTATGCGTACACATAAATTATTTAGATGAGTATTGTTTCCTAACGAAGATATATCAATATGAATTTATATCTTTTTGTATTAGTTCCCGTAAGAAATACACGCATCGCCCTATATACGTCACCAATATAAGAACATAGGCGAAATTTTGAAAGCGGGGATAGTAGAGAAGAGAGGGATAAGGGAATGGCCATCGAATGGAGGGGTTATCAATAGGATGCGAATTTTTCAATACAGGTGGCAGTATAGTGGAATGTACGATTCGATTTTTATAGCAAATACGGAAATTGGCATAAAATGATAAGTGTATACGTTGGACCAATGAAATTTAGTGAATTGGTACATCATGGTATTCCTCACAATGCGCAATGGAAACATGTTTTGTATATAGTCTCACGCTCGATATATATCGAATCTACTTTTTCTTAAAATATATCAAATTGCTATAGCATATAGGATTTTACAACTAAGGACATAGTAGACAAGGAAATACATAGTACATACCAATATCCCAGAAATTAAACCAAAAACATTGCGAATTTCAAAGTGCAGATGTCAGTATGATCGAAAAGTCGATTCGATTATTATAGCAAATACGTTAATTGGCATAACTTCAATTGTGTTTCCGTTGGACCAATGAAATTTGGTGAATGGGTACATCTTTGTATTCCTCACAATGCCCAATGGAAATTTGTTTTGTATGTAGTCTCACATTCGATATATATCGAATCTGCTTTTTCACAATTTATATCGAATAGCTATAACACATAGGATTTTACATCCAAGGACATATTTGACCTGGAATTATATAGTAGATACCCATAGACTGTAAGTTAAACCAAAAGCAATGCGGATTTTAAAGTACAGATGTCAGTATGATCGAAGAATCGATTCGATTATTCTAGCAAATACGTTAATTGGCATAACTTCAATAGTGTTTCCGTTTGACCAATGAAATATGTTGAATGGGTACATCTTTTTATTCCTCACAATGTCCAATGAAAATATGTTTTGCATGTAGTCTCACATTCGATATATATCGAATCTGCTTTTTCACAATTTATATCGAATAGCTATAACATATAGGATTTTACACCCATGGGCATTCTTGACCAGGAATTATAAAGTAGATGACCATAGACTGGATATAAAAAAAATGTCATTGCGGATTTTACATTACAGATGTCAGTATAATCGAAAGATCGAATCGATTATTGTAGCAAATACGCAAATTGGCATAACTGGATTAGTATATACGTTGGACCAATGAAAATTGGTGAATGGATACATCTTGGTATTCCTCACATTTCCCAATGGAAATATGTTTTGCATGTAGTCTCACATTCGATACATATCGAATCTGCTTTTTCACAAATTATATCGAATAGCTATAACATTTAGGATTTTACACCCACGGGCATTGTTGACCAGTAATTATATAGAAGATGACCATAGCGTGGAAATAAAATCAATATCGTTGCGGATTTTACAGTGCAGATGTCAGTATAATCGAAAGATCGATTCGATAGTCATAGAAAATGCTGAAATTAGCATATTTTGATTAGTATATACGTTGCACCAATGACATTTTGTGAATGGGTACATCTTGGGATTCCTCACAATGCCCAATTGAAATATTGTTTGCGTTTAGTCTCACGTTCGATATATATCGAATCTACTTTTTCTTAAAATATGTCGAATTGCTATAACATATAGGATTTTACATCCAAGGACATAGTTGACAAGGAAATATAGAGAAGATTTCTATTAACTGGAATAAAAATCTACGGCATTGCGGATATTACAGTGCAGATAGCAGTTTTATCGAAAGATCGATTCGATAATTGTAGCAAATACGCGAATTGGCATAACATGATTAGTATTTACGTTGGACCAATGAAAATTGGTGAATGGGTAAATCTTGGTCTTCCTCACAATGCCCAATGGAAATATGCTTTGCGTGTAGTCTCACGATCTATATATATTGAATATGCTTTTTCTTAAAATATATCGAATCGTTATTACATACAGGATTTTCTATCCACGTACATAGTTGACCAGGAATTTTAGGGTTGATGATCGAAGACTGGAACAGGATTGCGAATTTTCAATACACGTGTCAGTATACTTGATAATTCGATACGATAATGATAGCAAATATGCCAAAGCTATTTTTTTCAAATTGGAATATCTTGAGAATAACTATTTTTTAGTACCAAAGAAATTTGGGGAATCGTTACAATTTAGTATTTAACACACTGCATTATGGACATATGTTTTGCGAGTGGTACATCTTTATACATTTATCTAAGGAATCTGCGTTTCATTTTCAAGTCTCGCTTATCACAACGCTTTTGGACTTTAAGAGTTGAAAAATAATCACAAAATCATCACTGTCTTGAAATTTTAAAAACCTTATTCCAATTATGTCTCAGTGATAAACTTAGCCTATTCAAGTAATGAACTATCCGTCAAATGAAATCATATTGAAAATAACAAATAATTTTAAAAGTAAACAATTAAGTTACTTACCATTTCAAAAACCGGCAGGGAAAATTTGGAATATTTTTAATACTTATGGACCCATTACTCGACAACACGTGACACAACAATGTTCCCACCCTCCTAATTACCCGCTTGAAGAATTCAAGCACCCAATCGACTCGTTAACGTCCCTATAATAGCTGCGATTTGATTCACTGATTGTGTGATTGATACAAATTAGTAGCCAAACTGGTGATATGTGTGGGTATATGGAATATTGGACGTAAAAGTAAAAAAAAATTCATCGGGAGGAAAAATCTGAAAACTCGAAAAAGTCGATTTGTTTTCGAGATATATCGACTTGAATTAACATGGGAGCCTTATGGGACTAAAACTTTTTCACCTTTATTATGTATTTTTAAATATGTGAGGAACATGAGATTCCCTTGAAGTAAACTAGATTTTTTGGTTGATTTTTTGGTGTGGTTGTCAATGCGATGAATTAATATTTAGTATTTTTTATGATTTTTTGAAAGTGCCCCATGCTTTTCTTATGGCACTACGTTAGGATTTTTTTTGACCAACTTGCAATCATCACAGGACAAATTCCTTGAAACGCAAGATACTAGATTTTTTGGTTGATTTTTTGGCTATCTCGGAATTTTCATATGTCGAAACAATTCCGAGGAATAAACGATTTCGACTTTCCATTGTAGAGGTGGTCGAATTTTCAATCTTGGATTTCGGCGTTGAGACATGTGCCATATGAAAATTTGGAATCTCCAAGAAAAACCGTTAGAGGGTTCTCCGAACCCTCACGTTTGAGCTTACTTTCGCCGTATCCCTCTTGGTTAATTAATAATTAAATTCCGAAAAATGTCCTGCAAGCGAAAAATCATTGTCGCCATATTTTTGTGGAGCATGCAATCTTGAATATCTTAGCAACCGTTTAAGATAGAGGAATGAAATTTTCAGATAAATAATATTATTAAAATGGTCAACTTTTGCAATAATGACCATTCCGCTCGATCGATTCATGTGCGAGTTATATCGATACGAATCTCCTTGGATACGCTTTAATCGCTAATAACTTTTTTATTAATCAAGTTTTGAACATGAATGTCATACAAAATACGATTGAAAATGTCATTCATCCGACAAAAGTTAAATCAGGCGAATCGATTGATTAGACTCGAAGTTATGATCGATACAAGGTTGTATTCGATTGAGCCATTTTTTGGGCTTATTTACATAGTTACGGAAATAAAAATTTTAACAATATGTAGGGAAAAAAATGAATTATGCGCACACATAAATTATTTAGATGAATTATGTTTCCTAATGAATATACATCGATTTGAATTTATATCTTTTTGTATTAGGCCCCCGTAAGAAATACACGCATCCCGTCTGTCTACGTCACCAATATAAGAACATAGGCTAAATTTTGAAAGCGGGGATATTAGAGAAGGCAGGGATAAGGGAGTGACCATAGAAGGGATATCAATTGGATTGCGGATTTTACAGTACAGATGTCAGCAGTGTCTAAAGTACGATTCGATTAGTATAGCAAATACGCAAATTGGCATAACTTGATAAGTGTGTACGTTGGACCAATGAAACTTGGTAAACAGGTACATCTTGGTATTCCTCACGATACTCTATGGTAGTATGTTTTGTATTCAGTCTCACGTTCGATATATATCGAATCTACTTTTTCTTAAAATATATCGAATTGCTATAACATGTAGGATTTAACATTCAAGGACATAGTTTACTAGGGATTAAATAGTAGATACCCATAGACTGGATTTAAAACCACTAGCATTGCGGATTTTACAGTACAGATGTTAGTATGATCGAAAAATCGATTCGATTATTATAGCAAATACGTAAATGGGCATAACTTCAATAGATTTACCGTTGGATCAATGAAATTTGGTGATTGGGTACATATTGGTATTCCTCACGATGCCCAATGAAAATTTGTTTTGTACGTAGCCTCACATTCGATATATATCGAATCTACTTTTTCTTAAAATGTATCGAATTGCTATAACATGTAGGATTTTACATCCAAGGACATAGTTTACTAGGGATTAAATAGAAGATACCCATTGACTGGATTTTAAACCAATGGCCTTGCGGATTTTACAGTACAGATGTCAGTATGGTCGAAAAATCGATTCGATTATTATAGCAAATTCGTAAATGGGCATAACTTCCATAGATTTACCGTTGGATCAATGAAATTTGGTGATTGGGTACATATTGGTATTCCTCACGATGCCCAATGAAAATTTATTTTGTACGTAGTCTCACATTCGATATATATCGAATCTACTTTTTCTTAAAATGTATCGAATTGCTATAACATGTAGGATTTTACATCCAAGGACATAGTTAACTAAGGATTAAATAGTAGATACCCATAGACTGGATTTTAAACCTATAGGATTGCGGACTTTACCGTACAGATGTAAGTATGATCGAAAAATCGATTCGATTATTATAGCAAATACGTAAATGGGCATAACTTCAAGAGATTTACCGTTGGATCAATGAAATTTGGTGGTTGGGTACATATTGGTATTCCTCACGATGCCCAATGAAAATTTGTTTTGTACGTAGTCTCACATTCGATATATATCGAATCTACTTTTTCTTAAAGTATATCGAATTGATATAACATGTAGGATTTTACATCCACAGGCATAGTTGACCAGGTATTAAATAGTAGATACCCATAGACTGAAAATTAAACCAATGGGATTGCGGACTTTACCGTACAGATGTCAGTGTGATCGAAAAATCGATTCGATTATTATAGCAAATATGTAAATGGGCATAACTTCAATAGATTTACCGTTGCATCAATGAAATTTGGTGAATGGGTACATATTGGTATTCCTCACAATGCCCAATGAAAATTTGTTCTGTACGTAGTCTCACATTCGATATATATCGAATCTACTTTTTCTTAAAGTATATCGAATTGCTATAACATGTAGGATTTTACATATACAGGCAAAGTTGACCAGGTATTAAATAGTAGATACCCAAAGACTGAAAAGTAAACCAATGGGATTGCGAACTTTACCGTACAGATGTCAGTATGATCGAAAAATCGATTCGATTATTATATTATATACACAAATTGGTATAACTTGAAAAGTATACCCGTTGGACCAATGAAATTTGGCGAATGTGCACATCTTGGTAATCCTCACACTGCCCAACAGAAATATGCTTTGTATGTTGTCTAACGTGCGATATATATCGAATATGCTTTTTCTTCAAATATATCGAACCGCTATAACATATAGGATTTTACATCCAAGGGCATAGTTGGCCAGGTATTGTATAGTAGATACACAGACTGAAAATTAAACCAATAGCATTGCGGATTTTACAGTACAGATGGCAGTGTAATCGCAAGATCGATTCGATTATTCTATCAAATACGCAAATTTGCAAAACTTGATTAGTTTATACGTTGGACCAATGAAATTTGGCAAATGGGTACATCTTGGTATTCCTCACAATGTCCAAATGAAACATATTTTGTGTATAGTCTCACGTTGGGTATTAATCGAATCTACTTTTTCTTAAAATATATCGTATTGCTATAACATATAGGATTTTACATCCAAGGACATAGTTGACCAATATAATTATGTGGAAGATAGCCATAGACTGTAAGTTAAATCAATAGCATTGCGGATTCAACAATACAAATGCCAGTATAATCGAAGAATGGATTCGATTATTATAACAAATTCATAACATTGGCACAAGTTGAATATTGTATCCGTTGGACCAATTAAATTTGGTACTTGGTACATCTTGGTATTCCTCACAATTCCCAAAGGTAATATGTTTTGCATGTAGTCTCACGATTGATGCATATCGAATATGCTTTTTCTTAAAATATATCGAATCGTTATAACATAGGATTTTGCATGCACGTACATAGTCGACCAGGAATTTTAGTGTTGATGATCAAAGATTGGAAGGTAAATCAATCGGATTGCGTATTTTCAATGCACGTGTCAGTATACTTGATAATTCGATACGATTTTGATAGCAAATATGCCAAATCTTTTTTGCAAATTGGAATATCTTGAGAATAACTATTTTTTAAGACCAAAGAAATTAGAGGAATCGTTACAATTCAGTATTTTACAAACTGCATTATGGACATTCGTTTTGCAAGTGGAATATCTTTATATATTTATCTAAAGAATCTGCGTTGTATTTTCAAGAGTGGCTTATCACAATGCTTATGGACTTTAACAGTTGAAAAATAACCACATAATCAACACTCTCTTGAAATTTTTAAAACCTTATTCCGATTATGTGTCAATGGTTAACTTAACGGATCAAAGAATCAATTATCCGTCAAATAAAATCATATTGAAAATAACAAATATTTCTAACAGTGAAAAATTTAGTTCCTTACCCTTTCAAAAAACGGCGGGGAAATTTTTGAATATTAAACCACTTATGGGCACATGACTCGAAAATATGTGACACAACAATGTTCCCACCCCCCTAATTACCCGCTTGAAGAATTCAAGCACCCAATCGACTCGTTAACGTCCCTATAATAGCTGCGATTTGATTCACTGATTGGGTGATTGATACAAATTAGTAGCCAAAACTGTGATAGGTGTGGCTACATGGAATATTGGACGAAAAAGTAAAAAAAAAATAATCGGGAGGAAAAATCTGAAATCTTAAAAAAGTCGATAACTTTTCGAGATATATCGACTTGAATTAACATGGGAGCCTTATAGGACTAAAATTTTTTAGGTTTTTTTCGGTATTTATAAATGCGTCAGGAACATGAGATTCCCTGGACGAAAACTAGATTTTTTGATTGATTTTTCAGTGTGGTTGTCATTTCGATAAAATGATATTTAGTATTTTTTATGATTTTTTGAAAGTGCCCCATGCTTTTCTTATGGCACTACGTTAGGATTTTTTTTGACCAACTCTAATCATCACAGGACAAATTCCTTGAAACGCAAGATACTAGATTTTTTGGTTGATTTTTTGGCTATCTCGGAATTTTCATATGTCGAAACAATTCCGAGGAATAAACGATTTCGACTTTCCATTGTAGAGGTGGTCGAATTTTCAATCTTGGATTTCGGCGTTGAGACATGTGCCATATGAAAATTTGGAATTTCCAAGAAAAACCGTTAGAGGGTTCTCCGAACCCTCACGTTTGAGCTTACTTTCGCCGTATCCCTCTTGGTTAATTAATAATTAAATTCCGAAAAATGTCCTGCAAGCGAAAAATCATTGTCGCCATTTTTTTGTGGAGCATACAATCTTGAATATCATAGCAACCGTTTAAGCTAGAGGAATGAATTTTTCAGAGTAATAATATTATTAAAATGGTCAACTTTTGCAATGATGACCATTCCGCTCGATCGATTCATGTGCGAGTTATATCGATGCGAATCTCCTTGGATACGCTTTAATCGCTAATAACTTTTTTATTAATCAAGTTTTGAACATGAATGTCATACAAAATACGACTGAAAATGTCATTCATCCGACAAAAGTTAAATCAGGCGAATCGATTGATTAGACTCGAAGTTATGATCGATACAAGGTTGTATTCGATTGAGCCATTTTTTGGGCTTATTTACATAGTTACGGAAATAAAAATTTTAACAATATGTAAGGAAAAAAATGAATTATGCGCACACATAAATTATTTAGATGAATTATGTTTCCTAATGAAGATACATCGATTTGAATTTATATCTTTTTGTATTAGGCCCCCGTAAGAAATACACGCATCCCGTCTATCTACGTCACCAATATAAGAACATAGGCTTAATTTTGAAAGCGGGGATATTAGAGAAGGCAGGGATAAGGGAGTGACCATAGAAGGGATATCAAAAGGATTGCGGATTTTACAGTACAGATGTCAGCAGTGTCTAAAGTACGATTCGATTAGTATAGCAAATACGCAAATTGGCATAACTTGATAAGTGTGTACGTTGGACCAATGAAACTTGGTAAATAGGTACATCTTGGTATTCCTCACGATACTCTACGGTAGTATGTTTTGTATTCAGTCTCACGTTCGATATATATCGAATATACTTTTTCTTAAAATATATCGAATTGCTATAACATGTAGGATTTAACATTCAAGGACATAGTTTACTAGGGATTAAATAGTAGATACCCATAGACTGGATTTAAAACGAATAGCATTGCGGATTTTACAGTACAGATGTCAGTATGATCGAAAAATCGATTCGATTATTATAGCAAATACGTAAATGGGCATAACTTCAATAGATTTACCGTTGGATCAATGAAATTTGGTGATTGGGTACATATTGGTATTCCTCACGATGCCCAATGAAAATTTGTTTTGTACGTAGCCTCACATTCGATATATATCGAATCTACTTTTTCTTAAAATGTATCGAATTGCTATAACATGTAGGATTTTACATCCAAGGACATAGTTTCCTAGGGATTAAATAGTAGATACCAATTGACTGGATTTTAAACCAATAGCCTTGCGGATTTTACAGTACAGATGTCAGTATGATCGAAAAATCGATTCGCTTATTATAGCAAATACGTAAATGAACATAACTTCAATAGATTAACCGTTGGATCAATGAAATTTGGTGAATGGGTACATATTGGTATTCCTCACGATGCCCAATGAAAATTTGTTTTGTACGTAGTCTCACATTCGATATATATCGAATCTACTTTTTCTAAAAATGTATCGAATTGCTATAACATGTAGGATTTTACATCCACAGGCATAGTTGACCAGGTATTAAATAGTAGATACCCATAGACTGAAAATTAAACGATAGCCTTGCGGATTTTACAGTGCAGATGTCAGTATGATCGAAAAATCGATTCGATTATTATAGCAAATACGTAAATGGGCATAACTTCCATAGATTTACCGTTGGATCAATGAAATTTGGTGATTGGGTACAAAAAGGTATTCCTCACGATGCCCAATGAAAATTTATTTTGTAAGTAGTCTCACATTCGATATATATCGAATCTACTTTTTCTTAAAATATATCGAATTGCTATAACATGTAGGATTTTACATCCAAGGACATAGTTAACTAAGGATTAAATAGTAGATACCCATAGACTGGATTTTAAACCTATAGGATTGCGGACTTTACCGTACAGATGTAAGTATGATCGAAAAATCGATTCGATTATTATAGCAAATACCTAAATGGGCATAACTTCAATAGATTTACCGTTGGATCAATGAAATTTGGTGAATGGGTACATATTTGTATTCCTCACAATGCCCAATGAAAATTTGTTCTGTACATAGTCTCACATTCGATATATATCGAATCTACTTTTTCTTAGAGTATATCGAATTGCTAATACATGTAGGATTTTACATCCACAGGCATAGTTGACCAGGTATTAAATAGTAGATACCCATAGACTGAAAATTAAACAAATGGGATTGCGGACTTTACCGTACAGATGTCAGTATGATCGAAAAATCGATTCGATTATTATAGCATATACACAAATTGGTATAACTTGAAAAGTATACCGGTTGGACCAATGAAATTTGGCGAATGTGCACATCTTGGTAATCCTCACACTGCCCAAAAGAAATATGCTTTGTATGTTGTCTAACGTGCGATATATATCGAATATGCTTTTTCTTCAAATATATCGAACCGCTATAACATATAGGATTTTACATCCAAGGGCATAGTTGGCCAGGTATTGTATAGTAGATACACAGACTGAAAATTAAACCAATAGCATTGCGGATTTTACAGTACAGATGGCAGTGTAATCGCAAGATCGATTCGATTATTCTATCAAATACGCAAATTTGCAAAACTTGATTAGTTTATACGTTGGACCAATGAAATTTGGCAAATGGGTACATCTTGGTATTCCTCACAATGCCCAAATGAAACATATTTTGTGTATAGTCTCAAGTTCGGTATTAATCGAATCTACTTTTTCTTAAAATATATCGTATTGCTATAACATATAGGATTTTACATCCAAGGACATAGTTGACCAATATAATTATGTGGAAGATAGCCATAGACTGTAAGTTAAATCAATAGCATTGCGGATTCAACGATACAAATGCCAGTATAATCGAAGAATGGATTCGATTATTATAACAAATACATAACATTGGCACAAGTTGAATAGTGTATCCGTTGGACCAATTAAATTTGGTGCTTGGTACATCTTGGTATTCCTCACAATTCCCAAAGGTAATATGTTTTGCATGTAGTCTCACGATTGATGCATATCGAATATGCTTTTTCTTAAAATATATCGAATCGTTATAACATAGGATTTTGCATGCACGTATATAGTCGACCAGGAATTTTAGTGTTGATGATCAAAGATTGGAAGGTAAATCAATCGGATTGCGTATTTTCAATGCACGTGTCAGTATACTTGATAATTCGATACGATTATGATATCAAATATTCCAAATCTTTTTTGCAAAATGGAATATCTTGATAATAACTATTTTTTAAGACCAAAGAAATTAGAGGAATCGTTACAATTCAGTATTTTACAAACTGCATTATGGACATTCGTTTTGCAAGTGGAATATCTTTATATATTTATCTAAAGAATCTGCGTTGTATTTTCAAGAGTGGCTTATCACAATGCTTCTGAACTTTAACAGTTGAAAAATAACCACATAATCAACACTCTCTTGAAATTTTTAAAACCTTATTCCGATTATGTGTCAATGGTTAACTTAACGGATCAAAGAATCAATTATCCGTCAAATAAAATCACATTGAAAATAACAAATATTTCTAACAGTGAAAAATTTAGTTCCTTACCCTTTCCAAAAACGGCGGGGAAATTTTTGAATATTAAACCACTTATGGGCACATGACTCGGAAACATGTGACACAACTATGTTCCCACCCCCCCTAATTACCCGCTTGATGAATTCAAGCGCCCAATCGACTCGTTAACGTCCCTATAATAGCTGCAAACTAATTCACTGATTGGGTGATTGATACAAATTAGTAGCCCAAACTGTGATATGTGTGGCTATATGGAATATTGGACGTAAAAATAAAAAAATATTCATCGGGAGGAAAAATCTGAAATCTTTAAAAAGTCGATTACTTTTCGAGACATATCGACTTGAATTAACATGGGAGCCTTATGGGACTAAAAATGTTTAGGTTTTTTTCGGTATTTATAAATGCGTCAGGAACATGAGATTCCCTGGAGGAAAACTAGATTTTTTGGTTGATTTTTCAGTGTGGTTGTCATTTCGATAAAATGATATTTCGTATTTTTTATGATTTTTTGAAAGTGCCCCATGCTTTTCTTATGGCACTACGTTAGGATTTTTTTTGACCAACTTGCAATCATCACAGGACAAATTCCTTTAAACGCAAGATACTAGATTTTTTGGTTGATTTTTTGGCTATATCGAAATTTTCATATGTCGAAACAATTCCGAGGAATAAACGATTTCGACTTTCCATTGTAGAGGTGGTCGAATTTTCAATCTTGGATTTCGGCGTTGAGACATGTGCCATATGAAAATTTGGAATCTTTAAGAAAAACCGTTAGAGGGTTCTCCGAACCCTCACGTTTGAGCTTACTTTCGCCGTATCCCTCTTGGTTAATTAGTCATTAAATTCCGAAAAATGTCCTGCAAGCGAAAAATCATTGTCGCCATTTTTTTGTGGAGCATGCAATCTTGAATATCTTAGCAACCGTTTAAGCTAGAGGAATGAAATTTTCAGAGTAATAATATTATTAAAATGGTCAACTTTTGCAATGATGACCATTCCGCTCGATTGATTCATGTGCGAGTTATATCGATACGAATCTCCTTGGATACGCTTTAATCGCTAATAACTTTTTTATTAATCAAGTTTTGAACATGAATGTCATATAAAATACGACTGAAAATGTCATTCATCCGACAAAAGTTAAATAAGGCGAATCAATTGATTAGACTCGAAGTTATGATCGATACAAGGTTGTATTCGATTGAGCCATTTTTTGGGCTTATTTACATAGTAACGGAAATAAAAATTTTAACAATATGTAGGGAAAAAAATGAATTATGCGCACACATAAATTATTTAGATGAATTATGTTTCCTAATGAAGATACATCGATTTGAATTTATATCTTTTTGTATTAGGCCCCCGTAAGAAATACACGCATCCCGTCTGTCTACGTCACCAATATAAGAACATAGGCTAAATTTTGAAAGCGGGGATATTAGAGAAGGCAGGGATAAGGGAGTGACCATAGAAGGGATATCAATAGGATTGCGGATTTTACAGTACAGATGTCAGCAAAGTCTAAAGTACGATTCGATTAGTATAGCAAATACGCAAATTGGCATAACTTGATAAGTGTGTACGTTGGACCAATGAAACTTGGTAAACAGGTACATCTTGGTATTCCTCACGATACTCTATGGTAGTATGTTTTGTATTCAGTCTCACGTTCGATATATATCGAATCTACTTTTTCTTAAAATATATCGAATTGCTATAACATGTAGGATTTAACATTCAAGGACATAGTTTACTAGGGATTAAATAGTAGATACCCATAGACTGGATTTAAAACCAATAGCATTGCGGATTTTACAGTACAGATGTCAGTATGATCGAAAATCGATTCGATTATTATAGCAAATACGTAAATGGGCATAACTTCCATAGATTTACCGTTGGATCAATGAAAATTGGTGATTGGGTACATATTGATATTCCTCACGATGCCCAATGAAAATTTGTTTTGTACGTAGTCTCACATTCGATATATATCGAATCTCCTTTTTCTTAAAATGTATCGAATTGCTATAACATGTAGGATTTTACATCCAAGGACATAGTTTACTAGGGATTAAATAGTAGATACCCATTGACTGGATTTTAAACCAATGGCCTTGCGGATTTTACAGTACAGATGTCAGTATGATCGAAAAATCGATTCGATTATTATAGCAAATACGTAAATGGGCATAACTTCAATAGATTTACCGTTGGATCAATGAAATTTGGTGATTGGGTACATATTGGTATTCCTCACGATGCCCAATGAAAATTTGTTTTGTACGTAGTCTCACATTCGATATATATCGAATCTCCTTTTTCTTAAAATGTATCGAATTGCTATAACATGTAGGATTTTACATCCAAGGACATAGTTTACTAGGGATTAAATAGTAGATACCCATTGACTGGATTTTAAACCAATAGCCTTGCGGATTTTACAGTACAGATGTCAGTATGATCGAAAAATCGATTCGATTATTATAGCAAATACGTGAATGGGCATAACTTCAATAGATTTACCGTTGGATCAATGAAATTTGGTGAATGGGTACATATTGGTATTCCTCATAATGCCCAATTAAAATTTGTTTTGTACGTAGTCTCACATTCGATATATATCGAATCTACTTTTTCTTAAAATGTATCGAATTGCTATAACATGTAGGATTTTACATCCAAGGACATAGTTTACTAGGGATTAAATAGTAGATACCCATTGACTGGATTTTAAACCAATAGCCTTGCGGATTTTACAGTACAGATGTCAGTATGATCGAAAAATCGATTCGATTATTATAGCAAATACGTGAATGGGCATAACTTCAATAGATTTACCGTTGGATCAATGAAATTTGGTGATTGGGTACATACTGGTATTCCTCACGATGCCCAATGAAAATTTATTTTGTATGTAGTCTCACATTCGATATATATCGAATCTACTTTTTCTTAAAGTATATCGAATTGCTATAACATGTAGGATTTTACATCCACAGGCATAGTTGACCAGGTATTAAATAGTAGATACCCATAGACTGAAAATTAAACCAATGGGATTGCGGACTTTACCGTACAGATGTCAGTATGATCGAAAAATCGAATCGATTATTATAGCATATACACAAATTGGTATAACTTGAAAAGTATACCCGTTGGACCAATGAAATTTGGCGAATGTGCACATCTTGGTAATCCTCACACTGCCCAACAGAAATATGCTTTGTATGTTGTCTAACGTGCGATATATATCGAATATGCTTTTTCTTCAAATATATCGAACCGCTATAACATATAGGATTTTACATCCAAGGGCATAGTTGGCCAGGTATTGTATAGTAGACACACAGACTGAAAATTAAACCATTAGCCATGCGGATTTTACAGTACAGATGGCAGTGTAATCGCAAGATCGATTCGATTATTCTATCAAATACGCAAATTTGCAAAACTTGATTAGTTTATACGTTGGTCCAATGAAATTTGGCAAATGGGTACATCTTGCTCTTCCTCACAATGCCCAAATGAAACATATTTTGTGTATAGTCTCACGTTCGGTATTAATCGAATCTACTTTTTCTTAAAATATATCGTATTGCTATAACATATAGGATTTTACATCCAAGGACATAGTTGACCAATATAATTATGTGGAAGATAGCCATAGACTGTAAGTTAAATCAATAGCATTGCGGATTCAACGATACAAATGCCAGTATAATCGAAGAATGGATTCGATTATTATAACAAATACATAACATTGGCACAAGTTGAATAGTGTATCCGTTGGACCAATTAAATTTGGTGCTTGGTACATCTTGGTATTCCTCACAATTCCCAAAGGTAATATGTTTTGCATGTAGTCTCACGATTGATGCATATCGAATATGCTTTTCCTTAAAATATATCGAATCGTTATAACATAGGATTTTGCATGCACGTACATAGTCGACCAGGAATTTTAGTGTTGATGATCAAAGATTGGAAGGTAAATCAATCGGATTGCGTATTTTCAATGCACGTGTCAGTATACTTGATAATTCGATATGATTATGATATCAAATATGCCAAATCTTTTTTGCAAAATGGAATATCTTGAGAATAACTATTTTTTAAGACCAAAGAAATTAGAGGAATCGTTACAATTCAGTATTTTACAAACTGCATTATGGATATTCGTTTTGCAAGTGGAATATCTTTATATATTTATCTAAAGAATCTGCGTTGTATTTTCAAGAGTGGCTTATCACAATGCTTATGAACTTTAACAGTTGAAAAATAACCACATAATCAACACTCTCTTGAAATTTTTAAAACCTTATTCCGATAATGTGTCAATGGTTAACTTAATTGATCAAAGAATCAATTATCCGTCAAATAAAATCACATTGAAAATAACAAATATTTCTAACAGTGAAAAATTTAGTTCCTTACCCTTTCAAAAAACGGCGGGGAAATTTTTGAATATTAAACCACTTATGGGCACATGACTCGAAAATATGGGACACAACTATGTTTCCACCCCCCCTAATTACCCGCTTGATGAATTCAAGCGCCCAATCGACTCGTTACATATTTAAAGCTGGAAAGTAATTCATTGATTGGGTGATTGACACAAATTAGTAGCCCAAACTGTGATAGGTGTGCGTATATGGAATATTGGACGTAAAATTAAAAAAAAATTCATCGGGAGGAAAAATCTGAAAAGTTGAAAAAGTCGATTAGTTTTCGAGATATATCGACTTGAATTAACATGGGAGCCTTATGGGACTACGACTTTTTCGCTTTTATTTTGTACTTTTAAACTTCCGAGGAACATGATATTCAATGGACATGGACTAGATTTTTTGGTCGATTTTTTGGTGTGGTTGTCATAGCGACGAATTGATATTTAGTATTTTTTATTACTGTTTGAATGCTCTCAATGCTTTCCTTATGGGAAAACTTTAGGAATTTTTTTGACCAACTTGCAATAATCGCACGACAAATTCCTTTGCCAAAAAGTTAGATAATTCTTTGGTTAATTTTTTGGCTATCTTAAAATTTTCGTACGTCGAAACAATTCCGAGGAATAAACGATTTCGATTTAACATTGTCGTGATGGGCGAATTTTCAAACTCGGATTTCAGCCTTGAGACATGTGCCATATGAAAATTTGGAATCTCCAAGAAAAACCGTTAGAGGGTTCTCCGAACCCTCACGTTTGAGCTTACTTTCGCCGTAACCCTCTTGGTTAATTCATAATTAAATTCCGAAAAATGTCCTGCACGCGAAAAATCATTGTCGCCATTTTTTTGTGGAGCATGCAATCTTGAATATCTTAGCAACCGTTTAAGCTAGAGAAATGAAATTTTCAGAGTAATACTTTTATCACAATGGTCAACTTTTGCAATGATGACCATTTCGCTCGATCGATTCATGTGCGGGTTATATCGATACCAATCTCCTTGGTTACGCTTAAATCGCTAATAACTTTTTTCTAAATCAAGGCATGAATGTGAAAGTCATATATAATACTACTGTTAATGTCTTTTCTTCGACAAAAGTTAAATCAAGCGAATCGAGCTATTACAGTCGAAGTTATGATCGATAAAAGGTTGCATTCGATTGAGCCATTTTTCAGACCTATTTACATAGTTACGGGGATAAAAATTATAAAAATATGTAAGGGAAGAAATGAATTATGCGTACACATAAATTATTTAAATAAGTATTGTTTCCTAACGAAGATATATCAATATGAATTTATATCTTTTTGTATTAGGTCCCCGTAAGAAATACACGCATCGCCCTATATACGTCACCAATATAAGAACATAGGCGAAATTTTGAAAGCGGGGATAGTAGAGAAGAGAGGGATAAGGGTATGGCCATCGAATGGAGGGGTTATCAATAGGATGCGAATTTTTCAATACAGGTGGCAGTATAGTCGAATGTACGATTCGATTTTTATAGCAAATACGGAAATTGGCATAAAATGATAAATGTATACGTTGGACCAATGAAATTTAGTGAATTGGTACATCATGGTATTCCTCACAATGCGCAATGGAAACATGTTTTGTATATAGTCTCACGCTCGATATATATCGAATTTACTTTTTCTTAAAATATATCGAATTGCTATAGCATATAGGATTTTACATCTAAGGACATAGTAGACAAGGAAATACATAGTAGATACCCATATCCCAGAAATTAAACCAAAAACATTGCAAATTTCAAAGTACAGATGTCAGTATGATCGAAAAGTCGATTCGATTATTATAGCAAATACGTTAATTGGCATAACTTCAATTGTGTTTCCGTTGGACCAATGAAATATGGTGAATGGGTACATCTTTGTATTCCTCACAATTCCCAATGGAAATTTGTTTTGTATGTGGTCTCACGCTCGATATATATCGAATATAATTTTTAATAAAATATATCGAATTGCTATAATACATAGGATTTTACATCCAAGGACATAGTTGACCAGGAATTTTATAGTAGATACCCATAGACTGTAAGTTAAACCAAAAGCAATGCGGATTTTAAAGTACAGATGTCAGTATAATCGAAGAATCGATTCGATTATTCTAGCAAATACGTTAATTGGCATAACTTCAATAGTGTTTCCGTTTGACCAATGAAATTTGGTGAATGGGTACATCTTTGTATTCCTCACAATTCCCAATGGAAATTTGTTTTGTATGTGGTCTCACGCTCGATATATATCGAATATAATTTTTAATAAAATATATCGAATTGCTATAATACATAGGATTTTACATCCAAGGACATAGTTGACCAGGAATTTTATAGTAGATACCCATAGACTGTAAGTTAAACCAAAAGCAATGCGGATTTTAAAGTACAGATGTCAGTATAATCGAAGAATCGATTCGATTATTCTAGCAAATACGTTAATTGGCATAACTTCAATAGTGTTTCCGTTTGACCAATGAAATTTGGTGAATGGGTACATCTTTTTATTCCTCACAATGCTCAATGAAAATATGTTTTGCATGTAGTCTCACATTCGATATATATCGAATCTGCTTTTTCACAATTTATATCGAATAGCTAAAACATATAGGATTTTACACCCATGGGCATTCTTGACCAGGAATTATATAGTAGATGACCATAGACTGGATATAAAAAAATGTCATTGCGGATTTTACATTACAGATGTCAGTATAATCGAAAGATCGAATCGATTATTGTAGCAAATACGCAAATTGGCATAACTGGATTAGTATATACGTTGGACCAATGAAAATTGGTGAATGGGTACATCTTGGTATTCCTCACATTGCCCAATGGAAATATGTTTTGCATGTAGTCTCACATTCGATACATATCGAATCTGCTTTTTCACAAATTATATCGAATAGCTATGACATTTAGGATTTTACACCCATGGGCATTCTTGACCAGGAATTATATAGTAGATGACCATAGACTGGATATAAAAAAATGTCATTGCGGATTTTACATTACAGATGTCAGTATAATCGAAAGATCGAATCGATTATTGTAGCAAATACGCAAATTGGCATAACTGGATTAGTATATACGTTGGACCAATGAAAATTGGTGAATGGGTACATCTTGGTATTCCTCACATTGCCCAATGGAAATATGTTTTGCATGTAGTCTCACATTCGATACATATCGAATCTGCTTTTTCACAAATTATATCGAATAGCTATAACATTTAGGATTTTACACCCACGGGCATTGTTGACCAGCAATAATATAGAAGATGACCATAGCGTGTAAATAAAATCAATATATTTGCGGATTTTACAGTGCAGATGTCAGTATAATCGAAAGATCAATTCGATAGTTATAGCAAATGCTGAAATTAGCATATTTTGATTAGTATATACGTTGCACCAATGAAATTTTGTGAATGGGTACATCTTGGGATTCCTCACAATGCCCAATTGAAATATTGTTTGCGTTTAGTCTCACGTTCGATATATATCGAATATACTTTTTCTTAAAATATGTCGAATTGCTATAACATAGATTTTACATCCAAGGACATAGTTGACCAGGAAATATAGAGAAGATTTCTATTAACTGGAATTAAAATCCACGGCATTGCGGATATTACAGTGCAGATAGCAGTTTTATCGAAAGATCGATTCGATAATTGTAGCAAATACGCGAATTGGCATAACATGATTAGTATTTACGTTGGACCAATGAAATTTGGCGAATGGGTACATCTTGGTCTTCCTCACAATGCCCAATGAAAATATGCGTTTCGTGTAGTCTCACGATCTATATATATTGAATATGCTTTTTCTTAAAATATATCGAATCGTTATTACATACAGGATTTTCTATCCACGTACATAGTTGACCAGGAATTTTAGGGTTGATGATCGAAGACTGGAAAGGATTGCGAATTTTCAATACACGTGTCAGTATACTTGATAATTCGATACGATAATGATAGCAAATATGCCAAAGCTATTTTTTTCAAATTGGAATATCTTGAGAATAACTATTTTTTAGTACCAAAGAATTTGGGGAATCGTTACAATTTAGTATTTTACACACTGCATTATGGACATATGTTTTGCGAGTGGTACATCTTTATATATTTATCTAAGGAATCTGCGTTTCATTTTCAAGTTTCGCTTATCACAACGCTGTTCGACTTTAAGAGTTGATAAATAACCACAAAATCATCACTGTCTTGAAATTTTAAAAACCTTATTCCAATTATGTCTCAGTGCTAAACTTAGCCTATTCAAATAATGAACTATCCGTCAAATGAAATCATATTGAAAATAACTAATAATTTTAAAAGTAAACAATTAAGTTCCTTACCCTTTCAAAAACCGGCAGGGAAATTTTTGAATATTTTTAACACTTATGGACACAATGCTCGACAACACGTGAAACAACAATGTTCCCACCCTCCTAATTACCCGCTTGAAGAATTCAAGCACCCAATCGACTCGTTAGCATATATAAAGTGGGAAACTAATTGATTGATTGTGTGATTGACACAAATTAGTAGCCCAAACTGTGATAGGTGTGAGTATATGGAATATTGGACGTAAAAGTAAAAAAAAATTCATCGGGAGGAAAAATCTGAAAAGTTGAAAAAGTCGATTAGTTTTCGAGATATATCGACTTGAATTAACATGGGAGCCTTATGGGACTACAACTTTTTCGCTTTTATTTTGTACTTTTAAACGCCCGAGGAACATGATATTCAATAAACATGGACTAGATTTTTTGGTCGATTTTTTGGTGTGGTTGCCATAGCGACGAATTGATATTTAGTATTTTTTATTACTGTTTGAATGCTCTCAATGCTTTTCTTATGGGAAAACTTTGGGAATTTTTTTGACCAACTTGCAATAATCGCACGACATTTTCCTTTGCCAAAAAGTTAGATAATTCTTTGGTTAATTTTTTGGCTATCTTGGAATTTTCGTACGTCGAAACAATTCCGAGGAATAAACGATTTCGATTTAACATTGTCGTGATGGGCGAATTTTCAAACTCGGATTTCAGCCTTGAGACATGTGCCATATGAAAATTTGGAATCTCCAAGAAAAACCGTTAGAGGGTTCTCCGAACCCTCACGTTTGAGCTTACTTTCGCCGTAACCCTCTTGGTTAATTCATAATTAAATTCCGAAAAATGTCCTGCACGCGAAAAATCATTGTCGCCATTTTTTTGTGGAGTATGCAATCTTGAATATCTTAGCAACCGTTTAAGCTAGAGAAATGAAATTTTCAGAGTAATACTTTTATCACAATGGTCAACTTTTGCAATGATGACCATTTCGCTCGATCGATTCATGTGCGAGTTATATCGATACCAATCTCCTTGGTTACGCTTTAAACGCTAATAACTTTTTTCTAAATCAAGGCATGAATGTGAAAGTCATATATAATACTACTGTTAATGTCTTTTCTCCGACAAAAGTTAAATCAAGCGAATCGAGCGATTACAGTCGAAGTAATGATCGATAAAAGGTTGCATTCGATTGAGCTATTTTTCAGACCTATTTACATAGTTACGGGGATAAAAATTATAAAAATATGTAAGGGAAGAAATGAATTATGCGCACACATAAATAATTTAGATGAGTATTGTTTCCTAACGAAGATATATCAATATGAATTTATATCTTTTTGTATTAGGTCCCCGTAAGAAATACACGCGTCGCCCTATATACGTCACCAATATAAGAACATAGGCGAAATTTTGAAAGCGGGGATAGTAGAGAAGAGAGGGATAACGGTATGGCCATCGAATGGACGGGTTATCAATAGGATGCGAATTTTTCAATACAGGTGGCAGTATAGTCGAATGTACGATTCGATTTTTATAGCAAATACGCAAATTGGCATAAAATGATAAGTGTATACGTTGGACAAATGAAATTTAGTGAATTGGTACAACATGGTATTCCTCACAATGTGCAATGGAAACATGTTTTGTATATAGTCTCACGCTCGATATATATCGAATCTACTTTTTCTTAAAATATATCGAATTGCTATAGCATATAGAATTTTACATCTAAGGACATAGTAGACCAGGAAATATATAGTAGATACCCATAGACCAGAAATTAAACCAAAAACATTGCGAATTTTTAAGTACAGATGTCAGTAATATCGAAAAATCGATTCCATTATTATAGCAAATACGTTAATTGGCATAACTTCAATTGTGTTTCCGTTGGACCAATGAAATTTGGTGAATGGGTACATCTTAGTATTCCTCACAATGCCCAATGGAAATTTGTTTTGTATGTAGTCTCACGCTCGATATATATCGAATATAATTTTTATTAAAATATATCGAATTACTATAACACATAGGATTTTACATCCAAGGACATATTTGACCAGGAATTATATAGTAGATACCCATAGACTGTAAGTTAAACCAAAAGCAATGCGGATTTTAAAGTACAGATGTCAGTATGATCGAAGAATCGATTCGATTATTCTAGCAAATACGTTAATTGGCATAACTTCAATAGTGTTTCCGTTTGACCAATGAAATATGGTGAATGGGTACATCTTTGTAATCCTCACAATGCCCAATGGAAATTTGTTTTGTATGTAGTCTCACGCTCGATATATATCGAATCTACTTTTTCTTATAATATATCGAATTACTATAGCATATAGGATTTTACATCTAAGGACATAGTAGACCAGGAAATATATAGTAGATGACCATAGACTGGATATAAAAAAAATGTCATTGCGAATTTTACATTACAGATGTCAGTATAATCGAAAGATCGAATCGATTATTTTAGCAAATACGCAAATTGGCATAACTGGATTAGTTAATACGTTGGACCAATGAAAATTGGTGAATGGGTACATCTTGGTATTCCTCACATTGCCCCATGGAAATATGTTTTGCATGTAGTCTCACATTCGATACATATCGAATCTGCTTTTTCACAAATTATACCGAATAGCTATAACATTTAGGATTTTACACCCACGGGCATTGTTGACCAGCAATTATATAGAAGATGACCATATCGTGGAAATGAAATCGATATTTTTGCGGAGTTTACAGTACAGATGTCAGTATAATCGAAAGATCGATTCGATAGTTATAGCAAATGCTGAAATTAGCATATTTTGATTAGTATATACGTTGCACCAATGAAATTTTGTGAATGGGTACATCTTGGGATTCCTCACAATGCCCAATTGAAATATTGTTTATGTTTAGTCTCACGTTCGATATATATCGAATCTACTTTTTCTTAAAATATATCGAATTGCTATAACATATAGGATTTTACATCCAATGACATAGTTGACCGGGAAATATAGAGAAGATTTCTATTAACTGGAATTAAAATCCACGGCATTGCGGATATTACAGTGCAGATTGCAGTTTTATCGAAAGATCGTTTCCATAATTGTAGCAAATACGCGAATTGGCATAACATGATTAGTATTTACGTTGGACCAATGACACTTGGTAAATGGGTACATCTTGGTATTCCTCACAATGCCCAATTGAAATATGCTTTGCGTGTTGTCTCACGATCTATATATATTGAATATGCTTTTTCTTAAAATATATCGAATCGTTATTACATACAGGATTTTCTATCCACGTACATAGTTGACCAGGAATTTTAGGGTTGATGATCGAAGACTGGAACAGGATTGCGAATTTTCAATACACGTGTCAGTATATTTGATAATTCGATACGATAATGATAGAAAATATGCCAAAGCTATTTATTTCAAATTGGAATATCTTGAGAATAACTATTTTTTAGTACCAAAGAAATTTGGGGAATCGTTACAATTTAGTATTTTACACACTGCATTATGGACATATGTTTTGCGAGTGGTATGTATATCTTTATATATTTATCTAAGGAATCTGCGTTTCATTTTCAAGTTTCGCTTATCACAACGCTTTTGGACTTTAAGAGTTGAAAAATATCCACAAAATCGTCACTGTCACACACACAAATCAACACTTATGGACACAATACTCGACAACACGTGACACAACAATGTTCCCACCCTCCTAATTACCCGCTTGAAGAATTCAAGCACCCAATCGACTCGTTACGCTATTTAAAGCTGGAAAGTAATTCATTGATTGGGTGATTCATCAAAATTAGCAGCCCAAACTGTGATATGTGTGGGTATATGGAATATTGGACGTAAAAGTAAAAAAATATTCATCGGGAGGAAAAATCTGAAAAGTTGAAAAAGTCGATTAGTTTTCGAGATATATCGACTTGAATTAACATGGGAGCCTTATGGGACTAAAATATTTTGGTTTTTTTTCGGTATTTATAAATGAGTCAGGAACATGACAATCCCTTGACATAAACAAGATTTTTTGGTTGATTTTTTGGTGTGGTTGTCATTTCGATACATTAATATTTAGTATTTTTTATGATTTTTTGAAAGTGCCCCATGCTTTTCTTATGGCACTACGTAAAGAATTTTTTTGACCAACTTGCAATCATCACAGGACAAATTCCTTGAAACGCAAGATACTAGATTTTTTGGTTGATTTTTTGGCTATCTCGGAATTTTCATATGTCGACACAATTCCGAGGAATAAACGATTTCGACTTTCCATTGTAGAGGTGGTCGAATTTTCAATCTTGGATTTCGGCGTTGAGACATGTGCCATATGAAAATTTGGAATCTCCAAGAAAAACCGTTAGAGGGTTCTCCGAACCCTCACGTTTGAGCTTACTTTCGCCGTATCCCTCTTGGTTAATTAACCCCTCAAGCGCGGCAGGCATTTAATTAAATCCCATCTCAGCGGCCGGATGAGATTTAAAAATCTTCGCCTTTTTGGTATACTATCATTCAATAATTTATATCTTTCATAATATACAATCAGTATCCTTGAAATTTTTTGTATACTTGCGTAATATAATGCGCTACTATATATTGATTTTTCGAGCGATTTGAAAAAATATTTATTGCTTTATGTATCTCATTTTATGAACTAATGAATAAATTTTCAATTTTGAAAGATTTTTATTTGGTTTCGAATAAGCTACGAGATCTCTAACATCCCATGCATTTAAAAATACAATTACATGATGTAATTTAGTTATTTGGGGTTGAAAATTTCATAACAGATTGGATACTTTCGATAGGATTACCCGTTTCGCCTACTTGAAAATTTACCACTCCGCCCACTTCTCTGACTTTGTTCCATTATTACCGTATCATTTCATATAGGTAATCACATGCTAATGTTTCAAACGTCAATATGCAAATATTCAAATGATTTACCTTAGAAAATCTGCTCTGACATGATTTGAAGCAATCCAAACATAATCCCACTGCACATTTTTCACAACAGTACACGCAACTCTTCATTTCCCATGATAGGCACAAACTGCACACCTCCTTTGAGACTTTGATTTCTTCCCAGATGCAGGAATTGTCTTTAGGAAATCTATTTTTGTGATTCTTGGTACTAAATTGTGTAATGAGTGCGGCCAAGTCCAAACAGTTCGTATGACGTTGGATATTTCAAAAATATTACCTCGCCCAATGGCACGCGAAATGATAAGTCAAATTTTTATACGTGTTTTTCCTGTGAACAACATATGAATTTAGGACTGCCTCATTCAATAGTCTCCTAAATAACTTCATACATCACTTGTAATGGCGTTTTCTTTCCATTACGTACAAATGCAATAACAGGTCCTTGAAATTCACCCCACCAATGATTTTACTATAGCCTAACACACAAACAGACTTCCGAGTCCCTTTTTTGCCTTTCAATACTATTCTCATTTCGTAGGATCCCCAATTATAAAAAAATACCACACACAGGAAGTACACCCGATGAGAATTTCAGCACACTGCCTGAACGAACACCACACAGCATGAATGACTCTGGTGGACTGAAGCTCGTGGTTTAGAAGCTCCCTCAAGAGGCTAGAAAATATCTCGAAGGGGCCCTGGTATACGCTGACTGTTTAGATGGAATCTTATCTTCGTTGATTACTGTCCAGAAAAAAAATAAAAATAAATGCAGAGCGAAGCACATGGCCCCTTCGCTTAGGACGCTTAGGACTAACGAGGCGGACCAAACACACTTGGGGCTCGAGGTGACGACAAACAAGGAGAAGACTGAGAGATGGCATTGAGCTTAGAAGATATCGTATCTCAAGCTAAAGTAGCTGACCCTTCTAGACGTCTCTCAAGCAGAATAGGCAGAAGTTTTCATGATAGAACAGTTGAAGGAAGGCGTTGAGTTTTTGGACCGAAGTCGTCAAGGCGCTGGTTTAAAACGGAATTTTATCGAAGCATTTTTTAAAAACCTTGAAGGCATAAAACCGCTACGAATATTTTATTGGAAAGGAAAAACATTTCTTCAAAAGATAGAGTAATTAGTTTTAATTTAACATACAATATCTGGCGGAGAAAAAGTATTATAAACAGTAGGTCAGGAAGCGTTCTGGGTACGCATGACGGCGGCATACGAAATTTAAAGGGCGCGTACTGGGTACGCATGACGGCGTTGAGGGGTTAATAATTAAATTCCGAAAAATGTCCTGCAAGCGAAAAATCATTGTCGCCATTTTTTTGTGGAGCATGCAATCTTGAATATCTTAGCAACCGTTTAAGCTAGAGGAATGAAATTTTCAGATAAATAATATTATTATAATGGTCAAGTTTTGCAATGATGACCAATCCGCTCGATCGATTCATGTGCGAGTTATATCGATACGAATCTCCTTGGATACGCTTTAATCGCTAATTACTTTTTTATTAATCAAGTTTTGAACATGAATGTCATACAAAATACGACTGAAAATGTCATTCATCCGACAAAAGTTAAATCAGGCGAATCGATTGATTAGACTCGAAGTTATGATCGATACAAGGTTGTATTCGATTGAGCCATTTTTTGGGCTTATTTACATAGTTACGGAAATAAAAATTTTAACAATATGTAAGGAAAAAAATGAATTATGCGCACACATAAATTATTTAGATGAATTATGTTTCCTACTGAAGATACATCGATTTGAATTTATATCTTTTTGTATTAGGCCCCCGTAAGAAATACACGCATCCCGTCCAATTACGTCACCAATATAAGAACATAGGCTTAATTTTGAAAGCGGGGATATTAGAGAAGGCAGAGATAAGGGAGTGACCATAGAAGGGATATCAATAGGATTGCGGATTTTACAGTACAGATGTCAGCAGTGTCTAAAGTACGATTCGATTAGTATAGCAAATACGCAAATTGGCATAACTTGATAAGTGTGTACGTTGGACCAATGAAACTTGGTAAACAGGTACATCTTGGTATTCCTCACGATACTCTATGGTAGTATGTTTTGTATTCAGTCTCACGTTCGATATATATCGAATCTACTTTTTCTTAAAATATATCGAATTGCTATAACATGTAGGATTTAACATTCAAGGACATAGTTTACTAGGGATTAAATAGTAGATACCCATAGACTGGATTTAAAACCAATAGCATTGCGGATTTTACAGTACAGATGTCAGTATGATCGAAAAATCGATTCGATTATTATAGCAAATACGTAAATGGGCATAACTTCCATAGATTTACCGTTGGATCAATGAAATTTGGTGATTGGGTACATATTGGTATTCCTCACGATGCCCAATGAAAATTTGTTTTGTACGTAGTCTCACATTCGATATATATCGAATCAACTTTTTCTTCAAATGTATCGAATTGCTATAACATGTAGGATTTTACATCCAAGGACATAGTTTACTAGGGATTAAATAGTAGATACCCATTGACTGGATTTCAAACCAATAGCCTTGCGGATTTTACAGTACAGATATCAGTATGATCGAAAAATCGATTCGATTATTATAGCAAATACGTAAATGGGCATAACTTCAATAGATTTACCGTTGGATCAATGAAATTTGGTGATTGGGTACATATTGGTATTCCTCACGATGCCCATTGAAAATTTGTTTTGTACGTAGTCTCACATTCGATATATATCGAATCTACTTTTTCTTAAAATGTATCGAATTGCTATAACATGTAGGATTTTACATCCAAGGACATAGTTTACTAGGGATTAAATAGTAGATACCCATTGACTGGATTTTAAACCAATAGCCTTGCGGATTTTACAGTACAGATGTCAGTATGATCGAAAAATCGATTCGATTATTATAGCAAATACGTAAATGGGCATAACTTCAATAGATTTACCGTTGGATCAATGAAATTTGGTGATTGGGTACATATTGGTATTCCTCACAATGCCCAATGAAACTTTATTTTGTAAGTAGTCTCACATTCGATATATATCGAACCTACTTTTTCTTAAAGTATATCGAATTGCTATAACATGTAGGATTTTACATCCAAGGACATAGTTAACTAAGGATTAAATAGTAGATACCCATAGACTGGATTTTAAACCTATAGGATTGCGGACTTTACCGTACAGATGTAAGTATGATCGAAAAATCGATTCGATTATTATAGCAAATACGTAAATGGGCATAACTTCAATAGATTTACCGTTGGATCAATGAAATTTGGTGAATGGGTACATATTAGTATTCCTCACAATGCCCAATGAAAATTTGTTCTGTACGTAGTCTCACATTCGATGTATATCGAATCTACTTTTTCTTAAAGTATATCGAATTGCTATAACATGTAGGATTTTACATCCACAGGCATAGTTGACCAGGTATTAAATAGTAGATACCCTTAGACTGAAAATTAAACCAATGGGATTGCGGACTTTACCGTACAGATGTCAGTATGATCGAAAAATCGATTCGATTATTATAGCATATACACAAATTGGTATAACTTGAAAAGTATACCCGTTGGACCAATGAAATTTGGCGAATGTGCACATCTTGGTAATCCTCACACTGCCCAACAGAAATATGCTTTGTATGTTGTCTAACGTGCGATATATATCGAATATGCATTTTTTCCAAATATATCGAACCGCTATAACATATAGGATTTTACATCCAAGGGCATAGTTGGCCAGGTATTGTATAGTAGACACACAGACTGAAAATTAAACCAATTGCCATGCGGATTTTACAGTACAGATGGCAGTGTAATCGCAAGATCGATTCGATTATTCTATCAAATACGCGAATTTGCAAAACTTGATTAGTTTATTCGTTGGTCCAATGAAATTTGGCAAATGGGTACATCTTGGTATTCCTCACAATGCCCAAATGAAACATATTTTGTGTATAGTCTCACGTTCGGTATTAATCGAATCTACTTTTTCTTAAAATATATCGTATTGCTATAACATATAGGATTTTACATCCAAGGACATAGTTGACCAATATAATTATGTGGAAGATAGCCATAGACTGTAAATCAATAGCATTGCGGATTCAACAATACAAATGCCAGTATAATCGAAGAATGGATTCGAATTTTATAACAAATACATAACATTGGCACAATTTGAATAGTGTATCCATTGGACCAATTAAATTTGGTGCTTGGTACATCTTGGTATTCCTCACAATTCCCAAAGGTAATATGTTTTGCATGTAGTCTCACGATTGATGCATATCGAATATGCTTTTTCTTAAAATATATCGAATCGTTATAACATAGGATATTGCATGCACGCACATAGTCGACCAGGAATTTTAAGGTTGATGATCAAAGATTGGAAGGTAAATCAATCGGATTGCGTATTTTCAATGCACGTGTCAGTATACTTGATAATTCGATACGATTATGATAGCAAGTATGCCAAATCTTTTTTGCAAATTGGAATATCTTGAGAATAACTATTTTTTAAGACCAAAGAAAGTAGAGGAATCGTTACAATTCAGTATTTTACAAACTGCATTATGGACATTCGTTTTGCAAGTGGAATATCTTTATATATTTATCTAAAGAATCTGCGTTGTATTTTCAAGAGTGGCTTATCACAATGCTTATGGACTTTAACAGTTGAAAAATAACCACATAATCAACACTCTCTTGAAATTTTTAAAACCTTATTCCGATTATGTGTCAATGGTTAACTTAATGGATCAAAGAATCAATTATCCGTCAAATAAAATCATATTGAAAATAACAAATATTTCTAACAGTGAAAAATTTAGTTCCTTACCCTTTCTAAAAACGGCGGGGAAATTTTTGAATATTAAACCACTTATGGGCACATGACTCGAAAATATGTGACACAACTATGTTTCCACCCCCCCTAATTACCCGCTTGATGAATTCAAGCGCCCAATCGACTCGTTAACGTCCCTATAATAGCTGCGATTTGATTCACTGATTGGGTGATTGATACAAATTAGTAGCCAAACTGGTGATAGGTGTGGATATTTGGCTTATTGGACGTAAAAGTAAAAAAAAATTCATCGGGAGGAAAAATCTGAAATCTTAAAAAAGTCGATAACTTTTCGAGATATATCGACTTGAATTAACATGGGAGTCTTATGGGACTAAAACTTTTTACGTTTTTTTCGGTATTTGCAAATACGTTAGGAACATGAAAATCCCTTGACATAAACTAGATTTTTTGGTTGATTTTTTGGTGTGGTTGTCATTGCGATAAATTGATATTTAGTATTTTTTATGATTTTTTGAAAGTGCCCCATGCTTTTCTTAAGGCACTACGTAAAGAATTTTTTTGACCAACTTGCAATCATCACAGGACAAATTCCTTGAAACGCAAGATACTAGATTTTTTGGTTGATTTTTTGGCTATCTCGGAATTTTCATATGTCGAAACAATTCCGAGGAATAAACGATTTCGATTTTCCATTGTAGAGGTGGTCGAATTTTCAATCTTGGATTTCGGCGTTGAGACATGTGCCATATGAAAATTTGGAATCTCCAAGAAAAACCGTTAGAGGGTTCTACGAACCCTCACGTTTGAGCTTACTTTCGCCGTATCCCTCTTGGTTAATTAATAATTAAATTCCGAAAAATGTCCTGCAAGCGAAAAATCATTGTCGCCATTTTTTTGTGGAGCATGCAATCTTGAATATCTTAGCAACCGTTTAAGCTAGAGGAATGAAATTTTCAGATAAATAATATTATTAAAATGGTCAACTTTTGCAATGATGACCATTCCGCTCGATCGATTCATGTGCGAGTTATATCGATACGAATCTCCTTGGATACGCTTTAATCGCTAATAACTTTTTTATTAATCAAGTTTTGAACATGAATGTCATACAAAATACGACTGAAAATGTCATTCATCCGACAAAAGTTAAATCAGGCGAATCAATTGATTAGACTCGAAGTTATGATCGATACAAGGTTGTATTCGATTGAGCCATTTTTTGGGCTTATTTACATAGTTACGGGGACAAAAATTTTAACAATATGTAAGGAAAAGAATATATTATGCGCACACATAAATTATTTAGATGAATTATGTATCCTAATGAAGATACATCGATATGAATTTATATCTTTTTGTATTAGGCCCCCGTATGAAATACACGCATCCCGTCTATCTACGTCACCAATATAAGAACATAGGCTAAATTTTGAAAGCGGGGATATTAGAGAAGGCAGGGATAAGGGAGTGACCATAGAATGGATATGAATAGGATTGCGGGTTTTACAGTACAGATGTCAGCAGTGTCTAATGTACGATTCGATTAGTATAGCAAATACTCAAATTGGCATAACTTGATAAGTATATACGTTGGACCAATGAAACTTGGTAAACAGGTACATCTTGGTATTCCTCACGATACACTATGGTAGTATGTTTTGTATTCAGTCTCACGTTCGATATATATCGAATCTACTTTTTCTCAAAATATGTCGAATTGCTATAACATATAGGATTTTACATCTAGGGACATAGTTGACCAGGAATTTTAAAGAAGTTACCCATACACTGGATGTTAGACCAATAGCATTGCGGATTTTACAGTACAGATGTCAGTATGATCGAAAAATCGATTCAATTATAATAGCAAATACACAAATTGGTATAACTTGAAAAGTATACCCGTTGGACCAATGAAATTTGGCGAATGTGCACATCTTGGTATTCCTCACAATGCCCAACAGAAATATGTTTTGTATGTTTTCTAACGTGCGATATATATCGAATATGCTTTTTCTTCAAATATATCGAACTGCTATAACAAATAGGATATTACATCTAAGGGTATAGTTGACCAGGTATTATATAGTAGATACCCATAGACTTTAAGTTAAACCAATATCATTTCGGAATTTACAATACAGATGTCAGTATGATCGAAAAATCGATTCGATTATTATAGCAAATCACAAATTGGTATAACTTGATAAGTATACCCGTTGGACCAATGAAATTTGGCGAAGGTGCACATCTTGGTATTCCTCACAATGTCCAATAGAAATATGTTTTGTATGTAGTCTAACGTGCGATATATATCGAATATGCTTTTTCTTCAAATATATCGAACTGCTATAACAAATAGGATTTTACATCTAAGGGTATAGTTGACCAGGTATTATATAGTAGATACCCTTAGACTTTAAGTTAAACCAATAGCATTTCGGAATTTACAGTACAGATGTCGGTATGATCGAAAAATCGATTCGATTATTATAGCAAATACGTAATATGGCATAACTTCAATACTATATTCGCTGGACCAATGAAATTTCGTGAATGGGTAAATCCTGGTATTCTTCACAATGCCCAATGGAAATATGTTTTGTATGTAGTCTCACGTTCGATATATATCGAATCTACTTTTTCTTAAAAGATATCGAATTGCTATAACATATAGGATTTTACATCCAAGGATATAGTTGAGCAAGAATTATATAAAAAATACCCGCAGACTGGAAGTTAAACCAATAGTATTGCGGATTTTAAAGTACAGATGTCAGTATAATCGAAAGATCGATACGATAATTATAGCAAATACGCAAATTGGCATAACTTGATTGCTATATAAGTTGGACCAAAGAAATTTTGGGAATGGGTATATCATGATATTTCTCACAATGCCCAATAGAAATATGTTTTGTATATGGTCTCACATGCGATATATATCGAATCTTCATTTTCCAAATTATATCGATTTGCCTTAACATATAGGATTTTACATCCACAGGCATTGTTGACCAGGAATTATAGAGTAGATGACTATTAACTGGAATTATAATATACAGCGTTGCGGATTTTACAGTGCAGATGGCATTTTAATCGAAAGATCGAATCGATTATTGTAGCAAATATGCAATTTGGCATAACTTTAATAGTATATGCGTTGGACCAATGAAATTTGGTGAATGGGTACACATTGGTATTCCTCACAATGCCCAATGGGAACATTTTTTGTATGTAGTCTCTCATTCGATATATATCGAATCTGCTTTTTTTTTAATATATGGAATTCTTATAACACATCGGAATTTACATCAATGGGCAAAGTTGACAAGGAATTTTATGGTAATAGCCATGGACCGGAATTAAAATCAAAAGCATTTCGAATTTGACATTACAGATGCAGTATAAACGAATGATCGAATCGATTATTATAGAAAATACGCAAATTGGCATAACTTGATTCGTATATCCTTTGGACCAATGAAATTTGGTGAATGTGTACATCCTGGTATTCTTCACAAAGCCCAACGGAAATATGTTTTGCATGTAGTGTCCCATTAGATATATATATATATATCGATTCAGCGTTTTCTTAAAATATATCGAATTGCTATAACATGCAGGATTTTGCATCCGCGGGCGTATTTGACCATGAAATATAGGGTAGATGACCTAACGGGAAGATAAATCAATAGGATTGCGAATATATATTTCACATGTGAGTATACTTGACAATTAGTTATGATTATGGTAGCAAATATGCTAATTTGCGTATCTTTTTGACTATTAATGTTAGACCGAAGAAATTTTATGAATATTTTTATTTAAGTATTGTTCATGCTGCACCAATGAAATATATTCGCTTTTTATGCTCCCATTCGACACATATCGATCTACGTTTTTGTAAAATATATGGAACTGCTATTACTTTCCGAATATAACATCAACGGGGACATTTGAACATTCTTCGGTTCTTTCTCCAATTCGAGTTTCATAACCGTATTAATATAGTTTTTGTAATCAATGCGTTTTGTTGTTATAAACCTTCCTTAGATATAAAAAAATGACAGCATTGAGAGACATACATCCTCAGAGAAATCCGAACATTACTTCATTATTCGAGACATATTTATTCGGATAATCATTTCATTAGTCTCTGTTCTTTTATTTTCTTATAATGATGTATTTAATTTCATTAAGTCTACTGTATTCAAACGTTAAAAATCAAAAATGTAGATGATACAATCCTAGGGTAAGGGCTAAAATAAGAAAAATCGGCTACATTTCATAAGTTCATCTATGGTACACTATATATATTTCTACATTGCGTAAATCATTCATATCAAAACGGTTTCCCGAAGCATTGATCACCGTGGTTACTTAGTAGGTCTTAAGTATTGTTGACTGTGAATGAGCGTATTGCCCGCATATTTCAATCATTCAAAACGATATTTTGAGTGTTTCTTTAGCTTTTTGAACCACTTATGGGCACATGACTCGGAAACATGTGACACAACTATGTTCCCACCCCCCCTAATTACCCGCTTGATGAATTCAAGCGCCCAATCGACTCGTTACATATTTAAAGCTGGAAAGTAATTGATTGATTGGGTGATTGACACAAATTAGTAGCCCAAACTGTGATAGGTGTGGGTATATGGAATATTGGACGTAAAAGTAAAAAAATATTCATCGGAAGGAAAAATCTGAAAACTTGAAAAAGTCGATTAGTTTTCGAGATATATCGACTTGGATTAACATGGGAGCCTTATGGGACTACAACTTTATCGCTTTCATTTTGTACTTTTAAACGCCCGAGGAACATGATATTCATTGGACAAGGACTAGATTTTTTGGTCGATTTTTTGGTGTGGTTGCCATAGCGACGAATTGATATTTAGTATTTTTTATTACTGTTTGAATGCTCTCAATGCTTTTCTTATGGGAAAACTTTAGGAATTTTTTTGACCAACTTCCAATAATCGTACGACAAATTCCTTTGCCAAAAAGTTAGATAATTCTTTGGTTAATTTTTTGGCTATCTTGGAATTTTCGTACGTCGAAACAATTCCGAGGAATAAACGATTTCGATTTAACATTGTCGTGATGGGCGAATTTTCAAACTCGGATTTCAGCCTTGAGACATGTGCCATATGAAAATTTGGACTCTTCAGGAAAAACCGTTAGAGGGTTCTCCGAACCCTCACGTTTGAGCTTACTTTCACCGTATCCCTCTTCGTTAATTAATAATTAAATTCCGAAAAATGTCCTGCACGCGAAAAATCATTGTCGCCATTTTTTTGTGGAGCATGCAATCTTGAATATCTTAGCAACCGTTTAAGCTAGAGAAATTAAATTTTCAGAGTAATACTTTTATCACAATGGTCAACTTTTGCAATGATGACCATTTCGCTCGATCGATTCATGTGCGAGTTATATCGATACCAATCTCCTTGGTTACGCTTAAATCGCTAATAACTTTTTTCTAAATCAAGGCATGAATGTGAAAGTCATATATAATACTACTGTTAATGTCTTTTCTTCGACAAAAGTTAAATCAAGCGAATCGAGCGATTACAGTCGAAGTTATGATCGATAAAAGGTTGCATTCGATTGAGCCATTTTTCAGACCTATTTACATAGTTACGGGGATAAAAATTATAAAAATATGTAAGGGAAGAAATGAATTATGCGTACATATAAATTATTTAGATGAGTATTGTTTCCTAACGAAGATATATCAATATGAATTTATATCTTTTTGTATTAGGTCCCCGTAAGAAATACACGCATCGCCCTATATACGTCACCAATATAAGAACATAGGCGAAATTTTGAAAGCGGGGATAGTAGAGAAGAGAGAGATAAGGATATGGCCATCGCATGGAGGGGTTATCAATAGGATGCGAATTTTTCAATACAGGTGGCAGTATAGTCGAATGTACGATTGGATTTTTATAGCAAATACGGAAATTGGCATAAAATGATAAGTGTATACGTTGGACCAATGAAATTTAGTGAATTGGTACATCATGGTATTCCTCACAATGCGCAATGGAAACATGTTTTGTATATAGTCTCACGCTCGATATATATCGAATCTACTTTTTCTTAAAATATATCAAATTGCTATAGCATATAGGATTTTACATCTAAGGACATAGTAGACAAGGAAATACATAGTTGATACCCATATCCCCGAAATTAAACCAAAAACATTGCGAATTTCAAAGTACAGATGTCAGTATGATCGAAAAGTCGATTCGATTATTATAGCAAATACGTTAATTGGCATAACTTCAATTGTGTTTCCGTTGGACCAATGAAATTTGGTGAATGGGTACATGTTTGTATTCCTCACCATGCCCAATGGAAATTTGTTTTGTATGTAGTCTCACGCTCGATATATATCGAATATAATTTTTATTAAAATATATCGAATTGCTATAACACATAGGATTTTACATCCAAGGACATATTTGACCAGGAATTATATAGTAGATACCCATAGACTGTAAGTTAAACCAAAAGCAATGCGGATTTTAAAGTACAGATGTCAGAATGATCGAAGAATCGATTCGATTATTCTAGCAAATACGTTAATTGGCATAACTTCAATAGTATTTCCGTTTGACCAATGAAATATGTTGAGTGGGTACATCTTTTTATTCCTCACAATGTCCAATGAAAATATGTTTTGCATGTAGTCTCACATTCGATATATATCGAATCTGCTTTTTCACAATTTATATCGAATAGCTATAACATATAGGATTTCACACCCATGGGCATTCTTGACCAGGAATTATATAGTAGATGACCATAGACTGGATATTAAAAAAATGTCATTGCGGATTTTACATTACAGATGTCAGTATAATCGAAAGATTGAATCGATTATTGTAGCAAATACGCAAATTGGCATAACTGGATTAGTATATACGTTGGACCAATGAAAATTGGTGAATGGGTGCATCTTGGTATTCCTCACATTGCCCAATGGAAATATGTTTTGCATGTAGTCTCACATTCGATACATATCGAATCTGCTTTTTCACAAATTATATCGAATAGCTATGACATTTAGGATTTTACACCCATGGGCATTCTTGACCAGGAATTATATAGTAGATGACCATAGACTGGATATAAAAAAATGTCATTGCGGATTTTACATTACAGATGTCAGTATAATCGAAAGATCGAATCGATTATTGTAGCAAATACGCAAATTGGCATAACTGGATTAGTATATACGTTGGACCAATGAAAATTGGTGAATGGGTACATCTTGGAATTCCTCACATTGCCCAATGGAAATATGTTTTGCATGTAGTCTCACATTCGATACATATCGAGTCTGCTTTTTCACAAATTATATCGAATAGCTATAACATTTAGGATTTTACACCCACGGGCATTGTTGACCAGCAATTATATAGAAGATGACCATAGCGTGGAAATAAAATCAATATCGTTGCGGATTTTACAGTGCAGATGTCAGTATAGTCGAAAGATCGATTCGATAGTTATAGCAAATGCTGAAATTAGCATATTTTGATTAGTATATACGTTGCACCAATGACATTTTGTGAATGGGTACATCTTGGGATTCCTCACAATGCCCAATTGAAATATTGTTTGCGTTTAGTCTCACGTTCGATATATATCGAATCTACTTTTTCTTAAAATATGTCGAATTGCTATAACATATAGGATTTTACATCCAAGGACATAGTTGACCAGGAAATATAGAGAAGATTTCTATTAACTGGAATTAAAATCTATGGCATTGCGGATATTACAGTGCAGATAGCAGTTTTATCGAAAGATCGATTCGATAATTGTAGCAAATACGCGAATTGGCATAACATGATTAGTATTTACGTTGGACCAATGAAAATTGGTGAATGGGTAAATCTTGGTCTTCCTCACAATGCCCAATGGAAATATGCTTTGCGTGTAGTCTCACGATCTATATATATTGAATATGCTTTTTCTTAAAATATATCGAATCGTTATTACATACAGGATTTTCTATCCACGTACATAGTTGACCAGGAATTTTAGGGTTGATGATCGAAGACTGGAACAGGATTGCGAATTTTCAATACACGTGTCAGTATACTTGATAATTCGATACGATAATGATAGCAAATATGCCAAAGCTATTTTTTTCAAATTGGAATATCTTGAGAATAACTATTTTTTAGTACCAAAGAAATTTGGGGAATCGTTACAATTTAGTATTTTACACACTGCATTATGGACATATGTTTTGCGAGTGGTACATCTTTATATATTTATCTAAGGAATCTGCGTTTCATTTTCAAGTTTCGCTTATCACAACGCTTTTGGACTTTAAGAGTTGAAAAATAACCACAAAATCATCACTGTCTTGAAATTTTAAAAACCTTATTCCAATTATGTCTCAGTGCTAAACTTAGCCTATTCAAATAATCAAGTATCCGTCAAATGAAATCATATTGAAAATAACAAATAATTTTAAAAGTAAACAATTAAGTTCCTTACCCTTTCAAAAACCGGCAGGGAAATTTTTGAATATTTTTAACACTTATGGACACAATGCTCGACAACACGTGACACAACAATGTTCCCACCCTCCTAATTACCCGCTTGAAGAATTCAAGCACCCAATCGACTCGTTACATATTTAAAGCTGGAAAGTAATTCATTGATTGGGTGATTGACACAAATTAGTAGCCAAAACTGTGATAGGTGTGGGTATTTGGAATATTGGACGTAAAAGTAAAAAAATATTCATCGGGAGGAAAAATCTGAAAAGTTGAAAAAGTCGATTAGTTTTCGAGATATATCGACTTGAATTAACATGGGAGCCTTATGGAACTACGACTTTATCGCTTTAATTTTGTACTTTTAAACGTCCGAGGAACATGCTTTTCAATGGACAAGGACTAGATTTTTTGGTCGATTTTTTGGTGTGGTTGCCATTGCGACGAATTGATATTTACTATTTTTTATTACTGTTTGAATGCTCTCAATGCTTTTCTTATGGGAAAACTTTAGGAATTTTTTTGACCAACTTCCAATAATCGTACGACAAATTCCTTTGCCAAAAAGTTAGATAATTCTTTGGTTAATTTTTTGGCTATCTTGGAATTTTCGTACGTCGAAACAATTCCGAGGAATAAACGATTTCGATTTAACATTGTCGTGATGGGCGAATTTTCAAACTCGGATTTCAGCCTTGAGACATGTGCCATATGAAAATTTGGAATCTCCAAGAAAAACCGTTAGAGGGTTCTCCGAACCCTCACGTTTGAGCTCACTTTCGCCGTAACCCTCTTGGTTAATTCATAATTAAATTCCGAAAAATGTCCTGCACGCGAAAAATCATTGTCGCCATTTTTTTGTGGAGCATGCAATCTTGAATATCTTAGCAACCGTTTAAGCTAGAGAAATGAAATTTTCAGAGTAATACTTTTATCACAATGGTCAACTTTTGCAATGACGACCATTCCGATCGATCGATTCATGTGCGAGTTATATCGATACCAATCTCCTTGGTTACGCTTAAATCGCTAATAACTTTTTTCTAAATCAAGGCATGAATGTGAAAGTCATATATAATACTACTGTTAATGTCTTTTCTTCGACAAAAGTTAAATCAAGCGAATCGAGCGATTACAGTCGAAGTTATGATCGATAAAAGGTTGCATTCGATTGAGCCATTTTTCAGACCTATTTACATAGTTACGGGGATAAAAATTATAAAAATATGTAAGGGAAGAAATGAATTATGCGTACACATTAATTATTTAGATGAGTATTGTTTCCTAACGAAGATATATCAATATGAATTTATATCTTTTTGTATTAGGTCCCCATAAGAAATACACGCATCGCCCTATATACGTCACCAATATAATTTGAAAGCGGGGATAGTAGAGAAGAGAGGGATAAGGGTATGGCCATAGAATGGAGGGGTTATCAATAGGATGCGAATTTTTCAATACAGGTGGCAGTATAGTCGAATGTACGATTCGATTTTTATAGCAAATACGGAAATTGGCATAAAATGATAAGTGTATACGTTGGACCAATGAAATTAAGTGAATTGGTACATCATGGTATTCCTCACAATGTGCAATGGAAACATGTTTTGTATGTAGTCTCACGTTCGATATATATCGAATCTACTTTTTCTTAAAATATATCGAATTGCTATAGCATATAGGATTTTACATCTAAGGACATAGTAGACCAGGAAATATAAAGTAGATACCCATAGACCAGATATTAAACCAAAAACATTGCGAATTTTAAAGTACAGATGTCAGTATGATCGAAAAATCGATTCGATTATTATAGCAAATACGTTAATTGGCATAACTTCAATAGTGTTTCCGTTTGACCAATGAAATTTGGTGAATGGGTACATCTTTGTATTCCTCACAATGCCCAATGAAATAATGTTTTGCATGTAGTCTCACATTCGATATATATCGAATCTGCTTTTTCACAATTTATATCGAATAGCTATAACATATAGGATTTTACACCCATGGGCATTCTTGACCAGGAATTATATAGTAGATGACCATAGACTGGATATTAAAAAAATGTCATTGCGGATTTTACATTACAGATGTCAGTATAATCGAAAGATCGAATCGATTATTGTAGCAAATACGCAAATTGGCATAACTGGATTAGTATATACGTTGGACCAATGAAAATTGGTGAATGGGTACATCTTGGTATTCCTCACATTGCCCAATGGAAATATATTTTGCATGTAGTCTCACATTCGATACATATCGAATCTGCTTTTTCGCAAATTATATCGAATAGCTATGACATTTAGGATTTTACACCCATGGGCATTCTTGACCAGGAATTATATAGTAGATGACCATAGACTGGATTTAAAAAAATGTCATTGCGGATTTTACATTACAGATGTCAGTATAATCGAAAGATCGAATCGATTATTGTAGCAAATACGGAAATTGGCATAACTGGATTAGTATATACGTTGGACCAATGAAAATTGGTGAATGGGTACATCTTGGTATTCCTCACATTGCCCAATGGAAATATGTTTTGCATGTAGTCTCACATTCGATACATATCGAATCTGCTTTTTCACAAATTATATCGAATAGCTATAACATTTAGGATTTTACACCCACGGGCATTGTTGACCAGCAATTATATAGAAGATGACCATATCGTGGAAATAAAATCAATATCGTTGCGGTTTTTACAGTGCAGATGTCAGTATAATCGAAAGATCGATTCGATAGTTATAGCAAATGCTGAAATTAGCATATTTTGATTAGTATATACGTTGCACCAATGACATTTTGTGAATGGGTACATCTTGGGATTCCTCACAATGCCCAATTGAAATATTGTTTGCGTTTAGTCTCACGTTCGATATGTATCGATTCTACTTTTTCTTAAAATATGTCGAATTGCTATAACATATAGGATTTTACATCCAAGGACATAGTTGACCAGGAAATATAGAGAAGATTTCTATTAACTGGAATTAAAATCTACGGCATTGCGGATATTACAGTGCAGATAGCAGTTTTATCGAAAGATTGATTCGATAATTGTAGCAAATACGCGAATTGGCATAACATGATTAGTATTTACGTTGGACCAATGACACTTGGTAAATGGGTACATCTTGGTATTCCTCACAATGCCCAATTGAAATATTTTTTGTGTATAGTTTCTCATTCGATATATATCGAATCTGCTTTCTCTTAAAATATATGGAATTGTTATTACATACAGGATTTTCTATCCACGTACATAGTTGACCAGGAATTTTAGGGTTGATGATCGAAGACTGGAACAGGATTGCGAATTTTCAATACACGTGTCAGTATACT